>NC_045635.1:114911243-115536243 GCF_009829155.1 Mustela erminea | reverse complement strand
ACATGGCCTACGGTCAAGGAAGGATGACTCTTGTCTCTGGGGTGAGGAAGAGAAGCCAGCTTCTGTTGCTGGAAGTGACTGTGGTTTCCACAGGCTAAAGGTAGAGAGTGGGTAAGTGGGTCCTCCTGCTCACCAAGCTGAACCCAACACGCCAGCTGCTCGCCCTGAGACGATGGCAGAAGCTCGGCCGCCGGCTCTCCACTCCCAACCAGCTGTCAGTGACCTTTCTCCAATGCGTATCTGATCAAGTCCCACTGAAAACCTCTCCAGGTCTGCCCGCTGCACCTTTGCCTGGCCTACAGGGCCCTCTCCTCAGGAGTTCCCCTATACTCCATGGTTCCCCACCCGGGGTCTTTAAACCCCTTTAAACACCTTCCTTCCCTTCTCCACTCCCCCACCCGCCCCCAGCCACTGACTTCTCTCTCTGTGTCTCTCTCTTGGCTCTACAGGCAGACGCCAGGGCTTCCGGGAGCTCCTCCCTGTGTTCCGCCAGCGCTGAGGACTAGACCAGATTTCTGATAGCCTGCCCTTCTTCAAGGGGTTTCTCATAAGCTCAAGGAGGGCATGGACCTGGTGTACAGCTCCACGCAGGGAAAGGCAGAGATAAAGGGTAGAGTCAGAGATTAGCTAAACGACAGGGGGCAAGGGATACAGGGGTTTCCTTCCAGGTGGAAGGGGCGGCAGGAGCAAGGGCTCGGAGGTGGACACTGCCTTGCAGGGGTGAGGCTCTGCGGAGGGCCCCGAGCATGAGGGCTGAGGCTGTGCTAGGGCCGGAAGCCCCAGACGGGCTGTGTAAGTGACGATGCGTGCACCTGTGTCTTTTTTCCGAGATCAAGTCTGGGTGTTTTAAATGGATCGTTTTAATCGACATCTCAGAAGAATTCAAGAGGAGGTACGTGTGGAGACAGAATTTCAGGGGGTCTACAGACCCCTTCAACCACACCCATGGGCCCCGGTTAAGATGCTCCTTTGGAGCCCTGAGTTGCTACCAGCAGCCTCCCTGTCAGCTTCAGCTGTTGGCGTCTGTGATCTAATTCTTCCATCGGACATGTCACGTTTAACATGGCCCACGCGGAGCTCAGGCTCTCCACACCACTCCCCGCCCTGGCGAGCCAACCTCCCCCCTCCCCAGATTTCTCCTTCCCAGTACCAGCCCCGCCCTCCTCACGCCCTTGATTCCAGGCTCTACACCACCCCGACACCCACTGATCAGTGGGTCCAGAGCCCACCCACATGGCTCCCTCTCCAGTCCTGGGGGCTCCATTCTGAGCAACGTCCTCTCCCATCAGAAGGACTTCCTTTGATGAGGAGTCCGCCTGCTTCTAGCCTGGTAGCCTTAGGGCCTGTGTGCTCCTCTACCTGGAAACTTCCTCCTCTGTCCATCAGGGGCTTTCAGTTCAACAGCCTCCTCCTCAAAGGTCTTTCTTCTTCTATTGTCTTTCTAACATCTCCCTTTATGGGAAAATTAACTTGTTAATGAATTTGTTTGCAAGTTAATTTGTTTTCACCCTCCCTAGAAAGTGTGCTCTGAGGGAAGGCATCTAGAGTGGCTCCTTCCTGTAGAACAAGCCTAGTGGCTTGGAGCACGTCTGTGAACCTCTCCAGGTTCCAACTGCTTCATCTGTAAAATGGAGTCAAATAGGGTTATTTGTAATTGTTCTTCCCGATGGGGCTGGAATGAGACTAAAAGCAGATCCCAATCCTCACTGTGTGCTGCCTTCTGGGAGGAGGGTGGCCCTGAGTACTGAGCCCAGCGGGGCTGTCTCCAGGCACTGGGTGTCCCGGACAGTTGGGCAATCTCGGAGGGCAGCCTGGGAACATCAAAGTGGAGGACCCACGGAAGGAAACCTTCCAAACAAGGCCACCTTCCAAATAAGGCCACCATGAGACTGTGGTCCTGAAGCCTGCTTTGCTGGTTGCCCTGTCCTGCCCGGCAAGCCTGTCGTCTGACAAGGGCCCTGGCATACTCTCTCTCCCTTCAGCGACGCC
Organism: Mustela erminea; assembly: GCF_009829155.1. Taxonomy (NCBI): domain Eukaryota; kingdom Metazoa; phylum Chordata; class Mammalia; order Carnivora; family Mustelidae; genus Mustela; species Mustela erminea. The sequence continues at coordinate 115,534,254 of NC_045635.1, read as the reverse complement.
GGCGGCCATTTTCACCTTGAGGAAGGAACCAGCTGGCTCTCCGCAGGCCTGTCCTTTGGGCAGAGGAAAGAATGACCACAGAAGCACTGATACTTCCCGGTCCAAGATTGCTTTTAGAGCTGTCATCTTGTTTGACCGTTCCTCAAGCCCTTCAAGGTCGCCTTATTCCCATTTTTTGAAGAGGCAGCTGAAGCTCTGACAGGCCCTGACACACTCCCAAGGTCACAAAGGTTAAAAGTAGTCAGGCCAGGATCCTCCAGGTCTGCCTATGTACTTTGCTTAAGATAGCACTGGAGTTCGTGCGGGCTGCAGCTGGTGCTCCTGAGATGGCATTCTGGCCAGGCGGCTCACCTCCCGCTCCAGACTCTTCCTTCTGCCACTCCCCGTGCAACTGGGCAGCAAAGCGCTGGGGCCGTGGGTCGGCTCACTAGGAAAGACCACTCTGGGCCACCGGCGGCAGTGGGCTGGAGGACCCAGTGCCTGAGCTAGGAGCAGGTCCAGAGTGATGCCTGTGTTTCTTTCCAGGCCTCTAAACATATTTTAAATGCAATAAAATAAAGCAGTATTTCTAGTGAATTGCCCTAAGCCATGCATTTTGTGGTTTTAGCTTTTGGGGTGGCTGCCAAGGCCATGACTAATGTGGTCACCAGCCGGAGGCCTGGCCAGGGGCTGTCCCTGGAAAGTTGCACAGGGGTGTGTCAACAGTATCAACACAGATATAAGTAAGCTTGGCAAAGTGTGTGTGTGTGTTTGTGTTTGGAGAGACAGTTTAAAATATCCACTTTAGGGGTGCGTGGGTGGTGCAGTTGGTTAAGCATCCAACTCTTGGTTTCGGCTCAGGTCATGATCTCATAAGGCGTGGGATCAAGGCCTTGGTTAGGCTCTGCGCTCAGAAAGGAGTCTGCTTGGGATTCTCTCCCTCTGCCCCTCGCCCCACTTTTGGGCACGCTCTCTTTCTCTGTCTCTCTTGCAAATAAATAAATAAATCTCCTCTCCTCTTATCTTGCTCTTCCAAATTTGATGTCAGGAGATTCCCTTCCTCCGGCGGCGCACAGTGTCCATGAGTAGGGTACACCCGTGACCCGGGGGCCGGATCTTCCCTGAGCCCCTCCTCTTCCTGCAGTCTCACTCTCTAGGCCTCCTGGGCCTTGTGAAAGCCCAACTACCCTTTTATCTGGCTGGCTTCCCCTCAGAGCTTCAAGGTCACTCGGTCCCAAGAGCCTTCAGAGCCTTCTTCACCCTCCCTAATTCTCACCCAGACTAGGTGAGAGCTCCAGCCCCGTGCTTCCAGAAGCCTGTGTTTCTCCTACTCGGGACTGTCATTGTCCCACCGCTTGGCAATTTCCTGGCCTGGACAGCGAGTTCTTTGAAGGCGTCTGTCCTTCTTCCTGCTTCTGGTGCCCCACATGGATGGCATCGTCAGTAAATAGCCATTCACTGAATGTACCAACAAGTACAGGAATACAAAACTATCGTGGAATATTTCGTAAGCACAGAGTTTTAAGAGCCACTGAATGAAGGATTGTCCTTATGTTCCCTTAGCACTGATTGCTCGTGGAATTCTGGTTGCTCGTTTCATTCCTCCAACACGCCACTCTGAATGATTTTATTCACCTTGTTATGCATCACCCGGACCCATGATGCTCAGTAAATATTTGATGAATAAATGAATGGTGGGGGAGAAGAGGTTGCCAAGCTCGTCTTGCACAATCACATTCAGTGAAGTCCTGCCAACGGTTGGACTTACCTTCTCAGACTTTCAACAAGAAGTGCAAGGTGTACAATCATTGGGGGCTTATATTCTGAGCAGCCTGGTCTCGGAGACCAGTAGGGACACTGGTGGAGATGATCATGGCCCTGTGCATGCTCCGCTCCGGAACATTTGCTGCAAAGTTTCACTCCAAGACCAAAAATGTTGGGTGTTAAAGCTAACATTAGGGGCGTGGAAAGGGTTGGAATATTTTTTTTTCCCTTCCTATTTTGTCATTGAATTCAGTGTCTCCAAAGTCTTCTGACTTCTCACACCTAGAATTGCATAATCTCTGTTTTTATCCAGCACACAGGTTTATCCAACCCACTCAGTCCCCGTGAATGATTTCCGAAAGCTATACTCCCAGGATGGATTGGAGAAGAAACTGACAGTTTGGCCTAGAAAACAAATAAAAAATTGTAGCTGATCGTAGCATCTACCTCGCAGAAACAAATTACTGGCAAAATCAAATAATACAGGTAAAGAACTTGGCCGACAGACTATACTCTCCGTAAATTTAGTCGTTATTGCCTTCTACAAAATGCTGATGGTATGGTACACTTTGTGCAGTGGGGCTCGGGGGCTTGGAGAGATGGACAAGGTCTCTGAGGGTAGGCTTAATATTTCCACTGCTCTGTGCCCCACATTCTGGTGAGGGGAGAAATGTTGAATTGCATCGGAGGTTCGAGAATAGCCAGGGAAGAAAGATTTGTAACACCTTACTGAAACAAAGGAGCCCACAGGTCCCTATTTAAGTAAGTAAATAAATAAATAAATGGGGAAAAGGAAAAGCTTTTCCCTTACAGAAAAAAGAAAACTGACTAATAAATGTTTAAGGGGTGATTGAATTAGAAAATCACCATTTGGCAACCATCATAGTAATAATTAATTTGGCCAAGAAACATCAATGGATGCTAAAATTAATGGGTGAAAGTTTTATGAGGAAGGGGATATTGACATAGTCTCAGAGTACCTCCCCTCCCCACAGAATACTTATTAATTACAAAGGGAATAACTTTCCAGTGGCGAAGGCTGGCAGATACTGCCACCTTAATGAAGTGATCAAAGTGAACATCATTAGTAATGGGACAAATTGAAATCATGGGCCACCTGATAGGATGCAACGAGAACATAGCATCGCTTCTGTGCTGTTTCTGCAGAAGATGCATAATTTGAACCAAATCACAAGGAAACATCAGACAAACCTAAATTAAGGGTCACTCTATGGCAGACATGGCCCTCTACCCTTCAAAACATCAAGATTATAAAAAGCAAGGAGAAGACCGAGGCACAGTCCAGACCTAAGGAGCCTGAGAAGACGGGAAAATTAAATGTACCCTGTGATCCCGGATTTGGATCTGTTGTGCTCTGAAGGACATTACTGGGGTATCTGGAGAAACCCGAAGGGATTTGGAAGCTCAGATGGTAGCAACGTGTCAGTGTCAACATCGCGCTTTTACTGTTTATATTGGGGTGAGGTAGGAGAGCGTCCTTCTTTGCAGGAAACACACCCAAGCATTCGGGGGTGACGGGGCATCAGGTGGACAGCTGGCTATCAAAGGCCTCAGAGTAGAAAAACCTATCGATACTTGTAGCTTTTCTGTGAGTCTGAAGTTCTCTGAAGTGTGGGTTCTAGGAAATGAGGAAAAGCGTGCCCAAACACAGACACTGAAATCCCCACCCCCGCTTACAGGGGCTCACACCTGCTTCAGCACTTGACAGACACTGGAGCAGAGAAAGGGGCCAAGGCATTATTATTCCTGTGGCAGAGCTGGGTAAAGTAAGGCTACTCAGAATAAGATGATGCTAGAGCTAGAAGACAAATCGCCTCCTGGAGCACAAGGGACTTGCCACATTCTCAGAGTCAGGGCTGAAATGAAATCCAAGGGCCCATACCGTCTGCTTGCACCAAGCTGCATCTCATTAAAACTATGTGCATTTATTTGACTCATCCATAAGATTATTAATTTTTAGAGGGGGGAGGGGCAGAGGGTGAGGGAGAGAGAGAACCTTTAGCAGGCTCCACGCCCAGTGCGTAACCCCGATGAAGGGCTCGATCTCCCAACCCTGAGATTATAACCTGGGCAGAAATCAAGAGTCAGACACTTCACTGACCGAGCCACCCAGGCATCCCTGTTCAGAGGATTACTATGTTCTGGTGCATTTAGAGATGGGATAAAATTGGGATGACAAAAATGGTACAGAATTTACAGTGGGAACAAAATAGAAACATCCAGCGCAAAAACCCAAAAGCAGGGGATTTGCTCATATTTGCTACTGCAGTTCCAGAGATCGGGTAGGATCTGGCATATGGCAGAGTTACTGAATGAATGAATGCTCTAAAAAAACTTTCAGGTGAAAAGGGTAAATACTCAGAGAAATTGTTTTCTTGTCCCGAAGAACTCTCAACCTTCAGGAGACCATGCTGATAAGCCCAGGCCCACCTGGCCAGGAGAACTACAGCAGTACACAGCTGTGAAAGTCCTGGCAAGCAGGACACGCAGTTCTGCCCAGAGGCCTAGGTCACCGTTGGTTCTCGAGACTCCCTTCTAATATTTGCTGTAGCTCTTGCAGTGGCTCTGGCTTTCCCACACACGTACTGTCATGCGGTGGTTCAGTGCATGGTAATGGAAGCCAAACTGCCTGTGTGTGTGTGTGTGTGTGCGTGTGTGCACGCGTATGTGTATGAATACTGGCTCTACCCCTTACCGGATGTGTGATCTTGGGTTAGTTACTTAACCCCTGACTCCTCATTTGTAAAACAGAGATAGTAAGACTGGGACTAATATAATGCCATATGTTAGCTACAGTAAAAAAAAAATAACAACAACAAACCACACACACACACACACACACACACACACACTAAACAGAGACGATAAGAAAACCTATAGAATATAGGAAGCTAGCACATTTATATAGTAAGTACTCTAGAAATGTTTCCCAGATCGCTGGTTGCTTGTCAGAGCCCAGCCCAGGGCACAGTTCCCCCGGGGAGGATTCTCCCAGACTGCTCTCTGGCACACCCACCATAAATCTGCCCTGCTTCCTGCCTTTCGGGGGCTGTGTCTCAAAGGAGGGGACATTTGAACTAGGTCCAAAGGATGGGTAGATTTCACAGGATAAAAGAGAAGGTGCCCACGATGCCCGAGGCTCGCAGGCAACCTCTCCCCAGCCCCTGAGAGGCCCCACCTTGGGCTGAAAGTCATTTACCCGGAATGGATTGTGCTGACATCATTTCTGTTTACTCAGGGCTCTGGCGCAGTCTGTAGTTGGCAGTTTGGGGTGACTTAAAATAGCACTTTGTAAACCTTTAGAAGCAAGAGTAATGAAGCGACTCACAGAGACAGCAGAAGGCAGTAAGCATGGGGTGTCTGGGGACAAATCTCAGCTCCACCGTTCCTTAGCTGTGTCACTCTGGACAAGTTCCTTAACCTCTCTGTGCCCCAGTTTCTTCGTCTCTGCAATAGGAATAATGACGATAATGGTGCCCGCCTCCTGGGAAGCGCCAATGAGTTCATCACGGTAGACGGCTCAGAAGAGCGGCTGGTGCAGAATATGTACTCTACGGAAGTCTCCGTTAAACAGCACATAAATAAACTATGACAATACTCAAAACTGAAACAGAAGATGGGAGGAGCCACCCGTGTAAACAAACATAATAGTGTTGAATTAGTCATGCCCTCATGAATGAAACCCCAGACGTTTTCACTGTCTTCCTGCCTCTGTGCATAATCTGGGGTGGGGGCAAATCTCTCTCCTTACCCAGAAGACAGAAATTATTTTTAAGTCAATCATGAGTTATCTATTGCAGATCAGAAAAGGCCAAATTGGCGGGGCGGGGAGGATGTTGAGGAGGAGCCTGTCTTCATAAGCGGCATTTTAGAAACCTTGGCACTGAGTGGACAAAACCATTTTTCTAACCACGAAAAGGTCAAAATGCATGGAAGAGAAAAACAAAGCAAACCACTACGTGCATTTTCCCACCACCATCACCTTCAGGGAAAGGAAACATGTCTCCCAGGGACCGACAGGGCACAAATAAACACCTGTTTGGTTGGCTTCTCTACCCCTAGCGTGGCACAACTGTCGAGAGGCTGCGAATTCAAGCACATGTGTGAGGGTGGCGCTGGCCTTCCGATACCACTGGATAAGGTGCCGCATTTAGGCTTTTTTGCCCCCTCAAGTGGATTCCCACTGGAAGTCCCCGCGTGGAGCGCAGCAGGTGGGGCCGGGATGGGTGAGGGGCCTGGCTGCCCGGGGCATCACATTGGCCGATTGACTGGAACAATGAGGGAGCCTGCACAAGTCGGGCTCTAAAGGCACAGGCCAGAGTGTGCCCGCGAACGGGTCAGCCCTGTAGTAGCCCTTTGCAGATGTCGCCCAAACGCAGAGATCTTGAGAGAGTTTTCTTTCCAAAGCTGGCAGAGATACTGCTGGTATCAAGTGTTGTGCCCATAAAAATGATCAAGTGCCGGTTAATGTCAGTGCTTTGCTAAGAGCAACAGCTGTGCTGGCAGGCGGAGGGGGTGTGCACAGGGGAGGGGTTGGGGTGGGAGTGGGCAGGGGAGGGGGCGGGGGTTGGGAGAACTGTTTAATCAAGTGGAGCTGAGCGCTCCTGAGCCTGGCAAGGAGCAGCTTTCAATACGTGCGCTTGTGAGGATGTGTCCCGGCTCCCCAGGCCGCCTCTCTCCCCACCGCAACGACACAGCCCACTGTGCAGTCCACGTGCCTTCACCCAGCAAGGTCCAAAGGTAGAAAGACAGTAGTGTCCATGGGTCTTGCTTCTTTTGTCCTGCCACGCCTGCTTCACAGGCAGCAAGCATTCCCGGGATCACGCAAGAGAAGGCTGTGGTCAGGTGTACCACAATACCCAAGTATGGGGGTGGTGATGATTATTTTGTAGGTTCTCAGCAAGAACTAACCCGAGAAAGATGCGTAAATCTCCCAATGTTTAAGTAATGACACTTCAAATGGCCCTGAGGCTACAGGAATTCTATGTAATCTTAATAGCTCTAAATAATAATTTATTATAGCCATTTGAAAATCAGGTTGGGGTGATTTTTTTTTTAAAGATTTTATTTATTTATTTGACAGAGATCACAGGTAGGCAGAGAAGTAGGCAGAGAGGCAGGCCGAGAGAGAGAGGGAAAACAGGCTCCCTGCTGAGCAGAGAGCCCACTGCGGGGCTCGATCCCAGGACCCTGGGATCATGAACTGAGCCGAAGGCAGATGCTTAACCCACTGAGCCACCCAGGTGCCCCACTGCCTGCGTTTCTTTATAAGAGGTACTCCTTAAACCCTAGTGATTTGGCTCCTACCCTCAGTGTGTGAGTTATCTATTGCTTGCCGAGCAAATTACCCTCAAACGTAGTGACTTAAGACAACACACCTTTGTTACCGCCCACTCTTTGTGGGTCCGGGAGTTGGATGTCTGGGGCGGGCGCTCCTGGCTCAGGGTCTCTCAAGGGCTACAATCAAGACTTCGGCCAGGATCATGCTCTTTTCAGAGCTGGGCTGGGGAACGATTCCTTCCCAAGCCCCGTCACGTACTTGTTGGCAGGATTCAATTCTTCAGGGGCGGCTGGACGGAAGGCCGTTGCTTGCCGGCCAGAGGCCAGCCCCAGTCCCCGGCCGCGGGGGCCTCTCCGCGGGCCTCTCCCCTCTCACATGCATTTGTGAGAGTGAGCAAGGGAGAGAGCCAGAGACTATGTGAGTCGCGTGGAAGTGACAGTCTTTTTAAACTTCATCTTAGAAGCAAGAGCTATCACTTTTGCTGCATTCTGGTGGGTGGAATGCATCCTGTGGGAAACGGGTGGCCGGGCCCAGTCCACGCTAAAAGGGCAGGGGTCACACCAAAGCGCCAATAATCGGAGGCAGGGATCGCTGCGGGGGGCGGGGAGGGGGATGGGGGAGGGGCGGGTCACCTCAGAGGTTTGTGTACTGTGTGGAGGAGGCTTGAGACGTCATCGCCGAAGCCAACCAACTTTGGATGGACGCCATCTCCCTGGAGCCTCTCACGCAGGCAATATCCCCTCTCTGTCACTCCCTTCTGGTCACCACCTCGGGTCCTCCTTCTCTCCCTGCGCGGCTGTGAGCTGGACCGAGCTTGACGTGGACACACCAGCAAAAACATGGGGACTGACGGGAGTGGTACGACGCGTGTCCCGGGGTCGGTGCTGGACTCTCGTGCCCACATCTCCCCTGTCTAACCGTGCCGCCCATGGCAGTCCCAGCCTGCTCTCCATCTTGTAACAGCCCTTCGCGCATCATCTCCATAGGAGGAAGTCAGACGGCTTCATCTGCGACTTTGGTATCTCTCCCGGGCCTCACCTCTGTCTAACTGCCTGTCGGGCATCCAAAAGGGTGGTGTCCTGGGACCCTCAGACCAGCAGATCCATCCATGCCCTCACCAAACCCTGTCCCTCTGCTAGTCGCCATCTCTGCCGTTACCCTGAGGCCTGAAACCTCAGCATTACGTCTGACTCCTCTTCCCTCCGCGTCTCGCACCAGCCACTTACAAAGCTTTGCTGGCGCTACCCATGCATCATCTGCTCTCTTCTCCCTGTCCCCTTTAGACTGCTGCTGTTGGTCTCTGTCTGCCTCTGGGCTCTGCTCTTTCTCATCAGTCCTGCACATTCCTTTCAAATGAATCTTCCTCGAGTGCATCTCTGATCATTCCACTTCTTGCTAAAAACCCATCCCTGGTTGCCCACCGATTACAGAAGAAAGTTCAAATTCCTCAGCTGGTCTGTCATCCAAGGCCTGCCATGATCTGGTCCCATCTGTGGTCCCCGCTCATTTCATGGGCTGTGTGTCCCCCAGTCGCGCAGAAGCTCTTCTCTAGCTCTCAGGATTTCCTGCCTTAGTGGCTTTGAGCTTTTGTTCCTCGTCCCCTCAGCCTGAAATTCTCTGCCACCACTCCTTACCAGTCCTTCTCCAGCGTCAGCTCCTGCCTGTCCTCCGTGGCCTGCCACCAGGGTCATTGCCCACACAGGAATTCCCCTGAGCATTCCACCTTCTCCAAAATCTGATTTGAAAGTAACACTTCTGTACTGTGAAATCCCAGAATCCCTTACTTGTCTACCCTAGGGCACTTTACTGGGGCATTTCAGCTCAAATGTGCTCCTTCCTAGGAGACTGGGAACTTCTTAATGTAGGATACGTGCTTGATTCATTTTTATCCTATGCAATCTATAGTACCTTATCTATCCGCAAAACCAATTGATTTAAGATCTTTTTATAATGCCCTCATTAAATACGTAGGCGCATTTGCCTCATGGTCACAGAAAATGAGAGGAGATACAGTGAACATAGTGTTATTACTTAAAGGTTAGTATTAGGTTTGGATGACATCTTACAGCTCATTATTTCCTTTTATTCTCTCCTTGATTATATCTGAATTTCTCTCCCAAGGATAACAATACGCGTTGTGACCCTAAGAAATAATGTCTACATTTTCCTGTTGGTAACACTACTTAATAAATGTACCCATCACAACTTCTCGTGGGAAGACAATCCGTAGTATTCAGTTCCATAAATAGTCATCAGGCATCTACAATGGATGTTAGAGAAGTAAGACCTAATTCCTCCTCCACAGGCCTTGCGGTGGGGGATGGGAGTATAAGACAGGGTGACAAGTTACAGCACCAGCTGAATTTCTCCCCTGCAGTGTCCAAACACTGCAGCCGTCAGTGAAGGTGGATAAGCTCATTTGCTACGTACAGTGTGGGAGATCTCGAGGCAAGAATCAGCCAGTTATGGAGGTCTGTGCATGGATGCCCATGGTTCCCTTGACTGATGTTAAGAGCAGTGCTTCTCAGTGTGGGGCCCAGGACAGCAGCAGCATCACCTGGGAGCTTATGAATGATGCCAACTCTTGGGCCCTGCCCTAGACCTACTGACTTGGAAATGCCGTGGGTAGCGCCCAGCGAACCGTGTCACAACAAGCTCCCCCACCCCAGGCCATTCCAATGCACTGACTTATGATATTACTCATCTCTCCAAGTTCTTCCAGTTCAACCCGTCCCTTCTCCGAAGAGGTCCCATTGGTCTTCAAACCAGGTATGTTCCCGAGAGTCCATGAAGACTTTGGATGAAGTTTTAAGAGAACTAAGTTCCAGGTCCTCAATTTCAACATGTACTTTTTTCCCCTAAAACATATCCACTTGAGAAAGTATCCATGGTGGGAACAGCAAGTCAGTCTGGCTTGTCTACCTTTCCTGTCGCCTCCAAACTTCTCACACTTTACCAACGAAAGGCTAACTTTCACCCATCCCAGCTCTCACTCTGGTGCATTGCTCCGGGAATGTCAATACCTCTGGGGAAAACAAACAAGGAGGCAATTTGAAATACTGTGCTAGTGTCAAAAAAGTGGGTAACACATCTCTTTGCAAGTAGGTGGTCTCCAGTTCTTTGCTTTCAACAAAACTGAAGGAAGGCGGAGTTGTATTATCAGCTGAGGGATCATTTAAAAATGTTTTTCAATGGAACTCTTGGGCATTGCTGGTCGGGAGGCAGCCAGCCCAGCAGACAATATTTTATTTAAAAATAAAACTACCCTGAGATCCAACAATTCTATTTCCGGGTATAAACCCAAAAATACTGAAAGCAGAGATTCAAAGAGCTATTTCTTGTCTCATTATTCACCACAGCCCAGGGGTAGAAGCAGCTGCTATTATTGGTTGAGACAGCAAAAAGGTGGGAAGCAGCTTTACTGACAAGAGCCAACCAGTGGAAGTGACTCGAAAACCCATCACTCGATAAATAAACAAAATACAGTACAAACGCAGAATGGACTCGTACTCGGCCTGAACAAAGAAAGAAGTTCTGACACCTGTTCTGTGTTCCAACACGGATGAACCCTGAAGACATGATGCTAAGGGAGATAAGCCAGCCACAAAGGGACACACACTGTCTGGTCCTACTTGTCCAGGGAACCTACAGTGCTCCAATTCCTAGTGACAGAAAGGGGAAAGGTGGTCTATAGCAGGATGGCCTGGGGCAGGGGGGAATGCAGAGTCAGTGTTTAGTGGGGGCAGAGTTTCAGTTCGGGAAAGTGGAAGGTTTGTAGAGAGGGATGGTGGCGTGTACTTAAATTCACTGAACCGAGCACTTAAAATAGCTAAAACAGGAAATTGTGTGATGTATATTTTACCATCATGTAAAACAATTCTCAGTGACAATCATTCTGTGCTTTGGGGAGCATGCAAGGTGAAACGAGTTTGGAAAAGTCAGGTGACATTTGCTCTAACAAAACTCCACTCCTCCTTCTAGTCCAATACACCTATTTATGTCAGAGTCCTTCCTAAATAGCTATAAAATGAAAAAAATGGAAAGAAAATCAATATTGAATCCTATTGCCATCTAGCAATGAGGAACAGTGATCTCAGGAACATGGACTAATCAGGCAGAAAATCCTCATCAACCACTGTCTGGGGAGGTTGCGGAGAAAAGGGAAATCCCAGGCACCGTTGGTGGGAAAGCAGACTGGTACAGCCACTCTAGAGAAAGTATGGAGGTACCTCAAACAGCTAAAAAAAAAAAAAATAGCTACTGTATGACCCAGCAATTCTACTTTGGGGTATATATTCAAAGGAAATAAGAACACTATCTCAAAGTGATACCTGCCCCTGCACGTTCACTGGAGCATCATTCACAATAGTTGAGACATGGAAACAATCCGAATGACCGTTGACTGATGAAGGGATAATGAATGGGCATTAAGCTAAGTGAGAGGAGTCAGACGGAGAAAGAGAAATCCTATATGTTCTCACTTATATGTGGAATCTAAAGAAGCCGAACCCATCGAAATAGAGAGTAGGACAGTGGTTGCCAGGGTTTGAGGGGGCAGGGGAAATGGGGAGATGCTGGTCAAAGAGTATAAACTTCCAGCTCTAAGATGAACGAGGTCTGGGGAGTAAACATCCAACGTAGTGCCCATAAGCAATGGCACCCTATTATATACTTGGAAGTTGTTATAAGAATAGACCGGAAATGTTAGCACCACAAGAACAGATTATGTCAGTGGATGGAGGTGTGAACTAATCATAATTACATAGTATATATATGTATCAAATCATCATGCAATATACCTTAAACCATTACAGGTTATATGTCAAAAAGATCATGATAAAGCTGTAGAAAACCATTTTTAAAAAAGTACGTTGTGCATGATACTGCACTAGCCTAAAAAATAAGTAAAGAATATGTGTGCGGGATGCTTATTTTTTCAAAATTATTTTAGAAGGGCACAAGGCCAAAAAGTTTGAATATCTTTGCTCTGACTCCTTTCTTGCCAATTCCTCCTCAGTTACATGGTATACACTCCCAGTCTAAGACGGTTCTTCTTCTCAGCTCCCTCTATCCATGGAAAAGATGAACACTAGGGGTACCTCTTGATTTCAGATTGAAATCTTCGTCGGGGAATCTCAGTGAAACTCCTGAAGCCCGGTAACAGTGGTTCTCCATCAGGGGTGACTCTGCCCCCCCGCGTGGGGAGGTCTGCTCCAGGCACCCAGCGGGTAGAAAGACCACAGAATCCTCTGCATTCTCGACAGATCACAGGACAGTCTCCCACCATAAAGAACAATCTGGCTCAAAATATCAATGGTCCTGAAGTTGGAAAAACCTGTAAGGCATGTATACCCAAACGATTGGACAGACAAATGAATAAACCATCAAGTAAATGAAGAAACAAGAAACAAAGGGATCAATGAACGAATGCTAGCTGGTAAAGCCTCCAGTCAGTACCGTGGGGCAGGTTCCGTGCGAGGCTCTCAGGAAATACCGGTGAATGTGACAGACCCAAGGCCAAATGTTCTTTCTTCTTCCCCCCAGTCAGCTTTAACGAAGCTTAGGAGCTAGCCCAACCCAGTGCCTTTTCGAGGCCCAGCGCAGCTTGCTCAAATAGCAAAACTGTCCCCTCTATCCAGACCCACATTCGTCTTGTCTTTGGGGTGCTCTGAAAGCCCCCATCTTTGTATTTGCTTGGGGTAGGCACTTCCGTGTCCCCTGTTGAGCCTTATTCCCACTCTCAGATAATCACCTGAAAGCTCTCCCCTCTGTAACACTTCTTCTGTCAAACAGCCTCCCAACTCCACAGCATGACTCCTGAGTAGCTGTGTTCTGGTCCCTCTGGTTCTCATCAGCAAGCCGAGAGGGGAGATCACCGTGATCACACAGGGGCGGGGACTCCGAACCCTACACACCTCTGAAGAAGTAATACAGACAGTCTACAACCTCATCTACATGCCTGATCCCTAGGTTTTCGATCTCCTTCTAACCAGTGGCCTCTGAGAATGTCTTGTCTTCCAGATGGTGGATCAAGTTAACTAAACTGTGATAACTGCAAGATGGTCACTGCACAGAGGGCCGAAAGGGCTGCTGTGTCCTTTTAGCCTCCTGTTCCATCCTGAGTCTCAGGGCCTGAAGGTGCTGCAGATCCAAATCTAGGAGCCCGCAGATCCAAATCTTCAGGAACGCAGCCCTTTTGCCACAACTCCAGATCGTAACAGTTGGCACCGACGGACCGCTTGTCATCCGGCAGACACTGTGCTGAGTGCTCTCGGGAGGCCAGCCTACTGTAGGCATCAGGCAAGATGGCCGCGGGACAGTGAGGCTCTCCTTCTACAGCCCACACAAGTTCTGACGATCTCAGACTTTAAGGCAGCTTTAAGGCAGCTGAGTATGCCCACGAAACAAAAGCTATTAATCCCCATCCTCTAAGACATGGTCTTGACCTTCTGATGCAATAGCCATTTAGCGGGCAAGTTGGAGGGGCCTGTCTACCCACATACTCTCTCAGAACTGCTTCCCATCTGTGGTCACCGATGAAGAGGGGAGCCTAAGCTGTCCCAGTCAATCCACCCATCTTGCCCTCAGCTGATTAAATCCATCTACCTAAATCGAGTTGGTCCAATCCAATCCCCCTGCCGAGAATATGGAACTGAGGCCCCAGGAGACCAAGGCAGGTAGCTATGGGAAACAGCCATTTGAACATGATCTTGATGCTTCGTGTGCAAGGGGGTAGGGGAAGTAAGAAAGCTGGTCCACAGTGACAGAGGCAGAGAGATTGGAGATGCCAGGGGACAAGGACTGTGTGATCTGTGTAGTGTCAAGTCCTGATGGCTTTCAGCTCTTACAAGGCTGGGCTTACCTTGTTTATTGACTTTGGGTTCTCTGATAATCCCCCATGTCATTTATTTTCAATGAACTCTCCTTTTTTTGGAGCTAGGTTGGGTGAGTGTCTGTTCCTTGCATCCAAGGACTCATGAACCACTAAAATAAAACCTTCACTGAGAAGCTACTAGTCAATGAACACCTTACTTACTAACTCTGGAGTATCCTGGTCCATTGTGATTGACTCTGAAAACTTCCAATGTGTGTGTTTCATATCCCCTAATTGAGTAGTAAGTTATCTACCATTTTTATTCATTCATCTAGTCATTGAACATTTCTTGGGAGGCTACCACATGCTCGATGTTCAGAAGATCACATAAAGGACAGAATGGGACACCTGCTTTCAACAAACTTACAAATTCATTAGCAATTGGAAAGTACAAAGCAAAAAGAAACAGCTTCTGTAATAAAATGCCAATAAAACATAAGATTTCAGAGGAAGGAGCCATTAGTTTTCCTTGTAAAGGCTGGGGAAGGCTTCATAGAGGAGGTGTCCCCTGAGCCGAAGTTTGAAGGGTGAGTGGAATTTTCACCAGCAAAGAAAGGAGGGAAGAAGAGCAGATGAGGTTAGCTGTTGCCACAATTGTGCTGTGTAACAAACCACCTCAAAATGAAGGGGCTTGTTAAGACAATCATTTGTTCTTATACAACTATATGTTCTCTATAGGTCAGCTGATCTAGGCTGGGCTCCACTGGGGCTTGGATCCATGATGCAGGTATGTGCGTGTGTGCATGCATATGTGTGTGTGTGTGCGCACACGCACGTGCGTGCGTATGTGCGTGTGTGTGTGTGTGTACATGCCTGTGTCCTTTCTAGAGCCCAGGCTGAAAGGGCAGGAGCTACACAAAGACAGCTGTTCTCACAGCCATGGCAGGCGTGTAAGAGAGTACGTCCGACTAGTCCGTCACAACTAACATCCTCCAGACCAGAGTAAAGCACAGAACTGAGTCCAAAGTCAGAGGGCCGAGAAGTATGTTCTCCCTCTCGTGGAACTGCAAGGTCACCGGGCCTGGATACAGGACAAGGGAATGATTTGGAACAGCTATGACAATCCCAGGTGGAGAGAGTAAAGAGATAATCAAAAGCACGGAGGTCAGAATGTATATGGATTGTTTACCGGGAGATAATAGGATAAAACTTAAAGTTACATTTTAAAAAAGTTTCCAGCAAAGTTATGGAGAGCTTTGATCACGCTGTGGAACATGGGCTTTCTTCCACACGTTCGAGGGAGCCAGTGGGGCTCACGTGATTATAGCCGGTTTTAGTAACACTGAAAGGAATGAGAGGAGGCCATTTAGGAGGCCGGTGTAGTGGTCTAAGAACGTATGGAAGTTGAGTGGCTATGAGAGATGTTCGGAAGACTTTAATCTATGTCCACAAATCATCTGATATTCCTCTTTTAAAGAGGAAATTCATTGTTCTTTCTGAGTGTGGGCTGTGCTCAGTAACTTGTCTCCATTGAGTAGGATACGGTGAGTGAGGGGCATGTGACTTCTAAAACTCGGTCACAAAAGGCAGGTGGTCTTTTGGTTTCCTCCATCTGGGGGAAGCTAGCTGTCCCATCATGAGGTCACTCAAGCAGCTCAATGGAGAGGCCCGTCTCTGGAGGAATTAATTCCTTTTGTCATAGCTAATAAGGAGCTGAGGCCTCCTGCTAATGGCCACTAAGTAACCAGTCAGGCCTTCAGATGACTACATCCTTAGCCAATATTTTGACCGCAACCACGTGAGAGACTCTGAGCCAGAGCCACCTGGTCTAAGGTGTTGCTGGATTCCTCACCCACAGAAATTGAGTGAGATATTAAGTATTTACTACATCAAGATGTTAAGTTCTGGGATACTTTGTTACACAGCAAGAGATAAATAGTATATCTGGGATATAGAAGGTGAGAGAAAAGAGTAAGAGAGAAAGAGCAAGTCTGAGGGACAGAGGTAGGAGAAGATGAAGAATTCATTTTAGGACAGTGTTTTGGACTGACTTGTGTCTCCCCTCAAAATTTATCTGCTGAAGTCCGACCCCCTAATGTGATTGTTTGCAGATAGGGCCTTTGGGGGAGTAATTAAGGCTAAATGACATCATACAGGTGGGGCCCTACTCCAATAGGACTGGTGTCCTTATTGGAAGACAAAGGGACACGAGAGATCTCTCTCTTTCTCTCCATGTGTGTACAGGGAAGGGGCCACATGAGGATACAGCAAGAAGGTGGTAGTCTTCACCCCAAGGAGGTAGCTCTCACCAGACCACGACCCTGCTGGCACCTTTATCTTGTACTTCAAGTTTCCAGAACTGTGAGGAAACACATTTCTGCTGCTTAAGCCACGCCTCCTGTGGTATTCTGTTCTGGCAGTGCAAGGGGAGATGGACAGGTTGAGTTTGCCGCAGCAGGCCATTCCCGGTGAGGATATCTAGTGGTGAGTTGGAAATACAGCTGGAGCTCAGAAGGGAGATGTGGCTAGTGAGTCATCAGATCACTGGCATTTGGAGACAGATGAGCTAGATCAGCCCCAGAAAAAAAGAACACAGGGAGACAGAGGATGGGAGCTAGAACAGCAGGAGGGGCTGGGGATAGCACCTACAACTAAACGGTTCAATGAAGAAGACAGAGTGATGGCTTTGAAGGTAAAAGTCAAGCACAGCAGAAGCAAAGGGAGATTTGGAAGCCAGAGAAGCGGATCAACAGTGCCAACTACTCAGAAAATAAGTATAAAAGAGGATCAGGACAGGCCGATTTTGAATTAGGAGGTCATTGCTGACTTCTGTGAGCAGGATTGTTTGGCTTCTGAAAAGCCAGCTTACAGTGGGTTGTGTCGTCACTGTAACCCCCCCACCCCCAGGGGCTCCTTCCAGGGACCAGGTGGGTTGCTCGGCGGCGGCTGGCGGAACTTTGTACGTGTGGTCTTTGGCAGCCAACACTTCAGAAACTGCCTTAGCTTCACAGAGTCATCCCACCCCAGGTCAGACTTCTTTTCAGGCTGGCACACATCTACTGACTGATCCCATGGCAGCATGAAGGTCTAGCCATGGCAGCCTAATGCAGGGCAACTGAAGGGCCATCTCCCTCTGGAGAGCCCTGTGAGGCCAGCAGAGCAATCATGGGGCCTGCATCCCAGCACATCTCCCTCAGCCTAATCAGGCTTCCTCTCCCTGCCTTCCACAGATGCTCATCCCTAGGGAGCCTACTCATAAATCCATTGCGTTCTAACTCTGTCTCCAAATCTGCTTCCCAAAGAACCCACCCTGAGACATGGCCTGAAGGAAAGAACTAGAGGCCTCAAGGATAGACAGTTCCTGCAAGGCCTCACAGAGCCAAAGAAAGATGGGCCATAGCTAGAGGGCAAAGATGTTGTCCCCTAAGTTTCCTTCTGTACCAGGCGCCAAGCTGGACACACAGCAGGTGCTTTTGCCTCTACTGTAGAACGAAGACAGAGTTGGCAGCGGGATGACTAATTCTTCGGATTTTTCCTTTCACATATTCAAATGCAGACATGAGGCCAGAAGATCTTAGATTGACTTGAATTGCCTCCTTCCTGCCCCCAGCCCCTCCCCACATGCACGCACACACTACTCTATTTCCTAGAAATAAGGGATCTCCTTTTAGTGCTTCCCTGGCCCGGGGTCACACAGGAAAAGTGATTATGGCACTGTGTGTGTGTCTGTTTCCCCACAGCCAAGAAGTGTGCAGGAAAAGGGCCAGAGGGAAGGAGACGGAGGAATGGCCAGAAGCACTTTCCATTGCTGATAAGGTGGGCAGCCCCGTCAGCCAGGGTCAAGAGAACCACTGCTCCTCAGGCTGGAAACATGTTGAACTCCCTCCTCAACTGACAGGAACTCAGTCAACTGGGAACAAACACATGGCAGGGTTGAAATGTCTTGGGGAATCATGCAGTTCTCCAACATGACAGACCCCAAGCCTCCTCTCTGGAGAAAATGGGGCAGAAAAGAATGCTTAATGAGGTGCGTTGTGATCACTGCAGAGGGAGCTTCCCTGCCAAGGCTCCAACCCGCAACTCAAAGGGCTCCTTTTTCACACAGTTCTCTGACTGGGAGCCAGTTGGAAACATGCAGGGAGCCAGGTAGGGGACCCTGGGTGTCATGGATGACCTGGCCCCAGAGCTGCAAAATACAGATGCTGGGGGGCGGGCATTTCAGGAGGTACAGATGCTGACCATGATCTGCCTGAGTACAAAGTCAAGGGCTCTGGAAAAACACAGAATCAAAGGGATGCATGCAGGAAAGAAAATTGGAAGCATTTTACAGGACCCTTTGCATCAGCCTGGTGAAATCATCCCTCCTTGGAAGCTTACCGAGTGAATGGTAACAAGGAAGGGATGGAGATCAAGCAAGGGCTGTAAGATGGGGTATATTGAGTATAAAACAATTTTCCAGAAATGTCATGGGGGATAGGACATGTTTTAAGCACTGTCCCCATGTTAAGATGCTCTCCCAAATGTCTCTGGGGGTGTTTTGTGTCTGAGGTTAGGAGGGTGCTGTTCTAGAAAATACGAATGTGCAATGAGCGGAAAAAGAGATAGGAAAAAAGGCATAAAAGTTATAGTTTTTTTTTTTTAAGGAAGGCAAGATCCATGGGAATCTAAATGGACTTGAATTTCTTATCAGTACAAACCGAAAAATAATGCCCAAGTCCCCAACAATTGCCTTTAAATCAAAAAGCTGCACACTGGGTTTTAAAAACTCCACCCCAGGCGCCTGGGTAGCTCAGTGGGTTAAGCCACTGCCTTCAGCTCAGGTCATGATCTCAGGGTCGTGGGATCGAGTCCCACATCAGGCTCTCTGCTCAGCAGAGAGCCTGCTTCCTCCTCTCTCTCTCTGCCTGCCTCTCTGCCTACTTGTGATCTCTCTCTGTCAAATAAATAAATAAAATCTTAAAAAAAAAAAAACTCCACCCCATCACCCACCCCATGAAAAGAAGAAGAAAAGAAAACAGGAAAAAAGAAAAGGAAAGGAAAAAAAAAAGTTCAAACCCAGAAGAGGGGAAATATACTCTAAGGATATTCTTACACTTCTGCTTCAAATTACTACCTCCTCTAAAATCTAGTGGTTTTCCACTGAATGGCAGTGTTACTGTGTTCCATGGCCTGCTGAAATGAACGTGGTCAGAGCGGATTCTAGCATAAGCCCTATGTTACCCCAGAATCAAGCTGTTCTCTCCTTTGACCTCTAGTAACCCACTGCTGAGTGCTCTGCCTCAATTTATGAAACTACAGATTGTTCTGAGTCCACTATCCTCGAATCTATTTGGTCATTTTCAAACAGTCCATGGCATTGTCCCATCTTCGCCCATGAATTCAGCACACTTTTATGGTATGCAACTTCTGTGGCGGGAACCGTGTTAGGTCCTGGGGATACGCCAATGATGAAGCCTGAGTGCTGCCTGCGGGCAGCTCGGAGTCCACACTGGGAGACCTTCAAGTAAATAGGTGACTAGAATGTGGCATAACAAGGGCTGTGGCCAAGGATGCACTAACTGCTCAAAAGGGTCCAGGGAGGGCGCTGGGGAGAAGAAGTGAGGTCTGAGCTTCACCAAAACCCAGCCTTTGCTCTCATCAGTCAGGAGCTCTAGGAGAGCAGGGATGTCAGTCACCTCGCTTGGCCCATCGTAGGCATGTGACAACTGCGACCCTGAATGTTAGTCTTTCCTCAGAAAGATTGTAAGAAAAAGCAGCTGCTTGCACATTTTCCCCTTTCCATTCTCTCTCTCTCTCTTTTTTTTTAAGGTTTTATTAATTTGTTTGACAGAGAGCGAGCACACGAGCAGGGGGAGTGGCAGGGGGAGAGGGAGAAGCAGGCGCTTCACGGAGCCAGGAGCCCCACACGGGACTCGATCCCAGGACCCTGAAATCATGAGCCAAGAGCAAGTCTCCCCATCGGAAGAAATGCCAAGTTATCATGAAGCTTAGCTTATGTGTATACAACTGCTAGTATTTTAAGTTTGGGGGCAAATCTGCAGAAAATGTGTAATCAGATTTCAAACGGTGCCAATCTCACAAAGACTCTTTGCTTTGGTGTGAAGTTTAAACATAGCTAATGCTCCCACAACCCTTGAAAGGCATGGAGGCGCCCAGGGTGAAGAAGGAAAGGTTGGCACAAATTGATCGGAACAGAGGCTTTAAATAGACCCTGCTTAGTGGGATCCAACATTGTGGCAGAAAATCACGAATTTTAGAAAGAATCTAGTCAGAACCTGTAAGGCAGGCAGGACGGCAAACGGAAGCACACTGGCTAGGAGTTCTAGCCCGGCCTGTGTTTTGTTTGGTCACGACAGCATTGTGTTTTTAAAAAGGAAGAAGAATTTGAATGTCCCTAGCCAGGATGAGCCCTCCGGTTTGAACCAGCTCCTACCACTCCTGATTGCCTTCCGCTCACCCACCTGGCCCTATGAAGTTCCCCGCCGGACCCCTCGGAAGGCATTTACGTTTGGGACCCCTGATCTAGGGACTTTTTGTTCCCATTCAATTGCTAGATGAGCAAATGCTTTGAAATGATACCCCAGAACCCCTATCTTTAGGGGAAATTCTGGTTTTCGATTTATTTATTTTAGAGAGGGTGGGCAGAAGGAGAGGGAGAGAGAGTCTCAAGCAGACTATGCTGAGTGCAGATCCCGGCCCTGAGGCTCCATCTCACCAACCTGAGTTCACAACCTGAGATCACCAACCTGAGATCACGTGGAAATCAACAGTCTCTCACTTCCCAGACTGTGCCACCCAGGCACCCACTGCAGGAATTTTAAGAGCGCCAGCGGGTCAGCAAACGCTAGTGAGGGAAACGGAAAGTGTCCCACTGGGATGCTGTCCCAGGTCCCCATGGCTCTAACTCTTGTGCTTCTCATCTGCCAGCACTGTCCTTTACTGCTGCCCGAGTGCCAAAAGTGAAGGGAGACAAGGAGTCCCGGTCCCTCCCATACCCCCTCTATGGAAAGGTTTTGTCCTTGCTCATTTCCCATCACCAGCAACCGGACAGGCGGAGCAATACAGGAGAAAGATGGTCGAGCATTGCCTGGGGCACCGGAAGGTGCGACAGAACAAGGCCAAGAGGATGCCAGGCAGCAAAGCAGGCAAGAGGGCGCATGCAGAGCCCTTCCACCGAGATCCTGGATGGGATAGGAACTCTGCTGAAAGGTTTCTCTGCCCCTCCCTGCACACAGACTCAGAATATCAGCACCAGACCGGGCCTAGAGCAGCTGTCTGGCCTGACCTTCTTGCTGTCCCCAAGGGAGGGAAGGACATCTGGAGAGACTCGACTTGCGCAAGGTCACACAGCTAGTGTGTGGCTGGCTGAACTGGACGGTGAACAGAGGGCTCCTGCAACTCCCCCTGCTCTTTGCACTTAGAGCCCCACCAGGGCTTGGCAGAGCTACTTGGGCAAAGCATGTCATCTTGGCTGACTCTTCCACAGTCAGTGTTGCCTAGGGCTGGCACCCGGGAGGGGGCATCCATTCATTCATTCACCAGAGAGGAAGCACCGGCCACATGTCAGGCACCGTACTTGACTCCAGAGATGCGCCAAGCAAGGAAGCATGGTCTGTTCTGGTGCTGGGCCCAGAGTCCGCGTTCAGGAACTCTGCCAGCTGCCTAGGGAGGGCTGCCCAATAGAAACAGAATTCGAGGCACCATTGTGCACTGTATGTGTAACTTCTATTTTCTGGTAGCCCCACTGGAGAACAGTTAAAAGGCACAGCCGAAAGTAATTTTAATAATATGCTGTATTTAAGCCAGAATCATTTCCACATGTAAAATATGAAAATTATTAATGAGATATTTAGCATTCTTTTTTTGTACGAGGCCTTTAAAATCTGTTGTGCATTTTCCACTTAGAGGATGCGTCAGTCTGACTCGCCACACATCATGGGCTCAATAGCCACATGGGCCCAGTGACCGCCGTCCCCAAGGGTGTCCCAGACACCAAACTTTGCCAACCTCCAGGTTCCCCCATCTGCAGCTTCATCATCCATGCGCCCTCAGCGGGACCACGTAAGGCTGGGAGGCGCAGTGGTGGAGGGGAAGCGGGGGAGAGGAAGGTTCCAGAACATGGTAGATCTCAAGCCTTCAAGGAGTTCCTGATTTTGCCTGTTCAGGTCCTCAGCCGCTCAGCCAAGGCTCAAGGACACATTCGCGCTGTACTTGGCTTTGTTGTTGTTGATTTTAGAAGTTTCATGCCAATTAAAAGCGGAATACCAGGGGGGTGCCTGAGTGGCTTAGTCGGTTAAGCGTCTTAAGCATTTGCCTTCAGCTCAGGTCATGATCACAGGATTCCTGGATCAAGCCCTGTGTTGGGCTCCCTGCTCGGAGAGAGGTCTGCTTCTCCCTCTCCCTCTGCCTTTCGCCCAGTTCATGCACATACACGTGTGCTCTCTAATAAATAAATAAAATCTTACCAAAAAAGTGGAATAACAGAATCAGTGATGGGGGTACTCTGTGCTAAACAAGTCTACTCTACTCTCCAGACAAAAACGAGAACACCCAGTTCAGGCCACCGCTTCAGGTGTTCACATCAGTGTAAAAACTCGCACCATAGAGGAAAACCAAACCTTGCTGTTGAAAAGCCCCAAGGAGCACAGATCTGTCAGAAGAAGTGACGATGGCATTCTTGAATCTGAGAGAACCCACGAGAATGAAGGGCCCACTCCCACTTTAGTCTTCTGGCCTGGTCCCACGCCTCGAATCTCCCCTTTGGGAACAACACCCTGGCTTCTGGCTTTTGTTTTCTCCAGAATCTCTACCTGAAACTCCCCACGTGCTACCAGAGTCCTGCCTGGGAGCCTCTGGGAACGTGTGGCTCCCATCACTCAAGAACGAGTGTCGTTCTCCAAAAAGCTCTCTGAAAGACTGCACAATGCAAGAAGTTCGTATCACGGTGGTCAGTGTTGCTTGCCACCTTCACCCCTGCCTGCCTGTTACTCTTTTAGAAACCATGGTTTGAGAGCCCTAGAATATGAGGATTACATTCTAAGTGTACATTCATTCTCTTCCCCCAATCACATATTGTTAGAGCAGGAGGGGGTCTTAGAGACGATCTGGTTCCCTGTCTTTGCCTTAATATTGTAGGTGAAGACTCAGAAACTCAGAGATGGGAAGAGACTTGCCTAACAACTCCCTGGGAGGTTCTAGAACCAAGGACTTTCAGTGTCACATCCGGTGTTCTCTTTACAGCATTTCCAGCTGCCTCCTGCTTTTGAGAAGGCCCAAGTGTTTCAAGGTATCATGGCCAGACAGCAGACATCGGGTCTGCATTCACTGAAAACTCTGACCCCAACCTCATACTCATCAAATCAAGATTTTACAGGTCTGTTTTTCCAGTCCTGCGATAGTCCTACTTTTCAGAAACTCTGTCCCTGTAAAACTTAGCGACATGTCCTCTCCTGTTCTCTTTGTGTTTAACCTGCAAGAAATAGTCATTTATTCTCATCTCCTAGATCTCCATGGGAACCCCATTCCAACCAGTTTAGGCCCACCATTCCTGCCCCCACCTACCATTGTCGCCTCCCAATCTGGAAATGGGGTTTGACAGTGACGAGTGTGCCCTCTGCTGACCGGATGTCTGCTCTGCACTCATGTCCGCAGGACCCAAACACTTGGGCTTTGGGAGCCTCAAGCCACCTGAGGGACAAACAGAAAGGAGACATGAATGAGCGTTCCCTTACTCTTTCCAGAGAATCTATACATTTTTCTTTTTTTTGGCAAACCAGCATCCCTGACACTCTTCATCAATGTTTAGAGTGGGAAAACTATTATTCAAGAAGTGTCTAGGCTCTGATTTTGTTCAGAGTTAGCCAGAGAAGTACATTTCTAGCTTTTGCCATCCTCTTGCCCTGGACAAAAAAGTTAAAATGTATAAACACAGCACTTTCCGATTGTGGACGATAAGCCAGTACAATAACAAGCTTTTAAAATAGAACTTAAAAGGCGCCCCTTTCCTGGGAGCATGAAAAGTAATTAGAAATACATTTTGAGTCCTTCCTAGATCCCCAGGTCTCCTGGGGTGTGCTTTAGGATGTGTCACTTTTGTCACACGCCTCCTCCTGCCCTCCCCCCACCAGAGTTGCCTTGGGAGACCTGAGCCTCTCATTCTCTGGCCTTTTCAGCTGGAGGCCTCCCAGCGCCCTCCCCGTATTGCTCTCTACTGGGGCCTCTCCTTTTTCTTCTCTTTCTTTCTCTTTCTCTCTCTTCCTTTCTTTCCTTCTCTCCTTCCTTCCTTCCTTTCTTTCCTGCCTGAGATAAGAGAGGCACCTCCAAGGCAGCCCCCCTGGATTGGACACTGGAATGTGTTTGCAGTCAAGTGTTGATACCACCGCAAACACCAGCCTGTTGGGAAGTCTCCAGGAGTTCAACGTTAGGATTAAAGCAGAGATCTGGCTGGGGGTGGGGAGGGGTGGGGGTTGGGGGCTCTGTGAGGTGACCAGGCGTTCTCTCAAGCCACCTGGGGCTCAGCACATCCAGAGTTCTGCTTGGGATTCTGACTCAACTGTGTAGTGGGACGGTCCATAAGGGTCAGGAGATGACAGGACGGGGGCGGAGCTGTCCCAGAGCTTTAGAGCAGGAAGGGGGGGGTGGTGCAGGGGAGGATTCCTCACAACAAGCTTCAGGTTTGGAGAGAAGAAAAAAAGAAAGCACCAGACCAAAGTGAAGCAAATCCAGGAGGAAAGAGGGATAGGAACAAAACCCGAGTCTTCATTCAACCCAAAAAATCTGGTGCCAAGGCAGGAAAATGAGGACCTTCCCCACGCACAACCTTGCTGCCAAGCAAGCAGCAGAGGCCAGCGGCCTTTAACTCCTAGCCTAACAGCCTGTGCTCCCTTTTTCTGAATCCAGTGAAGGAGACCCCAAAACCCAGTTAGAAAGGACCACTGTTAGAATTCCTGTTGACAGTAGTTCAAGGTATGGGCTCAATTTTTTCCGGGGGGGGGGGGGTTGTTGAATCAAGACATGTTAGGAAATGCTGGACAAACTCTTGAATACTATGTCAAACACAGATTCTTTCCTATTTAATTAGAAGCTGAAAAGGATCACCAAGAGAAAGTTTGCTATGGTCCTTCTGTTGAAAAAAACTCAGCCCAGCGCTGAAGAAAAGAGCAGATATGAGTGGGGAGTGGGGATGAAGGGGCTGGGGCGGGGGGTGGGGTGAAGCCGAGAGCAAGTGGGTGCCTTTCGGTCTCTGGAGGGCTGGAACCTTCTTTCAGCCACAGGGACAGCTGAGGAGGGAGCGCCCAGCCCCGACCACCGTCCACTCCTAAATTTTTTGTGTCTGTCCCTTTGATCAGAGGTTTCCTGGATTTGGCGACAAGTGGAGGCCCAGGGAGGAGGGTGGGGGCGTCGCAGTGTGGCCCCTGGGAGTGCGTGCCAGCAAACGTCCCAGGCTGCTAACAGGTAGGGTTTGTCTCCTTGATTCGTGGAGATCGCCTTGAACTGGACCTGGCGAAGTTGTGCCATCGCGATTGGTTTTTCACAGATGTTTCCTGGGTGTCCCTGGGAACTTCGCGTCCACGTCCTTCACTGGACACATAAAGCGTGCCTGGCACGGTTCCAAGCGCTCAAGATCTGGGGTTACTGTGCTTAGGTTGGGCGTAGGTCTGGGTTTTTCGGGAGCATGCGTCCCTCTCTGCAGACCTATTTCCCTCACTTTCCGCTCCATCCCCCGGGGCTGGAGGGTGCCTGCGTGGCCCCGGACCTAAAGCCCAGCACCCTCTCCCCCGCCCCGTCTACCTGTAGTAGCTCGCGGTCCCGGAACCCGGGCTGGTCAGCATAATGAGGACGTTGTGCAGCTCTCTGTGTTGATTTAATACAAGTGCACCGTGAATGCGGAAAAATAAATAGAAGGACCGAACATATGACTCGCCGTAGTGAAAAGTCTTTTCGAATAAATAAAAAGAGGCCGAGTTTTCACTATTGAATGTAAATTCCTTTGAAGTGGAACTAATCATTTCAAGGATAGTTCACGTTGTCCTAACAACGCGGGTGAATGGCAAGGGCCCTTCTTTTTGTTAAAGATATGTTTTCTTTCTTTCAGTCAAAACTGATGATGATACCCCTTTCACGCTCTGTCCTCCAGGATCGTAAATCTCCACTCCCAGCTACCCAAATCGCACTTTCAGATGCCAAGCCCCCGCGGGTGACCGCTTCTCAGGCGGGGCTGGCGCGCATCGAGCTTCCCGCCCCCAATCCGGGACTCCGGGTTCCCCGCGCCCGTCGGTGCCACCTCCCGGCCGTAGGGGGCGCTGCAGCGCGCGGGTGGGGGCGGGGAGAGGGCAGCCGGGGCTCGGGGTGCAGCAGCGTCCTGGGACGCCCCCAGCCCGGGAGGGGGAAAGCCCTGGGGCGCGCGGGCTGCAACTTCAAACTAAGCGGGACGCTGCGGCTCCCAGGTCTCCCAAGTCCCCCGTCAATCTTCTCCGGGCCCCAGGAATGTGAAAAATGCTCACAATGGCCGCACGCTTGCCCCTTGCCCGAGATCATCAGGGACTGGTGCCCACGTATTGGAGAGGAAAGGTCGTCCCGATAATCCTGGGGGGCCAGGCGGCTCAAATCCGAACTTTTCTCTCCCAGGCCGCGCCTCCCTCCACAATCCGGAAGACCCTTTCGCCCCGGGCCCCCGTCCTCCAGCCCCGCGGCGCCAGAGCCCAGCCCTTCCTCGACGCCCCGGGCCCTCGAGCGGCCACCGGGCTGTAGCGGGGCGGGAGGGGGGCTGTGGGGCCTGGGATTCGCGGCCCAGGAGGGTGTGCTCATGACCTTGGAAGGGAAGAAAGCTGCTCCCAGTTCACCGACGCCGCGGCCCTGGGGGTGGGGGAGGAGCTCCAGAGGGCCAGGTGGTCCCTCTTGGGTCCCAGAAATGCTGAGCCCGGGGCAGGGGACGCCTAGCTGGGTCCCCTCGTTCCGGAGCGAGGTGGGCCAGCCCCCTTCCTTCTGCGCCCCCCACCCCCAAGCGGGGGAAAGGGCCCCACCAAGGTCACACCGAGAGGTGCTGGGGCGTGAGCAACGAATGCGGCCGACCGAGAGCGCCCGCAGGGGTGGGCCTGCGCCGGGCGGGCCGGGACAGAAGCCGGGCAGCGGCGCTTCCCCGGAAGTGCCCGGTTCCGCCCGCGGACGAGGGGGCCCCTCGGCGGCCCGGCCCAGGCGGGGCCCGCTCGCTCCTCGGGCGCTCCGGGGCCGGCCGGGGAGCGCCACCCAGCCGGAAATGTCGGGGGGAGGCAGCGAAGGGCCGATTTCTTCGCCCGGGTTCGCGCCGGGCGTTGCCTCGTGGGCAGAGAACGTGGCCGCGGTCCGACCCCGGCGCCGACTGTGGGCCTCCGCCGGGGTTTTAAAGGCCTGGCCCCCTCCTGGGTGGGGAACGGCCTGAGCGAGGCGGGCGGTCCGCCAGGCGCGCGGAGCCGGCGCGGCTTCCCCAGGGGACAGAGGGGCCGGGAGGGCCACCCCTCAGCGCTGCCCCCGGGCTCGCGGGTCGCGGCCCTGCGCGCACCGCCCCGGACCCCGCCGTGGCCCGCTGGCGCTCGGGGACCCAGATTAGCGGCTCCCGGACCGGGAGGGAGCCGGTCGGGGAAAGTTCACCAGCAGGGCAACTCCGAGGAACTTGGAGCCGGCCGGTAGCTCAGCTTGGGCCCTGATGATTCAAACGAGCTCTTCTTTCTTTAAAACGAAACGAAACAAAAATTCCACCCTCGGGCCGCGGACAGCGCGCCGCGGGCTCGGAGATCTGGGCCGGGCCCTGCGGCCGGTTCCGCCCTGTCCCCAGGCTCCCCGCACTGAGTCACCCAGGAGAGTACTTGGAGGGCTGGCGGGGGGCGGGGGGCTAAACTAGGAAAGCTTTTGTGAGAACTTGCCTTCTCCTTCCCGAAGAGCCAGGCTCCGCGGGTGGCCCAGGGTAGCCGGGACTTTGTGGGCGGGATGCTGCCAAGGGTCCTTCCGGCCTCAGTTTCTACTTCTGTTCAGGGGGAACGATAGGACCCTTTGCTCGCGGAGGGGCAGCTAGCTGTGAAGCTCAGGGTCTGGCGTACGGCAGGTGCTGAGAAAGCTCGTGTTCCCTTTCTGCCGCAAGCCCCAGCCCCTGAACTTGCAAAGGTTGAAAACGAAAACCCCGCCTGAGCGCCGAAGGAGGCTCGGTTGTCGAGATTCTCGATTCCTGTCTGTGAGGGGGCCCGGGCCCCTCACCCCGGAGCCCACGGCCCGCACGCGGGGCGGCGTGTACTGGCTCCCGCGACTCTCCGGGCCTGCGGCCTGAGGGGCCAGGGTGGAGATCAGAGCCGCCTGGTGCCCCCTTCTCACCCCCCAGCCTGCTGGCCGTTGGCCTTTGGGCCGAGAAAGGGATTTAGAGACCGGCGTCGAGCCCTACGGGGAGCGGGGAACAGAGCTTAGCCGCAGCACCCCCATGCAACCTCGCCAGCTTCCAGGACGCTGGCGGCCCGCGTCCGCCACTGAACCGACTCCTCCGGCCACCGGGGCCCGGCCGGGGCGCGGCCGCCTGCGCTCGGTTTGGCTGGACTGGGGGCTCGCGGCGGGCGGGCGAAGCGATCCCCGCTGCCCCTTCCCGCCACTGCGCCGGCTGCGGAGGTAACATCTGTGCCGACCCCCCCCCCCTTCTCGGCCCCCTTCACCCGCCACGCCACCTCTATTTTTTTTTTTTTAAGAAAGAAAGAAAACGAAAAACCAACCTTCCTTTCCCTCCACAATAGACACACCAGGGGGTTTTTCACTTGGCCAATCTCAGGAGTTTCATATGAACTTCATTAAATCAATTACTCGGTGAACACATCACAATTTATTTGCAATTAGTATCAAAATGTCTTACTTTTCCTAATAGGTCGGAGCAGATGTAGCTACAGAAGGGACAACGCGTTTTCGTGAAATCTATCTCTTGCAACATATTAAATCTTGTGGTCAGAAGAGAAGGAGAAATTCAAAGGCAGTTTAGAGGAGGAGAGAGAAAACGCGCTGGAGACAAATGCGATC
Organism: Mustela erminea; assembly: GCF_009829155.1. NCBI lineage: Eukaryota > Metazoa > Chordata > Mammalia > Carnivora > Mustelidae > Mustela > Mustela erminea. Next base: position 115,505,371 of record NC_045635.1, on the reverse strand, counting down.
CGTGCAGGTGTTCGAGCAGCTTGCGCTATAATTGTATCTAGCGAAAAGGTTGCCTTTATTATCCGTAATGATAGAACAAAAGTCACCATAATTAAACGTCTGGTTCTCTCCTATGACTGAGAGGTGCGTGTCTGAAAGGCGCCGGGTACAGCCAGGGACTGCAGAAATGGTTAACAAGACGCCCCATTCTTTGAATAGTGGCTTTGTCTTATGGGGAGGGGGGTAGAGACAGAAAGAGAGAACAGTTATCTAATTTTCATTGCTCCAAACCAGAGATTTATTGATTGCGACAACAGTTTTATTGTACTCGGGGAGGGGGTTGTTGGAGGTTTATAGAAACTGATTTACTTTCGTTTGGAAGTAAAATCATATGCAACAGTCTCCCGTTGGAAGGTTGGACCTCAGCTCCTGTTAATACCATTAGTGACACAGGATCGAATTTCAAATGAAGCCTGGTGACAATTACAGACGGAAACAGATGCCCTTGGAAATTTAGGTCAAGTGTTCAAGATTCTGGTTTCATGGTCAAGGTTGTCTTGGGGGTAACCTTGAGGGGACGCTCATAAATCTGTCCTCCTCTCCTAGCTGGGGATGCGCCTTCCAGGGGGCATGATGTGGGGAAGGGGGGGCAAAAAATTTATCTAGAGGGTCCTTAGGTCACGGAAAACAGAAGAGATGCCGAAGAGCTATAATACTAGGCAAGTGTGCTGGGCTGGACAGCCTGAGTGTGTGTGGTGGAGGGCAGCAGCTTCTCCAGGGGGAGCCGCGGGGAACCCCAGCTGCGCGGGCGGGACTTGCAAAGACCCCTTGAGCTCTCGCGTCCTACTTGGTAGTCCCCAGCAGGCAGCCCTGGAAGACGTCCCTTAGCCTCAGAGCCTTTTTTGTACCCATCCGCAAAATGGGAATCAGGGGCCTGGCCTGCTTCTACCGCAAGAGCGGGCGGCAAGGATTAAGCGCGACAACGAATTTGAAAGCGTCTAGGCTTTCAAATGCAAGGTATTATTCTGAACGTGCTGCCCCCTTCCTTTGCATTTTAATCACTTGCCCCTCAGCTCAGTGAAAAAAGACACCGTGTCTCTTCCCTTCTCCCCGCGGGAACCTTCCCTGCGAGCTGCCCGCTCGGCTCCGGGAGCACCAACGCCTTCCTTCGGGGTATGAAAACGCGCTGTCTTGCCCCGGCGTTCGAGCCCAACCGGCGTCTGTAAGCGTGGCAATCTTCGGGGTTTACGTTCCTCTGGTGAGTGTTTTCCACTTGACAACTCTTTTAAAGACATAGAACCATATTTTATTTACTGCCTACTATAAATTATTTACTAGCAGGCTGAGGTAATTCCATTAAAGCCGCACGGTTTGTTTATACTAAATAGTTATCTGGGGACTCTTTGCTCGCCTTCGAGCTGCGAGGCTCCGGGGAGGTGGGGACGGTCCGCGCGGCCAAGAGATGCCCATGGAAAGGAGAGGGGTCCAGTGGAAACGAAAATGGCCCCATTTCTCTTGACGATTCATTAAAAATTTAATCCAGTCTAATAATTGTCGTTTGTGTTTGGTGCGAGGTGTCATTACCGCCCCCGCTGGCCCTCCCCTCCCCAAACCCCCGGGGGTGAGGGGGGCGGTGGGGGATGCAAGGGGCTATTCCTTGGGTGCGGGCGGGGCTGGGTGGAGGGGAGGGAACTCGGGGGCTCCCGGCCTGGGCTGCTAGCGAGAGAAAGGAAGCTGGGCGAACTTTGCCTCTGGTCCCCTCCCCCAACACGTGCATCCAGGCAGAAAAGAGGGAGTAGAAAAAACCAGCCTGAGGGAAGGCACTAGGCTTTAAGGATTGGCTGCGTGTGTGTGTGTGCGCGCGCGAGCCTGTCTCTCCAAGATTTTAGCACTGCCCCAGAGTTACTTCTTTCCACTTTTCTGATTCTCTCTGTGGTGCGTGCATATAAAATTTTTTATTTCCACCTCTCAGTTTAGGGAAATACCAAACACCACAGGAGATACATTGGCCTTTGGGGGAGAGTACAGGGGGTTGGACGAATTAACCTATAAATGAAATTGTTCTCTGAAATCGCTGCTTTGAGTTATGCTGGCCTCGGAGAAGGTGGGGTGGGGGGGTATCTATTTCTGCCGAAGGCTTTTTTAAAAGAGGCTCTAGAGGAATGTAGTAATGCTGTGTTAGTTTCCCACCTGGTTTTGCAGATGGGGATTTCAGAATGGCTGGGTTATCGCCATAACACAGGGAGAGATAAACAAGACACCTGGACAAAAAGCCAGTTGTCTGAATCAGCTAGGAAGTGATCTACAATAAATAGAAAGGTCGAGTATTTCATAAGCGTGTTTTTTCCCCCTCTTTTTCTTTCAGCTGAAATAGACAGGCACGGTAGGGGAAAAAAAATCATATTGGTTTCAGTGCATGAAAGACCTACTGCTGTTCATTACAGAGCTGAAGGACTGGAATTGACTTAGACATTCAGGACATATCCTGCATTCCCAGGACTTACGTTCCCCAATCATTTAAAATTCAATGACATATTTTTAATATTCTTGGATTATATTTCTTGGTAATTTGGTTACCTTTATTAGCTTAAATCCTGTTTTATCAAAAAGGGGGAAAATTATAATATGTATAAACACCTTCAGTATGCAAACACGCAAGTTAACCCTGTGAACACCAAGTTAAATGTACATCATAGAATCCCACATTTTGACAGCCACGCACATACACTTTTTTAAAAACTGAGGTGCAGTTTACACCACATAAAACTGACCATTTTAGAATGAAACAACTCAGTGGTGTTTAGTACATTCCCAATGTGGTTCAACAGCCACCACTGTTTAGTTCCAAAACGTGTTCATCAAGGATCAAGATGACAGGAATGTATCGAGTGTCATAGAACCGAATACTTTAAAGTGGTTAAAATAGTAAATTTTTAAAGTTCACTTGTTCTCATTACTAAATTCAATCCTAATCCAATCATACAAAAACACGTATTCCTAAAATACCCCAAGTCCAAACGAAACGAAATGAAAAATAACCGTGATCATTGACCCAAAATAAAACACTGTACCCAATAAATCACTACTCCCCATTCTCCCCAACTCCCAGCCCCTGGCAGGACTTTTTATTGGTGCTAGTATCTCTTAAAACATGTATTTTCCCCAGCAGCAAAATTTCTGTATGCTACGATTTCCTTAAAATCTACCTATTTCATCATGTTGCATTCCACACATCTAGCTACAGATACAAAGAGACAGGGGAAAAACGACATAATCTGCTTATTTGTATTTGTTCTAGAAGCCAATAGAAGGTTTCCAGATTGGTATTTGCAACATGGGCCTTTTTAATGAGCGGGTGGATCCCTGGGCAACACTTAACAAATACTTTGTCAGTCGTGGGAGGGACAGGAGTTTGAGGCAACAGTTAATCTTGCTGTCATCAGTAGAAAGTGGATTAGAGTGGCATTTTCTCTTTTGTAATGTAATTCATAAAGTTTAACAAAGCAATAGTTATCATCCACCTTTTGGAGAAAAGAGCACTAAGATGAGTTTTTGCAAACCGTTTGTTTCTGGCATCAAAACTGTGCCCTGAATTCACAATCATGGAAAAACTTTGTGAAGAGCTGAGAATCGTCAGAGTTCTATCTCTTCGGTCCTGTGTGTGCTGATGCATTCATTTATGTCACACGGTTCACCACAAAGACCAAAGGAAATATGATTGCGGCTAAAGAATTTTAATCAAAATCGAAGCTACCATTCACGGAACCAGGACTCCAGTGTCTCAGGCCCGAGGAGAAGCTACTGCAGTTAAGATGATAGCCAGAGGTTAGGGCTGGCCGGGAATCGTGAGCTTAGACAGGTTGTGTGTGTGTGTGTGTGTGTGTGTGTGTGTGTGTGTGTGTGGTTTTTTTTAATTGAAATTTTTACTTAAATCCAATTTAATTAATACATGGTGTATTATTAATTTTAGAGGTGGAGGTCAGTGATTCATCAGTTGCCTATAACCCCCAGTGCTCATTCGTCCCTTGCCCTCCTTAATGCCCATCCCCCAGTGACCCCTTCCCCTGCCCCTCTCCCCTGCAGCAACCCTTACTTTGTTTCCTAGAATGAAGAGTCTCTTATGGTTTCAGACAGGTTTCTGAACCCTGTCTGCCCCCCTGGATTGCTGAGAATTAAAGGAGCAAAGAAATGTGTTGGTGGACAAAATCACAGGCGGTCAGTTCTGCAGCTGGACACTTTGATTCATTCTGCTTGGAGAATGGTAAGTTTCAGAGGAGTAAGCTGATTTTGACCCACAGGGATAAATTACAAATGGCACGTTTTCTGTTTAATTTTTTTTTAAAGATTTTATTTCTTTATTTGACAGACAGAGATCACAAGTAGGCAGAGAAGCAGGCAGAGAGAGAGGAGGAAGCAGGCTCCCTCCTGAGCAGAGAGCCCGATGCGGGGCTCAATCCCAGGACCCTGGGATCATGACCTGAGCCAAAGTCAGAGGCTTTAACCCACTGAGCCACCTAGGGGCCCCTTCTGTTTAATTTTTGAACTAGCCCATCATGAGGGGGAGATAAAGAGTGCTACCTAGAACTGTTCCATTCCTCTGAGACATTTTCCCAAAGAAGCTTATTTCTTTTTGGCCTTAAGCATTCTTTTGCCACACAGTTTTCCAATCGTATCACTATTGACTTTTTCAATATCGCTATTGACTTTTTCAAACAGTTCCCTGTTGCGGAAAGCTGCCCTCTACCTTCTGGGCTCTGTGGCAGCCTCCTTGGCCCCAAACCATTAGATGCCAATAGTTGTAGCAATGAAAAATGTCTCCAGAACTTGTCAAATGTCCCCTTGGGGTCAAAATCGTCCCTGGCTGAGAATCACTGTTCTAGTGTTATATTTGATTTGGAAATAACTGGTTTTCTTTTTTGATTGAATTTTGTAATTTTGTAAAACATACTGTCTTGTCTCTTAATTCACAGTATTTGTTACTATAATGCATAATGATTAGAACTGAAGTGAAGTTTTGTTTTTGCGAAGTGTAGTTGTCGCTGAAACACACCATTTTTCTTTTTTTTAATTTAATTTTATTTTTTCAGTGTTCCAAGATTCATTGTTTATGCACCACACCCAGTGCTCCATGCAATAGGCGCCCTCCACAATACCCACCACCAAGATCACTCAACCCCTAACCCCCTCCCCTCCAAAACCCTCAGTTTGTTTCTTAGGGTCCACAGTCTCTCATGCTTCATCTCCCCCTCCGATTTCCCCCAACTCCCTTCTCCTCTCCATCTCCCCATGTCCTCCGTGTTATTCCTTATGCTCCACAAGTAAGTGGAACCAGATGAAAATTGACTCTCTCTGCTTGACTTATTTTACTCAGCATCATCCCCTCCAGTCCCGTCCATGTTGATACAGAAGTTGGGTATTCATCCTTTCTGATGGCTGCGTAATAGTCCATTATATATATGGACCACATCTTCTTTATCTACTAGTCTGTTGAAGGGCGTCTTGGCTGTTTTCACAGTTTGGTGACTATGGCCATTGCTGCTATGAACATTGGGGTACCAATGGTCCTTTTCACTACATCTGTATCTTTGGGGTAAATACCCAGTAGTTCAGTTGCAGGGTCATAGGGAAGCTCTATTTTTAATTTCTTAAGGAATCACCACGCTGTCTTCCAAAGTGGCTGCACCAACTTGCATGCCCACCAACAGTGTAAGAGGGTTCCCCTTTCTCCACATCCTCTCCAACATAGTTGTTCACCATCTGGTTAATTCTGGCCATTCTAACTGGTGTAAGATAAAACACATCGTACTAAAGTCAGCAAAGAGCTTAGAGATTCACTAGTGCTAAGAGCCTAGACTTGGGTGTAAATTCTATACACTAGTTCTGTGACCTTAGGGCAGTCACTTAACCTCCCTGACTCTCGGTTTCCTTCTCTGTAAAATGCCCATCAAAAGATCTATGTGGGGTGTAAAGCAGGTAGTAATGTGTGCCCAGGGCTTAGCACAGCTCCTGGCACACAGTAGGCAAGTACTAAGCATCTGATATAGTTAGTCCCATAGTACACTACTGTGCACCAAGCAGAGTTTGAGGCTCTTCCCTTCCCCGTGGAACTTGTGTTCCACGGTAGTGACACATGGGCCTGGCGAGGGCTCAGCCCTCCTTATTAACACAGTTGGCTGCAAAACATGACAGTTCTAAGAAGAGTCACCAGGCTGTAGCCGTGCCCTTAGTCCTTGTTTCTTCCCCACACTCCTGGGGCTCTCTCCCTTGGATTCCCCAGGCCTCTCCCACTCTCCCCATTCCTAGTCTCCGAATCCAGCTCAGTTGGGTACAAAAACCCCTTATCTTTGTATCTGTAGACTCTTATCTTTGTATCTGTAGTTAGATGGGTCTTTGCCCTTTAGCACAGCTGGGAGAGCTTGACATTTTCCAAGAGAACTTTACCAATCATTCAGGGGATATAAAAAAGGAAACAATTATGGAATAAATGAGCAGCATAAAGCTAGATTTCTAAAACAGAGGTTTCTGATCCCTTGATCTCAGTCAAGGTTGCAAAGAACCTCATAAGTCCATTCTATGTTCTAATGCAGAAGACAGGTGCATTTTTTCCTTCACTTACCAAAGTTTAGTGCTATGAAAGCAGGTATTGTAACAGAGTTGACTGGGTTGGGGTGGGAGAGGTCGGGATGTTTTCTAGTAAGGTGGTATTTGTGTTGCAGTCTTAGGGAGGAAGAAGGTGCTGGCCTAGTGAAGACCCACAATAAGAACATTCTAGATAGAAGGAGCAGCAAGTGTAAGTGCCTTGAAGCAAGACTGAGTTGGGAATAATAATAATAATAATACTCACTATATTCTAGGCACTATTTGAGGAACTTTTCATAAAATCTTTTTTTTAAAGATTTTATTTATTTATTTGACAGACAGAGATCACAAATAGGCAGACAGGCAGGCAGAGAGAGAGGAAGGGAAGCAGGCTCCCCGCTGAGCAGAGCTCCAATGCAGGGCTCAATCCCAGGACCCTGGGATCATGACCTGAGCTGAAGGCAGAGGCTTTAACCCACTGAGCCACCCAGGAGCCCCTTGAGGAACTTTTCATATGTAATCTCACTTAATTCTCTCAATTAAGGGAGTTAGTATTTATGAGCTAGGTATTATTATTGTTTCCATCCTACAGATAGGAGACATTGAGGTACAGAAACATCGAGTAAGTTGCCCAGGGTCAGAGTTGTGAAGTGATTGAGCCAGAAGTCAAGTCCAGGCAGCCAGACCACAGAGTCCTGGCTCTTCCCTGCTGTCCTATATCTCTTGGAGCGTGAGAGAGCAAGGGCGAATGCGGGGTGAGTGAAGGCTGGGGAGGCGGATGGGGGCCTGCCCATGCGGGATCTTTCTAGGTCTTGAGAAGGAAGGTGTCTTTATCCTAAGAGCAGCGGGGGAACCCCTGAAATGTTTTGAGCAGAGGAATGGCATGACCTAGTTTATACTCTCCCAAAATCACTCTGACTTCTTGCTGAGAACAGACCACAGGAACAAAGGCTTGAGTCAGCGCCATCAGCTAGAAGCTACTGTAGATGAGGAGGACTGAGACCAGGATGCTGGTGACGGAGACCTGGAGGCATTCAGCACAGACGTTGGTGTCAGAGCCAGTGGGACCTCCCGGTGAACCAGCTGAAGGAGGGTAAGAAAAAAAAGGAGCCAATCGAAGATGGCTGATCAGTTTGGATTTGAGCAGCTAGATGGACGGTGGTATTCAGCTTCTTTTCCGCTCTTGACCCATGTGGCTTCTGGGTGCCATCTTGCCTTCTGACTTCTAGGAACTGTCAGCCACCACCTCTTGTTCTTTTCCAGGACAGATGTCCATGCTTTTGTCCCAGAATGCTCAGAATGCCCCAGGTTCTCCCCACTCAGTTGCAGCATTCAATATGAGCCAACACCTTCTTCACTAGTTTGCGTGGCCACCATCAGTTCTCCGTTTACCCCTAAAGTGTTCTGGAATGACTCCTTCAGGTACTGCTGTTTGCCGTGTATAGGCAGTACGACATAAAGAAAACAAGTTACAGCATAGAGGACAAAGTCACTGGCTCTGGAGGCAGACACGTATTCAGATGCCTGCACCAGCTCTGATTATCTCTGTGACCTTAGGCAAGTTACCCAAGGTCTCAAAGCTTCCGTTTCTCATCTGCAAAATGGGCATAATATCTTTTCCACTGCAAAAGGAAAGAAGGTATGTAAAGTGATAATTATAAGTGCCCAGCACATCATGTATGTTGAAATTGATCTTGTTATTATCACTATCATTTTTTACCCCATTAGTTTTAGTTCTGTCCTGGAAGCAACATAATAAACACACAGCCTCTTCTTTGAGGTAGCAGTTAGCGTATGTGAAGAATCTCCACCTTTCTGAATCTTCCCTCTGGAAAAATGTCAGAAGTTTTTGATCTGTGCATGGGATGAGTACATTTCCATGTCCCTCTACAGCCTCAGCTGGTTCCTAGCAATACTGTGAAGAACCAATGAGGTAACATTAGTGAAAACGCTGTATTGTGGGAGAGCTAAATAAATACTCATATTCCTCAAAACTGATATGGATGCTACATTAAGATAAGATCCTAATTTGCATATGAACCTCGAGGCAGGCACCATAATTCAACGGAGACAAATCACGAAGTTCTAAATTTTGTTCTTATGTTATTGAAAGAAAAACTGGCAATGTACTGTGAGCATTGCAGGAAACTAGCTCAGATATTTGAGTAATTCCCAGGATATATACAATGGGGTTTCAAATGTTTATTACCCAGGCTAGAACTCAATCCTGACAGGGGAGGGCAAATGCCATACTTAATTCTAAATTTACAGATTCCACTCTCCTCTACAGCGCAGGTAAAATAAAAAGAATGCATGCTGCCATGCCAGGTTCTGTGCTAAATGACACATTTATCTTTAAAAAAAATTATTCTCAGTATATACCACCAGCTAAAAGACTACTATATGGTATGCCTCTTAAGCAAAATCATTTATAGATTTATAACCAAAAAATCCCATGTTTTAATTAAAATCTACAGCCATGCTCTATTTAAATGTGAATGTTAAAAGAACTGTTGTAAATTACTTGTCTCAGGCTGATTTAAAATTGTGAGCTAAAATCAGTCTGGCAGTCCCTTTCATCATGGCCCTAAAGTCTTAGAAATGTTCGAGGTTGGACTGTCTCATCAGAGTTGATGAAATCCTCTTTCTGCTTTCTACAAAAAAAACCTTCAACACTCTTTGTATTATTGAAGTGGTTCCAAAAGCATGTTCTTTTTGGCTACTTAATAGCTCTATAAAATCAGTTTGCCAAAGTATTAACAACTGATGCATTTAGGTGAATTTGTCTGTTGCTCTAAAACTTTAAAAATGAAAAGTCCGGGACACACAGAAAAATGCAAGTTTAACGAGCCATGAAAGTTTTGGTGCCTATTAAGGCAACTAAAAAGTTAATAATACATAAATAAACTATAAATGCCTGGGCAAAATAGAGATTATGTTTACTTTGGGAAGTATGGATTCACAACTAACCTAACGTCATAGGTGGAAAAACGCATTTTTAAATTTTATTCAACTACATTTTTTTACTGCTTTTTAAAAATACTTCATATCCACCAGCTTCTGCGCTCATTCCTTCCACCGGTGGCTAGGAATTGTCTAGATGCTATGTGAGATAGGAAAATCTGTAAGACACGGCCTGTGCCCTCTAGGAATTTACAAGCCAGAAGTAGTATCATATTCTTCAAAAAGCTTTGACAGTGTAAACAGAAACTATAAGCTTATAAAAGAAAGCAAATCTACTCCAGAAGGCCATTTTGTGATATTACTGCCCTGGCCGGTGGCCTGGTCGGTTGACTTCTTTCTCTAAAGCAGAGAGAGCTCCTAGCTAGCCCTGCCTCTCCCTTCCTCTTTGTCCTTCTGTTTCCCTGCTTCCTCCTCCTCCTCCCTCTTCCTCCCCCTTTTTCTCATTGTTCCAACCCTCACGTTGTCATTCATAGTTTTAAAGCGCTAGCAAACCTTTCTTCATCCTGAAGTTACTTATTGTTTTTATGCTTTTCAATGGAAGAAAAAAGACAGAAGCACCGGCTATAATTGAGCTGGGAGTGTCAGAAACATTTTTAAGTAAAACAAAAGTCACGTTTGCTTCGCACCACCAGTGCTTTCTCGGTTACACAGTGTTTTTTATCACGTTCAGTAAATTGATCCAATAAGACATTCCGACATCTTTAAAAATCCGCTAGTAGAGAACTTCCTGTGTGAAAAGAACGCTTCCTTTACGGTCCCCATCCCCTGCTCCCCTGTGGCCTGGCAGATACTGCATTTTAAGATCCTCAGAAATCCGGGTGGAGAGGTGTGACTTTCGCCTCTTAACAACAATTATCACAGAATACTATTTCTTTCTCAGGCCTTCCTCTTTAACTGCTCTGGGCCTTTTCCCTTGCAAAGGAAACAAGGTGATCTAATACCTTTTTCTGCTGTTTGCGTTTAACTAGAGAATGGTGCTCACTCCCCCATCGGCAAAACATGGGCAACAAGAGGGGTTAGGCTGATTACAAGATTCAAAGCTGAGGGATTTAAAAAAAATAAGATTTTATTTAAAAAAAAGATTTTATTTTTTAAAGCAATCTCTCCACCCAGCACGGGGCTCGAAATCATGATCCCGAGATAGAAAGTCCCATGTTCCACCAAATGAGCCAGTCAGGCACCCCAAAACTGAAGGATTTTTTTTAAGGGAGGAAGGGAGAACATAGCAGTGAGAAGTAAAAGGGGTGCCTAGCCCCCTGCTTACAAGTCCTTGTAAGCTCTGGAGGTCTTTCCATGCTGACAAGTGTAGATCTAATTTATTCTATTAATCTGCTACATACATACTATTTCATAATCTGCATGGGTCATAATTTCTTTAGCCTTTTCCACAGCTAATGGACATTTCGGTTATTTCTAAATATATATATTTTTAAGCCCAGCATGGAACCCAGTGCAGGGCCAGAACTCACGACCCTGAGATCAAGACCTGAGCCGAGATCAAGGTCAGACACTTAACTTGACTGAGCCACCCAGGTGCCCCTAAATATTTATTTATTTATTTATTTATTTTTATTTTATTTTTTTAGGTTATTTCTTTTTATAAAGGTTTATTTATTTCGCGTGCGTGCACACACACACACACACACACACACACATACACAGAGGGAGATCATGGTGGGGGAGGGGCAGAGGGAAAGAAGCCTACACCACACTGAGCCTAGAGCCCAAAGCGGGGTGATCCCAGGACCCAGAGATCATAACCTGAGCTGAAACCAAGAGTTGCACATTCAACTGACTGAGCCATCCAGGCGCCCCTGTATTATTTGATTTTTTAAAAAATTTATTGATGGGATGCCTGGGTGGCTCAGTTGGTTAAGCCACTGCCTTCAGCTCAGGTCATGATCCTGGAGTTCTGGGATTGAGTCCCACATCAGGCTCCCAGCTCCTTGGGGAGTCTGCTTCTCCCTTTTCATGCTCTCTCTCCCTCTCTCAAATAAATAAATAAAATCTTAAAAAAAATTTATTGACACTTTGTTTCGCGGCATAGAATGTGGTCCATGTTGAAAAATGTCTCACATCCAAATGCAAAGAATGTGTATTCTGGTGTTGTTGGGCAGAGTATAATATAAATGTCAGTTAGGTCAAGGGAGTTGATGGTGTTTTTCCAAATTATTGTGTCCTTGTTGATTTTCTGTCTACTTTTTATATCAATTATTGAGAGAGAGAGAGACTTACTGACATTTTTAACCCGAACTGTGGGTTTATTTCTCCTCACAGTTCTGTCCTTCTCCAACTTTCCCTGCCATGCTCTTTCTCAAAAATATCTTGACCATCTTGACCTACACAGGGATTTTAGATGAGCTTGTTGAGTTCAGTGAAAAACCGATTAGGATTCATTTAAATTATAAATTATAAAAAAATTTATTGATGGGATGCCTGGGTGGCTCAGTTGGTTAAGCCACTGCCTTCAGCTCAGGTCATGATCCTGTAGTTCTGGGATCGAGTCCCACATCAGGCTCCCAGCTCCTTGGGGAGTCTGCATCTCCCTTCTCATGGGAAATAAAAATTCTTACCTTTATGATATTGTGTCTTCTTACCCAAGAATACAGTATGTTGCTCCAGTTAGGTCTTGAATTTGCTTTCCCATAAATTCTATTATTTTTTTTCTTTCAATAAAGGTGGTGCAAAGGAAGTTGATTGATCAAATATATATTGAGTCCCCATTTTGCATCAGGCACTGTTACAGGCCCTAAGGATCTGATGACGAGTAACCAAAAGTAGACATGGTCCCTATCTTCTCGGAGCCTTATATCTGGGGGTACAGTGGACGAGGACCTACTAGAGAAGTAACAAATAAATAGAATAGTCCAAAGGATGACACAGCCTCTAAAAGAAGCAAAACAGGGTAATGTAATGAAATGGTGAAGGACAGTTTCATTAGATTAAATAGTCATTCCAGCCTACACTCAGTTGCACTGTCCGACTCTTGAGTTCAGCTCAGGTCATGATCTCAGGGTCAAGAGATCAAGCCCTGTATGAGGCTCAGCACTCAGCACAGAGGGAGACTGCCCCTCCCCCACACCACCCCCTCTCCACCTGCTCTCTTGCTCTCCCTCTCCTAAATAAATAAATAAATCCTTTAAAACATTAGAGAAAATAGTCATTCAAGCCTCTCTGAGGAGGTAATATTTGGGAAGAACCTCAAATGCCAAGCAGAGGGAGGCCACAAGAAATCCTAGGGAAAGAATAGTACATCCAGAGAATATACCAAGAGCAAAGGGCTTGTTGAGAAATAGCATAATGTCAATATTCCTAATCATGAGAGCTGATGAGGGGCGCCTGGGTGGCTCAGTCGTTAAGCGTCTGCCTTCGGCTTAGGTCATGATCCCAGGGTGCTGGGATCCAGCCCCAACCTGGGCTCCCTGCTCAGCAAGAAGCCTGCTTCTCCCTCTCCCTCTCTCACTGCTGTGTCTCTTTCGGTCAAATAAATAAATAAAACCTTAAAAAGAAAATACTAGCTGATGGTTGTTGACCATGTCATTTGTGTTATACCAGACACCTATTTTAAGTACCTCGCTTTTATTATATCATTATGACTCTACACAGTAAATCTATGAGACAGTTAGTAGACCCATTTTGAAGATGAGGAAACTGAGAGTAAAATCAAAGAAGTTGCTGAGATTCATATGGCTGGTAAGTGTCAGAGTAAGACTTCGAACCCAGGGAACCTGACCTTCAAGCCTATCTTCTTAACCACCATGGATTACTAAGCTCTCCCTTAAGTATAAGTCAGTGTGGCTGATTGTAGGGGGTGACGTGTGTGCATTGTGTGGTAGGACTCAGAGACGGAACATTTGAATAAGACCTTCCCAACTGATTCAAACTTTTCAGACACTGTACACAAAAAGAATACAGACTGCATAATTTACTCAGGAAAGTCACGGAACAAACATATCACAATAGCAACAAACAGGAGCAACAACAAACTCTGCGAGGGGACAGAATCTGATGTGCAGGATTGTCACATTATAGTGTTTAAAATGCCCAGTTTGGGGACACCTGGGTGGCTCAGTGGATTAAGCATCTGCCCTTCGGCTCACGTCATGATCCCAGGGTCCTGGGATAGAGCCCCACATCTGGCTCTCTGCTCAGCGGGGAGCCTGCTTCTCCATCTGCCTGCTGCTCTCCCTGCTTGGGCTCTCTCTCTCTCTCTCTCTCTCTGACAGATAAAAGGATAAAATCTTTAAAAATAAGAAATAAAATAAAATGTCCAGTTTGCAGCAAAATTTATGAAGCATGCAAAATAAGTAAAAACCCCACCCCCAAGATACTATGGTCCATACAAAGGGAAAAATTAATGAATAGAAATGTGTCTTTGAGGAAGTTCAGATGGAGAATTTACTAGATGGTAAACTAAGCTATTTTAAATATATTTAAGAACTAAAGGAAACCATGTCTAAAGAACTAAAGGAAAGTATGAGAAAGAAGACTTGCAAAATATCATAAATTATTATTTTTTTAGAGAGGAAGAGAGAGAGAGATGGGGGAGGGGCAGAGGGAGAGAACCCCAAGCTCCCCACTGAGCTCAGAGCCTGACACAAGGCTTGATCTCGAAACCCTGAGCTCATGACCTGAGCCCAAATCCAGAGCCGGACACTTAACTGAGCCACCCAGATGGCCCTCTTAAATTGTTTTTTAAAAAAGAAGAACCAAATGAAAATTCTAGAGATGAAAAGCAGAACAACTTAAATGAAAAACTCACTAGACCAGCTCCTCAGCAAATGTGCTTGGGTAAAAGAATGAAGGAACGTAAGATGATCTAGTCTGAGGAATGGAAAGAACAGAAAGAAGAAAGAATGAAGAAAAATGAAAAGAGCTACAAAGAATGCTTACAACTCCACAATAAGGAGCCAAACAATCCAATTTAAAAATGGGTGACATCTGAAGAGACACCTCACTGATGGAGCCATACCCATGGCAAATAAGTGTCTGAAAGAGATGCTTTGGAGGACTGGGCAAAGCGGGTGAAGGGGAGGGAGAAATACAGGCTTCAGGTATAGAATGATCAAGTCACAGGGACGAAAGGCACAGCATAGGGAATACAGTCAATGGTACTGTAACAGTGCTATGTGGGGACAGAAGGCAGCCACATTTGTGGGGAGCACAGCAGAACATGTAGACTTGTTGAAACACTATGTTGTACACCTGAGACTCATGTAACGTTGTGTGTCAACTAGACTCAAATACAACAAATTAGATAATTAGGTCTTTAGGGAATTGCAAGTTAAAGCAACAAGGAGACGCCATTATATACCTATTAGAGTGGCCAGAATCCAGAACATGGACAACGCCAAATGCTGACAAGGATGTAGAGTGAGGAGAACACTTCATTGCTGGTGGGAATGTGAAAGGTTACAGCCATTTTGGAAGATAGTAAGATAGTTTGTCATTTCCGACCAAACTAAACATTTTCTTACCACCCGATACAGCAATTGTGTTTCTCAGTGTTTACCCAAAGGAGTTAAAAACATGTCCACACAAGAATCTGCACATGGATGTTGAGAGCAGCTTTATTCATCATTGTCAAACTTGGAAGCAACCAAGATGTCTTTCAGTAGGTGAATAATTAAATAGACGTGGTACTGGGGCAACCGGGTGGCTCTGTGGGTTAAGCCTCTGCCTTCAGCTCAGGTCATGATCTCAAGGTCCTGGGATCGAGCCCTGCAACGGGCTCTCTGCTCAGCGGGGAGCCTGCTTCCCCCTCTCTCTCAGTCTGCCTCTCTGCCTACTTGTGATCTCTGTCAAATAAATAAATAAAATCTTTTAAAAAAAAATAAATAGACGCGGTACTTCCAGACAATGGAATATTATTCAGTGTTAGAAAGAAATGAGCATCAAGCCATGAAAAGACATGGAGGAACCTTAAATGCATGCTACTAAGTGAAAGAAGCCAATCCGAAAAGGCTGCATCCTGTGTGATTTCGACTCTACGACATCCTGAAAAAGACAAAACTATGGAGACAGTAAATAAAAAAAAAAAAAAATTAGTGGTTGCCAGGGGTTAGGGAGGGAGGGAAAAAAATGGGAAAAGCACGGAGGATTTTTTTAGACCTGTAAAAATATTCTGCATGACACTATAAGGAGAATACATATCCTCATGCATTTGTCCAAATCCATAGCACATACAAGAGTGAACCCTAGCGTAAACTATGGACTTTGGATGATAATGATGTGTCAAGTAAGTTCATCAAGGGGGGAGGGTTGTGTGGGGGCAGGGGGAAAATGGGAACTCTGTACTCTCTGCCCAACTTTGCTGTGAACTTAAAACCACTTTATTTTTTATTATTTTTTTAAGATTTTACTTGTCAGAGAGGGAGAGAGAGAGAGAGCACAAGCAGGGGGAGCAGCAGGCACTGGGAGAAGCAGGGAGCTCAATGTGGGGCTCGATCCAAGAACCCTGGGATCATGACCTGAACTGAAAGCAAAGGCTTAACCCACAAGCCACCTGAGTGGCTGCTGAAACCACTTTAAAAATAAAGTCTATTTAAAAAAATGAAATTGTTGGGGCACCTAGGTGGCCCAGTGGGTTAAGCCTGCCTTTTAATTAGAGTGCTTAATTGATTTACACTTAGCATAATTAGTGATAAGATCGGATATACATGTCATTTTGTTCTTTGTTTTCTATGTTTTATTTTTATTTTGTTCACTTATTCACCCATTAACACTTTCTTTTATGTCAAATTGATATTTTCTTATTTACTATTTTAATACTTGTGCCATTTACTTTATGGTATTCTATGAGTTATTTTCTTAGCGGTTGCCCCGGGAATTGCAATTAACATCTTACCATAATAATCTAGTTCACATTAGTATCAATGAAATTTCTTTTTTTATTTAAAGAATTTATTTATTTATTTGTCTGAGAGAGACACAGCGAGAGAGGGAACACAAGCAGGGGGAGTGGGAGAGGGAGAAGCAGGCTTCCCGCTGAGCAGCGAGCCTGATGTGGGGCTCGATCCCAGGACCCTAGGATCATGACCTGAGCCAAAGGCAGATGCTTAATGACCGAGCCACCCAGACACCACACGAAATTTCAATAGCATATAAAAACATTGATCCCTGGAGTGCCTGGGTAGCTCAGTCAGGTAAGCATCCAACTTGTGATTTTGGCTCAGGTCATGATCTCAGGGTCATGAGATAAAGCCCCGCATCGAGCTCTGTGCTGGGCATGGGGCCTGCTTAAGATTCTCTTTCCCTCTCTGTCTGCCCCTCCCACCCCACTCTCTCTCTCTCAAATAAATAAATAAATCTTTAAAAAGCCCCATTGATCCTATATATCATCTTTCCCTCCCTTCTCCTTTATGTTGTCACTGTTATACAAATCACAGCTTTATCCATTTTATAGCCATCAGTATACATTTATAATTATTACTTTACACAGTTGTCTTTTAAATAAGATAGGAGAAAAAAGTGTTATAAGCAAAAATTACAATTTAACAGCAATATTTGGAAACTTCAATACTCACATCCATTTATAGGACAACTTGACAGAAGACCAGCAAGGAAACAGAAGTCCTGAGCAACACCATAGAAAATCTAGAACCAACATATACCTATAGACAACTCCATGCAACAATGGTGGAAACACATCCTTTTAAGGTGCACATGGAAGATTCCATAGGACAGACCATAGTTTAGGACATAAAACAATAAATTTAAAAGGATTTAAGTCATAATAGGTACTCTGACCACAATGAAATAAAATTAAAAACCAATAACAAGTATGTGGAAAGTCAAGAACATACTTGTAAATAATCAATGAGTCAAAGAAGAAATTGCAAAGGGAATTAAAGATACTTTTGGATGAGTGAAAAGGAAACATAAATCAAAATTTATGGGCTGCAGCAATAGCAGAGCTAAGAGGGAAATTTATAGCTGTAACACATATATTAAAGATCTCAAACTAACAGCTTAAACCTCCACCTTCATAAACTATAAAAAAATGAGCAAACTAAACTGAAAACAAGCAAAGGAAAGGCAATAATAAAGATTAAACGATATAGAGAACAGAAAAATAATCCAATAAAGCAACGAAACTTTGAAAGGTCACCAAAACTGACAAATCTTTAGCTATGCTAACAGTAAAAAAGATAGAAGACTCAAATTCCGAAAATCAGGAATGAAAGAGGATACACTGCTACTGACTCTACCAAACAAAAAGGATTATAAGAGGATACTATGAATAGTTGTAGGACAGCACATTTTTAATTTGCCATATGATGCAGCAATTTCACTCCTCATCATATGCCCAAAATAATTGAAACAAAAAAGGAAACAACCTGAAGATCCATCTAATTGATGAATAGATAAACAAAATGTGGTCTAGCCATACAATGGAATATTACACAGCCATAAAAAGGAACAAAGTACAGATCACAATATGAATATACCTTGGAAACACTATGCTAAGTGAAAGAAACTGGATACAAAAGGCCACATATTGTATGGTTTTATTGCTGTGAACTCTCTAGAAAAGGTAAATCCATAGAGTGAGAAAGGAGATTAGTGGTTTCAAGGGGCTAGAAGTAGGAGACCATGAAGAGTGTCTACTGAAGGTATAATGTTTCTTTTGGGGCTGATGAAAATGTTCTGGAATTAGGTAGTGGTGATAGCTGTACAACTCTGAATATCTAGCAGTCTCCTTTGTTTGTTTGTTTTTGTTGTTGTTTGTGAATATGTTTTAAAATTTTAATTTCAATGTAATTGACATACAACGTTATCTGAGTTTCAGGTGTACAATAGTGATTCAAAACCTCCATACTATATTTATCAGTGTACTTTATGATAAGTGTACCCTTCACCCCCTTCACCTATGTCTCCCATCCCTCCACCACCTTCCCTCTGGAAACCACCAGTTTGTTCTCTCTAGTTCAGAGTCAGTCTTTTGGTTTATCCCCCCCAACTTTGTTCATCTGTTTTGTTTCTTAAATTCCATGAATGCATGAAGCCATATGGTGTTTGTCTTTCTCTGAGTGACTTGTAGTCAGTCCCCTCTCGTTCAGTTTCACTTTCCATGGTCTCTGTTACTTACAGCCAGCCACTGTCCAGAAGCAGATGATCCTCCCCTTGACACGTCATCAGAAGGTCAAGAGCAGCCTGATGGTAACCAAATGCCTACATCATCCACCTCGCTTCATCTCATCCCACAGGCATTTTATCATCTCACATCATCACAAGAAGAAGAAGGGTGAGGACAGGACAATAAGCTATTTTAACTTTACTACTGTAGATCGCTATAGTTGTTTTATTTTATTTGTAGTTATTGCTGTTCATGTCTTCCTCTGCCTAATTCATAAATTAAACTTTATCATGATTTTGCACAGGAAAGAACATAGTCAATATGGGATTCGGTGCTATCTGTGGTTTCAGGCATCTGTGGGGTGTCTTGGAATGGGTCCCCCTTGGATAAGGGAGGACTACCGTACTGAAAACCACCAAAATGTATACATGGAAAGGGTGAATGTTATGGTATGTGGGTTATAGCTCAAAAAAATTAAAATAAAAATGTATAAAGCCAGACTGCCTGGATTTGGATCAAAGCTGTTGACACCATCATTCACCTTATCCAGGTTATGAATTAGTAACCGTGGTAGATTCGGTAATCAGTCCCAAGTCTTCATTTCCTCAATAGTGGTATTATACTTTTCATTGCATTATGCAAACTTTATACTGCCTGGGAACAAGGCTGAAGGACCTGGCTATCACTGCATTATGTTGAGCAGATTATACTTTTCTACTTTTTGACTTTGGGCTTGGCCATGTGACTTGGATTATCCAATAAGATGTTAGAGGAAAGATGCCAGTAGGACCGTTTGAAATACATTGGGCAGTTGTCTTATTGACAACGTGTCTTATTGCACCTCTGCCCTTGCCTGAGAACTTGCCACCCGCTAGCTCATGGTCTTCCATTCTGGGCCCTAGAATGAGACACATGGAGTGGGACCACCCCACTGACCTGCCAACTTGAAAGCAAGAAATAAATGCTTACTACTGAACACCACTGGGATGTGCTGTGTGTTCCTTGCACTGCCAAAGGTGACAAATGCATGAACAAGTCACCCAAGGATTCTGGTGGCTTGCAATCCGATGTGTGAGTTCGCAGTCATGCTATGGGTCCTGTGTGGGTCAGCTTCAGTTCTATTCTGTTCTCAGATCCAAGATGAAGGAACAGCCCCTCTCTCAAACACTGTTGATCGCATGGATGAAGGAGAAAAGAACATGGTGAATTGACTTTAAGGTGTTTGTTTGGAACATGTTACTTCTGTTTATGTGTCCCAGGACAGAGAAGATGCTATGGGCCAAGGCGGATGTCAATGGAGAGGGCACGAGTCTCCACAAAGAATATAGCCAAGGCTGATGTCAACAGGGAGGAGCCCTTGACAGCTTGAACACCACTACAATTCACTACGGTGAACTCCAACATGTTATTTGACCTCTTTGCGCCTTGGTTCTCCCATCTCTAAAATGGGAATAATAATAGACCTTGCCTCATCAGGTTGTTCTGAGGATGACAAGACTTATTCTGGTAGAGAACTTAAGAGAGCACCCGGTAAGCCATAAATGCTAGGGAAGATGTTAAATAAAAGTAAATAAAAGATGTCCTCAAATGATTCTTTCCTCTTGCCAGAGCGAGCATCAGACATTCAGCTCTCTGTTATCTCCATGCCGAGAAAGAAATGTTCTTTACTTACAGGCATTTAAAAACTAGACCTTTCTATTTTTGGAAGCCTGTGATTGGAAAACTAAGCCCCAAAGAGTTGTATCATTGCTTAAACTCCTAGAAAAATGCTCCTACCGTGGGCTCTCAGTCAGACGAGCTCTTTGTGGAAAAGGGGAGAAGAGCTTCTGTATGGGAGGAACAGGACAGCAGGTGGTGGTAGCAGAAAACAGAAGAAAAGCCTCACTGCTGAGAACGGATGGCAGCCAAAAGGTCCAAAAAGCTGTTCACAGCAGTGAGGGAAAGAGCATCACAGGCACCCAGTGTACAAGGCTGCTGCCTGAGCTGCCACCGCCCTTGAAATAAAAGAATTTCCCTTTTTTCCTGCCGTACTCTGAGTGCTTGGTTGTATATTTTGATTGAAATACTCTGCTCACTCAGCAGGCCTGTTAATCCCCTCCAGGAACACTGAACACACACCTGGGATTTGCTAAGAGTGTTGAAAGTTTTTTTTTTTCCCCCTCCCTCAGTCACTTTGCTTCCTGAGTTTAAAAAAAAAAAAATGGGGGCAGTCATTGATCTATACCTGAAAATAAATCGGAAAAAATTGTAAATGCAGACAGATGCAGTCTGTTCAGTTTCTCTTCCAATTCCTACCAAAATAACAGCTACTTGCGGGAAAATTGGGAAAGGCAAGATATGAATTTTTTTTTCTTTCTTTTTTTTTTTTTAAAGATTTTATTTATTTATTTGAGAGAGAAAGATCACAAGTAGGCAGAGAGGCAAGCAGAGAGAGAGGGGGAAGCAGGCTCCCCGCCGAGCAGAGAGCTCGATGTGGGGCCCGATCCCAGGATGCTGGGATCATGACCTGAGCTGAAGGCAGAGGCTTTAACCCACTGAGCCACCCAGGCACCCCCTGAATTTTTTTTCTTATAGACCCTACCCTGCACACAAAAGAAGAGTTTACTAAATGTCCATGAGATGACACTTCCCATTAAATACTTTATACATCTTTTCTTTGTATGTCTTGGGGTCTTTAAGGTGCCTCCTAGTCCTACACATTCTATACTGGGTAGAAATATAACTTAAACCTCACTGGAGGGGTGGGGGGAGTATCTCCAAGTCCCTCTGTTTCTGATCATTTATGCTTTCCAGTCTTCAGTAAGAAAGAGGTGACCCACTGCCATTAGAATGAGTTGATTCCCCTCCTGGGTTAGCATGAAAGGCTCACTTTATCTCCCAATGTCTGTAGATCAGACTAATGTCACACAATCTATGGTCCTCTCCAGCCCTGAGAGTTGACAGTAAGGCAACTGTAACTGTCTAAGCTGGGATTCATCAGGTATTTTAACCGTGTCCCAAATGCACGCATTGTTTTACCTAGTTTTCCCAGTTAGGACTTATCGTGTCCCTTTCACAATGAAGAAATGAGGTCCCCACAGCTGATATAAAGTGCTCATATAACATATGCAGGTGATTGAGGACATGGATTCTGGAGCAAGACAGCTTGGGTTGAATTCTGACTTTGCTACTTACTGTATTAACTGGTTTAATTTATTTGCCCTTCTTAGGCCTCAGTTTTCTCATCTTTGGAAAGAAGATGGTATCGATGGTTCCTACAACTTCAGATGGTTGTGAGGATCGAATGAGTGAATTGAAAGAGTTACTTGTGAATTGTGCATGATACACGGTAAACATTATAAACATGTTTGCTAATTCAATATCCATTCATGACCAAAAAAACCCAAAAACCAAAAACAAAAAAAAAAAACAAAAAACCAAAACCTTTCCGCAAAGTAAGAGTGGAGGGGGAATCCCTCAACTTGGTAAAGAATAGCTACAAAAAATCTACAGCTATTATATTTAATAGCAAAAGACTGAATGCTTTTCCTCTAAGATTGGGAAAAAGGCAAGGATGTCTCTTATTCAACATAGTACTGGAAGTCCTAGCCACTGCAGAAAGGCATTTGAGGTAAATATAAAGTATGCAAAAAAAAAAAGCAAATAAATAAATATAACATATGCAAATTAGAAAGTAACAAATAAAATTGTCCCTATTTGCAGATGATGTGACTGTCTATATAGAAAACTCCCAAAGGTCACATAAAAGACTCCTGGAACTAGTGAGTTAAGCAAGTTTGCAGGATACCAGATCAACACAAAAATATCTATTGAATTTCTATATACTATTAATAAGGATGTGGACATGGAAATTAAAAATACAATTTACAATCACCAAAAAAGTAAATTACTTAGGTGTAGCTCTAAGAAAACATATATAGACTTTATATGATGAAAACTACACAATGCTGATGAAATAAATCTAAATAAATGGAGAAGTAAGTGTGCCTGGGTTGCTCAGTTAGTTAGGCATCTGCCTTCAGCTCAGGTCATGATCCCAGGGTCCTGGGATCCAGCCCCACATCAGGCTCCCTACTGATGCTTAGTGGGGAGCCCGCTTCTCCCTCTCCCTCTCCTGATCCCCCTGCTTGGGCTCTCTCATTCTCTGTCAAATACATAAAATCTTTTAAAAAATAAAATAAATGGAGATGCATATTATTTTCATAGATTGGAAGATTCAAAAGAGTAAAGATATCAATTTTCCCCCAAATTGATCTACAGGTTGAAGGCACTTCCTGTCAGACTCCCAGTAAGATTTTTGTGGACATATTCTAAAATTTATAATATCAATCAGCACAATGGAAAGGTAACCTATGGAATGGGAGAAAATATTTCCAAATCATATATCTGATGAGGGGGTAATAAGAAAACATATAAAGAACTTACACAACTCAATAGCAAAAACAAACCAATAATCAATTAAAAAATGAACAGAGGAACTGAATAGACATTTCTCCAAGGAAGACGTACAAATGGCTAACAGACACATGACAAGGTGCTCACTTTCACTCATCATCAGGGAAAGGCAAATGAAAACCACAAAGAGATATCACCTCAAACCTGTTAGAATGGCGATCATCAAAAACACAAGTGCTAAGTGTAGATGAGAATGTGGAATGTTCACTGTTGGTGAGACTAAGTTTGTGCAGCTACTATGGAAAACAGTATGGAGGTTCCTCAAAAAATTAAAAATAGAACTATCAAATGATCCAACAACCCCACTTCTGGGTATATGTCAAAAGGAAATGAAATCAGGATTTCAGAGAACTATCTGCACATCCATGTTAAGTGCAACATTATTCACAATATCCAAGATTTGGAAATAACCTGGGTGTCTGTCAAAACATGCATGATAGGGCGCCTGGGTGGCTCAGTGGGTTAAAGCCTCTGCCTTCAGCTCAGGTCATGATCCCAGGGTCCTGGGATGGAGCCCCACATCGGGCTCTCTGCTCAGCAGGGAGCCTGTTTCCCCTCCTCTCTCTGCCTGCCTCTCTGCCTGCTAGTGATCTCTGCCTGTCAAATAAATAAATAAATAAAACATGCATGATAAAGATGTGAGTGACTATATATATAAAGAAATATTATTCAGCGATGAGAAAGAAGGCAATAGTGCCCTTTGCAACAACATGGATGGACGTTCAGGGCATTATGCTAAATGACGTAATTCAGGCAGAGAAAGACAAATGTTGCATGATCTCACTTTAAAAAGCCAAACTCATAGAAACAGATAGGAGAATGGGGATTACCAGGGTCTGAGCTGGGATGGGGGAGGTAGAAAATGTTGGTCAAATGATACCAACTTCTAGCTATGAGATGAACAAGTTCTGGGGATCTAATGTGCAGCATGGCGATTTAATTAGTAATACTCTATTATATACTTGAAAGTTGCTAGTAGACTAGAATTTTTAAAGATTTATTTATTTATGTTAGAGAGAGTGAGAGAGAGAGTGTATAGGGGGAGGGGTAGAGGAAAAGGGAGAGAGAGAACCTCAAGCAGACCCCCGCTGAGTTGAGTCCAACATGGGGCTCTTTCCCATGACCTCAAGATCATGGCCCCAATGGAAACCAAGAGTCAGATGCTTCACCGACTGAGCTACCCAGGTGCCCCAATAATAGAGTAAATCTTAAATGTTCTCACCACAAAAAAGAAATGGTAATTATGCGACGTGATGGAAGCATTACCTAACACTATGGTGGTAGTCATTTTGCAACATATAAGTGTATCAGATCAACAGATTTTTACACCTTAAACTTACACAATATGTCAATTATATCTCAATACAGCTGGAAAAAATAAAAATAAAATTAATATGGAAAGTCAGGGAAACTAGAATGGCTAACACGATTTGAAAAACAAAAAAGTGGGAGACTTATCTACTCAATATTGAGGTTTTCTATATAGCTACAGAAATCAAGATTCAGGCCAAGATAGATAAATAGATTATTGGGACAGAATAGCTTACCCAGCTATAGGCCCACACAAATTTGCTCTGCTTATTTTTGACAAAGGTACAGAAGCAAGTCAATGAAGTTGGAATAGCTTTTACAACAAATGGTGTTGAAACTAATGGTGTTGCCTATGGATCCCCATAGGCAAAAAGAGGAACGATGACCCATCTGGTATATCTGACTGTCAATTTGAAATGGTTTATAGACTTAAGTATTAAATCTAAAACTACCCTTTTATGAAGATGGTGCTGAAAGCTAAGAAGGAAGCTCCTGCCCCTCCCAAAACTGAAGCAAAGGCTTTGAAGGTCAAGAAAGCGGTGTTGAAAGGCATCCACAATCGCACAAAAAAGAAGATCCTCACATCACTAACGTTCCGATGACCCAAGACTCTGCGTCTCTGAAGGCAGCCCATATACCCTTGAAAGAGAGCCCCCAGGAGAAACAAGCTTGATCACTATGCCATCATCAAGTACCCCCAGACTACTGAGTCAGCCATGAAGAAAATAGAAGAAAACAGCATGCTTGTATTCATTGTGGATGTCAATGCCAACAAGCACCAGACCAACCAGGCTGTGAAGAAGCTCTAGGACATTGATGTGGCCAAGGTCAACACCTTGATCAGGCCTGATGGAGAGAAAAATGCATATGTTCGACTGACCCCTGACTATGATGCTTTGAATGTTGCCAACAAAATTGGGATCGTCTAAACTGAGTCCAGCTGGTTAAACCTAAATACAGTTTTTTTCATCATAAAAAATGTAAAATTTTAAAAGTTTTTTAAAAAAAAAGAGTCATGAGGTCCTAGGGCTAAGTGAAGAATTTTCACACTTGACACCAAAAGGGTGTTCTGCAAAAGGAAAAATTGTTATTTTTGATCTCATAAGAATAAAAAAAACTTTTGCTATGTAAAATACTCTATTAAGACAAAAGACAAGCTATGGGGTAGGAGAACATATCTGCAAGCTTCATATTGGCAAATGACTAGTATCTAGAATATACAAAGAATTCTTAAAACTCAACAATAAGAAAACAACCCCATCAAAAATGAACTAAAGATCATCTGCCTCTGGCTCAGGTCATGGTCTCAGTGTCCTGGGATGGAGCCCTGCATCAGGCTCTCTGTTCAGTGGGGAGCCTGCTTCTCCCTCTCCCTCTGCTGCAGCCCCCAATTTGTGCTCTCTCTCTCTCTCTCTCAAATAAATAAAAATAAAATTTTTAAAAATGGGACAAAGATCTGAACAAACAACTCACTGAAGATATGCAGATGGCAAATAAGCACATGCAAATATGTTCAACATCATAAGCAACTTGGGAAATTAAAACCACAATAAGATATCATGACACACAAATCAGATCAGCTACAATAAACATAGTGGGGACACCAAATGCTGATGAGGATGTAGAGAAACTGGATCCCTCATCTATTATCATTGGGTATAATAGTTTGGCCATTCCTTTCAAAGCTAACGGATACTGTACCTGAAGGCATTTATTCCTAATGAAAACTTAGGTTCACACAAAACCTCTAGACAAAAGTTCATAGCAGCTTTTTTATAATAGCCTCAGACTGGAGGTAGCCAGGATATTCTTCAATGGCTATCTAGTTAAACAAACGGTGGTACATTCATCGCATGGAATACTACTTGGCAATAAAAAGGGATGAACTATTGGTAAAAGCAACAACTTGGATATATTTCTAAGGAATTACACTGAGTGAAAGAAGTCAGTCTCAAAAGTGTGAATACTGGGCCATTCAGTTCATATAACATTCTTGACATAATAAAATTATAGAGATGAGGGACAGATTGTTAGTTTGCCAGAGGCTACGCATGGTGGGAAGAGTGTCATGTGTGTGGTTATAAAGGGAGATTATGAGGTTATAAGGGAGATCCCTGTGGTAAGGGAATAGAATAATACCTTGATCACCTTGGTGGTTATATGAATCTACACATGTCAGAAAATGACCTACACATACATTGTACAATGTCAAACTTTTGGTTTTGATATTGTGATATAATTAGATGAGATAAACTCCTTGAGGGGAACTGGATGAAGGGTACCCAAGACCTTCCTGTATATTTTTTACAACTTCCTGTGAATCTACAATTTTTCAAAATAAAAAAGTTAAAAAGATGTTAAATAAAATGTTGGGAACAAAGCTGGAATTTGAATGCCGATTTGTCTGATTCTGAAGTTAAGCTATATAATAATCATTAGAAACTATTAAGGAGTTAGGCCATGTTCTTTAAGTAACTTGCCCGATGTTACGCAGTTAGAAAGCTATAGTGCAGGACTAGAACCCCACTCTGGTTCCAAACATGCACTTTTAACCACTGTATTGACTCTTGGAAATATATGGGAAGGGAAGGATCATGGCATGAGTGGAGGGAGAGAGTTGAAATTGGAGAGAAACTAAAAGAAAGAAAAAAAGGACAAAGTAGCAAATTTCATTCATTGTAGTCAGAAAAATAAAAATTAAATCCCCACCAAGACACGATAACACAGCTACCAGATTGAAAAAAACAGAAAAGTTTGATGATACTAACCATAGTCAGGTTGTGGAGTACCAGAAACTTAAACACTGGACTGGGAGTGTAAATTGGTATGGCCATGTTGGGAAGTAGACCCTGGCTAGTGAGGTTGAGCCTGTGTATAACCTACATGTAGCAATTTCATGCCTATATATGTATTATGAGAAACTTTTACACAAGGAGATACTTTTCTAGAATTTTGTTTGTAGTAACAAGAAATTAATGCAATTGCCCAGGAGCTGTGGGATGGATAAACAAATGTGGAGTAGGAAATGAGATAGAGGTGTTGAACAAAATTATAAGCCAATGAGACCTATCATACACAGAGAGAACAACTCACCCAACAATGACAGAATGAACATTCTTCTCAAGTGCACATGGAGTATTATTCAGGCTAGGCCACAAAACAAGTTCCAACAGATTTTAAAAGACTGGAATCAGGAAAAACATCTTGAAAAGATGTAAAGCGTAAACTAAACCCAAATCTACCTAAGGAGGTGAAATACTTGTACACTGAAAACTATAACACTGTTGAAAGGAATTGAAAAAAAAAAAACCTAAATGGAAAGATATTTGGTGTTCATGGACAGGAACACTTAATATTGTTAAGATGTTAGTACTATCCAGCGTGGTCTACAGATTCAATGTAATTCCTGCCGAAATTCTAACAGCATATATATTTTTTCAGAAACAGAAAAGCCCACCTTTAAATTCATCTGGAATTACAAGGGGACCCAAATAGCCAAAATAATCTTGTAGAAAAAGAACAAAGTTGGAGGTCTCACACTTCTGTTGCAAAACTTGCTGCAAAGCCAACGGAATTTTTAAAAAGGAAAAAGAAAAAAGAAAAAAAATCAGGGAGCCTGGGTAGCACAATCGGTTAAGCATCAGACTCTTGGCTTTGGCTCAGTTCACAGTCTCAAGGTCATGAGATCAGTCTCTGTGCTCAGCAGGGAGTTTGCTTGAAAATTCTCTCCCTCTGCCCCTCCTCCACAAATAAATAAATACATCTTTTTTTTTTCCTTAAAGAATCATAGTACTGACTTAAGGATAGGGATATGACCAATGCAGTGGAATTGAGAGTTCAGAATAAACCCATCCATCTATGACCAATAGATTTCCAATAAGTGTGCCAAGTTTATTCAGTGGGGGAAAAGGCAACCTCTTCCACAAAGGGTTCAGGGACAACTGGATTTCCACAAGCAAAAGAATGAATTTTGACCCCTACCTAATGCCCTATACAAAATTAACTCAAATGAATCAATGACCTAAAGAGATAAACTAGTAGAAAAAAACAGAGGGGTAAATATTCCTAACCTTGGATTTGGCAGTGGATTCTTAGGTATAATACCAAAGCAAGAGCACAACAACAACAACTAAAATAGATAAATTGGACTTCATCAAAATTAAAAACTTCTGTGCATTAAAGGACATTGTTAGGAAAGTGAAAGGACAACCTATAGAATGGGAGAAAATATTTTCAAATCATAGATCTGGTAAGCATCTAGCATCAAGAATATATAAAGATCACAGGGTATTTCCATTTTCATTTTTTTCACAATGTATACCAAACATCAAGTCGTGTAACTTAGATGTATCCAATTCCTACTTCTCAATTATACCTCAATAAAGATGGAAAAGGAGAATATGTAAAGAACTCCCTAAACAACCCAGAAGACAGACAACCAAAATAAAAAATGGGCAAAGGACACAAATAGGCATTTTTCCAAAGAAGATATATAAAGGACCAATTAGCACATGAAAACATGTGCAATATCATTAGTCGCCAGAGTAATATGGTGACTAACCCTATAACAAAAAAGAAGAAGTGCTGGCAAGGATGTGGAAAACTTGGAAGCCTCGCACATCGGTGGTAGAAATGTAAAATGGTGCAGTCAACATGGAAAACATTTTGGCTGTTCAGAAAGCTAAACACAGAATTACCACATGACCTAGCCATTCTGCTCCTAGGTATGGAATCCAATTAAAAAGAATTGAAAACAGGAACTCAAATAGGGACTTGTACACCATTATTCATTAAAGCACTATTCACAGTAGCCAAGAGTGAGGAAGGACCCAAGAGTCCACCAACAGAAGAACTGATTAAAAAAAAAAAAACGTGGTATATACAATGGACTATTATTCACCCATAAAAACAAAGGAAGTTGTGATACCTGCTACAATATGGACGAAACTTGAACACATGCTCATTGAAATAAGCCAAATACAAAAGCATAAATACTATATGATTCCACTTATATGAAATGTCTAGATGAAGTAAATTCATAGAGACCCTAGACAGATTATTGCCAGTGGCTGAAGGAAGGGGAGAATGGGGAGCTATTGCTTTCGGGTTACAGAGCTTCTGTTTGGGATTTGTGAGAGTGTGGGAAATTGACAGTGCAGATGGTTGTACAACACCGTGGATGTAACCAATGCCACTGAGTTGTATACTTATATTTGGTTAGAATGGCACGTTTTACATGATACCTATTTTTTACCATAAAAAATTAACAGGTTCTGGAGATGTAATGTACGGTGTGGCAACTCTAGTTAATAATACTCCATTGTGTATCTGAAGGCTGCTCAGAGAGTAGATCTTAAGAGTGCTCACCGTAAGAAAAAAGTTCTGTAATATGTACGGTGACAGATATTAACGAGACTTATCGTGATGGTCATTTTGCAATATATTCAAATACTGAATCATAATGTTGTCAACCTGCAACTAGTACAATGTTTTATGTCAGTTATGCCTCCATGAAAAATAAAAAAATTTTAAAATGGTAAAAGTGGTCTATAATAATGTCATATAATAACATATAACGGTGCAAACGAATGAGTTGAAACCCCACTTATCAACGTCGACGAACTTCGCAAGCATATTACTGAGACACCGGAAGTTACAAAGGAGCACGCATGTTATTTTTTTTTTTTTGTATAGATTTCAAACATAGGCAAGCATAAACTGTGCTGTTTCAGGACACACATGTAGGCTCAAAGTATGAAGAAAAGCAAAGTAGTGATTACTCCAGTGATCAGAATGGTTAGCTTTGACAGCAACTGGAAATGGATTGATGGGCTTCTAGCACGGGGTGGGGGGGACGGTATTCTGTTCCTTGGTGAGGGTGGTGATAATGTGAGATTTTCCCTTATATTTATTGTTTCAATCTTTGCTAGCAGAAGCACTGGAAATGCAGAATGTCAGGCTGTACCCCAGACTTGCTTTTTAACAGATCTCCAGGTGATTGCTGTGCATATCAAAGTCAAAGAAGCAATGTCGTCAAGTTTCACTGTTTTATGCTCTTTTTCCGAAGTTGCCACGCATCTCAGAATGGAAACAAATACAGTCCTAGATTGTTTCAGTTTCCACAAGGCTTTCAACGAAACAGTTGTCTCTGCTGTACCTTGAGTCATATATAACAATGATGATAATGAGCATCTCTGCACCACGATCAGCAGTGACTCGTGGGCTTGCTGCAGCAGGAAGAAGAGGGGCTGTGGGCGCCTGCCTTGGCCAAGAAGGACTCAGGCCACGCATCCTGGTCTTTAGGCAGGGCCCTGGCCTTTCCCTCCCCCTCTGCAGGCGGCCAGTAGTCCTCATCTGGCTGCACAGGGGCCTGCGGTGGCTGTCATGGTCACACCTGCGCCTGCGATGCCCAGACACTCTCCTGGGAAGGCGGTGTCAGTCTTGGGCTCCCTGCAGCTGCGTCACTCGCAGTCCGGAGCCCTTCACCACACATCCACCCCTGGCTGGACTGGGGTGTTTTTCAGAAGGAAGCTGGGGCTGGGTCCGCACAGGGACGCCGCAGTGCACGGAGGAAGATGCAGACCCTGAGCTGGGGGTGGGTGGGGGGGCCTCCTCTCTTTCCAGGCCTTGACTGGGTTCCTTTCTGGGCACCACCGCTCCCCACAGGAAATGGACCTGAATGCTGCAATTTTCTCAAATCCACCCCTCATTTTTTCCTGCACAAACTCTCTCCACGTGCGTCGCAACATAATAAAACGTATTCGCTACTTAAAGACGCTTTGAAAATTGCCTTGGATTTCCACTTAACGCCCTTAGTTAACTGACAACCCACAGCATTATTTTCAAAGTGCAAACTTAGTGTGCAGAGACAGCAATGAGAAGACATCATTCTTAGGGAAAGCCTTAAGCACAAAATGCTTTTAAATACTAGCACCATAGATGGCAACCTACAGGACGGGATACCGTTTTTCCAGTGATTCCTTATTCATTACAGTTACAGTGAAAGATGCATGGTATTAGGATTTAAAGTAGAATGAAATGTTCATTCTTCAAGCTTTACAAATCTAGCTGTTTGTTTTCCGTATTTGTGTATACCTACTAGTTTTAATTACACTAATAATTTCCCTGGGTTCTTAAATTTACATTAGCTTTTAAAATATAGAGAAAACAATCCCCATATAATTTAATCATTTGTGCAAATGACAGACAGGGAAGTTATTGGTTTGTATTGTAATTATTGTAGTTCATGTTTTGAGCTCATTTGTACAATTGCTAAATTAATAATTATCATTTACGTAAGCAGATTAGGTCATCTGCACTCATTTACAATTATAATTCAGAAATGATTAGATGTTCTTCAAATTTCCCAATTTCTTTAATGCCCTTATTAAAATTGTACATTAAAGAATTTTCCAATTGAGTCTATTATCATAAGTAAATTTGGCTTAGTACATATAATTACTCCCATGCTATTGCATATAAATTTTCAATTAATCCATCTATTTTCCGAAGTGTATGGCAAAACAAGTTGATTGTCATAATGTTCACAGCATTTGCTTAAAAGCCATGCTTGTTAAAATTCACAAGACCAAACCATAATGAGTAATATAAAATAGTATAGGAAATTCTTCTATAAAACATGTATCACATTACATATCACTAGAACATTCCCAGCTCTTTACTGTGATGTCTTGTTTGTCAGAAGAGAACTTTAGACTTATTGCAGAAATTCTTCAATAACATAGAATGCCCAGAAATATTTAAAATATTTAAAGCCCACACGTAGTTGAAAAGACATTGATTTTTTTCAAATTATAAATGTAATGCATATTTATTTAACATTTGGAAAATACAGAAAAGCATGCAGGAGGCAAAAAAAAAAAAAGATCATGTATAATTTCGCCACCCGGAGATAATCTTTATTATCATTTTGGTTTTCATCTTCCAAGACTCTACAGTGCATTTTTATCTATCCATTTCCGTGTGTGCTGTGTAGTAATCAAATTGGAGTTGTATTATATAGATGTACTGTTCAAATTCTTGGTTTTTATGACTCCAATGAAAAGAATGATGCTTTTTTCCTCTGTATCTTTGTCGCAGACCTGGCTTATTTTTGTATTTATTACAAAAGTTCTATACTTTGAAGAACAAAGTTCCTGGTGAGCAAAGTTAACCGAATCCCAGTTCTCACACTGACTAGCCGTGTGACCTTGGACAAGATACTCAGCCACTGTATGCCGCAGCCTCCGCATTCGTAAGACGGGGATACAGATGGAGTACCCACTTTAGGCACTTGCTGTAAGGGTCAAGTTGAGCAATTTAATATAAAGCTCACAGACCAGTGCCTGACATACAGGAAATGGCATGTGTTTGTTATATGAATTATTTGCCCAGCTTT
The DNA here is from genome assembly GCF_009829155.1 of Mustela erminea. Taxonomy (NCBI): domain Eukaryota; kingdom Metazoa; phylum Chordata; class Mammalia; order Carnivora; family Mustelidae; genus Mustela; species Mustela erminea. The sequence continues at coordinate 115,472,606 of NC_045635.1, read as the reverse complement.
CTGGCATTTAACTAATTAGGGTATTGCTAAGGTACCCAAATCTTGGAGATTTTATTTTAGGTTAGTGTTGTTATTACTGCCTGAGAACACTGCCATCTCCTTAATGGCACATAGAGAATGTCATGTCTACTTTGCACATGCCACGCGAAGACCAGCCCAGGTATGGAAAATGGGAGGAAACAACTTAGAGACAGTGCAGAAAGGTAAGGATGAAAGGGTAACTTTTTTAGCTAGAGAAGTATTAATGGGCTTTTCCAAGGTGCCACAACTACTCTTGTTTATTATTTCTATGAATATGGACATCTGGGTGGCTCAGATGGTTAAGCATCTGCCTTCGGCTCAGGTCATGATCCCAGGGTTCTGGAATCAAGCCCTGCATCAGGCTCCCTGCTCACCAGGAAGCCTGCTTCTCCCTCTGCCTCTGATTCCCTCTCTCTGTCTCTCATGAAGAAAATAAAATCTTTTTTTAAAAAAAGAAATATTTCGGGCACCTGGGTGGCTCAGTGGATTAAGCGTCTGCCTTCGGCTCAGGTCATGATCCTGGGATCAAGCCCCAAGTCGGGCTCCCTGCTCAGTGGGGAGCCTGCTTCTCCCCATACCTCCTGCTATCCCCTGCTCATGCCCTCTCTCTGTCAAATAAAGTCTTGAAAGGGTCTGTTTTTGCAAATAACACTAAGTTATTTGGTAGCAAAAAATCAAATTCACGGACATAAATTAGAGAGACATCTTACTAGTTAGTGGGCAAAAACTAGAAAATGCTCTTTTAAAATGGACTTTATTGAGGTATGATTTACATACAATTAATTGTGCCCATTAAAGGATATGGATGGGTAAGTTTTAACAAATACATTCACCTGAGTAATCACCGTCAAAATCACATACCCCCCACACCACAATCAGAGACTCAGAGAGCCATGGATCTTTCTGGTCCCGAGTTTTAGCATTTCATATAAAAGGAACCATACAGTATGTACTCTTTGGTGTCTGACTTCTTTTATGTAATATAATGTCTTTGAGATCCACCCCTGTGTAGCAAACATTAGTGGTTTACTCCTTTAAATTGCGCAATGGCATTTCGTCACACAGAATATACCACGCTTTGTTTACCCAGTCACCTGTTGATGAACATTTGGGTTGTTTCCAATTTTGAGCTAAAAATCAGCTGTGTGCTGCAGCTGGTTTATGCTGGCTTTGTGTTGGGGGAGCTGATGGTGCACACCTGTTCTCAACTTCATGTTCAGCGACCCTGGTTGGTAGCTTGAAATCGGCTTGGCGGGAGTATTTACACCAAGGAAATTGACTGATTGGGAACTCCCCCCCTCCCCGCCCCCGCCGGCCACTCACCAGGTTTACCAATACTCCACTGGCTATTGTGAATGGAGGCACAATGAATATTTGTGTAGAAGTCTTTTGTCGACAGCGGTTTTCATTTCTCTTGGGAAAATACCTAGCCATAGGTTTTCTGGGTCATATAGTTAGTGAATGTTTAATTTTATAAGAAACTGCCAAAGAGTTTTCCAAAGTGGTTGTGCCATTGACATTCCTGCCAACAATGTATGGATGTTCCATTTGCTCTCCTTCTTCACCAGTACTTGGGATGGTCAGGCTTTTAATTTTGGCCATGGCAGGGGTTGTGGGATGGTGTCTCATGCAGTTCTGTCTTTTTATGAAGATGAATAATATTGCACATCTTTCCATGCGCTTATTGGCTATTCTTATTCATGTCTTCTCTTTTGACTTTCTATTCATGCTTTTTGACCATTGGGGGTGTGTTCATTTTCCTGTTGGGCTGTAAGACCTCTTGGGCATTTTTGGTACAAGTCCTATATCAGATAAAGGTATTGGTAAGATTTTCTCCCAGTCTAAGGCTTGCCATTTCATTTTATTTTTCTCTTTCAAAGAGCAGAAACTTTAAATTTTTTATAAAGTCCATTTTATCAATTTTTTTCATTGTTCCTATGTATCCTACATAAAGATCCTATGTAAGAAATCGTTGCTTAGGGGTGCTTGGGTGGCTCAGTGTGTTAAGTCTCTGCCTTCGGCTCAGGTCATGATCTCATGAGAGATCAAGCCCTGCATCAGGCTCTCTGCACAGCAGGGAGCCTGTTTCCCCCTCTCACTGCCTGCCTCTCTGCCTACTTGTGATCTCTGTCTGCCAAATAAATAAATAAAATCTTTTTTAAAAAAGAAATCATTGCTTAATTCAAGATCCAAATTTTTCCCTATGTTTTCTACTAGAAAATTTATAGTTTAGCTTTTACATGTAGATATGATTCACTTTAATTTTTGTGTCTAGTGTGAAATAAAAGTTGATTTACCTTTAAAGGTTGTTTATTCTTTACCTATATGGATATTCAGTGCTCCAATATCACTTGTAGAAAAGACTACTCTTCCCCCTAATTGAATTTCTAAAGCAGTATGATTGATAATCGATCAACCATATATGTGTGGATTTACTTCTGTACTCTATCCAAATCCATTGATCTATATGCCTATCCTTGATTAATGTAGCTTCACAGTAAGTCTTGAAACCACATAGTTTGTCTTCAATTTTGTTGAACTTCTTTTTTCTTTATTTGCTTATTTCTTAAAATGCTTTGCCTTTTCTGAGTCTTTTCCATTTCCATATACATTAGAGGTTCAATTTGTCAATTTCTACAAAAATAGCATGCTGGGATTTTGACTGCGATTGTATTGAATCTATCAATCAATTTTAGTCTTCTAATCCACGAATATGGTGTATCTCTCAATTTATGTTTTGCTTTATTTCTTTTGACAATAATTTCAGTGTACAGGTCTTGCTCCTATTTTGTTGTTTATTCCTAAGCATGCCATGATTTTGAAAGCTATTTTTTAAAAAAATTAATTTCTAATTTTTCATAGCTAATACATAGAAATGCAATTTTTATTAAGTTCAGTTAGCCAACATATAGTAAGTACATCATTAATTTTTTGATGTAATGTTCAACGATTCATTAGTTGTGTATAACACCCAGTGCTCATCACGACACATGCCCTCCTTAATACCCATCACCCAGTAACCACATCTCCCCATCCCCCTCCTTTCTGAAACCCTCTGTTTGTTTCCTGGAGTCCAGAGTCTCTCTTGGTTTGTCTCGCTTTACGATTTCTTCCCAGTTTTTCCTCCCTTCTCCTAATGTCTTCCACGCTATTCCTTATGTTCCACATATGAGTGAAACCATATGATAATTGTCTTTCTCCGCTTGACTTATTTTACTTAGCCCAATCCCTATATTGTCTTTGTACCCTGTTATCTTTCTAAATGAACTTATTAGTTCCAGTAGCATTTTGGGAGATACTTTTGAAATTTTTTTTTAATGTATACAAAATGCTAATGTGCTAATAAAACCAGTTTTACTTCTTCCTTTTCAATATGAATACCTTTGATTTCCTTCTCTTGCTTTGCAATGACTAGGATGTCTAATACAGTGTTGAATAGAAGGTGCGGAAGTTGATCTTTGTCTTGATCCTGATCTTTAGAGGAAAAGCATTCAGTCTTTTTTTCCAGTAAGAATGATATTTGCTGTAGATTTCACATAAATGTCTTTTTTTAGACTGACAAAGTTCCCTTTTAATCATGGTTTGTTGAGAATTTTTATTATGAACCGATGTTGAATTTTGTCAAATGCCTACATCATTTGAGATGCTTATAAGTTTCTCTCTTTTATTGTATTAATACAGATAATTATATTAACTAATTTGGATATTAACCCAACTTTGTATTCCTGGCATAGATCACGTGGTGGTGGTGTGTAGTCTTTCCTATATGTTGCTGGATTCAGTTACTAGTATTTGAAAGAATGTTTTCTTCCGTTTATCAGGCATACCAATCTGTAATTCTTTTCTTGTAACAAATACAAAACATCCTATTACTGTTCTAAGCCAGTGTCAGCCAACTATGGCTTGTGGACCTAATCTGGCCCATAGTCTGTTTTTGTAAATAAAGCCTTATTAGAACACAGCCACAGTCATCCATTTATGTATTATTGTCTATGTCTGTTTTCACAGTATAGTGGCAGATTTGAAGAGTTGTGGTAGAGACCGTATTACCTGCGAAGCCTAAAATATTTATTCTCGGGCCCTCGAAAGGAAATGTTGGCTGACTCCTGCTCTAAGCCATGGTGCAACTAGGTGTGGAATTCTGGGCACACGTTCAGTCATCATTCTACAGGAAATAAAGAGAGGATTGGAAAAAAAAGAAAAAGTGGAAAAATTCCAGAGGAGGGAACTGAAATGACTAAGATGTTTGGGACTTGAGGGTGCTGGGGTGGGAGATGGGAAGTACAAATAGCTATAGAAGGACAGATCAGAAGTTTTAATTCTGAAAAGAATAAAGACCAAAGAGACTTTTGATAACCAAAATCTATATGATTTATGAATGCTTAACAGATATGGTGAATTCCAATTTGTTGGGAGAAGGCAGCCTGCCGTGGGCCCTGAGTGTCCCTGCACATTCCTTTTTTTTTTTTAAGATTTTATTTATTTATTTGACAGAGGAAGAAAGATCACAAGTAGGCAGAGCAGCAGGTGGGGGAGGGGGGAAGCAGGCTCCCCGCTGAGCAGAGAGCCCGATTTGGGGCTCAATCTCAGAACCCTGAGATCATGACCTGAGCCGAAGGCAGAGGCTTAATGCACTGAGCCACCCAGGCGCCCCTGTCCCTGCACATTCTTGCTGATAGTGACTTCCCTTAAGGCTTAGCTGCACTCTGACCCTGAGCAATTTCTACAACTAGTCTTGTAGACAGTTAAAATAGGCCAAGGAGACCACAGCAGGCTACCACAGGACTACTTTGTTTAGTGCTTGCTACTACCATGGTGCATGACCTTTAACTCCAGGTTCCTCAGCTGTAGCATAACCCACTGCACATGCGGCTGATGCCTGGGCTGTTCGCAGCGCCTCATGGGAATTTGATTCAGGGAATCTAAAGCTACCATGCCGATGCTCCTGATGTTTGTGGTGCTGTGAGTAAAGAAGTGTCTTGCTCTAATCCGTTGAGTCCTATTGTGTCCACTTCTGGCACCTGTGAGTCACCAGGCTGCTTCTTTAGCAACCTCTCTGGGAGCCTCGTTCCTTCTTTCCACTTTCTAGCAGTTTGGGGTTCTTCCCTGACAAAACTTGTTTATTGAATTCCAACGTGTGAGGCAGAAGGGCACACCTGAGAGTTCGAAGAAAGATATTCTGGCCAATTAAAGCAGCAGGAAGTAGAATTTGGGAAATAATGGATTCCTCAAAAATTGGCAAAAGTAAAAGAAAAATTAATTTCTGATATGTTAGGCTGACATAAGCATCAACGACATGACTCCACACACTTCTCAGTGACTCCTCAGACCAAACAATTTGGGACTCTGCTCCGATGTTGTCACTCTAGGTGCAAGCTTGTTTTTGTCCTTATTATCCTGTCCTTATCGCCCCGGACATTTCTGTAAGGTGGATGTGCTCAGTGCTCTTTCTGCCATCTTAAATCATAGCAATTCACTTGGCTGTGTTTGACCCTGTGACGATGCTCTGAGTTGTCTATGCACTGCACTGGTTGTTCTTTTGGTGTCTCCTTCCAGGGTTCTACCTCATCCTTCCACCCTGAGGTGCCCCCCTCACCTCTTCCGTCAGAGTTGCCTTCAGTCTCAGATTTCACTTCTCTTCCATTATTCCTGAATCAAGTTCCGGCTTAAGCTCTGAGGTCATTAGCATGGCATGTACCCTCTGTTCCTCTTATGCTTACAAGCAGTATTTCTCAAATGGAACTGACCATTTTCTATAGCAATCCACTTCCCCATCCCCCTTACCCCATTTACCTGAATGGTCATAACATTTTTCCAAGTCCAATGGCTCCAGACTTTGGAGATTGCAATGACTGCTCCATATCCTTCTCCACGGTCCAAATAGTCTCCAAGCCCTGTTCATTTCCTGTAGAATTTTCTTCTGCTAGTTAAGTCATACTGGCGCCATTCTGGCTCAGGGAGGCTTAGCCTCATACATTCCCTTCAAGACTTGACTGATGACCACTCCCCACACACCAACCACCGGCGCCGCTATTGATGCCTTTCCTGGTGGCAGTTCATGCTGACTCTAAGGCAATGTCCCATACTTCTTGATTTAGGATTTGATGATATATAGTTTGGAGATGTCTAAACCATGCATTGGTTGGTATTCCCCTCCCTTCCCCAGTTAAAATCCTCCACAGTGACTTCTAATTATACTTAGAATAAAATCCAGGCTCCTTTCCATGGTCTACAAAGATCTATATGACCCAGCCTGCTCCACCTGTCCATTCTCATCTTGAACCACTCTGCCCATTGCTCATTTCTCTGCAGCCACACTAGCCACCTCAGTTCCTAGAATGTTGCCATGCTCCCTTCAAACTTAAGACCCTCTACCATGAAGTCTGCCTCCAATCCCACCTCCAAATCTTTGTACAACTCCTGCTGATCCTTCAGGTTTCAGCTCAAGTTTCATTTGGAGGAGCTGGCCCTAAAGCTTTTTCTAGATTTGCCTCTGCAGTTAGTCTTTTTCATAAGATATTGCTCTTGCCTCCCGGGACTTATCAGAAATTGTGATTACGTATTTATTTGTGATGTTTAAAAAAAGGTCTGTTTTACTTATCAAGACCAGGAAGGCAGGGATTGTTTCTGTCTCTTTCCTTTCTTAGTTTAACAGTACAGACCCGGGCACATCCCAGGCATTCAAGGTAAATGCTTGGTGAAAGAGGGACTTTTCGTTGTAACAGAATATCTCCTATTTACCCATCTCCAATGCAAACTGAGTCCTACAGATCCTGAGCCATACAATCCTTAAGTTCTCCACGAACTATGGACTAATCTTATTAACTTGTTTTGATTGTAGGTCTACCAGACACCTTCTCCTGGTTTTATTAGGTGAGATTATGCAAGTCACTTGTATTGATTTCCTATGGTGTTTCCAAGAATTTCTGCCAGAAATGGCCTTTCTGTTTTCCTTCAGTGTACTTCCTAGATGATCCCCACTGCACTCCACTCTTCGAGCCCCACCACTATCAGCCGTGCCTCAGGTGGGGGTGACAGCAAGTTATGGGGTGATGAGTGACAGAAGACAGAGAAAGTAGTTTTCCTGATTAGATTCTCTTCTTTAGGCCCAAGCCCTTTCTCACTTGCCTTGTCCCGGTGGATCTGCCCTTCTTTGTCTATACAGGACCAATCACCTGAAGATGCAGCTTCGCACAGTTGCTAAGACTTTGGACCCTGGAGCTGGGCTGCTAGGGTGCAAATCCTTGACTTCAAAATTCCTTAGCTGTGTAGCTTGAGTAAGCTACTTAATCTGAGTAATAGTTTCCTCATTCATAAAAAGGGGATAATGAAAAATGATGATAATACTGGTATGTACTACATAGAGTTATAAGAGGATACAATGAAATGATTTTTGCAGTGCTTAGAACAGGGCTGGGCATATGATAAGTAGGCCATAACATTATTTCTTTCATGTTGAATGAAGCTCTTCCTCAGAAGGGAAATGTGTACGTTTTTGTATGCAAGCTCTTGCCCTTTCCATTCTTACTGGTTTTTTGTTTTTTGTTTTTTATTTTTAGAAGCCATGAAAATGACTGCACGGAAGTGGGTTATCACCTAGAGTAATGGTCACTCCTGTGAGGTCTTGTATGGCTTCCCTCCTTGTCATTCTTTCTGGGTGGGGGTTGATCAGAGAGTTATTAACTCCTGGGACCCAAGGATGCTCTATTCTTGTCTCTGATGTACTGAAGACCTTTAGGGGCTTGAACAGACTCAGGTATATGCCAGTCCATGAATCTAGGGCAGTCCAGAATCATAGCATTAGGCCCAACTGTGTATATTCTGTTGTCTAGGATGACCTACCATCCTAGTTTGCCTGAGATACTCCTAGGTTTAACACTGAAAATACTGCATCCCAGGAAGCCCCTAGTCCCAGGCAAACTAGGACAGTGGGTCACTGTATCTATCACCAACTTTCACTTGCCTTAGCAGGTTTCAAAACCTTGTACCTTTTGCATGCATCTCTGATGTAAACCTACCGATCCTACTTGTCATCTGGGGGGGATAAACTCAATTTATTTTATTTTTTTAAAATTTTATTTATTTATTTGAGAGCATGAGAGAGAGAGAGAGAGTAGGGAGGAGGGACAGAGGCAGAGGGACAAGCAGATACAGGGGGAGAAGCAGCCCCACTATCCAAACCGCAGAGCAGGAAGCCCAATGCAAGGCTTGATCCCAGGACTCTGAGACCATGACCTGAGCTGAAGACAGATGCCTAACTGACTGAGCCACCTAGGCACCCTTCAATTTTTGATACGTCTTATTTCATATCATTCTGCTGCTTGTGCCACTGTCCTGCAACAAGTTGTTCCTTCTAGAAATAGCAGTCATGCTGTGATGTATAAATGAGTGTCCATTTTCGGGTACTGGGCAACTGGTGTACTTTCTTGGTAAAACTTTTCACTCCAACCAATGGTAATGTAAGAAAGTTTCATTGTCCTCATTCCCCTTCAACTTACTTTTTACTGAGATACAATTCACATGTTATAAAATTCAGTGGGTTTTAGTATTAGCATATTTACAAGGTTGTGCAATCATCATAGCTCTTTAATTCCAGAATATTTTCATAATTGTTTTTTTCATAAGAAACCCTGAATTCCTTAGCAGTCCGTTCCAATTTCCGCACCATACTCCAGGCCCCGGCAACCGTTTTCTGTCTCCTTGGATTTGCCTATTCTCAACATTTCCTATAAATAGAATCATACACCATGTGGCCTTTTGTGTCTCACTTCTTTTGTTTAGCATCATGATTTCTTTTTTGGGTCGGGGAGGGATGGAGGGAGAGGAAGAGAGAGAGAATCCCAAGCAGGCTTCATGCCCAATGCAGAGCCTGATGCAGGGTTTGACCTCATGACCCCGAGATCATGACCTGAGCTGAAATCAAGAGTCAGATGCTTAACCGACTGAGCCACCCGGGCACCCAGCGTTGTGTTTTCAATGTTTATCTAAGCTATAGAGCATGTATCAGTAATCCATTCATTTTTATAGCCAAATAACATTTTGTGTATATATTCATCAGTTGCCAGACATTTGGGTTGTTTCCACTTTTTAGCTATCATAAATAAAGCTGCTATGAACATTTGTGTACAAGTTTTTATATGGGCCATGTATTTTCATTTCTCTATGCTCAACTTATTAAGGAACTGCAGGCTGTTTTCCAAAGTGGCTACTCCATTTTCTATTCCAGCCAGCAGTGCGTGGGACTGTTTTCTCCAATGTTTATCTCACCTTTTCATTAAACCTATTCTAGTATGAAGTGATATTTCATTGTGGCTTTGATTTCCATTTACCTGATGGCTAATGAGATCCAACATCTTTTCATGTGCCAATTGCTTATCTTCTTTGTAGAAATGACAATTCAAATCTTTTGCCTGATTTTAGGTGGGGTGTTTTTTTCTTACTGAATTGTAAGAGTTCTTCATATTATAAATGAAAGTTCTTTGATAAATACACCATTTGTGACTATTTTTGCCCAAAATGTGGGTTGATTTTTCACTTTGGGGGACATTTTACTCATTTTTAATTCAAGTATAGTTGATATACAATGTAACATTAGCTTCAGGTGTACAACACAGTGACTTGATAAATCTGTATGTTATGTGGTGCTTGCCACCAGTGAGGCTGCCATCTGTCACCCTACAGCACCATTATAATACCATTCATGATATTCCCTATGCTGTGCCTTTCATTACCTTTCACTTTCTTAGTAGTGTCTTTTGATGCACAAAAGTTTTAAATTTTGATAAGGTCCAGTTTATCTATTCAAAAATAAACTCTTTTAAAAAAAGATTTTATTTATTTATTTATTTGACAGAGAGAGATCATAGTAGACAGAGGGGCAGGCAGAGAGAGAGGGGGAAGCAGGCTCCCTGCTGAGCAGAAAGCCTGATGTGGGGCTCGATCCCAGGACCCTGAGATCATGACCTGAGCCGAAGGCAGAGGCTTAACCCACTGAGCCACCCAGGCACCCCTCAAAAATATACTCTTATATTGAATTACGTACTTACTTTTATCATTGCTTTTTATATTTTTATGTAATTTGAGTTACTGTCCTTGTATTTCAGACTGAAGATCTCCTGTAAGTATTTCTTGCAGGGCAGGTTAGTGAGAATTGAATTCTGTCACTTTTTGTTTACCTAGCACTATCTTTATTGCCCCTTTATTTTTGAAGGACAGTTTTCCCTGAAGGTAGAATTCTTCTAGCACTTTTATAACTTCGACTATGTCCTCGCATCACCTTCTGACCTCTGTGGTTTCTGATGAGAAGTCAGTTCTTACAGGAGTTGTGGATCACTTCTACATGAGTCATTTCTCTCTCCCTGCTTTCGAGGTTTCCTTTGTCTCTTTCTTTTGAAATTTTGATTACCATGGGATGAGGTATGAGTCTCTGAGTTTGTTGAGCATCTTGGATACATAAATTCATGTATTGCTTCAAATTTGGGCAGTTTTCAGTCATTATTTCTTCAAATAGTCTTTCTGCCTCTCTGCTCTGTCCTCTCCTTCTGGGATTCCCATATGATGATACACTTAGTGGTGTCCCACAGCTCTCTGAGGCTCCATTCACTTTTCTTTCTTCTTTTTACTCTCTGTTCCTCAAACTGGATAATCTCAATTGATCTATGCTGAAGTTCACGGAGTCTTTCTTCCACCTGCTCAAACCTGCTATTGGGCCCCTCAGGTGGATTTTTCATTTCAGGTATTGTGCTTTTCCACCCCAGAGTTTCTACTAGCTTCCTTTTCATAATGTCTCTTTACTGATATTTTCTATCTGGGGGAGCCATCATTCTCATTCTTTCTTTACTTTTTCAGAGCTGCTTCTATTTAGTTCTTTGAACATGTTTAAAATAGCGGATTTTAAGTTTCTATGTAGTAAGTCTAAAGTCTTGGTTCCTTCGGATAATTTTGATTGATTGCCTTTTGACTCCTGTGTGTGAGCCATACTTTTTCTTTCTTTTTTTTTTTTTTTAGTTTGTGTGCCTCACCATTTTTGTTAAAAGTGGACATTTTATATCATATAAATCTCCCCCTTCTCAGGGTTTCTTATTGTTGCTATTTGTCATTGTTGTTGTTGCTGCTGTTTGTTTAGAGGTGTTTCTGGATAAATTATGTAAAGTCTGTATTCTTTGTTGTGTGGGGCCACTCAAGTCAGTGCATGGCTAGCTTAGGGGTCAGCTAATGATTGCATGGAGTTTGGCTTAAATTCTTGAAACCAGCAAGTCTTTCAGTCTTGTGAAAGTGTTCTGTGTATTTGTTGAGGTATACCTGCAACACTCAGCCAGGTGTGGATAACCTGGTTCTGCCTGATGAAGACAGTATGGTACCGGCACAAAAACAGACACAGAGGTCAATGGAACAGAATAGAGAGCCCAGAAATGGACCCTCAACTCTATAGTCAGCTAATCTTTGACAAAGCAGGAAAGAATGTCCAATGGAAAAAAGTTTCTTCAACAAATGGTGTTGGGAAAATTGGACAGCCACATGCAGAAGAATGAAACTGGACCATTTCCTTACACCACACACAAAAATAGACTCAAAATGGATGAAGGACCTCAATGTGAGACAGGAATCCATCAAAATCCTTGAGGAGAACACAGGCAGCAACCTCGTCGACCTCAGCTGCAACAACTTCTTCCTGGAAACATCACCAAAGGCAAGGGAAGCAAGGGCAAAAATGAACTATTGGGACTTCATCAAGACCAAAAGCTTTTGTGCAGCAGGGGAAACTGAACAAAACCAAAAGACAACCAACAGAATAGGAAAAGATATTCACACATGACATATCAGATAAAGGGCTAGTATATAAAATCTATAAAGAGCTTATCGAACTCAACACCCAAAGAGCAAATAATCCAATCAAGATATGGGCAGAAGACATGAATAGACATTTCTGCAAAGAAGACATCCAAATGGCCAACAGACACATGAAAAAGTGCTCAACATCCCTTGGCATCAAGGAAATACAAATCAAAATTATAATGAAATACCATCTCATACCAATCAGAATGGCTAAAATTAACAAGTCAGAAAACTACACATGTTGGCGAGGATGCTGAGAAAGGGGACCCCTCCTTCAGTGTTGATGGGAATGCAAGCTGGTGCAGCCACTCTGGAAAACAGCATCGAGGTTCCTCAAAAAGTTGAAAATAGAGCTACCCCATTACCCAGCAATCACACTACTGGCTATTTACCCTAAGGACACAAATGTAGTGATCCAAAGGGGCAACTGCACCCCAAAGTTTATAGCAGCAATGTCCACAATAGCCAAACTATGGAAAGAACCTAGAAGTTCATTGACAGATGAATGGATAAAGAAGAGGTGGTATCGGGGCACCTGGGTGGCTCAGTGGGTTAAAGCCTCTGCCTTCGGCTCGGGTCATGGTCCCAGAGTCCTGGGATCGAGCCCCGCATCGGGCTCTCTGCTCAGCGGGGAGCCTGCTTCCTCCTCTCTCTCTGCCTGCCTCTCTGCCTACTTGTAATCTCTGCCTGTCAAATAAATAAATAAAATCTTTAAAAAAAAAAAAAGAAGAGGTGGTATCTATATACAATGGAATACTATGCAGCCATCAAAACCCCCAACATCTTGCCATTTGCAGCAATGTGGATGAGGATATTATGCTGAGTGAAATAAGTCAATCAGAGAAAGACAATATCATATGATCTCTCTGATATGAGGAATTTGAAAGGCAGGGCAGGAGGTCATGGAGGATAGGGAGGGAGAAAATGAAAAGATGGGATTGGGAGAGAGACAAACCATAAGAGACTCTTAATCTCAGGAAACAAAATGAGGGTTGTTGGGGGGTTTGTGGGGGAGGGACAGGGTGGTTGGGTTATGGACATTGGGGAGGGTGTGTGCTATGGTGAGTGCTGTGAAGTGTGTAAGACTGATGATTCACAGACCTGTTCACCTGGGGGCAAATAATATGTTATATATTAATTTAAAAAAACTTGGCACTGCCTAGGTTCAAATCCATAGTCATTCTTTGATGGGGAAGATACTCATGCTACATGTGCTATTATTATTATCTGGTGTAGGTTATTTACTCTGAACTACAACAGAAAGCTATAAATGATTTTAATAAAGTCCAAAAACATTAAAAAAAGACATTCGATGTGGAGCAGGTAATGAAAAACCCATATACTTTAAAGCTATCATGGAGTTAGTCATAAAAGACCGACTTTGAGAACTGTTTGATAGTTGGAAATATTTTGGAGCAAAACTTTCCTTGGCTTGAAGCTGAGAAGTCATTTGAGTTAGTCTAGCATGCAAATTAATGTGCTTGAGTCTAGTGAAGGAAGATACGTGAATGTCTTAAAGATTAACAGTTAGGATTATAAGTGATAAGGAAGGATGACAAAGTACAAAGAAAAAATGATTGAATTTAATAGTCTCCAAAGAACAATGTTCCAAATCTTGCTCAAAAATTTTCAGATTGCATTTTTTCTTTGGCACCATGATCATTTAGGACTTTGGGAATAGCAAATAGAATAAGAATTGACCTCAGTGGAAGAGAGTCATGCTCACTGAAGGGGAAAGTGTATAGGCAACAATCAAATGTCAACTCTGGAAAGTGCACTTCTAGCAAAATACCTCATTAGAATAGGGCCTGGCACACAGTGGCCACTCAGTCAGCATTGGTTGGATTTGTTGAATGAATTATACTAATCTTTTTTTTTTAGATTTTAAATCTCTTTTTAAATTTTTATTTTATTTTATTTCTTTTCAGTGTTTCAAAATTCATTGTTTAAGCACCACCCCCAGTGTTCCAAGCAATATGTGCCCTCCTTAATACCCACCACCAGACTCACCCAACCTCCAACTCCCTTCCCCTCCAAAACCCTCAGTTTGTTTCTCAGAGTCCACAGTCCCTCATGGTTTTTCTCCCCCTCCAATTTCCCCCCACTCACTTCTTTCCATCTCCTGATGTCTTCTGTTATTCCTTATGCTCCACAAGTAAGTGAAACCATATGATAAGTGACTCTCTCTGCTTGACTTATTTTACTCAGCATAATCTCCTCCAGTCCTGATCATGTTGCTACAAAAGTTGGGTATTCATCCTTTCTGATGGAGGCACAATATGCCATTGTGTATATGGCCCATATCTTCTTTATCCATTTGTCCATTGAAGGCCATCTTGGTTCTTTCCACAGTTTGGCAACTGTGGTCATTGCTGCTATGAACATTGGGGTACAGATGGCCCTTCTTTTCACTACATCTATATCTTTGGTGTAAATACTCAGTAGTGCAATTGCAGGGTCATAGGGTAGCTCTATTTTTAATTTCTTAAGGAATATACTAAAATTTTTTATGATAAATTTTGGGCTGAAGTTCTTTTTTAGTGAGCATGGGTGAAAAGATTTGCTAAGCAAACATGCATTCTTAATGCAATGAAATGTTAACCTCATTGACAGTATCAACTGCCTGGGGTATAGAGAAAATGTTTTTTTGTATTTGTAGAGTTTGGGACCTTATAAATGTTGTTGAAAACTTGGGATCATAGGCTAAGAGTAAACCTTGGGAAGGTAATTTTTAGTTGTATAGACAGTGACAGAAGTCCAAGGATATTTGTCTAACTCTGGAGGTATATACTTACATGTTAAAGAAAAATGAGGCCAGGGACCTTGTTACATTTCTAGGTCATACCAGTTGGAGATATAGGTGGTCTCTGGAAGGATGCATTTATACTCAAAAGGTTGGAGTAAGACCCTGAGACCCTTTTCATTTTTCTCCAAAGAGCAAAGGTTTCACTCCCTCCTTTTGAGAGGGAAGGATAAAGTAGCTGCCTCTTTCTCCTATACTTGAAAAAGAGAAAATCCATTTTTTCTCTGTTCCTTACCTGTGATACAGACCTTGTGTGTGCAGGACATTTCACCTGGCTTTCCCTGGGTCACCCCAGGGGAAAGAATCAGAGTGTGGGGAACCAAGGTCATTATTTGGCTTTTTAACTGAATAATGATAAGCTGTCTCTGATCCAGAATGCTCCATGTATGCATTCAGAATAAAATTAATAAATATGAATATTAATACCATCACAGCAGCATTGGCATTCAAATGAAATGTGTGATTTCTTCAAGCACTTCCAGGATTCTCAAGTATAATACTTGAAAGTAATAACATTGTAGGTAATTTTTTAAGAGTCTGTAAGTCTGAGTTCTCCCCAATTCTGATTGACCACCTGATTAACAGGGCCAATTATGGGGGTTTTTATAAAAATTGAAGCTCATTTGAGTTGTATGACTCCAAAGAGGTAAGAACTTTTCTTTAAAAATCAGACCAACAAATGCTAAAATCGTGAACGTTTTATAGCGTCATTAAGATGATTCCACTTGGTCTTAACCAAAAAAGAACATCTCATATCAGCTGGGAGACAGTCCTTATATGAAGGAGCAGCTACAGATATTATTTCATTTCCTGCCCACAGACATTTCAAATAGCTTAGACGACTTACATAATATTGTTCAATTTGTGGTAAATGAAAAAACTTTTGTGTTCGATCTTTTCGTTACATTCAGGCCAAAATGATAACAGATACAGAAAAGTCAGAGAATGAGATTCTGGAAATTAAGCTGACTTTGTGGCAGCAGAAGATAACTGACCTCTATTTTCATTTTGCTTTGCTATGAAAGGCTTTCAACTTACAAGCAGGAATAATTCCACAGGCAACACCGAAGAGCAAGCAGAGAAGGAAGGCACATCGGTGCCCAGCTTCCATGCTCCTTGGAGTGGATCCTCATGACCTAGTCCAGTTTCACATTTCCTCCCTGATCCTGTCTCCTCTCCTCATCTCCTGATAGACATTATGCTCCAGCCATGATGGGTTACCTACAGTTTTATAAACTTGCTGGATGGTGTCCCACCTCCATGTCTTTCAACATATCTCCCCCTGCATTTAGAACAGTCTCCCTATCTTGTCTTCACCACCTTGTCTTCCTGTAAAACTCCAGTTCATCCCTTACGATTCTGCTCAGGCATGACTTCCTCCTGTCAGATCTTCCTAGATTCCACTTCCCTGTTATATTACATGACTGTCTCACTCGTACAAACATTTGTCTTTGCATACATCAACCTCTACTGTTACCATCTGTTTCCATCTCTCTACCCTACATTTCTGTGTCTTCTACCTCTTGGGCTTACCACAGTACCTTATTTACATGGGTGTTTTTTAAATGAATTAGTGAATGGCTCCTTGGATGGATGAATGGTATCAGAGAAAAAAAACAATTTAGAGTATGAAAGGGATGACTTTGGAAACTACCTGACCTGGCTCCCACTCATGCAAGCATCCTTTCTACAGAATCCCCACGAGAGGCTCAGTCAGCTTAAACGTCTCCAGGAAGAAGTCTCTACTTTCTCAGTAAATGTAGTCTATTTTGGAATAGCTTTTCTTTTCATAAGGTTTTGTTTATTTGTACTGTTTACCTGTAACATACTTCCTTATAATTTCCATCTATTTATCCTAGAGCTTACCTCCAGAGTAATGCAAAAAGGAGCCTATTGCCTCTCTATTGTCAAATCTTGTCCTCATGGGTTTGTTTAGTTTTCTTCTCTCCAGACTAAACGCACAGTTACTTCAACCCTTTCTCGTCAGTCTTGGTTTCCAGATCTCTCCTCAGCCCAGTCACCTTCCTGGGTATAGTCTCACAATGTCACTCTGAAAATGCAGTATCTACATTTGACCACGATGCTCGGGTGTGTTCTGACCCATCCCCGGTAGAGTTAGCGCTAATGATGTATGTTGGCTATTGGCTTGAGAAGCTAATGTCACACGTGGCCATCTTCCCTGTCCATCTCACCACGACTTCAGAACTTTGGCTTTCCCTCTGCCTTTCGTGGGAGGTTCTACCTTTTATTTCATAGCTAGAGAGTGATTTGTCCTTATAATGAAGCTTAATATGGCAAGTATGGGTTTATGGGTGGGTGAACAAATACATTTCACAAAGGAAACAATAAACAAACTGGTGCTAAGAGATCAGGATAACAGCATTATCTTAATGCACAAATTGGGCCTTCCAGGCAGGCTGACAATTACTTTCAAAACTGTCACTAGCTCAGTCTATATAATAGAAGATGTAGAC
Source organism: Mustela erminea (assembly GCF_009829155.1). Taxonomy (NCBI): domain Eukaryota; kingdom Metazoa; phylum Chordata; class Mammalia; order Carnivora; family Mustelidae; genus Mustela; species Mustela erminea. The sequence goes on along the minus strand of NC_045635.1, from coordinate 115,455,473 downwards.
GGGATAAAGAGGCAAAGCTTTCAGCAATGTTGTTCTGTGCGGGTGCATGTGAAGAGACAAGCCCACCTCACAGCTCCACACATGATCGGACCAGATGACCACTTCGGGCCACTTGGCCAAGCAAGGTGACATGCCAGTGCTACCCAGGGCCGGAGAAAGGCAGGAGACAGCATATCGTCACTGGGTCTGGCCATCCTGTCCTCGTGAACACCGACATGAGCAAGAGGCTCTTCAGTAACAGATTAAAGGACAATGATCACACAGCTTACTCTTCCAGGAGACAAAGATTCAATAATGCCCACGTAGGTGGGCAACATAGGATGTCCTGGCACCAGCTAATGCTCCTGGTTCCAAGTCAACCTGTCCCTCAGTCTCACATGGCCATTTTGGCTTCCTCTTGGTTGACAAGGGAAACCAACAGCACAAAAACCCGGCGCAGAGGAAGACACGGACTCCTGTCTTGTCATAAAGACTTTTGAGTAGTTACCGGGATAAAAAAATACCCTTCACAGTCCTATCTTATACTCTCTGCATACTGACTACCAAAGGTCTATATAGGAAAGATTAGCCTGAATTCAGAAATCTCAATCTCTCTCTCTCTTATACACATACACACACACACACACACACACACACGCACACACACAGGCTCACCATTTTAAAACAGTAATACTGGGTTTGTGCTGGGGATTTGGATTATTTTCGTTCTAAGAAGCTCCACAGGCTTGCCTCAGTCAGTCTCTCTTCCCACACTTATAAGGAGCTGAATGTCTCCCCAACCGCACACCACTCACTGAATACTGATAAAACATAACCCCAGTTCAAAGTGAATTTGTACAATCTTACATTTACAAAGATTACAGAGAAAAGTCTTTGGATTCCTGACAAATGCATTAAATCCTCTTCTTTCTCATGGGCTAAAGCACAGGCTGATGGGAGATTCAGTGGTCTCTATCCTCTGGTGTTCCTAATGTAGACATAGAGTGTTCAATATTTGCTTCTCATTCTCTGAGTTTCAGAGAGAAGAATTTTATTCAGAAACAAGTCTATGAAATGAAGAAGAAGCATGATGATTGGTGGGCTTTCTTATTAATCAACTTGTAGTTACTGTTTAACACGTTGTGGCTCAGTTGAGAAGAGTCCTAATAGTAAGAAAGTGAACACAAAATCTCACTTAAAATGAGCCTAAAAAAATTCCTGGTCTTCAAGGTTCACAGAAACCTATAGCCAGAAGGGCCTTTGTGATTTAATTGAACCAGAATACTAAGAATTGTTTGCATTTACTGATCCCTCTGTGTAGGGCACTGTACTGATCATTCACATGGATTTTCTTATTTAATCCACATAAAACACTAAGAGGTAGATACTGTTACTATCTGCATTTCCTGGGGAAGGAAACAGGCCCAGAGAGGTTAAGTGACTTTCTCCAATGCACACAACAGACAAGTAAGAAGAAGTACCTCTTCTGAACTTCTGTCTGATCTTGTCCTAGAGAAAGGGAGAGGGGCCCAGAGAAACTCAATTTTTTTTCTCAGGTTGTACAACTACCTCATGTAAGAATAAGAGCCATAAACCTGACCTTTTATCTTCGAATCTGGTGCCCTTTCTATGGCTTCTAGCTTCTAAGCTCTTCGGGGAAATGGAACTTGTTCCAGGCAGTCAAATCAATAGTCCTTCTTCAACAAAACTTAAGAACAAAAACCAAGCAGGAAGTCACCTTGATTTTGCCTTGCAAAGCTTATTCATCAAAAGGAAAAGAGAATCTTCTGTCCCTTAAAATCATCTTCTTCTGGATATGTGGTTACATAATGGGCACACTCAGGCAGATGGAAGCAGGTCGATAGTGGGGCACAGAGCAGCTGTCTGTGCAGAGAAAATGACTCAGTATACTGTAGCTTTCTGGCTGCTTTAGACACTGGTTACATGAAAAATCCATTACTAGGGAAGAGTGAAGAGGGGTTTTTTAAATAATTCTCAGTAAACCCAGAAAAAAATGTGATCTATTAAAAAAAATAAAGAAAATACGTTTCAGCTATTGGTTTTGATGCCCTGATGGTGGTTAATATTTACATAAGGCAGAGTGAGGTTCTTCAGAATGGATTTGAATATATGTTTCATATGAACCTAAAGGTGACCCTCGGTTGCTGGGTTTATCCAAGTTTGGTGCAGGTCACACATGAAAACTGGGTTTGGGATTGAATATCTAATGGTTAGACACAGTCGCAAATCTGTCGTCCTGTTGGGCCCCTGGTCCCAGCTTTGCAGGGTCTCGGAGCCAAGCACGGACCATAGCATACAGTAGGTGCTTGATAATTGTTTGCTGATGACTGATGGGGAGGCTTGGTTCAGATCACTCAGGTTTGAAGGGGCCGATCCTGCCCTTTAGGATTTAAGAAACATAAAAGAGGACATAAAGGATCTACCTGCCCTTTAGGAGGCTCCTTGGACAAAATAGAAGAAGGTTTTTAAGTATCATTTGCTGTTCTATGTTCAGCTCCAAGCAGATGTGTGGATGGTGCTCTCCTTGGCCCTAGATAGGAAGCCCTGTGGTTTCAACTGCCGTGTTTGAGATAATTAACCCTCTGTCACAATACGATGTTGGGAAAACTGGTGTGAGCTTTGCCAAGTTCACAGTGATAGTGAAGTGCTTTCCTCCCACACACTGCTTCCCTGTGGGGCCAGCGGGGCCACGGGAAGTCCTAACAAAGGAAGGAAGCTCATCTCCTGAGACAGATGAAAAGAGCAACCGAGCCCTTTGTCATCACCCATTCTTCACCTAGATGTCCCCTTGGTCTGGTCTTCCCTAAAGACACTTCCTGAATGTCATTTATGAACCTGAAAGGGAGACAATTGATCAGAGAATTTGTTCCAGTATTCCAGGGAGGAGTGCTGGATTTAAAATAATCTTTAGGGGCACCCGGGTGGCTCAGTGAGTTAAGTGACCAGACTCTTGATTTCAGCTCAGGTTGTGATCTCATGGTCATGAAATCAAGCTCTGTCTCGGGCTCTGCGCTGGACGTGGAGCCTACTTAATATTCTCTCTCTCTCTCTCTCTCTCTCTCTCTCTCTCTTCTCCCTCTGCCACTTCCCCCTCACCCTCACTCATTCATGTGTGTTCTCTTTAAGACAAAATGAAATAAGCTTAAGATGTACCTGCTGCCCACTTCTTGGGGCTGTTTTGAGAAGAAAAGGTCACTGATAAAACCTTCAAACAAGTAAATGTTACCTTGCTCCCAAAGAGGTCATACATTAATACCTTGAATTTTATTGTTCAGAAGCAATAAAATAATCTTTTTTAAAAAACCTAGTAAATGTCAGAAGTATGGACTTCCCTGGTTTTTCTGGCCTTTCTCTCCCATGCTTTTTAGCCATGAACCCAGCAAGGCATGTTTTGAGGCTCTGCCCATTAGATTCCATACAAAAATGAAGAAACTCCCTGGGTCCTCAGGGCCACTACTTTAGAGACAAAGGGCCAGCTTATTAGATGGAGTTCATTGACCAAAGGAAAGAGCCTTAGACTGGGGAGAAAAAGAACCACTTTGGGTTCTGCCACTGCCCACTGTGCCCTCTTCAACAGGTCAGCTGTCCTTGCCCAGCCCCAGTGTCCTCTTCTAGAAAAGGAAGGTGAGTGGGCTACATGCTTTCTGAGGTCCTTCTCAGTGCCAACAATTTGTGATTCATCATCACTTCTGACTTCCTCACGGTAATGGTGCTAAAAAAGCAAACAACGTAAAAATAGTTTCATTTGTAGCAAGATTACCAATTTCCAGAGAGTTGGATATGAACCAGCACTATCATAAATTTCTCTGAAAAAGAAAAAGCAGAAGCTCTTTATTTGACATTAGAACTGCAAAAACGTGTACTAATCAAAATGTCATTTCCTCTCAGTAATTAAAGCTTTGGCCCAGAATCCAAATACAACCAAAGTTGCCTGGCAGCCAAGTGTGTGGTATGGAGTAGACTGAAGAACACAGGGTTGGAGTTTGGAGTCAAATTATGGCTCTCCCGTTTAGTAGCTGTGTGGCTTTGAGGGAGTTGCATAAGCTCTCTGGGATTCAGTTTACTCACCTGTAAAATAATGTCCATATCTCCAGATTTTTGTAAGAATTAAATCAGATAATGTACCTAACTACCCTGGCAGGTAGCAAAAGCTCAATGAATTCCCTCCCTCCTTCCACCTCTTCCCCCAGTAAAAACGCATGGAAAACTCAGCTGCTGGGCGCCTGGATGGCTCAGTGGGTTAGGCCTATGCCTTGGGCTCAGATCATGGTCTCAGGGTCCTGGGATCGACTCCCGCATCGGGCTCTCTGCTCGGCAGGGAGCCAGCTTCCTCCTCTCTCTCTCTGCCTGCCTCTCTGCCTACTTGTGATTTCTCTCTGTCAAATAAATAAATAAAATCTTAAAAAAAAACCCTCAGCTACTGCTCTTCAGAAATGTATAATCTAGGGTGCAAATCAATGGCAATATGTTTGAGAACAATGAGGTAAAAGTGTCTGCAGATGAGTGGTAAAAACCCAAAGGTGTTCTCAGAAAAGTTAACATGGTCATGGAAGCTTCATAGAGGAGGCAGGATTTACTAGAATATATCTTGTTTTCATCTTTACCTTTAAAAATGTATTGAGAGACTTTTACTCTAAGTGTACAGATGAGGAAATAAGCTCAGAGAAGGTAAGTGACTTGTCTGAAGTCACACAGTTTATAATGAGAAGAGCTGGGACTCGAATCCAGGTTTCTGGTTCTAGGTGCAGGGTTCTTTCCAAAGCAAAGAGGCTGAGCCTGGGTGGGTAGAGAGGGTTAGCTTAGGGAGAGAGAATATGAGGTTGGGCATAGAGCAGGAAGAGAGCTACAGATGTGGCAACATCAGCCATCAGAGCAGAACCACCACATCATCTCAGCACAATTTCATCTACCCAGATGTACCCACACTGCTTCACTCTGTTAGCAACAGGTAATGTTTTCTTTCTTTTTTTTAAGATTTTATTTATTTATTTGACAGAGAGGTCACAAGCAGGCAGAGAGGCAGGCAAGGAGAGAGGGGGACGCAGGCTCCCTGCTGAGCAGAGAGCCCGATGCGGGGCTCGATCCCAGGACCCTGGAACCATGACCTGAGTCAAAGGCAGAGGCTTAACCCACTGAGTCACCCAGGCACTCCTGTGTTCTTTCTTTTATCCAAGACCAAAGACTAGATTTCAACCCATCTCCCCTTGTTAAGGGCTTGGCGCCTGCAATTTCCTTATTTCTTGCCTCTCGTTAATTTCTCCCTGTTCACAAAAAAAGTTTTCAGGATTTTTGTCTCTATTTGCTACGTTTACTTCCTCACTTCCCTTCCCCTTTTCTCTGGCTTCCCATTCTATTAGTCAACTGAACTGGCAATCATCAAGGCCAACCTGGACCCCTATCTTAGCCCAAAAGCCAATGTCATTCTCAGTTCTCATCTTTCTTCTTTCCTCAGCAGGATTCAACATGGTCGATTACTCCTCCTTTTCTAAAACCTTTCCTCTTTAGGCTTCCAGAAATTCATGTTTTCCTGGTTTTTCTCTTATTTGCCCATTACTTCTCAGTCTTCTCTGCTGGCTCCTCTTTCTCCTTTGCCTGACTTGTAAATGGAGAACCAAGGCTCTATTCTTGGACCTTATCATGGGCTGAATTGTGTCCTTTCAAATTCACACATTGAAGCCCTGACCCCCAGTACCTCAGAATGTGACAGTGTTTGGAGCCAGCGCCCGAAAAGAGGGGACTAACTTGAAAGGAGGCTGTTAGGGTGGTCCCTAATCCAATCTGACTGGAGTTCTTATTAGAAGAAGGAATTCAAAGACCCAGAGACACCACAGGCACATGCGCACAGAGGAAAGACCGTGTGAGGACACAGAGAGTAGATGGTCCATCCGCAAGCCAAGGAGAGAGGCCTCAGGAGAAAGCAATCCTGCTGAAGCCTTGATCTTGGATGTCCAGCCTCCAGAACCCCGAGAAAATAAGTTTCTGTTGTTGAAGCCCCCCCAGTCTGTGGTGGTTTGTCACGGCAACCCCAGTGAACTGATACAGACATTTTCTCTTCTCTAAGTGCCTCCGCTCACCATCTTTCTGATTTCATCAAGTACCGTGGCTCTAACCACCATTTATTTGCTGTCAAGTCCCCAACTTCTATGTAGCTTCCTCATTTCATATAGCCCAACTGTATATGCCACAGCTCCAGCTGGAGGTCTATCAGGCACCTTCAACTCAAAAGTAATTCTTCTTTACTCCAAGACCCATGCTTTAAAGCACCATAATAAATTAGATCTATTTCCTCGCACATATTTATTAATGTGGACTGTGACTGTATTATTAGTTTTTTATTCTTTGGTCCATTTTGTCTTTGTTCTTATCAAAATACTGGTGACTCATACTGTGCTTGAGATATTTTCCACTTGTTGGGGGGCTGTCAGGACAGATATTCTTCATGATGTACTTTGGCAATTGACTTTTGAAAATCTAAACACAGTTCTTTCACTTTATCCTTGTTAAATTTCTTCTTCTTGGCTCTGACCTATCCTTACAGCAACACATTGAGATTTTGAACTTGGTTCAGTCATCTACCATGTCACTCTCTCCCCTCTCTTTGTGTCATTCCCAAACTTGATAAGCAGCACTATTTTCATGTAAGTCTCAAAGAAAAACTTGAATAGTGCAAGAGCAAGAAGAGAAGCCAAGCTGTCCTATATCCAATAATTGACACTCTGGCCACAGCTACACAACAGTTGTCACCCTACATAGAGACTTTAAAAATTGTGATAGATTGCCCACAGGAATGACAAAAGAGGACAAACGGCGATTCTATGGGTATAAAATTCTAGAACATGAAGACTAATCTATGGTGGAAAAACCAGATCAGTGCTCATTCTGGGTGGGGAAAGAGAGGATGTGACTAGGCAGAGGCACAGAGGAACTTATGGAGGTGACAGAAATGTTGTATATCTTGATAGCATTGGGGTTATACAGGTAGATGTATTTGTCAAAATGTATCAAATGGTACACTTCACATTCAGGCACTTCACTGTTTGCAAATCTGGCCTCAAGAACGAGAACAAAGTACTGTGAACCAATACTTCACAGGAATGATATACATGAAGTATTTAGAGGGGAGCCTCCTGATGCCTGTAGCTGACTTGGAAATGCACTGAAAAGATGAGAGATAGATACATGATAAAGGAAGTACAGGAAAGTGTCAGTAGTAGAATCTAGATAATGGGTGAATATATATATGAGTGTTCAATGGAAAACTCTTTTAAGTTTTCTGTGTGTGTTTAAAATTTTTAATAATAAAATGGTAGAAATAAATAGAGGAAAAAAACAGACATGTTGCCCACATTTAAAAACTGGAATATTTAGGGGGACACCTGGGTGGCTCAATCGGTTAAGTGTCAGCCTTCAGCTCAGGTCATGATCTCAGGGTCCTGGGATCTAGCCCGCGTCAGGCTCCCTGCTCGGCAGGGAGTCTGCTTCTCCCTCTCCTTCTGCCACCCCCCCTGCTTGTGGTCTCTGTCTCTCAAATAAATAAGTAAATAAATAATCTTTTAAAAAATTGGAAGATTTTTTTCCATAAAGGTCTAGATATATGGCTTTCTTAAAAAGTTGGAACACCTGGTAAGGATGGTTTTCTCTACAGCTGGAATTGAGCTGTGCCCCTACAGAACCCATGGCTCCTATTGTTTCCCTGATGGGGACAAATTGCACTGGTCTTTGTTTGCTGGGATCTGGCCTGCTTCCTGGCAGCTCAAAGGCAGTCAAGTGTTTGACTTCTGCAGTGTGTTTAAGCACTCAGCCTTTGGCTTCAGATGGACCTGAACTTATTCCTGGAGCAACATTACATTTTCTGAACCTCGGTGTCTTATTGGTAAAATAATCGTAATACCTAGCTCACACAACTGTCGTGAAGATTAAATGAGATAATGAACAGTTTCTGGCACAGAGTGGGTTCTTAATAAATAACAGGGTTCTTTGCTATGACGTGGATGGAACTAGAGGGTATTATGCTAAGTGAAACAAGTCAGTCAGAGAAAGACAAATACTGTACAATTTTACTCATATGTGAATTGAAGAAACAAAACATAAGGGAAGGGCAAATAAAATAAGATGAAAACAGAGAGGGAGACAAGCCATAAGAGACTCAAGTCTAGGAAACAAACTGAGGGTTGCTGGAGGGGAGGTGGGGGACAGGATGGGGTAACTTGGTGATGGGCATTAAGGAGGGCACTGGATGGAATGAGCTACCTCAGAACCAATAATACATTGTATGTTAACTAAATTGAATTTAAATAAAATATTTTTAAAAATCATGAGATTATTAAGGGTTTGAGTCGAAATTGTCAAGATCAGTAGTCTTAATGAGCAGTAGATAGAACGGTGCTAACCTTGACTGTGACAGGGTGGTTAAGCTGGGAGGAAGAGCAGGCAGAGAATAAGAGGTGTCCGGTTGTAGGCAAGCAGAGGGGAGAGGTAATGGGTGGACATGGGAGTTGCAGGGTGCGCTGAAGACGGGAAAGTGAAGTTCAGGGCAGAAATCAGGGCAGGAGACAGACTTTCAGGGAGTACCCTTTAAACAGGTGACAGTTGGAACCATAAGAGTGGGTGAGGACTTTGAAGCAGACAGCAGAGAGGTGAGCAGGTGTTGACGCAGACAGCAGAGACGTGAGCTGGTGTTCAAGGAGTGAATGTCAAGGGCCATCACCCACAAGTTGGCAGCAAGAATGGCAAAAAGAGGGAGAGAAGCTAGAGTATTTCCTCAAAACCAAGGAGAAGACAGTGTTTGAAGGAGAGAAGGAAGTGAATAATCAGAAGATTGTGGGAGCATAATGCACAAAAGTGGTCTCCACCTCCTTGTCAAGCAACAGAGAGACCATGAGACTCAAGCAAGGGCTCTGTGACAGCCTCTGTTTGACCTGCATGCTCTTCTTCCGGGTCACAGGTTTTTAGATGGCCGTCACGCCCTGGGCTGCCATGTGTAAACTGAGTGTCATAGTCTTTAGGAAACAGAAGCACCATCTGGTTGCAATCATAATTCTGGTAGGCCTATCGAGGATGAAACAATGTACACTGTCATAGGAAAGGGAAATAAAATGTCTTCTTCATACCAGGCAGTATCAGACCTTGGGGGAAATGGAAGGGGAGGTAAGTGACAAACTTTTCAGTTTTTTATATTTCTTTCTGTAGTGACTTGGTATGAAACTGATTTTGAAATCAACGTTAGGGACGCCTGGGTGGCTCACTTGGTTAAGCGGCTGCCTTCGGCTCAGGTCATGATCCCAGTGTCCTGGGATCGAGTCCCACATCAGGCTCCTTGCTTGGCAGGGAGCCTGCTTCTCCCTGCCTGCCATTCTCTCTGCCTGTGCTTGCTCGCTCTCCCTCTCTCTCTCTGACAAATAAATAAAATCTTAAAAAAAAAAAGAAATCAACGTTATACTTGGTATCAATTTATCAATATGGAACTCAAATGATATTTAATTATGTTATATACTATATTATATTATATGCCTAAAATCCATGGCTGAGCTACATTCATTCTTTCAGCGTTGGAGAGTAAAGGAAAATGGTTTAAACCAAGGTAACACTATGATTTGAAAACTGGTTTTTGGAATCACTTCTTTAAAACAATGTTGCAGGGGCACCTGGGTGGCTCAGTCAGCTAAGTCCTGTTTTTGGCTCAGGTCATAATCCTAGGGTCCTAGGATCAAGCCCCGCATTGGGCTCCCTGCTCAGTGGGGAGTCTGCTTCTCCTTCCGCCCTTTCCCTCTACTTGTGCTCTCTCTCTCAAATAAATAAATAAAATCTTAAAAAAAAAAAAAACCAATGTTACAGTGGAGATACATAGTCATTGTTTTAAGCCTTGGATTCCACTCATATATTAATGTGATTATGTAGCTGTGTTGGGAAAGGACACAATTCTTATCTGTGCTCAGTGTCAAATTTTCTGTTTGACACTAGTTGTACATTGATCCTGAAGAAATGTATACAATGCATTCTTCATGTTTTCAAAAAATGATGATATTAATTCCCTAGTCAGCATTGTTTTCCCAAATTCCTCTTAGAAGTGCTCTTAGAAAACGTATTTCCAGAAGCTCATGAAATTGCACCTGGGATTTCTCCTGTTCGTAAGTTGAGCATGCTACTGGTTTATCCGCTTAGCAAATAAAGCCATGGGAAGGGTTTTGCAAGTTTCATCTATTTCTGTTGTTACCATTTTCCATCAGTCTGCCTCGCTCGCTTCTTTAAGCCTAACTTAAATGTTCTCAGTGTTAGCAGTTTTCATTTACAGCTTCCAAGTGATAAGATCTACAAAAATTTCAGAACTCATATGTGGAATCAAATTCTTAAGACTCACCACATAGATCTAGGTGTTCGACTTTTCCAAATGCCAGGCCAAGGGCTCTGTTGACTCACTGACAGATTTCAGCCAATTATCCAGGTATCTTCTGTTTTCCGTCTAAAAGGTGGCTAAATACACCACAAGACAAAGGGAAATTGTGCCTTCATCGTGAAATGTGCTCACTCTTTATTTCTCATGGGCACCATTTCAGCTCCGAAAACAATGGCTTGTATTCAAATGAATAAAAATTGTCATTGTTGCAAACCATATGTCTCGAGATAAACCAGAAGCCTCCTTCAGCATGTCTGAAAATTAGTTATAAACTAGTAGAGAATGGAGGCTGAAAATAAATCAATGAGACATCAAAAAGATTCATCGCAAACCTGACTTCTGCCACCAAAGTATTTTGACACCACCTGACATGTTTTTCATCTTGAATAGTATTAAAAATTGTTTAATTAGGATTGCACAGTTTGCTTCAGATTTAAATCCAGTGAAGATGTGGTTGTATAGTAACTTGTAAAAGATTTTTACAACAAGGTAAGCTGTAATCACCTGGTCCTAAAAAAGAAGGGATTTCAAAAGAGACTTCCATCCTCGAATGAAAACAGGAAATTATATTCTTTTGTATTTGAAGTCATCTCTCTTCTTTTAAACCTCATTTATTACATGCTCTCTAACCTTTTGTATGGGTTCAATCTTTCATGGAATTCTTTGTTGTCATGTGCAGTCAACTCCTGATTATCTCAATTCAACAATACAATTGAACAAATATTTATTGAGCATTTGCTAATGGTGCAGCTAATCTGAAATAGCAGACCATTAAAAATAATTCATATTTGGTTTTGTAATACGTTATGATTTTATTATAAAATACCTTGATTTGTATAGTGCTTTATAATTTTCAGAGTACTTTCACATACATTATCTCATTTGATTTTATGCAGATTCACTTCCCTGCTTAGGAGAGGCTGATTTGGCTTAGGCTGATTGATATTAATATTAATTTGCATTCACTAAGCACATTCGAGCTGAACAGCAGGAGCAGGCGGCTGCTGGAGTGTGCTGGGGAGAAGGGAGCTCGCCTGCGATTATAGCTCTGAGCTGGACAATAGGGCTGATGCACATAATAAGGCGGTAATGACCACACATACACACTGGCATATATGCCTTAATTTATTTTTCCATTGCTATTAACCACTGAAACAGGCATTTTGGAGGTTTAAAATGGATAGCTAATTATGATGGGCAAATAGGATGGCGTAATAATTGTGTTTGGATGAGTCACTCACTCAAGATCTAGTAGTTGAGGAAAGCTTTGTGACTATCAGTACTGATTCCGAGAAAAGAACCAAGATGGAAATGAAAAAAGTAACCACAGATAAGACTCTGGCATCAGCTCGGAAAGTAGGGGCTGATGGCAGCAGATTCATTAGCAGAGGAACATCAGATGCTGATTTTAGCCAAACTGGGAGCGGCGGCCATCTTAGCTCTGGAAGCCTACTCATGCTGAGATGCACGGAGAGTAGCAGCACCTGCGCTAGTAACTGGGTTTGCATCCCACTTTGGAGCTTGATCACTGTGAAATTCAGCTGTGCCGGCTGCAAAAACAGTTCACCGTTCACAGCTCACAGGGTTGTTGTGGGGATTCCAGGAGCTAAGGTGTATAAAGTGCCGCACATCGTAAGCATTGGCAAAATGAGAGCTATTACTTAGAGTAGTTTTTAAAAATTACCAACACTCATCACTCACCCTCTCTAGGAGCACAGCCCACCCTCTCCAGCCCATGGCAGCTATTTGGAAACAGCAGGCAGCAGGTGCAGCGTGCAGGGGCTGGTAAGTAGAGAGGAAAGGAGGCCATATTCTTTTCCAGTATGCAGACAGTGAACTTGGGGCAGACAGGAGTTTAAGCAGACTGGCCAGCAGAAGCATTCAGACAGAGGACAGAAAGCCAACCTCACTGCTTCCCATGGAGTGATGAGATGAGCAGAAGTGGGAGAGGCCCTTGTCTCCTCCTCATTGTGGGTAGATCCCATGGAGCCTTGATGTCCATGACGGACCTCCCCGCGACACCTCTGATTGCCAAAGGTGGACCTTGGCTTGATGAATCAAGGCCTCTGTCAGGAGAGGAATACACACAGGGGGCTGGGAAGGAGAGAAAACTCTCAGAAATGAAGAGGTTGTGGGAATAGAAGAAATGATGTACGTAGTGGTCGTTCTGGGTTAACGCGATGCCTTCCAAACAGAAAGGCAACATGATAGGTTAGTTCAAGTTTCTTCAGACCGGGAAATTGCTGTTAGTCTATTTGGGGCCACAGATCCTTTTGGACAATCAATGAAAGCTATTCTCCGAGGAAAGAAGCAGATGGGCACCTATCGGCAAAATATTACATGCAATTTCAAGGGGTTTATGGACCACGTTAAGCTCAGATTGAGAACCTCTGCTATCCAAGGACACAGGTTAGCCTGCAAGTGATGTCTCCAAGGATGTGCTGGGAGTTCCAGATCCCAAGAGACCACAAAATTGTTGCCCTGTGTTTACCCCAGTATTGAGTGAAATGAGAAGAGACTAGTTAAGCTTTCCCTTAAGGACACGGGCCCTAATGATCCCAAGCAAGAGTATCATTTTGTTACCAATAACCTCCAATTTCCACCAAAGGAATCATACTATCGCTGGTGAATTCCTCCTGGGCCCAAGGGGCTGTTATAAGAAGGAGAAATAAAGGAAGAGTGAAATTCCAGAGAGAGTTCCTCTTCCCTGTTGGGCAAGAGATGGTTTCAGAATTTCAGCTCACCGTCTGTTATAAGTGTCTTTACATCTCTGCACTGGGCACTAAGAAGCCTCACCATCGGGGCCCAGAGCCACTCTTTGCTTTATGTGCTCTTTCCCTACCTCGGCTCTGCCATCAGCACACACTACCAGTGAAAGAGAAAGACTAGTTAAGCACCTCAGTGGTCACAAATCGAGTCACCACCATAAATAATGGAATATTTCTTGTTTGGACACTTTCAAGTTCCACCACTCCAGAAATAGCAATTTAAATGACTTAATTTTCTTCTCCATTGACTTTAATGAAGATCTCCTTGAATTCAGCCATCCAACAAATGTAAACTCTCAAAGAGACCTGTGAGTGTTTGGCTTGGGCTGGGAACATCGGAGAAACAGACTCTGGTTACACAACTGAAATATGAATTTGGATTAAGTGTTCTCATGACAAAGCCCCAAAAGGTTAGTGCTCATTTTAAAAGTTCATGCACTCCAATGTAACTGCAGTGACATTTCAAATATTCAAGTGGATGGATCTCAAGCCCGCAGACGCATGTGTTTCTTCTTTTCATGTTGTTTTATTTTTCCCTCAAGGACACCTTTAGCATCCAGCTCTCATCCTGGGAGGCTTGGACGCTGGAACTTTCCTCTTTCTTTTGTTGTCCCTGGAGGCCAAGCTAACCTAACACAGCCTTGTAATGAGTCGTAATGAACTTTGCATTTCTGCTCCAGCATGGACATGGCCATGGGCACAGAAATGGCAGACGCCGACTTTGAGAAATCTGGACAACTATGAAAGTAAGTAGGTGTCAGAAAGCATGAGGGGCAGGAACACAGCAGTAAAAGTTCTCAGCCCAGGAACACAGCCTAATTTTAGGTTGCAGGTTAGGATATCAATTTGTTTGGATTTAAGACACTGGGAGATTAAGAGTCCCAAACTGCCTGGGATGGGCATGAGCTTTGTTTTAAGCATTGAGGTTTTTTGTTGTGGGTTTTTTTTTTTTTTTGTATTCTATGTTTCATTTGGTGACCTTAAGATGACATTAACAAAATGTGTCATGTATATTCATTTAAATGTAGCGACACTGTTAAATTAACTATTGTTAAATATGCTTCTTTAGTAATTGTAAAATTCTTTTACAAGTATTAATTGTCATTTAATCGTAGTTAAATTAAATTGTCATTTAATCGTAAGTTTGTCCCAGGGCTAAACTGATAATTATTGTACCCCCGAAAACCCCCCTCACTTGCATGCATGTTCAGTACATTAGGGCCCCTGGGTTTACAATTAATTTCCTTGAATGGTGTCAACAAGAGTGACCTTGGAGTCAGCACCTCTCTACTCTGACACATTGAGATTCAACTCAGAAGATCACAAACATCTTAGATGGGTCGGAGTGGTGCAGAACACCCAGAAGGATTAGGGTAAGACCAGATGCAGACCCTTGTACCCTCACAGTCTCAACACAGAACTCTCTTGGGCACTGACAGGATACGTTGATTTCTGGGAAGCTGCCGGCCTTGGGTCTGGCCATGCTTCCTGTACTCTTGTCTTCCCTTCTCCCACTACAAGCATTTGAGTGGATTTACAGATTGTTTGATTAAAAAAAAAAAAAGATAATCGGATCCAGTGTTGTGCATACTAGCTTGCGTTTACTTAGCCCTTACTGTATGCCAGGTGCTGTGATGACCCTCCTTTTACAACTAAGAGGCCCCAAGGCTGTCACTGTCCAGGGTGACCCATTCAGTAAGGGACCAACCCAGGATATGAATGCAGGTCTAGCTGACCCCAAAGCTCATGTGGCAGGGCGATTCTGCCCCCTGGTCTACAACTGCATATGTGAGAGTTGCTTTGGTAAGGTTCATACCAGCTCCCAAGATAACAGAACATCACGATACTAGGAGGCCACTGGCCTGAGCCTATAGTGACCCCGAGGACTTACAATTTTGGATGCTGATCCCCGTATTATGCCATCTACCTCTTTGTCCTCGCCCACACGCTTGTGTCCCTTCGACTGACGTGCTCCCGTTCAGGAGCTGGAGGATCCCATGAATCAGTCCCGGGGCTTTTTCCTTCCCTTATGCGCTGGGCAGTCAGCCTGGCTGCCATGTGGGGACAGGGAAGAGGTAAGACAGGGCCCAGTGTTTTTAAAGCTCATGTTCTGTCTTGTGTGAAATCTAGAAGAGCCCAATGGATTGACTGCAGAGTTGTCTCCACCACCACCAGAGAGCTGTATGTCATGGTTTACAGGAACGGGGCAGAGGAAGAGAAGTTTGAAATGCGCTCTGTGGAGTCAGTGGCCCAGAGAGAGCCCAGGGTCATGCAGTGGAAGGCATCAAATCCAACTCGTCTGCTCAAAAGCTTTTTTTTTTTTTTTTTTTAATAGACATTCTTGCCTTCTCCTTTCCACAATTAGATAATTTAAGCATATGAAAACTACCTAATAGGTTGTGTGCTAATTAGTATGTTTTCAGACATGGAGATGAGCCCCGAGAGAAAGTGTGCATCGCGGAAACTCAGTCACAGGTCAAATATTCCCCCAAAATGTCTGTAGCTAATCAGAGAAATTCAAGTACAGGCTTTGCTGATTGATAGACGTGACCAAGCAATTCCCCACACTATAAAGCAGAGCCTGTGCAGCCACCCACATATTTGCTGATACCTGGGAGAAGCACAATATAGTTCAAGCTCGGGTGGTAGTGAGAGGAAACTCTGAAAAGGCTGTTTTTTTCCAGCCCAGAAATAATATATTGCCCATGACCATCATTTCTCAATCTCCCTAAAGAACCAGCCTTCAAAGATTTAAATAACTACAAGGGGATTTAGAAAGTCAGACCAGAAAGAGCCACAGGCAAAGATTAGTGTCAGGAAGGTTGACAGGTAAATTGTCGTTATGGTGTGCGAGGTGGAGAGAAATGTGTGTAGCCTGTCACTAATTTCCCTCACTAATTTCCGCTAACAATGGGGTGGCCCAACCCACACCATCCAGCTCCATGGATTACGAGTATAAATCAAGCTTCCTGCATCACCAAACATATTATTATTACTTAACACTTAATGAGCACCCACGGTATGCTGCAAGTTGGTTCGTCTCAACAAGAGTGGCTCAGTTTTATTCATAACCCTTCATAGGAAACCGCAAGAGGAGTTCAAGTTTACTTCAGGCTTCCGCCTCCTCAGAGGTGGGGAATAATGCTGTCGGGGCCAGGCCCGCTTTGGGAGGCCTGGGAAAAGTCATTCCTCTGGGCTCCTTTGCTTCGTTGGGACTAATTAATCAAGGAAGGGAAAAAAGGAAAAAAAAAAAAAGGAAAGAGGAAAAAAGACAATCCCTCACAGAAGGAAACAGATCAGGAGAAAAGCAGACCAGATTCAGAAATGGGGCAAACCACTCCCACCACCCCCGGGCCTGGCCTACGGCGGGGGCTCAGGGTCTGGCTCTTCACACAGCAACTTCTGAGACCACAGGGAGACCCGACGTGTGTACGGAAACTACAAATAGGCCCTATTATTGGGTTTGGGGGCTGGTTTTAATAGGGTGGGAAGAAGTGGCTAGAAACCACCATGTGGAGGGCCAGCACCTCAGAAAATGTAGCAAATGTAAGTCCCTTGTAATTCCATCCAGAAATTACCCCTGTTCGCATTTTATTTTATTTATTCTTAAAGATTTTATTCATTTAATTGAGAGAGAGAGAGTATGAGCAGGGATCAGAGGGAGAAGCAGGAGCCCCGCTGAGCGGGGAGCCCCACGTGGGGGTCAATCCCAGGAGCCCGGGATTATGACCTGAGCCCCAAGGCAGACGCTTAACGGACTGAGCTGCCCAGATGTCCCCACTGTTCACATTTTAGAACAGTCTTTGTTTTTTCTCAATTTGGACGGTCCCTTCGATGGTGTCTGTGCGTCTTTCTCCCCCTTTCCCTCTTCTCCTGGGGCAGCGTTGTCAGGACCCCACCACCAAAGAGCACCCACTTCTTTAGCATCTCACAGAGCTCCTAGAATCCTCGGAGTGGGAAATGACCTAACAGGTCATATCATCCCCGCCTGTAATGTTGCAGCTGAGGACACTGGGGGCCAGAGGGAGGAGGTGACCTTCCAAGGTGGCACAGTCGGTAAGTAGCAGAACCAGGATCTGAGGCCAGGGCAGGGCAAGTTCAAAGTCATATACTTAGCCACTGGCCCTTTGGCTATTTCTATTTCTATTTCATATGAAATAGGCTTCCTTCCCTTCTCAGAGGGAACAAGACCTGTTTAGGAAAAGCTGATCTCTAATACCACAGAGCGGTAGAGAAGTTGAATGGGGGAGAGATAGGGTCTGGTCACGGAGGGCCCAGGCCTGGCGCGTTGGGGGTGATTGCACTCATTCATTTAAGCTGCAGGAGTGTTCTGAGCCAAGCCCTGCAAGCGTGAAGCTGTGGGGCAGAGGGAGGGGACCAGATCCCTCCAACAGGGAGGCTGAGGAAATCAGCAGTGGCCACGAGCCTGCATTTCCCCGGTGCACAGTGGAGGCGGGGGGCTGACGGCAGAAACACCGGGGGAACACCGGGACTGCACGCCCTCCTTCCAGCACATTTATGGAGCAGCTCTTCCTTTTGCGGCGCTGAGATAGGCAGCGGTGGGGAAAACACACACAGTGTCTGTTCTCGCAGAGCCCACGGCCTCGTGGGGAAGACAGATGTCCACGGGGCAATCCCACTCCCTAGGAACACACCGAGGGAATCGCACAGATGGGGAAGAACACCAGGCTTTGTGAGGTCAGTTCGGAGCACGGGAGGCCACACGGAAGACTGCGACAAGGGAGTCATGCCAGAGCCAAGATGTGAGAATAAATCACTCTCGGGCTTCCCGCAGCCACCTGACTGACCTGCGTCCCAGCACCGCGTTGCTGTCACCTGATTACTTCTCTGTCCCTCCAGCTAGTCAGGAAGGCCCTTGAGAGGACGCACCAGGTCTGCCACGGTCACTATTTCTCCCTTACTCCCAACTGTGCCTGGCCCATAGTAGGTGCTCAGTAAATATGCGTCTGGTGACTCGGTGAGTGTGTGTCCACGCAAGTGCACAGACACAAGGACACGCGCAGGAAGGGGACGCCGGCAGAGCACAGGTGCACCCCTAGTGAGAGCCCTTGCACTGCCTCTGTCCAGTCCCCTTTCTCATGCAAGGTCTCCCAGTGCATGTGTTCCAAACTCATTTTTTTTAATATGCAAGTCTCATAAAAACCCTTCGAAACAGGCATCTCAATTTTGCAGATAGAGACATCACTAGGTTCAGAGAGATGAAGCAACTTGTTCAAAGTCACTTAACTCGTCAATTGCAAAGACAGGACGTTGAGCAGAAGCTGCCTCATTCCCAATGCCTGAGCTTGTATCATCGATGCTGAAAAATGCAGTGGTTACCTGGAATTGGGTGCTTCTTGATGCCTATTCTGAATGTGCCTGTGCTCCAGGCGTATCCAGCAGAAGCGAGAGAAATACAGTGGCCAGATGACCATGGGGCAGGAGGGAGGGGAAGCGAGGGGGGAAAGGACGGGGGGGGGGGAGTAGGAGCCAAGGAAGAACAGAGGGACTCCCGTCTCCCTGCTGAAGGGCCACACGTCGGGGAGAGGACTTCGACACACAAGTGCTTTGATTTTTGTTCTCCACTGAGCATTTCTTCTAAACTCTCTAAGGCCACGATTCTCATGCATCTCTGTCTCAAACAATCCCTTTACGCTCTTCAAAAATTACAGAGGACCTCCAAAGGCCTTTGCTAGATGTGGCCATATCTACTGCTATGTGTCGAATTAGAAATTAAAACTGAGAAATTTAAAACTATTGATTCATTTGCAAATAATAAGCAATCACAGGCATTTTTATGAAAAATCACTATGTTTTCCTAAACAAAGGAAGATTTAGTGAGAAGAGTGGCATTTAGATGTTTGCAGATTTCTGTAGTTTCTGGCTTAGTGAAACACACAGGTGGACCCTCATCCGCTTCGGCATCCATTCTCCAGCTATGCTGTTGGGGAGGCAGTGGACGTGGAAGAACCTGTTGCACGTAGAAATGTAATTGGCAAAAGGAGGAAGGCGTCTCAGGGACCCCCAGGGTTCCTCTGATCCCCTTTTGAGAACCCAGACTCTGATACCAACCTGTTCTTCCAAAGTCTGCTTGCTACCTGCAAACATTATATTACGGCCACATCTTTGCCAAAAGGAAACAAAAAGTGCCAGGCCTTTTGAGGAGGAAAAACATTTCAGAGCTGCCAGCCCACCACAAAAATAGACTTGGCTTAAAAGAATAACCCTCCATGAACCTCATCAGTCCAGGAAGCTAAACAGCCTGATTGCCCAAGCTCAGAATGGGCTAATTGAAGGATTGGCAGAAGGGCATATAATGCAGCTTGGGAATTAGTGGCACAACTTGCTCCTTCCCCAAGTGCCCAGCTTGAGAGGGCCTTCTTAAGCCGTCTTATTTTTATCTGTGATTTTGAGAATGGCAGGGCCAATTAAACACCCACTCCAGTGTCCCAGGATTACCCATTATGATTCCATTCAAATGTCATTATTATTAAAGGTAATTGCAGGCAGAGGAGCAGAATCCAAAAGTGCCCTTTGAGATCCTCACAATTTTTTTCCTTTTTGTTTTGTTTTTTGTTTTTCAGAGAGACAGAGAGAGAACAGGAGAATACATTTTGAGAAGGAGAGAGCCTTGTGAGTTCTGGGAATCTGAACCGGGGAGGAGGGTAGGTGCGTGTTCATTTAGGAGCTGGCAGAGTACAACCTCCTGACTTCTAGGGTGTAGAAGTTTCTTCCATATCAGTTACAAAGCAACACTGAATCTGACCATCAAGAAAAGCCAATACCCAGTTTAAGCCTCTTACTGGAGGGGTAAGAGTGGGGAATCGGTAAGAGTGGGGAGATACTCTACTGCCTAAAGGCCCAGATGTAGAAGGAGTTTCAGGCCTGGCCCCCAAACCTAGGCAACCCAATTTTCTGCTTCTAATGTCAACGTCAATTGATGACCTGAGAAATGATGTCACTTAATAGCATGAGCAGGATATCCTTCTCTCAAATGCCCCCAGGGGTCCAGGAAAGGCCCAAGGGGAGGTCAGCTTTGGGAGACCAGCAGGCTGTGTGTTGCCATCTCTTTGAGGGGTAGGGACCCAGCCCCTAGACTATCATCTACGGACACGAGCTGCCCTTCCCTCTCAGCAGGGGCTGTTTCCTTCATTGACAACATCTCGTCTCCTGTCGATATCATCTCCAGGAGTACCTGCTGACTCGCGGAGATCCAGAGAAGAAGAACCTGTGAGCCTTTGCACATGGCATGTTCCGCCGTACCAACAGCAGACAACACATGGAAATCCTTAAATCAGGAGGGGGGGTGTTGAACTAGACAAACGTACATCTCCCCACCCACTCCTTGTCTCCTATCCTACTCCCACTCCCCTGGACGCACATGCTCCCATACCTCGTGCTGTGCGATGCTATTTTGGAAGGTGGCAAAATTAGATAGGCACATAAACATGAGCTCAGCGCGGACATTTTTGTGGTGAGACAAAATTTCATGTTGTATCTAAGCATCTGTAATTTGGAAGTTCCTTGTTATTGTTGTTGGGGCTTTCTGGTGAGGGATGGCAGAAGGGAAGTCACAAGAGTCTTCCTGAGTGATTAGGGCAATGTGGAAATGCTCTAGTGTGTGTGTGTCTGCATGGTGTGAAGATTATGGCATTTCTGGGACTACTGAATGGCTCTGTGACATTTCTCCTGCCCTGGCTGGGCTGCAAAAGGGCCACCCAGATGTATTCTGTCTCTCTCTGCCTGTGTATCTGTCTGTCTCAGTCTCTCTCCTTCTCCCCAGCCCAGTTTCACTCCCTCTGTCACCCACATGGCCACACATCAGCAGAAAGCTCTGTGGAGTGTAGTATGTACCCCACCCATCTGTCCCTGGGTCCCCTGCAACTTAGCTGCCACTCACCCTATAGAATCTCTTGCCACCCCCCACCCTCGACGGGTCACCCTGAGGGCTGGAGCCCTGCCCTCCCAGCTGTCCTGGCTCAGCAGACCACTCTCTGGCATTCACAGCAGTGAGCTCGGGCCCCTTCAGACGGCCTGGGCCTCTGAGAACTTCTCTGTTGGCCCCCACCTGGCAGGTCTCTCCAGTTTC
This sequence comes from Mustela erminea, assembly GCF_009829155.1. Lineage (NCBI taxonomy): Eukaryota > Metazoa > Chordata > Mammalia > Carnivora > Mustelidae > Mustela > Mustela erminea. The sequence goes on along the minus strand of NC_045635.1, from coordinate 115,434,223 downwards.
ACTGAGTTTGGGAAGGCTTTGGCTCAGTTTTATTGGAGGTATGAACAGGGCTCAGACTTCCAGAATGGCTTCCTCAGGCAGCAAGACCAGTCAGAGAAGAGCACAATAGGTTAAAGAGAAAAAGCAGGTTTTCTGGAGGCTTCATGGTGTAATAGCTTGGGAGTCTTCTAGAACTCTCAGTCCCCATTTGGGCACTTACTAGCTGCATGATTTGGGGCATGTTATTGAGCTGTCTTATGTCTCAGTTCCCTCACTGTACAACAGAGGACACTGTTGTTGGCAAAAGGACCATGCAAGATGGTGTGTGTTGAGTGCTGGCGCACTGTAAGTGCTGGAAAAGATGCTAGTTTTCTTCTCCTGTGGCTAACTCTCCCTGAGACCTTCTGATTTTCCACATTCTTTCTTGACATAGAAGCAGTATTTTGATTTTTCTGATTCATTAGCCATGTCACATGAGCTGACCTGCACATAATGAAGACAGGCTCAGGAAATTCAAAGTCTGGAAATGTCCCAGTTCCCTCATTCAACTCAAACAAAACAAGTCCAAAGCCAATAAGCAATCAAAGTGATGATGGAGACTGTCTCACTCAATTTTTAAGAACTCCAACATACATGTTAATTTTCATATAGAAGCTCTTGGTCCCCAAAGTTCTGTCAGTGGCATGTATGATACAGAGAGAGACATTGAGGCCCAGAGACCTCTGCATGTAATGTATTTTGAGTGTAGTCTGAAGTCAGGGTGGATGGTGGGATTCCAGCCCCCAGAAAACCCATGTTCCAGCCAGCCACACATACTAGCCCTAGTGTGCTGTGAAGGAGTGATTTATCTCTTGGGGGAAGGAAGGGAGAGGAAGGCAAAGTCCACGGTCAGTAAATCAAAGGCCAACACAAGAGCAGAGCCCTGAAGCTTGAAGCTTGTACAATTAGATCTCACCTACCCCTCAAACCCTCTTGAAAGGATCTGCGATGATCTTAAAAAAGAGAGCCACAGGCGATGACAGCAGTAAATAACCAAATCCCATAGCCATTCTGTCTTTATCCGTGGACCACACTTCTAATCTTCTCTCTCTCCTCTTAACAGCAGTCTGGGCCTTATCTGCTTGCTCGTCTCTTGTTTCAGGCTTTCCCCTTCTCCAGGGCTCACAGGATACCTGGACAGAGCAATCCAGCAAACGCCCACCTGGCCAGGGTCCTAAAATTGAATTCCCAGTCCTTGGTCTGTGAGCTGGGGAGTCAGCACTTGACATTCTATCCAGCTTGTCCTTGGCACCGAGGCCTGGGGTGGGAGAGAAAACTGGATTCAGTGTGCCCTTGGGACAAGAAATTAACAAGAAGCAACTTAATGAGCAGAACAAATGAGAATGACTTTGAAGTCATTGGCCCAGGGTCCTGAAGGGGAACTGGCTTTAGTGGACTATATAATCCCAGGAGTGGCCAGAGGGGGCATTTTGGGCACCTTAGTGAGGCCAAGTAGGAGAGTTTTGGGGATAATGTCAGGGAAACAGCTTTCTTCCAGTACCAGGAGAGAAGGGACACGGTGAAGGTAAAAGTGAGGAAACGGATGGGGGCTGTGTGTGTGTGTGAAGCGCATGCGCATTGGTCTTCCTCTGCGAATTCCCCTGCTGATCACAATGTGGTCTCACAGTCACGGCATGTGACTGACAGAGCACCATTATTTCCAAAGCACAAAAGATGAGTAAGGCAGGCAACCAATGGGTTCTAGTCTGTCTGCTTCAGGGACTGAAAGGTGATTGTTACACACAATGATTCCTTGATTATTTTTTATTAGTCACACCTCTCCCTAACTAGAAAAGAGAGAGACACAGTCTCTTCACCTGGAAGTAGAGGTCCAAACCTCACTAAGAGTAGAGGTAGTATCAGACATTTGTGAGCAAATTCCAGGTGTTGGCTTGTATCAACCCGAGTTAATTTTACTCTCATTCACACCAGTGGGGACTGGGGTCCTTCTTTTTGCAGGGAAATGCCTTGGGGGAAAATAGCCCTGAGTTTGTAGCCTGTCTTCAAGAACAACCACACTAGCCTGGGGGGCCCAGAGGCATCATCAATCACAGATGTCAGACTGACTGGGGTGCACACCACATGGCCAAGCCAACATCACAGCCATGCAGTCTGGGCCAGTGATCCAGCCTCTTTCAGTGCCCGAGAGCAAATTAGATTTTGGACCTTTTGGTCCTGGACCTTTCAAAGACTCATCTCAGGAAGCTCTGGTCCTGGCTGTTGGGACAACTGGACTCCCTTTGGACATTTTTTGGTCCCTTTGGCCCCCCAAGGAAGTAGGTTCCCTTAGGTAGGTTGCCCAGTTATTAAGTGTGACTCAGAAAGAATGCCCCAAGAGCTCAAGTCCCCTGTAATCGCAAGTCCCAGCTAGGTGCTAGCATTCATAGACCAAACTTGGTGATGGAAGCTGCAGAATGAGTGAAGTAGTGATTGAACATTTCCTCTTTCACTCGTACCTTTTCCTATGACAATAATAGCAGGCGTTTCTGCGATGATGCGGGCAAACCATCCAGAGCTCCTTACATACATGATCTCCTTTGATTATTGCAAGAACCCTTTGGAGTACCATCACTGCTTATCCTATTTTCCAGCTGAGGAATCTGAGACTTGGCAAGTACCATGCGACTTTGCCCCAATGCACAAAGCTAGTGAGGGATAGAGGCACTACTTACATCTAGGTTGGCCAATTCCAACAAAGTGGGGTTTGGAGACTGAGACAGTGTTTATAAAGTACTCTGCATGGGGTCCAGCTCAGCTCAGCTCTCAGCTTCTTCCCATCCAAACTCCATTGTCCCTTCTACTCTGCCCCACCGTTACTGAAGGGAGAGGACGTAACTCAGTATTGTTTCATCTTCTTTATCTCATATTTAACTGGTCCAGTACCACCAACCCCTGTGAGAAATAAGATCTCTGCTTCCCCGGCACCCAGCAGCCCTTCAAAGTGAAACCCTAGCTAGGCTGCAAATAACCATTTAACAGATTATCCACAGACCAGCTTATTGATCAGACTTTTCTATTTGTCTCTGTACCTTGACATCAAATATCCTTACAAGAAAATATTTATTGACTCTACTCAAGACGATAACCCTCATTTCAATAAGAACATGAGCAGTATCAGCAATCCACTTCAAAATCCCTTCCAGTCGGCTGGATCTGGGAAGACTTCGCCCTAGAATTGTCATTTGGGTTGAGTCTACGAGTAGCACATGTAGATGTAGGGGAAAGGAAGGCTTCTGAGGTTATCTGAGCAGAACAAGACAAGGCAGCTGGAGCACGGTGGGTGGGGGGTGACCTCAGGCAGATGGAGTAATCCCATTTGCTAGAATTATGGGTAGACAGGAAGAGGAGTAGTAGCGCAAGGGAAGAAAATGGCGGAAATGGCAGGCCAGGAGATGGCTTTGAAGCAAGGAGGAGAAAGAGCAAAGCCTGAAAAGCTAGCCTGGGGCCAGATCATGGGGAGGGGTTTTCTTCCCTCTAGGAAATGGAGGAGCCATCCAGATTTATCCAAGTATTCAAATGGAAAACTAGAATCTCAAGTATTTCTGTCAATGGTGATCACACATGATGGATGAGCCTACTCACATTTAGTGGAACCATGACCAGACATCCTGCCTCTCACCTGGGAATGTAACATCATTTGTCTTCCATGTGGAGGAAAGCAGGACCACAGGTGCCCCCAAAAACAAACGTACAGACTGAAGAGGCCTGTCAGGTAATTATTATGAAGCATTCAAACAAGTAGAAAATTGTTTTAAAACCTGCCCCCCCGCAACGAGTTCCCCACACATTCAGTCTTTTCACTTTGGGTTGCTTGCTGATGCTGGAACTAAATTGTAGGGTCCTTATTTAGGCCAGGTAGCTTTATTTCCCACTTGAGGTCGTGGCCCTGGTGCCTTTCCTTCTCTCCCGAAACCATTTTCCCAACTTCATGAGGGTTGATTAACTGCAAACATTCTGTGCTCAGCCCTCCACAAGCTGGCAGCATATTTCTACAGCAGAAGCACCTTTTTTTGATTCAAGAATCAATTTTAGTATGCAGCAAAGTGATGAGTCATTGTCTCTGGATGGTGAGATTTCAGATGGTTCCTTTTTTTTTTTTTTCCTTTTGCTTATCTGTATTGTCTGGTTTTGCTGCGGTGAATATGCATTACTGGTGAGCAGAGCCATAATAAAAATAGTCCCAAAGAAGATTCAATTTTATTATAACATCAAGCAAATGAAGCTAGATACAACATTGTATAAGCAGTGTGACCTCAACTTTAGTGAACCCGAGAAATGATTCGGAGAACGGACCAGAAGGAAATGTGCCAGAATGTTAATAGTTGTCTCTGGGATAGGGACTCCGTGTGCTGGGCGGGGGGAGCAAGGGAAGTGCTAGGGTCTCTAGTGTAAGGAGGCACACACGCTGAGGGTCACTCAAGCACAGGATGGGTCCCTGGACAGTGAGTCTGGGCCCTGCCAGGGTGACAAAATGTGACAGGGTCTAAAGAAACCTCTTTCAAACGACTACAGTTGTGTCCTTGCAGGGAGGACAGGAGTCCTCATGTCATCCATTTACCTCAGCCTGTCAGCCACGGGCTGGCTTTATGACTTCCCTCCCAGCCCTGTTCCTCAGTCAGCCTGCTTTTCAACTAGTTTTTGCCAGTATTCTGAATACATTTGGTCTTTGGCAAAATTCTTACCGGGGATCAGGCAAGCAACTGTTTTCTCTGATCCTGCATAGGGGCAGGCTTCGGCCTTTGCTGGGGCTTCTTCTTTTTCTGGGGCCCCGCACTCCTGCGTGCCCCTTAGCGGCTCCCACCTCGGTTCCCCAAGAAAGTGGTTTTCCAACCTTCTCTGTCCTCCCTACCTCTCCCACGCCATGTCACTTCTCATTCTCAGTCAATGACTTCGCCTTGACTATCAGTGCAGGTCCAGGCAAGAAACAGATGTCACATCCAAATCGGATACTTAAAATGAGTTTAATGAAGGGACCATTTAGAAAGGTGGAAGCCAAGTTCCTGGAAACCAACATGACATAGTGCAGACCCCAGGGCTAGCAAGAGTGGGGGTGCTAGGTCCCTAGGTTCTCAGGGGCCAGGAGGGCAAACAGTCATCAGAATGTGGCCGCCTCTTATAACCTTCTGTATTTTTCTCTTCTCCTCTTCTCATGTACGTTACCAGGATCATGATTTTGTTATCCCTTCTTTTCTTTATCCTTACTGCATGGCTGAAGGCCTCAAAAACCACTGCTTTTGCTACATCCATATGCTACCAACTGCATGTCTCTATTACCCATCCCGACTTCATTCCCTGGCTCAAGACTGTCTACGGACATATCTACACCAATGTCCCATTGACGTTGCAAACTCCACGTGTCTGAAACCACACTCATGGTCTTTCATCTTTCACCAGGGCTCCTCAGCTCAGGGAAGAGCACCAAATGCTCTCAGCTGCACCGGCTATAAACCTGGGCTCCTTCTTGACGCACCCCTTTCCCCGACTGCACCCTCTGCATTCAGCCAGTCCACCTCCTGCTCTCTCTTCTGCTCCTTCATGTATTATGAATTCCTCCACTTCTCAACACAACAGCAATTACTTTAGCTCGCAAGCTCCTTACTTCTTACATGATTGCTGTAATTGTTCCCTAACTGCAACCAGCCTGCTGTTCCCCACCGCTCCCCCACATCCCTTATTGTCACCTGCTGGAGTACTCTTGCAAAAATGTGATCCTCGGAGCACCTGGGTGACTCAGTGGGTTAAAGCCTCTGCCTTTGGCTCAGGTCATGATCTCAGGGTCCTGGGATCAAGTCCCACATTGGGCTCTCTGCTCAGCGGGGAGCCTGCTTCTTCCTTTCTCTCTCTCTGCCTGCCTCATTGCCTACCTGTGATCTCTACTGTCAAATAAATAAATAAAATCTTTTAAAAAATGTGATCCTCATAATGCAACTGTTCCCCATGGTCTCCAAGTTCAAGTTTAGGCTCCTTACCCCAACAAAGAAAGTTTGTCATGGTCTGAGTCCTGCATATTTGTTTGTATCTCTCCAGGTTGATATACCACCTCTCCCCTAACAACTACTGTGCACTCAAGTCATACCAACTATTTTTTTATTTCTTTTTAGCGTAACAGTATTCATTGTTTTTGCACCAACCCAGTGCTCCATGCAATACGTGCCCTCCCCAATACCCTCCATCTGGTTCCCCCAACTTCCTAACCCCCGCTCCTTCAAAACCCTCGGGTTGTTCCTCAGTGTCCATAGTCTCTCGTGGTTCACCTCCTCTTCCAATTTCCCTCAACTCCCTTCTCCTCTCCATCTCCCCATGTCCTCCATGTTATTTTTTTTCAAGCCTACCGACTGCCCATGCTTACTAAGCAGCTATTGCTGAAATCTTTTGTCTCCTTGGAAGACCCCTTTCCTTAAGCTATCCCCTCCCCTGGCCTCTCCTGATTGTCTCCTACATATTCTTCAAGACTTGGCTTAAACTTCACTGCTTTCTGAATGCCCTTCTTGACCTATCATGCTTGACCTGCCATGCTCTAATGGAATCTTCGGTTTACTTTGATACTCTACATCAGAGTCAGAAAACTAGGGCCTGTCTTCTGTTGTAGTTTTTTTAAAATAAAGTTTTATTGGAACACAGACATGCCTGTTCACTGATGAACTGTTTGTGACTGCTTTTGTGCTTCACCTGCAGGGTTCAGTAGTTGCGACAGAGAACACATGGCCCATGACATCTAAAATATCTACTCTCTGGAGCTTTCCCAAAACGTTTAGCACACCCTGTGGAAGATCTAGAACTCTGGCTGCACAGTCAAACCAGCTGAAATTATCCCGATGCTCAGATTGCACACTACCCCACCAGAGATTCTGACTTAGTCATTACGGATGCAGCACTGAGAGTGAAAAGCCTGTTAGGTGAACCCAACATGCCAATTTGAGAATCACTGCTTCGGAGAGTAAATTCCTTGAGTATAGGAACTGGGTTTTTGCCTTTCATCCCTCCATCCCTGGTTCTAGCACAATGAGGAGCTCGTGGTAGCCAACAGGTGATCGTTGACACACTGGGCTCCAGGACTTACATACATTATCTCACTTAATCCTCACTGTAAACCCACAATGCATGGACTGTCATTGTCCCCATTTGACAGATGAGAATATTGAGGTTCAAAGAAGTTGACTGACATATCCAAGGCTGCACAGCTAGTAAGGAATAGAACTATGACTTGAAGTCAAGCTGGTGTGATTTTAGGACCTCTGTTCTTAAAACCAATCTACTATGTCACCTTGAAGAATTTCAAGCTATTGGTTAAAGATGACAGTGACCTGGTTTGTTGAGAATGAGGGAGTTGAGATGGTGAGTAAGAGAAGCATTTTCTAAAAAGCAGGGATGTGGGAAGATCATAATAATGACAACAGTATAACCAATAATAATGGCACCTCCAATCTCTTGAGCACTTACCAGGGCTAGATGTTGGATAATCACTCTAAATGTATGGTCTCATTTTATCCTGACCATTTTATCCTTACAACTTTATCCATTTTATCCTTACAGAGTAGTATGGCAGGGCTGGCAGGCTTATTAGAGAGGATAAGCTGGTGAACCATTTCAAGCTCTGAAAGAGTGAGGCCTTTGGGCTATAAGAGACAGGAGAGGGAGTGGATGATGAGAAAGACAAACTATATCTCCCCTGAAATGCTCATTGGGGTCAGCTTTGCCTACGTAAAACTACTACCAATCACTGAGTGCTATTTATGCCCCTTAATATGTGTTAAGACACCTAATACACACCATCTCAAACTACACTTGTGAAGTAGGAATTATGATATTCATTTTACAGATTTTAAAAACTGAGACTTAGGGTAAGAAAGATTTCCTCAAACCACTCAGCTAGGGAGTAGCAACCTGGAGTCAAAATCTCTTTCTTTGGCTTCAAAGCTGGTGTGGAGTCTAGCCACAGCATTAGGAAGGGATAAATCAGCTATACATAACAGGATGTTACAATGAAACTGCTTTGGGGGCACCCAGGTGGCTCATTCAGTTAAGCAGCTGACTCTTGGTTTCAGCATGGGTCACGAGCTCAGGTTCATGAGACCGAGCCCCACATCCGGCTCTGCACTCAGCGTGGAGTCTGCTTGAGATGCTCTCACCCTCTCCCTCTGCCCCTCCCCTTTCTCGCTCATTCGCTCTCTTTCCCTAAATAAATAAATAAAATCTTGAAAAAAAAAAGAGATTCTCTTTTTGTCTTAGTTGTCAAGGCTGAGACCTGAAGCCTAAGGAAGTTTTACAAAGTGGCTTTTGATTATTAATCTTTCCCCAACATTGTGAGCATAAATTAGGAGGAACCCATGAAGTAGGTCAGAGAATAAGAGCATGTTACAACACCTGTTAAGCCCAAAGAGCTCTGATGCTGGATTATCATGGCAGCACTAGCTAAGGAAGGTCTTTCATGCCTCTTATGTCTCTCCTCTGTCCCTGCTTTGGCCACTGGGGAGGTCACAGGAACCACAGTTAGCCAGGTTGGGGAGAGGAACAGAAGTGCAAGGTTTAGAACTTGAGAATAAGGTGACCACCATCCCTTATTCCCACTGCAGGCCCTAGTTGAGGGGATAGAGTAGCTTTACCTAAAATAACAAATATTTTATATATCTTTTAACTTTAGATAGATAGTGAGCAAGACAGATAGATAGGGATAGACAGAGATAGATAGAGAGCAAGCCATCACTAAGGAATGAGGTACAAAACAACAATATACTTGTGAGACAGTTAGTAAGACCTTAGTTGTGTTTTAGGGTTAGTTTGTGTTGTTTTGTTGTTGTCATTTAGTGCTTCAAAATTCAATTGCTTTTTATGGTTATATAAAACTAGACATGCTGTTTCCATGGCTTCTTGATTCCTTGTGCCATTGGATATGATTCTAGAAATAATGCTTATGTTTCCCCATCATAAAACACAGAAAGAGAGGCAAACATGAGTATATTCAAGCAACAGTGATGTAGGTGTGTGTGAGTGTGCAAGAGAGAGACAGAGTTTGGAGCTGGAAATGACCAATTGTTGCATCTTTGCCACCGCTTCCAAAGCCTGGAGCATCTGTTTTTTTGTGTCCTTAGTGTGACAGTATTACTACAAGAAGCCAGTTTCCAGGCTGGCAATAAGAAATGTTTCATGAGACAACTGACAGAATGGGAGATGATATTTGCAAATGACATATCAGATGAAGGGCTAGTATCCAAAAATCTATAAAGAACTTATCAGCCTCAACACCTAAAGAACAAATAAGCCAATCAAGAAATGGGCAGAGGACATGAACAGACATTTCTACAAAGAAGACATCCAGGTGGCCAACAGACACATGAAAAAGTGCTCCATATCACTCGGCATCAGGGAAATAGAAATCAAAACCACAGTCAGATACCACCTCACACCAGTCAGAATGGCTAAAATTAACAAATCAGGAAATGACAGATGCTGGCAAAGATGCAGAGAAAGGGGAACCCTCCTCCACTGTTGGTGGGAATGCAAGCTGGTGCATCCACTCTGGAAAACAGTATGGAGCTCCTTAAAAAGTTGAAAATAGAGCTATCCTATGATAGCTCTTAGAAAACAGAGCTATCCTAAATACTGGGTATTTACCCCAAAGATACAAATGTAGTGATCCGAAGGGGCACGTGCACCTGAGTGTTTATAGCAGCAATGGCCACAACAGCCAAACTATGGAAAAATCCTAGATGTCCAGCAACAGATGAATGGATAAAAAAGAGGTGAGATATATATAATGGAATACTATGCAGCCATCAAAAGAAAGGAAATCTGGCCATTTGCGGTGATGTGGATGGAACTAGAGGGTATTATGCTGAGCAAAATAAGTCAATCAGAGAAAGACAATTATCATATGATCTCCCTGATATGAGGAATTTGAGAGGCAACATGGGAGGTCTGGGGGGTAAGGAAGGAAAAAATGAAACAAGATGGGATCAGGAAGGAGATAAACCATAAGAGACTCTTAATCTCACAAAACAAACTGAGGGTTGCCGGGAGGAGGGGGTTGTGGAGAAGGTGGTTGGGTTATGGACACTGGGGAGGGTATATGCTATGGTGAGTGCTGTGAAGTGTGTAAACCTGGCAAATCACAGACCTGTACCCCTGGGGCTAATAATACATTATATGTTAATAAAAGATTTTAAAAAATTATATAAAAAAAGAAATGTTTCATGAATGGTCCACCTTTTACCCAGAGGCTCTTTCCTTTCCAGGCTGCATTTTCCTTCATGCTTGCAGAAAGCTCCCATCCAGACCCAAACTGCATTTCAGACATGAACTGGGGAAATACTAAGACTGTGATTTGCTCAGTGCCCAAAGCCAGGGTGCTTGCAGCCGCCCCACCAAACTACCAACAAAGAGCTACCCCATTAGTCTACTTCAGAAACAACAAAGGGCAGATTCCAGTTACATTGGTAATTCACACAATCTGTCCCATTCTATTTCGTTCATCTTCGTTGCTCCTCGGAGAATGAATGGAACAGAGAAGTATGTGTCAACCTTGGTCAGCAGGTTGTGGCTGCCTGGAGCACCCTGGTCACAGGGGTCCTGACAGTGAATCTGGGACCAATGGGAAAAGACAGGTGTGCCTGCTTGGCAATGTTTTCATGGACACAGCAAGAAGAGTGGAGGCACAGGTGACTCAGGTCCCTAGCTCCTCCTTAGTGTTTGCCCTCGGGACCCGTTTTTTATCCCCTGCCCAAATAGGATCTCAGTTTATATGGATCATACTATGCTGCAGAGCCCCAAGTTTGTGAGTTCCTGCTTCACCTCTTCTTTCTCATGAGTAATTGATCTCTGCAATACTGTTGGTTTCAATCTGACCTCGGCAAGGTTGCAAGGTGGTAATGGGCGTGACTAGGTTAGGCACAGAGAAAACTACTATGTGGGAAGAAGGGACTGTTAGTCCTTCCCTCCATGTCAGAAATGCAGATTCCTAGGCTGCCCCCCAGACCTACTGAATCAGAAATCACTATCCCAAACCCTCTAAATAACTCAGCAACTCAGCCAAACATCCAATTGGCCCTGGATTTTGTCCTTTTCCCCAAGGGGCGAAGGTAGTTTATTGTTAGGATTAGGCCCCCAAATAGGAACTCCAACAGGACCTCTCAGGAAATCCATATTCCTGAACTCAAACCCAAACCCAAAGTAACACCTTTCATTCTTTTCCCAGTCCACCCAACAAAAATATATCGCTAACCCACTGGGAAAATCACTGCATTTTCTTAAGACTAATGTGATATGTAACATGGAGACTTTGTCCCAATACAGTCTTAACACAGACCTACCACTGGTTGCACAGAATGAAAATTATATCCCAGTGGTGCTTATCCTCAGCAGCAAAGCAGTGTTGTGTGGATTGTTTGTCAAGACAGGAACTGCTTCATGATGTGGCATTAAAATACTCTTTTTCAGAGAGAATTCGACTTATGATATAAACGGCTAGCATTTGCCCCTACTAGGCCTGTGCTAAGCACTTTACGTGAATCTTCTCATTTACTCTTGCCTTCCTTGGCGGAGGTGCTATTATCAGCCTCATTTTCCAGATGAGGAAACTGAGGCTCAGAGGGGCTAAAGAATTTGTTATGCAAAATCAGACAGTGGAGCTTGAATCTTAGACAGAATCCATATTTTTGAAAGTCTAAGCTCTATTTCTTCACCACTCTGCTATAGGAAATCTTTGATTCAGACCCTCTGGGAGAGCCCCTTTTCCTTCCCTACTTCAGGCCAGGCAGACAACCTACTCTTACTTCTCTGGTGCATGAAACACACACACACACACACATGCACACGCAAGTGCACGTGTGAAAGAGGGAGGAAGTTGCCTGACTTCCTGGGGACCCATTAGCATTTGGAAATAGACTTCAGTAGAGCATGAGGGATTTTCATAATCCTTATTGTCTTCCTTCTATCTAATCTAACTCTGAATCCAGTTGCTGGGGGAAGGTTGTCAAATCCCTTCCCCCCGTCATGATTCTTAAACATTAAACAGCTAATCTTCTTACCAGGGTGCTTGAGTTCAGCCTCCCCTCGGGTTTCACCTAAGTCTGAGAATTCGGATGAATGGAGGAATTATCCACCACCAAACATTGTTTATTTCTTGAAAAATGTCATCATAAAATTAATACTGCCTTGGAAAGAACAAACCATATAGAATCTTAGTAACAAGAAAAAAATGATCTGCCCTCAAGGAGAACACAATTTAGATGAAGGGAAGAGATTAATTCTTCATTTCTACCATTAACAAGCACAGATGGGGTCCCGGTGATGCATTGAGCACTGTGCAAAGAAATGTGGGTGATAAGGATATGAAACTCTCGATAAGGATGTTTTCATAGATCCATCTGGATGTGGGACATATTGTTGCTATTGTATTGAAATGCCAGTGTTGAGAAAGCTGCATCAGGATGTCCTGTGCCCCTTTAAAATATGGGCTCTGCCTGTAAGAAGCTTGGGGTCATGAAAAAGTTGATGTTTTATGTGCATTGTCCCTTGTCACCAGGACCTGCTGCAGTATGGATATCGTCCCCTTTTTCTGGAAGAGGAAACTGAGGCTGAGAGAGTTATGTATTCTGCCCAAGGTCACACATCAGGTGAGGGACTGAGCCACTGTTGAAATCCAGGTCAGTCTATTGTGTTGGGCCAAACCAAATAGAACGGAATGGGTGGACACAGCCAGACTGCAGTGGAGAAAGGAGTCATTTGTTAGTAAGGAGATAGAAACAGGAAACATAGAGGACTTTCCCCCCAACTGGTTGTAAAGTTTGGGAGAGAAAAAGGTCAGATATATGAGAGCCAGGAAAAGTCTACTGTGCTGGCTTGGTCTGGAGGTAGAAGTGAGGGTATGCCTGCCCTCTAGGTATTTATAGAAAGAGCCCTCCACAGAATTACCCTCTGGGAAACCACTCCCAAAGACCTCATGTAGACACCAACTGCTCCAACTGCTCTTTGGTATTTAGCAAACAAAGAAGGGAGAGCCATCATCAGAAGACAATGAAGTTGGCCGGTATGAGATACCAGAAACAGGAGAACTGCACCTTCCAGATCTCTCCACCATGGTTCTGTAGCATGAACAGCCTGCCATTCGCAAGAACTAGCTTGACATCCATCCATGGTAGGCAAGTTCCTAAAATGGCCTTGAAGATTTCTGTCACCCCCCTCCTCCCCCTGCCCTGGCACACATGCCTGCCCAATCCCCTGCAGTGTGAGTGGAAATGGGAGGAGGAGGAACTTGCAGGGGAGGGAGTCAGAGACTTGAAGCTTGGGAAAGATTTGACACCCGATCACTGCTTTGAAGACGGAGGGGACCACATGGCAAGGAACATGGGTAGCCTTCAGAACTGAATATGACCCCCAGTGGGACACTCAGCAAGGAAACAGGGACTTCAGTCCTGCAATTTCAATGAGCTGAATTGAGCCCACAATCTGAAAGAGCTTGGAAGCAGACTTTTCTTGGACTTCCCAGATGAGGATTCAGCCCAGCCCACACCTTGATTTCACCCTAATGATAACCCAAACAGAAAAGCCAGTTGAATCATCCTGCAGACCCATGAGCGAACAGATCAGTGTAGTAGTCACTGTGTCTACAGTAACAGAAAATGAATATACCTCTTCTGAGGCACCTTCCCTAACTAATCCAGGCCTTACACATCGCCATACCCTTCACTGAGGTCCTTGTACAGTTTCACACAATGAAAAGCACACAGGCGATAAAAGCTGACCGACTAGAAAAATCAGAGAGTAAACATTCCCCTGGAAAAGTAATTCTTGCTTTATCAAACCACAGGAGAGGTGTTCCCCGGGAATGAATGAGTGAGTGAATGAATTAGTGAGTACGTCTTGCCCTTAAGGCAACTGCCTATCTGAGGTGGTCCTAAGGACGCAGACTTTCATGCACCATGAGGCCTACCAGCAAATACACTGGCGTTACAAAGTCTGAACAGTAGCCAACTCTGGAGCAGGAGCTAGCCAACCCCGTCCCTCACTCATCATACTGAAGCAAGCAGATCCCTTTTTCCTCTTTCTCTTCTTCATCTGTCAACAGTTACACAGAAGTGGCAGCTAATGTCTCTGGCCTTGCGAGAGAACGGGTGGGGATATAGATCCAAAGGGAGTAATGCACCTATAGAAGTGCTGCAGGATGAATAAGGCTTTATGTTCTTTGGAGAACACAGGTCTGCTGGTGATGTATTTCATATACACACACGTAGTTGTATATATGTATGCACACATACACCCACACACACCCCTCACACACTTTACAGTTTAAAAAGACCTCTTTGGATCTTGGGTTGTTTGAGCCTCGTAACTCTCAGAGGCAGACGGGACAAAGGTTTGTATCTTCCCTTTGAAATGAGGAGACTGTGGCTCAATGGCATCACTTGCCCAAGTGCACAGAGCAAACTGGGAGCCTTGCTAGAGGGGCTAGATCTCCCATGTCTAGTGGTGTTGCCTGCAATCATTACTTAGGGGTGCTTTTGATGAGCTTTTTATGAACATCTAGAAAGGCTCATGGGGACCAACTTATAGCTCTTGGCTAACTAAAAGCCCTTACAAGTGACTTTAAAGTCACAGAATCTCCCTTCATCTCCTTTATTCCTTCCTTTAACAATATTTACTAGACACCTACAGTGGGCGTGTTCTTGACTTGGGAGATAGAGTGGTGAGCAAGGCAGCCATGGTCTCTTCTTTACAGAATTTAGACAGTCAAGTCAGTCACTGAGTTACGCAGAAATACTGCCATTGACTTCAGTTATAAGAGCCCATGTGCCTCCTTTCTTGACCCCCGTGGGTAGAAGTAGCTTCCATTGACGAAAGGGAAAAACTCCTTGGGCATCAAAGGGCTTTCAAAGTTCTTTGTGCCTCATCTGGTTTTTTTAGAAAAGTATAAACAAATGCTTCTGGGCCACTGGAAATGTAGTTCTTCTCCATTGCTGGTGTTCATTCTTCCCATATGCAAATCAGATGAAGGATGCTCCTGGCAGCTGACATAGAACATGTGGGTCCCAAGCATCCACGAATCCCAGCATCTCTAGAGCAGTATCATGAGCTGCTGGACCAGGAGGCCAACCTGGCCTCACGGGGGTCATCAGTACCAGCTGCTGCAACGGACACCTTCTTGGGCCCCCCTTCACCGGCACTCCACACAATAAAGGGTGTGGCACAGTCTGCTGAAGGTGAAGCAGATCTCCTTGGCAGTTGTCCTCCAACAAGTGACTGGGAGATCCCTGCTACTTCTGTAACACAAGGCCGCCATCTTGGAGCTTTTAGCTTCCAGCTGTGCAAAGAGGAAGTGAGCAGGAGGAAGGAGCATACCATTTTCAAATACTTTGGGCTGAAAATGACGTTATCACCTGCACTGACATTCCCATTGGAAAGAAGTTACAGCAGCCCTCCAAGAGAGGTTGGGAACACATTCTTCCTGGGACAGGAGGAGGGGCCAGGGTGGGGGAACATAGCACTGCCCTTGCCACAGGGTCAGGAGGAAGAAGTGAGTCTCCCATCCCCTGTCCCTTGCATGCTGGTTTTAATCAGGCTCTTTGGCTATGTGGTAAACCACTCAAGTTACCTGCAAGGCAAATGCAGGGGGGACCTGCAAGGGCATGCTTGGGTTGGAACTGGCTTCCAAAGACGCAAAGAACAGAGTCAGCTCTTTTCTCTGGGGATCGCTCAGGGACTGCTGTCTCTGGGGCATGCCTGTCTCCCCCAGCCTAAGTGCTCTGTTCACCTTTTCACTAATCTGATCTTATGACAATTCTACCTGGTACATCACCCACACTGGCCACCCTCGACCTGAGTGTCTCTGATCACTTCCTGGCTTAGGTGCTCTAGCACAGTTCCTCTGTTTCCTAGGCTAAATTGCTCAGGGCACAAGTCTAGCCACTCCTTTTTTTTTTTTTTTTTTTTTTCCAAACCAGTCCATCCAAGCCATGTAGGTCTCTGGCTTGCCTATAGATATGAGACACAATAGAGCTAATGGCTCACCCCAGTCACAGAGAACACAGCAAGGAGACCAGGTCACATAATCCACTGATATTCACCAAGGCTATGGGACAGGAAGCTTCTCTTGAAGTGGACAGGGCAATCAACAACTGACATATTTAGCATGATGACGTCTTTAGGACAATGGGTCTAGCTGAGCACAGGACAGACAGCTCATAACTACCACAGCCATGCAAGGCCAGCAGATGCTCCCTGAATCAGCTTGTGGGGACACTGTGTTTTAGCTCCCTCTGTCTCCATCCCCACCGCCCCCCACCCGTTCTGATCTACCGTCTGGAGGCAAAATAGTTTCCCTTAGATGCACTTGCTTGGTTTATGAAATGTAGGCCACTGCCCTGTTCTTTTAGATGCCTCCGAGACACCAAGTTTCCCCCCACTGGGGATCCTGTGCCCATTCTCCCAGGTTTCTGGAAGCCGTGGCAATGAATGTACTGGTCAGAGGCCGGGACTCCTGGCCCAAGGCCCAGCTCCCTGTAGGCTAGAGGCAGCTGCGGAGGAAAGAGTGCTCATGGCAGCTTCCTAACTCCAACAGCAGGCTGTCCCTGAATCTGGTGGTTCCCCTGGTGGCCCGAGGGACAACAGCATCTTCATTCATCACCGAAGGCACCCTATCACAAATACGTTGTACCAAATCTCAGAATCAAAACAATTGGGAGGTTAGATTCAAGCCAGCCCACAGTGACGAGGCGCCTCCTCCGAGCCTGGTGTGCATGGGTGGGGGGGCTTGCATGAGTATAAGAGGGTAACACAGTGGTCTGAGCTGAGTGTACTGCCTCCAGGCTGGGGAGAATGGCCTGGATGCAAAGTAACAACTTGAAAAATACCAATGAAGAGTGTTAGTACAAAGGCAACACCGAGGGAAGCTCTGCCCAAGGTAAGACAGAGAATGGGTCCTTGATGAGGCATCAGCCAAGCTGGGTCTTGAAAGACCAGCAGGATTTTGTCAGGAGGAACCACATGGCTCGTCTGAGAATCTGTGAAGCTCTAGCTTCACTCTGTTTCCTATACTTTCGTGTGCATGTAGGTTTCACTACATCTTTTTCTCCTGCCTTTGCTTTTTTGGCAGATAAGTGCATGTGAGCCCTGTGTGTATCTTGGGGCCAGCAGGAAGTGGGAACCCTAGGGGTGAAGTGCACCCATGGAAGCTGCCCTGGGATGGGGTGGGGGAGAGCGGTGCACCCATCAGAGTTAGGCACTTGCTGAAATTACTTCCTGTCAGCCAGACAAGACATAATCAAGTTCAAGGATGTAGGCCTTGGGCAACACATCGAAGAAAGAAAACAGTAGGAATTATTTTCTAGGGACTGCACAGCAAAGCAGTTAAAATTCTAGGAGCAGCCAGCCAATGTTAGTCCAGATCCCAGAAGCCTAAAACCCAAGAAAGTAAAGAGGCCCTCAAATGCATTTATAGCAACCCCAATCCTCACTATTTTATCTCGTCTAAAACAAGAGTGACCCAGGATTTCACTTTATAAAACCTTTCCCCTTGGAGACCTGGAGAATTCAGTGTGAGGATGAACCCCCATGAGACTCTCTTGGCCTTATTTAAAGTCAAACAGCTCGTTAAGTGCCAGGGCCGGTCCCAGAACTCAAGCCCATCTCCTACCGCAGCCCAGATGCTTAGCCCTGGCCCAGATCATGCTGAGACAGTCAGAGCACTTACTACCAAATCTTTTCAACCTCTTCCAAGCTCACGTGGTTGCTGGCAGAATTCACTTCCTGGATGTAGTTCGGGGCAGCTTCTACTTCAAGGCCAGTGGGATGGAGTCTGACTTCTTCTAGTCTCTTTTCAGGGAAGGCCTGAAACCTCTTTTAAAGGGCTCACCTGACTTGGTTAAACACACCCCAAATCGTCCTTCTTCTGATTAAATCCAAGTTAACTGATTAGAGACGTTAGTTACATTGGCGATATCCTGCCACCTTTGTCATTCTATTGGTCAGAAGCGAGTAACAGGCTCCACCCACTTTCTAGGGGAGGGGCTTCTCTGCAGGTGTAGGTATTGGAGCGTGGGAACTCAAAGGGCCATCTTAGAATTTTGCCGATCCCAAAGTTTAAGCAACTTTTCCAATTGATGTCTTCCATGTCTCTATCACAGGCACCCAAATGATTTCATATCTCTGAAGCTACAATCACAATAATCGTTTTTATCACCTTTTTCCCGATAGTTGTGGGGTCTCTTTTTTTTTTTAAAGATTTATTTATTGATTTATTTATTTGACAGAGAGAGAGAGATTGCAGGTAGGCAGAGAGGCAGGCAGAGAGAGAGGGGGAAGCAGGCTCCCCGCTGAGCAGAGAGCCCGATGCGGGGCTCGATCCCAGGACCCTGAGATCACGACCTGAGCTGAAGGCAGATGCTTAACCCACTGAGCCACCCAGACACCCAATAGTTGTGTTTTTATTGCCTATTAACACTTTTAAACATAAAGCTACAGAAGCAAGCGCTAACAGAAATACTGCCTACCTTTCGGGGTCGCTGAGAGGACTAAATTCAAGAAAGTACGCTAAGTGCCTCCCATAGAATGATGCACAGAGGAGCTTTCAGTGAACACTGGCTATGGTATGGAAGAGCAGAGAGGCCCTTCCTGCTACTGGAGCTCGCCCAGGTCCCCTGGGAAGGTCCATCATGGATATCCCCATCCACTACTTCCTTAGATCCAGAAGCCCAAGGTGAGTGGGTTATGCTGAGTCCAAGGAACTGTTGAGGGAAGAAAAGAAAGAAAAGATCTAAAAGCCTTGGGGGAAAATATGCTAAATGGTAATATCAAAATAATACACCATCCCTTTAAAGGCAAGGTACAAAATACATGCTATTCGCCCTGTCAGACAATTTGAATGTTAAGAAATGTGCTTTGTGAACAAAGGGGGAAAAAAGAGACAAATGAAAAGACAGCCTCTTACTAAAGAGAACAAATGGTTATCAGGGGGGAGGTTATCAGGTGAAATAGGTACAGGGGAGGAACGTACCGTAGTGTTGAATCACTATATTGTATACCTGTAACTAATATGACACTGTTATGTTAACTACCCTGGAATTAACATTTTTTAAAAAGCATGTTCTGTTTCTGAGTCATGAGTTTGTCTTCTTTAAAGTGAATAAGGTAGATAATAAGATTCCTTTTGTTTGCATTATAAAAACTATTGATTTATTTCCTGTGTGTGTGGGTGTGTGCGTGTGCGTAGTGAGAAGTAACGGAATGACCCTACCTATTCTTTCTTTTTTTCCCTTTATTCTTCTTCTCTGGTGGGCATGACCACTTCCCAGCCCTGTATTATTTGGTGGCCCCAAAGGCTGTGCAAAGGGAACAGTGTGGATGAATACCTCAATTAACAAAAAGAACTTTTGGAGAAGCATATTATAGTCATTATTTTTGGTGTTATATGTTCAGTTACTATAACAACAGGGCAGAGAAAAGGAAACTCTAGTAGAGGACATAGTCCATGAGCCAAACCCAGTAGGTAAATTTCCATTGCATGAATAAATGTGAGTAAAATCACATTTAGGCAGATGAATTTTAGGTGGGCTTTTGTTTTTTTGGCTAAAGCCAGAGCCAAAGCCAAAATAAAATTATATTACCATCATTATTTTCAGAGTTCTTCTTCTCAGTACAATGCATGGTTGGATGCTATCCTAACAGGTAAAGCAATGACACTTTCCATTAATTGTGCATCCTGGCTATGCCAGTCAAGTATAAGGGCCAGATCCAAATGCTCATGGTTCTTAAAACTGGTAAACCCAGTTACATGGGGTCGCTGCATGTGCTATTAGCTTAACCTGCTATGTGTGAAGGGTCAACCTTCACAATAGTTGAGCTCAGGTAGTGAACTCCATGGTACAGAATTTTGTGAGGGTTGGCAATTATCTGGCTAATTCCATCAATGCCAAGAGACAGTCATCATAACTCAGATGTTGTAGAATTTACTTACAGGGTCCACTTACTTAGCTACCCAAAAATGCACCTAAAGAAGCAGATTTATCCTGACTTGTATGTCTTTATTCACATAACTTGGCATGAAACTTGCCACTTCTCTCCCTTGAAAACAGCAGAGAGAAGTCTCACAGTCATGTACAGCTTTGCGTTTTGCTTCCAAACCAGAGTAGCATGATAGCAAGGGTATGATGCCATGGAACCTCATCACCTTCCCTTTATATCAAACTGTTCAATAAAGTCCTACAGAACAAGTTTATAAAATGAAATGCTTTCGTTCCTCTTCGTATCACATCCCCAGGGAACCACAAAGATGGAAGTTGTAGGGGTGCTAAGATAGTATGGACACAGCCAGCTCCCTTGTAAGGAAAGAACCAGAAGAGCAGTTTCCATTCATCACAGTCACTTTTCCACATGTTTCTAAGAGCAGCTTTTTCATCCATCCAGGGAATGTGTGTATACCTGAGAGATGGAGTAACTCACATTATCCAAATCTCCTGGGCCACGTTCGTATACAATATAATAAACCCTCAAAGTAATTCTCAGTTGAAGAAGAAATGAAACTCCCAGAAAGTTCATCATTATTATTATTATTATCAGTCATATTCAACAGTGCCTAATTCTAGTATTAGTGAGGAGCTCAATGACAATGAATATTAAAAAGGTGAGAATAATCGTTAGAAATATTTCTCATCTCTCTATGACAGATTAATACTTCATCCCATTATTCTCCAATGTCCTATAGGAAGAAGAGAATATGGGAATTCATCTAGACTGAGAAACTGTAAGACCTTTTTCTCTTCTGAAGTAGTAATTTGGCACTTGGTGTATCTGCAACAGTGACTTTCTCCTGGGCCGTTTTGGGGACAGCCCTGCCAAAGAGAAGAAAGCTCATGTAAGCATCTGCTCACCTTCATGGATGCTCTCCTCAGAGGAGGGCCTGACTGATGTCTCCTCTGGAAGTCTGAGGATGTGGGATGAAAAAGGGGTAGACACAAGAGGATCCAGGGAGCCATGAAGCCAAGTAGGACGAAACAAGAGAGTAGAAGGAGTTGAGCATGGCTGGGTCACATGGAGTCTGTACATCAGCAATGGGGGTTGGGTGGGGGGGTGCCACCAACAAGCTCCTGCTCTCCAGCAACCAGATCAGCACGGTCATCCACGTCTGGATAGAAGTGGTCAATATCTCATATGAGGACATCCGGTCTGTACTGGTGCCAGGGGCCCACACACTCATCTCGCGTCTCTGTGACTTCTTCGATCCCATTGTTGAGTACATCCACAGGGTAGGGATGAAGCAGGGCTTCTCAGCTGCCCTTTGCCTTGCCTACCTCATGAAGTACCCTGCCACATCCCTGCTGGGTGCCCACACGTGGACCAAGTCGTGCCGGCCCACCATCTGGCCCGACAGTGGCTTTTGAGAGCAGCTCATCCACTATGAGCCGTGCACATGGTCAGCTCCCTTGTGGGAGTGATCCCTACGAGAAGGAGATCCATCCAGTGAGTCCACTGTGAGCCATTCCATCAGACCCCACACCCAGGTCAGCGGTGCAGATCTGCCGGGGACCCTCCGCCAAGATCTGAACTTAAACATTCCACTTTTGTGGATGTGGAAAAAAAACAGATGATGCCTTTGATGAGGGCCAGAAAAAAAGGAAAGGTGCTGTAGCTTTTAACCTGATTATCCATATCTTCAAAGACCAACTTCACTAACTGTACAGTGGTGCAGAGAAGTTTCCTGCCCTTGGAAGCGACAGGTCATGGCTTAGGGCCAGAAGGGAGAGTGAGGCCAAGTGCCCAGGTCAAATGGACTAGCGCCTAAAACATTTGGTAAGCCTGGAATCCTGCTGCCATTCCCCAGACCGACCCAGGAATGAGTCAGCCACAATTCCACTCAACTCTTTCAAACCCAAAGCCAGAGCCTTAAGCGTCACAGTAGGTGTGCCAACCAACTAGGTAAGTGGCCTTCAGGTGGTGCTCCGGGAGTCCTGGGGATGCAGGCCAACCCCGCTTCCACCTTCAACCCCAGAGGCCTAGCTCTGGTTTTCTGGGTCTGATTTACACATGACATAGTTTTCAAAGAAAGCATTCCACAGTACAAAGTTTTTCAAAATATTCCCAGTTTTGAGTGTCGTTGTACATAGCAAGGTCTCAAAGGACCCTTGGCAGTCCCCGCCAACCTTTTGACAGAAGGTGGTATTTGTTTCCTTCTTAGGGGCACATGTGGAGAGCAGGTCTGACACAGGCTTTCAGGGGTTCCTCTCACAGGTCTCGATTTGAAAGGCCAGCGCTGCAACCAGAACCTTGCCCTGTGCCCTCCTCCCCATGTGACCTGGACCTCTTGGTGCCTCAGCTCTCTTATCTGCCCAAGCAACACCAGGCCTTTCCTCACAGCACTGTCACGGAGAGTCAACAACCCCTTAACATGGTGCCCGGCACAGGGTAGGTGCTTAGACAGCAACTTCCGTCATGAATGATGCTGTGGCCCTGCTGGTCTGGGTCAGCGTGGTCATCCTCATGGTGTTTCCCCAACCTGTGCACAGCCCTTCACTGCTTACAAAATTCTCTTCCAAAAAGCCATCCTGGGGGCTTTTTGGAGAGATGAGATTTGAGGCCTTTCAGACTCTGCCTTAAAAGAGGCCTAGACTTTGTAGCCTTTTCAAAGTTGCCATTGTGTTTAATCCCTGTGTGACTCAGGGTCCTAAAGCAAGAAGCACACTTCTAACTTCCCCCAAAAGGCCTTGTTTAGTTTGCTGACCTTTAATGCCAATGCTGGCTAACCACTGGGGGCCACGGGGACAAATGACTGGGTCCCACCTGTAGGCCAGGAAATCCAGGGTTGTTCAAACCCCCCCAGGGGCCTGAGGGTCTGACTCAAGACCAACTCTTCTCATCCAGAGGTTTTCAGACGAGCCATACATGAGACAGACAGAAGCACAGTAGCTCTGTGAGTCCAGAGCTCAGTAGAAGCCAAACGCCTTCTCCTTCCAAACCTATCCAACCCCTACTTCCATAAAGGGCAGGGATGTAATTTTAGGATGCAGGGGGGAAGGAAAATCCCTGCTTTAGACTGACTTCTCATTTTACAGGTGAAAAAATAGACCCACAAACAGTCCTTCTGGAAGAAACCCAGATGGAAAATTTCTTTCACAGCCTTTTTAAAGAGAAATTCATTGGGACATAGCTTATCTTCACCTTAAAAAATTTTGAATTGGCATGCCATAAAATTAACTTTTTTGTATGTACAGTTCTTTAATCTGGCTTTTTAAAAAAGATTATTTATTTGTTTGTTTGAGAGAGACAGAGAGAGAGAACATGAGCCGAGAGAGGGAAAAGCAGACTCCCCACTGAGCAGGGACCCTGACGCGGGGCTTCATCCCAGGACCCTGAAATCATGACCCGAGCCAGAGGCAGACGTTCAACTGACTCAGCTCTCCAGGTGTCCCCTGTATGTACAGTTCTGTTTTAACACATTTATGTCACTACCTCTGCAATCAGGACACAGAGCGTTTCCATCACCCACAAAATTCTTTTATGCTGCTCCCTTTGTATTCAAACCTTTGCCCTGTCCCAGCCTCTGGCACCTACCAATCTGTGCTCCATTCCTATAGATTTGCCTTTTCTAGAATGTCACATACCTAGCATCCTAGAGGATGCAACTTCTGGAGACTGGCTGCTTTCACTATGAAGATTCATATGTGTTGCTTTTTATCGGAATGGAAGTACTGTTCCATTCTGTTAAAACTGTGTTCACAGCAGAAGACGGTGAAGGTCCTGAGAAGCCACGAGTCTGAGTCCCCACACTTGACAGATAAGGAAACTGAGGCACAAACACAGTAAGGAACTCATTGGCGGCCCTAAAGCAAATCAGGGGCAGAGAGGGGTCTTGAACTAAATTGAGAGTTTGTGAGGATAGAGCGTACATGTTCATCTCCATAGTTTCCACTGAGCCAGGAGGGCCACGCTGCACGTGGAAGGTCAGCAAACCGTTGGTGACTTGCCATGACTTCAGATGTCTTGACTCTCGTGACTCCTATGTTGCTCCCTTTCAAAGTATGAGCCACACATGAAAGTGTGTACCAGATCCTGAGAATAGGGGGATGGGGACAAAGGACACTGATGGCCTAGACACATAGCCATAGTGTTTTGGAAAAATATTTAAAAGAAAAAAAATAGGAAAAAGTGCATAGAAATAAAGGGGCATCACTCAGCTGGAGAGGGCATCTGCTTTTCATGTTCAAATGGCCCTAAGTCATCGTATTTTTTTCACATGTCCAAAGGCCGTCTTCTTAAAAGATTCTTCTGGCTGATGTGTGGAAAATGAACTCTGGGGAGGCAAGTGTGGATGTGGGGAGAAAAATGGAAAGAAATCATGAAGTGGAAGGGAGTTGCTCACTGACTTAAAGAAGGTAGCTGGGAAAATACAACTCCTTTCACAACATATGGATAAACAGCAACGTATATTTTCTCAATTGAGGGCATAACATTTCAGTGGCTTAATGGGTATGTTTTGGTACACCAGCAATTAATGAACCTGGAAAAGTGATGTTTGGGAGTGCTGCTATTAACCTGCATCATTCTGAGAAATTCCAGAAGGCCATTCTAGTATATTCCTTTATAAAAATAACCTTGTTCACTCTCTAGTCACTTGCCCCCACCTCCTCCAGAAGACTGCAAAGTTGTTTATCGTCAGAAATCTTCTTGTTTGATTTTATTGAGAAAACATCTGTGTATGAATTAGACTACCCTCTATTTCCTTCCCCTGTAATCTGCTAGATCCAGGGCCAGAGTCTATGTCTTTTTTAAGCCTGTAGATTTCTACCTACCTATTATTTTTCAGTGCAATGGCTTACAAATGGTGGCCATGAACCTAAGGATATGGAGCAGTTGCTTCAGGAGCTCAGTCAACATTTGACTCTGAGGTTTTCTGTGCATGTGTGTGCGCACATGCATGCACACATACACATATATGTGGAAATCAATTTAAATTATACTAACATTTATAGTAATTTTAAATCTAGGCACTCAGATGTTGTCTAGTTTTAACATTTTGGCTCTCACCATGGTCTTAGCTAGAGCTGCCTGGTTGACACTTCTGGGTCATCCCTTAAAAGAATGCCTGTTCCGCCATCTTTGTTCTTGTTTTGTTTTTAATCGAAAAATATTTGACATATAGCAATGTGTGAATTTAAGGTGTATAACATGTTAATTTGATACATTTATATGTTGTGATATAATTGCCACTGTATCAATAATTAGCACCTCTGTCATGTTACATAATTACCATTTCTTTTCAGTGGTTGGAATAATTAAGTTCCAGTTTCTTAGCAAGTTTGATGATTAGAATACAATTGTGTTGTCTATATTCACTATCCTGAGCATTAGATCTTGGGCTTGTTTACTACTCATTGCAAGTCTCTGCCCTTAAACCCCATCTATTCTATCCCTATACCCCTACCTCCTGGTAACTATCATTTTCATCTCTTTCAAGGAGCTTGGTGCTTTTAGAGTCCTCTCGCCATCTTTTTTGATTGAAGCAGATCTTCATATTCTATTATGTGGTTCAGGCTGCCATAACAAAATGCTATAGACAACAAAAATTTATTTCTCGGTTCTAGAGTCTGGGAAGTCTAAGATCAAGGTCCCAGTTGATTTGGTCTCTGGTGAGAACTCCCTTCCTGGCTTGGAAATATCAAAAGGAGAGTGGAGGTCAGACACCGGCTGTTGGGTAGAGTCATGGATCAAATTGCTTAAGCTAGGAGAAGTTTGATCCATCATCTGGAAGAGGTGGGCAATTGGGGGGAGCCAGGGAAAGTAGGGAATGGAAGGGATATGTACCAAGAACAGCTTCAGTGGCAGGGGTAGGAAAATTCAAGGGGCTCAAGAATGATCAAGAAGGAATTTCAGAATTTGAGATCATGGGAGTGATGGAGCAGTTCTGAGAGAGGCTGAGGTCTTTGGTGAGGTGGCACGGTCAAAGTCAGGGGAAGGGGAGGATCAGGGAAAGTGGGAAGGTCAAGGAACTCAGAGATGCAGCTGTTGGCAGGATCTTCGCAGGACACTCAGAAGTCCCCAAAGATTCTGGCAAAGAATCAGGTTACAGGAGAATATGGAGCCAGGGCACCTGGGTGGCACAGTCGGTTGAGTGTCCAGCTCTTGATTTCAGCTCAGATCATGATCTCAGGATCGTGATATTGAGCACCACATGGAGCTCTGCACTCAGTATGGGGTCTGCTTGAGATCCTCTCCTGCTGCCCCTCCCCTTGTGCTCATAAATTTGGAAGGAAGGTAGGAAGAAAGGAAGGAAAGAAGGAAGGAAGGATGTGGCGAACATGAAACCAGAAGACAAAGACCTAGAGACTGGAGGCAGCGTGCATATTCAGAGGCTTTTGAAGGTGGCCAGAAGGTTAGGCGGAAGAGACCAAGGTTAAGCAGATCTCAGTATCAAAGAAGAACTAGCTCCCTTAAGTGAGAGTGAGACAAAGAAAGTAGGATTCACACTTAGGCTTTCTCTTGTCTCCAGGAAATGATCTGTCTGCAAGATGGGCAGGGTGCTGGATGGGCGGGGTTGGGGCCAGCCCCTTCCCCACTGTCCCGTGTTCCCCGCTCAGACGCTGAACCACTCTGCTTGTACCCTGGCTTTGATACCCTGATGGTAATCCCTCCTTCACTTCCCAGAGTCGGGGGCTGAGCCCAGTTCCATAGCCAGGTCCGGTCTGAGGGTTTACTTTGGTTGCCCAGAAGCCCTCTGTCTCCAAAGGGAAGTGCAGAGTCGTGTTTTTCATGTTAGAGCTCTAAAATCCAATGGCCCTGTGTGGGAATCCCGGCTATGTGGAGTAAGGCAAGCTAACCAGTTCTTGGCGCCCCTGGCAGTGAAGTGGGCATCATCAGTCCAGCTACCTCATGGGATCCTTCATTAATTCAGCAAGTTTTTATTATGTACCATGCATGGTGCTAGGTTCTGGGAACACAGCAGAGGACAAAGCAAACAAAAATCTTGACTCTTGTGGAGACATAAATACCAAGTCAATCCAGCCCATGTTACCCAGTGATAAAAGCCATGCATCTGTGAGAGGGGCTGGGGTATGTGTTGGCGGCATTGGGGGGCAGGCAGGAAGGCCTTATTGAACAGATGACGATGTGAAGCAGGCTGTGGGGATACCTGCAGAGAGAGGGTCCCAGGCAGAGGGCAGAGGGCACAGCAAATGCAAAGTTCTGATGTGGAGACCCGCTGGCAGGCATGGGAAAGGCAAGGGAGCTGGTATGCATGGAGAGGGCTGAGTGAGGGGATCATCATGCGATTCGGTGAGGTACTGCATGTCAAGCATTTAGCCCAAGGCCTGACACAAAGGGGTCCCTCAGAGGGGCTGGGGCCGGGCCGGGCACAGAAACGCCGGCCAGCATCTAGATCTCAGCATGCCCCAACCTGTGGAAGGACATGTGTGGCAGGGTCATTGGCCTCCTTTCTGAGGAGAACATGGTCTGGCTTGGGCACAGTGAGGACAAAAGGAACATCAGAGCCATTTTCACCTTGGACCTGGCACCTGGCACCCAGCCTGCAGGGCTCTCACGTGCAAAGCTGCTCTGAAGGGGCTGGCAGGGGGATGTCAGCGGCCTTGAGGGGAGCCAGGGAAATGTGGCTCTGTGGCATCATTCTTTCCCATAAGGTTGGGAGGCTCGAGGTATTTCAGGCTCACAGAGAAGCACAATGAACCATGACTCAGGCCCAAGCTCACTGGAAACCCTGTGAGGAGGAGGTGCCCATTCTCCCCAGTTCACAGTGGAGACATCAGACTCCATGAGGCCAAGTAGTCTGTATGAGACCAAGCAGGTGGTGACAGGTGGCACGGGAGGTGGAGCCCACTCGGTCAGAGTCCCCCGCCCTGTCCCTGGGG
This sequence comes from Mustela erminea, assembly GCF_009829155.1. Lineage (NCBI taxonomy): Eukaryota > Metazoa > Chordata > Mammalia > Carnivora > Mustelidae > Mustela > Mustela erminea. The sequence continues at coordinate 115,406,363 of NC_045635.1, read as the reverse complement.
CTGCCACATTACGAACAACTCCTGGACCAAGAAACACCTGAGGGCTACAGGACACCCGAGTGCGGGTGACCATGGGCACGGTCCACCACTTGGGCACTCTGGGCCTGGAGAGCTGCTGCAGGGAAGTCATCAGGGTTGACGACAGATGGATGTCGGGGCTGCACCATGCCAAGATGAGTGGGTGGAGGGGCGGTTACCTCAGCGGGCCAGGGAATGACGGTTTGTAAATCCAGAATGGCACACTGTCACTTCTATCTCCAGGACTGTCCTGCCAGTGCTGGACTGTGCAAGGCGGGGGGTCAGAGGTGAAATAATTAGAAGCAAGGACTGGTCTAAGCACACTCTGAACAGTGTCTCACTCAGAATCCCCAGTTGCCCCATGAGACAGGTTCTATCCTTAGCCCATTGTACAGATGAGGAGAGGCAAAAAGATGTGAAATGACTTGGCTAAAGTTCCACAACTAAGGTTCGACACCTGGTAAGTGGCAGAACTGGGGTTCAAACTCGGGTCTGACCAATGCCAGTGTGTGTGCTTTTCCCCAAAGTCCCCTCGGCGAGGGGCTGGGGTAGATGCATGATGGCCGAAGACCCTGTCTGAACCCCACCTTCTGTTCCCCTCAACTCCTGGGACCCAGAGCCTGGCTGGGCTGGGAACTGAGGTTCTGGTAAGACCAAGGCTCTAGCAGAGAATTCCCACCTAGACAACAGGGGCAGGGGTACTGCGGCAGAGTGACGCCTGAAGCCAGAAAGTATGCAAGTTAGCCGAGAGACTGCACCCCCTCCAGGAAGGTGGCCAGAGGGCTGTTGCATGCAAGGGAGCCAGAGGTGGGTACGGAAGTGGAGGTAGCAGGCCAGGAGATGGGCTGTAACACAGGCCAGGTGGCAGCTAGCGGAGGTGGGGGAAGGGAGAGCTTCCTGCAGCTGCACTGTTTGTGGGAGGCTGACCACCCTCCAGGCAGCACACCGAAGGCTGTCTGGTGTGACCTCATTTTGCCCTCACAATGACTCTGAAAGGTAGTAACATCATACCCCTACTTTCTTGTTGTTGTTGTTGTTGTTGAGAGAAAAAAACAGCACGGGATAGGGGGAGGGGCAGAGGGCAAAGGAGAGAGAGAATCTTAAGGAGAATCCCCACTGAGCATGGAGCCCGACATGGGGCTCGATCTCACAACCCTGAGCTCATGACCAGAGTCGAAGTCAGGAGTCTGATGCTTCACCAACTGAGCCACCCAGGAGCCCCACCACCACTATGTCATAGGGAAAACCGAGGCTCAGAGAGATGTAATGACTTGGTCAAGGCCACATAGCAAGGGAGTAACAGAGCTGGCAGCCAGTCCTCTTGACCTACATATAGCAAGTGTATATGGCTGAGCAGCCAGAACTTTCCAGCCCTGCAAACAGAGGACCTGGTACCTGTAATCCCTGCAGCAGACAGATCAGGCTTCTTCTGTTCTCCTCCAACATATCTCCAGGCAATTAAGTACAACCTCCCAGGGAAACACTTCTCATTACTGATTCTAATTTATCATCAACCAAAACTTTCAAAAAAATCTATACACTTTAGGTCTAATTCTTTGAAAGTGTCTAAGTACAGCCTGTAGGAATACTACAGAGATTTTATTCATTTATCCCCTGTACCAACTCATTCATGGCCTATGGAAAGTATAATTAAAAAGGAGATGTCACCAAAAAAATCAATTAAAAGAATTGAGCAACGCTAGAGAGATTTTACTTTTCAAACTCATTGACAATGGGAAAAACAAAACAAAAAAAAACATTATGTCAGAAATTCTAAGAACAAAGGAGGATAAGGAGCACTTGGCCAATTGTGAAATGCATCCCCCGGTTAGCATTTTTAGAAGCATGGTCTTAGGGAATGAGCCCAGAGTCACTAAAAGTCCTATTTTCAACTTCCCACTGGTCTTGTTGGATGGCCTTGGAATATTAGCCACGCCCAACATTTTCTACTTGTCCCCCCCAAGATCCACTCACTGCCCTTCTCCATCCTGCTTTGGGCCCTAAGAGTCAGAACCATGTGGACCACATCAGCTGGGCTCCTAGTCCTCTGGCTTCCAATGGGGCCTGACCAATGAGAATCCGTGGCAGAAGATCAAAGGGTGGAAAGAGAGAAAGCATGAACTATCTGTTCCCCTGTCTCCTTTACTGTCTGGGTGCCACAGACACTGTGTCCTCCTCTCCCCAAAGTCAAAAATTGGAACCCAACCTCCAGTGCGATGGTATTTGGAGGTGGGGCCTTTGACAGGTGACCAGGTTGAGAGAGCAAAGCCCTTATGAGTGGGATTGGTGTCCTTAAAAAAGAGATCCCAGAAGGCTACCTCGCCTCATCCCTCAGGTAAAGACACAGCAAGAAGACCACCATCTAGGAACCAGGAAGTGGGTCCTCACCAGACACTAAATCTGATAGCAGCTTGATCTTGGGCTTCCCAGACTCTAGAACTGTGAGAAATAAATTTAGCTGTATCAAGGCCTTCAGTGTGTGGTAGTTTACTGTAGCAGCCTGAGTAGATGAAGACACTGGGTCCCAGGTTGGTAGAGCTTGCATTCCCTCACCAAAAGGCACATCTCCTGCTGCGAAGTCCTCCTCCCACAGCTGTGGCATTAGTGGTTGCTAGATCTGCTCCTTCCCCCTGGTTGCTGCAGGCTAGGGGTGGTCACAGCTCCCTGCTGTGGCTAGGTTGGGGCCCGTCACCATCCCTTGCTGGCTCCCTTTACCTGGCCAACAAACACTTCTGTGTGTGTGTGTGTGTGTGTGTGTGTGTGTGTTTAAGATTTTATGTATTTACTTGAGAGTGAAAGCAAGACAAAGAGCAGGAGCAGGGGGCAGAGAGAGAGAAAGAAGCGGACTCCCCACTTAGCAGGGAACCTGATGTGGGACTCGATCCCAGGACCCAGGATCATGACCTGAGCCAAAGGCAGATGCTTGACCGACTGAGCCACCCAGGTGCCCCAACAAACACCTTTGTAAGCAACCCTTTCCTTGGATTCTCAAGTTACCCGTCTAGGAACACCATCTCTTTGCCACCAGTGCCCTAATGGATGCACTCACGTAATATCTGTGGGCCTCCATGTCCTTGGGTAATGGAATTTTGTCTTCCAACCATCCCAGAAACACTCAATGATTCACCAAATATTTATGGAATGCTAATAGGTGCCGATGCTCAGAGAAGAAATGAGAAAGGCCGTGATGTGCTTGGTCCCCTTAATAGAAGGAAAGGATGTTTCAGTCCCAGGAAGGAATGGTGCTTCATTCCATCCAACCCCTCTCCAACATTTCCAGTGGGTAGCTCAGGACTAGGAGGGGGCTGGACTCACTCCCCAAGGAGTACATGCTCTCTGAAGGTAGAGTTACTGTGCAAGAAGCCCCAAACTCTGGAGAAGCAGGCTCGGGGCAAGATGTAGAACAGAAGTATTGCAAAGGCCAGAGATAAACTTGGCTTATGGGACCTTTATGTGATGATGATAACTGATTAAGATTTTATGTATTTACTTGAGAGTAAAAAAAAAAAAAAAAAAACCAAATGCGTGGGTTTTGGATACAGAAAACTTGAGTTACAGGTCCAGCACTTTCACTTGCATGAAGAAATGGGTCTAAAGTTCTACACATAGGCCATGGCACACAGGGAATGCTAGGCTGGTGGTGACAAGCATGAGGGCAACTGTAGCTACTGGTTACAACAGGCCAAGAACCACTGGAAAGTCCTCTGCACATAGTAATCCAATGAACACTTACAGCGACCTTATGAAGTGGATCTTATTTGTCCTATTTTCCAAGTAAGGAAACTGAGTCATAGAGATTGTATTGGCCATTTCTTGTGGCTGTGGTAACAAAAGAGTACAAACTTGTTGGCTTAAAACAAGAGACAATTATTCTTTCACAGAAGCAATCTGGAGGCCAGAAGCTCAAAATCAGTATCACTGGGAAGTACCCAGTGTATCAGCAGAGCAATGAAAGGTTCTAGGGAGGAATCCATGCTTTGCCACTTCCAACTTTGGCAGCTGAAAGAATCCCTTAGCATGCGGCCACATCCCTCTAATCTGTGCTCATGCTATGGTCACACTGTCTTCTCCTCTTCTGTCTGTGTCTAGTCTCTCTCTGCCCCTCTCTTGCATGTGGGACCACCTGGATAATCTAGGATAACCTCCCCAGCTCAAGGTCCTTGGTTTAATCATATCAACAAACACCCTTATGCCATGTAAGGCAACATATACAGACCCAGAAATAAGGACCTAGATACTTGGAGGGCCATTATTCATCCTATCACAGAGAGATTAAGTAACATGGCGAAGATCACACAGATGCCTATTATTGTTAATTTTGTATCATTGTGTGATTTGGGACAAATGAGTTAACCTCCTCTGGGAAATGACAGTGACAATCTCTGCCTTGTGGTCCACAAAAAAATAATAAGATTTTCAAGGAGAATGTCAAAGTACAAAGGCAGACCCTCTATTTCAGCTTTGTGCCTATCCCAGCACATAATAGGCATGTAGGACAAGTTCACTGAAGGAACAAATGAATGAGTCAGTGAGAGCACAGTACATTCACACTGACTTCTCAGCTTACAAAGACTTTTCTAACCATCATCTCATTGGACCTCAGAAGAAGCCTGTCAAGTAAAGAACATGACCCTACTCTCCCAGTTTTATCCAGGTAAAACAGGCTCAGAAAGGCTAATACCAGCCATCACATCAGCCTACATTATGGAGTGTTTGCTATATGCCAGGTGCTGTGCTAAGTCGGCTCTTACTCAGGGCTGCGTGGCTAGTAAGTTCTATGATGGTGAATGACAGAGCTGAGCATGTGAAAAAGAAGCTAGGCCTCTCTGAGCTCAGGGCGCAGGCTGTACAGGAGGTAGGTGACCACAGGCTCTGGATTTTCCTCCTGGAGACATCTGGTAAACCCCATGTTTGTGGAATACGAGGTCATGCATTCCTATTTGGGGCTAGAAACTCCAGCATCAAGAGAGACCTTTGTTCCAATGTGGGTTCCACTGTCTGACACGGGCTAAACTACTGTACTTCCCTGAACCTCAGTCTCTTCATCTGTAAAATAAAGATGGTAATGGTGACAACTTTACTGAGTTGTTGGGAGGACAAATCAAGGCAGTCTTTATAGGCACTTAGTACAGGCCAGCCTCTAATGTTTAGCAACAGCTGACCAAGATTACTGTTGTCCCCCTTATTATTATTGTCATTATCCACTGCATTGTTCTTTTTAAAGATATATTGATTTATTTTAGGGAAAGAGAGGAAAAGATAGAGAGTGGGAGGAGACAGAGGGAGAGTATCTCAAGGAGACACTCCGTTGATCCTGGAGCTTGACACAGGGCTTGATCTCATGACCATGAGATCACAACCTGAGCCAAAATCAAGAGTCGGATTCTTAATGGACTGTACCCCCCCCCCAAACACCCCATCCATCGTATTGTACAGTTGACCAGGCTTTGGAGATTTCCAGTGCCGGAATGACCTTAAAGGATGTGGCTTTCCTGTCAAAACTCAAAACTCCTGGCACTTGGTATCCCACCCTCTCACCCTTTCTTTCCCTCTTAAGGCTGGCTGATGGCCCTTCACTTGGCCCATTTTTGCTGTTTTTTTGTTTTTGTTTTTTGTGTTTTTGTGGGGTTTTTTTGGTATTTGGTTTTTTATTTTTATTTTTTTAATTTATTTTCTACAAACATATAATATATTTTTATTTTGCTGGGTTTTGATGCCTTCCTGTGTGGGAGGTGAGTGGCACCCCACAGAGGGGCTCTAATGCTGGGCTGACCCTTCTCCATGTCCTTGGCCTCCTTGAGCCCCAACACGTTCCAGCTGCTTACCCAGTCTGCTACCTAGACACTGTCCAGTAGCACCGGGCTCTGGGCTATGCCTTCCCCTGGCAAAGAGCTTCCTTAGAAGCCTGGACCCTTCAAAGAAGGAAGGCTTCCCCAAGGCCTCTGCCCCTTCTTCCTGAGGACAGGCTTGCAGCCAGCCACCTGCCCAGCCCTTGGGTATTTGGTATGGGCATTGCTCTGGGGCCCTTATTTATATCTTGTTTGGCACACCCACACCCACCTCTGCTGTTTCACAGGAGATGAGCCCTCTACTGGGACAAGTGAGTCACCTTGCTGGTCACCTGACACGATCATCTGGCTGGCTAGGGACTGGGCCAGCTGTGTAATCTGGGAAGCTTTCCAATTCTGTATTTTAATAAAAACCTGAGCTGCAAACTCAAAACGGAAAGGGGCTGTCTCTGAAACTCGTTCTGACCTCTCAGAGAGCTCATGTTCTATATATTAGATTTTATATAATATAAATAATATGACACATCAAGAGTAGTAATGACTATTTAAGGTTTGCTCTGTCGAAGATACTATAATAAGCACATATTACAGTCATGATCTTATTTAATGTTCACAAGGACCGTGGGAGCCATTTTACAGATGAGAAAATGGAGGCACTTCTCTAAGGTCACCCAGCTAGTAAAAGGCAAAGCCAGAGTGCACACCCAGGGCTGAGGGATTCCCGGAAATGTGCTCTAGAAGCCGAACCACAGACACAAGTCAATATGAGGGAGCCAATCTCTCTGTATTCCTTCTGTTTGAATAGCTCTCTAAAGCCACTTGTGAAAAAGGAAGGCCTGTTTCCACCAGAGGCAGGCCCTGCCTGTTCTGGGGCTCTGCTGCTCTTTCCTCTCACCTTGCTGACCGATTTCCTGTCAGAATGGCTTACCGCTGTGCAGTCCCTGACCCACACAAGGCCCTTGGCAAGGCCTGAAAGGCAGCCTGTCCCCTTCTCACCAAGCCATCCCCCCAGCTGCCCCCCCACCCCCCGCCAAGGATTGTGCCTGACTCAAGAGGACCCTTTTCTCCAGTTTGTGCAAAGGCCCTGGACGGACTCACTCTGATCCTGCTCAGGTCACGGTGGTACCCATGAGCAGCTTGCCGTGGGACTCATTGACTTCCTTGGGGTTTCAGGATTTCCGGAGCATGAGGGAGTCACACAGCATACCATCTGAGAAGGGTGTGTTAACTCCGTCTGGGGCGGACAGAGAGGGCACAGGAAACAAAACCTCCACCAAACACAAATGCTCCAACATTAAATAAAGAGGCCCAAATCAGGGGCGCCTGGGTGGCTCAGCGGGTTAAAGCCTCTGCCTTCAGCCCAGGTCATGATCCCAGAGTCCTGGGATCGAGCCCCGCATCGGGCTCTCTGCTCAGTGCAGAGCCTGCTTCTCTCTCTCTCTCTCTCTGCCTGCCTCTCTGCCTACTTGTGTTCTCTGTCAAATAAATAATAAAAAAAAAAATCTAAAAAAAAAAAAAAGAAAGAAAGAAAGAGGCCCAAATCAGCTATGACAGTGTAGCAGGCACGCGTTCATACATCCACCAAGTATGTACTGAGCTCCTACTATGTGATGGGAATGCAGGAGCGAACAAGACAAAAGCAGTTCCTGCTCCTCTAGAGTGCACAGTTTTATGGAAGAGACTTGCCATAAGAGTAAATAAACAGCAAACACATAATTACAAATCATTATAAACTGTGCTAAGGAAATCACTAGAGAATTGTGGGAGAGGAAAGCAGAGAGGCCCCACCACAATTGCGCAGTCGGGGAAGGCCTCTCCGAAGGGCTATCTAAGCAGAGTAAGGGGTGAGCATGTTATGTTTTGGCAAAGCACGGAGGAGACCAGCATTTTCATTAGTGATGATGCTAGTATGATGGAGTGTGACCAACTGTGTCCATTTGCCTAGGATTGAGGGGTTCCTGGGATCTGGGACTTTCGGTCCTGGGACAAATGGGATGTTAGCAACCACAGGGTGAAGGCCCTGTGGTGGGAAAGAGACTGATGTGTTGGAGAAATTGAAAGAAACGAGCAGGGTTGCTAGCTTAGGGTACAACAGGGGAAAAGTATGAGTCGAGGCAATCAGGAACCAGATCATTCAGGGCCCAGGGCACCCTGGGAAGGCTACGCTTTTCTCCAAAGGACAATGGGAAAGCCACTGAAGGATTTTAAGCAGTGAGGTAACCTCACTTGAAGAGCATTTTTTAAAAAAGATCCACTATGTCAAGGATGCATTCTCTGAGGACAAGAACAGAATTAGGGAAAACTGGAGATTATGATGGTAATTGGGTGAGATATGGTGGTGGCTTGGATCAGGGCAATGGGAGGGGTGGTGAGAAGAGGTGGGATTCAGGATATAGATTAAACAGAGGCCAGCTGGACTCAAACTTGGCTAGTGCAAACAGCTTCTTCCCCAGGGCTGTTTGTCAAAACAATCAGTAGCAATTGTTTAACAAAACTGCTTCCTGAGGCAGGGTTTAAAGCTTGGGGCAAACAATAGACTAACCAAAAAGCTTCAAAGGAAAAGCTGGGAAATGAGGTGTCCATAAGGAACTTTGAAGAGATCTGACGTATTTCTGAGAATCCAGAAGGCCACATGTACAAGGTTGTACATATACTCAGAAACACCTGAGAAGACCCTAATCTGTCACCCCAAAGGTACCACAAGCCGGAAAAGAAGGCTAAGGCAGAGTTGACAACTGCCTGCCAGAGTGTGGCAGGTATGCCCCAACATGTACACAGAGCCCCTCAAAAGAATTAGTGGGTGATCCACCGTGTCTAGACATGTAAAGAAATCTTTAACCACTAGCTGACCACTAAGCTAACCAAAAAGAGACCAGTGGCCACCCATGAGAAAGAATACAGACTTTACAGATTTTGTTCAGGAAAGTCAATAAACAAACAAACAACCACCATGACAGAAAGCCACAACAATGGACGGTGGTAAAGGGAGCTGGGGGAAAACTGGAAGGTTCCATGTTATATGAAACCAAAAAAGGAGACTATTTCAAGAAGGTGGGAACAGTCACTTGGGTTGCATGCTGCCAAGAAGCCATGGAAGATGAGGACAGAGAAGTGACCCCTGGATATGTTAACAGAGATGTCATGGGTGACTTTGATAAGAACAGTTTCAGTTAGACAGTGGGATTTGAAGCCTGACTAGTAGGGGCTAGAGGAGATAAGGAAGGGCGGACAGGGAGTATAGAATAACTCTTCCGGTCAACTCTTTCTGAACAGAGGCCTTCAGGTTGTATCAAATTGAAGTAGGTGAACAGTACAAAAGGACTGTGGGCATACTTAAATCTTTCCTGAAATACTCCTCCCAACCTCCATTCCACTTTCTGCCTGGCACTCAGAAACCACTGGATAGCTGGGTGCTGTTGGTTCAGGTCCTCCCTCTCTGTGCAGCTCCCTTTAATCATTTGTAAAATGATAGCCTGGAGCCAGGTTAGCATTCCCTAAAGCAAGTTGAATGACATACTAATTTCAACATTTGTTTGGTGAACACAAAGAACTTTGTGGGCAAATCCAACCAGCAAACAAAATTAGATGATCTTTATTGCAGGACTTCTCAGAGCCTTTAATGGACTAATGTGAATATCCCTTTTCCAGGAGTGGGACAGAGTATGCATCATGACTCTCATCTAATTAAGGAAAAAAACTTTATTTCTTGGATGGCCTACAAACAACCTATGAAAATAGCATTCCAAAAAACACATTTTGAGAAATACTGGATCTATAAAGGCTCTTCTAGAGATAATCTCCTTTGACTCTTACACTATTATAAATGTATAATGCCTTGATTAATGTATGCTCAAATCAGTCCAAAATATTTTAAAATTATTATAATAACAACAGCTATTATTTTATTGCATGCTTAGTATGGATGAGATTTGTGTAAAGTGCTTTACATGTATAATGAGAATAAAATCACCCTCCACCCCATTAAAAACAGGAAAGTGGATGGTAACTTGTCCAAAAACTTAATTAAGTCCTTGTAGGAGGTCATTTCTGAGCCTCAGCCAGACCCTTGTTTATTAAAAAAAAAAAAATTTTTTTTAAGCCTGATGCCAAGCACTGGAGAGAGCTGAATTGCTTTGCATCAGAAAATAGCAAACATTTAGTTCCTTTGTTTCCAAGAGAGAGGGAGCGGAGAAGAGTCAAGAGAGGCAAGCTGAGCAACTGAGAGGGGCTGCCAAAGGACTTTGCTACAACAACTTCTTCTTCTCCAAATCTTTCCTGAAGTATGCTATACAATATAGGCTTCTGTCATTGTTAATATTCCAGAGGGGGGAGGGATAGTTTTACTGTGGCTGAAATCAAAGAAGGGGTTTGAAGTCTAAGTTTGTGTTAATACAAAACCTCAAAAGGCCATAATTTGAAGAATAGGAAGTCAGGAGTCAGGGGAAGGCCAGAGACGGAGGTCAGCATGCACTGTAACACACCCCACCCCAACCTTGCAATGGAGGTTAATGTTGTCAAGATCTTAAGGGTTAAAAGACTACAGCAGCTGACATCTGTGTTACATCAGCGGACTCTCACATAATCTTCACAAGAGCCCTACAAGGCAGGTACTAGCCGTTTCCCCTACTTTTCACCTGAAGAAAGTGAATCAATGGCAAACAATGACTTGTCCAAGGTCACACAGCGTGGCAGAGGCAGCGTCATGATTCTAGAACAGATTCAAGTGACTCAAAAGCTCATGTGCTTAGCCACTTTCCAGACTGTTCCTTATAAAGGTCTACAGTAGAGCTAGAGCGGGCATGAAATAAGACTCTATCTGTTTGGACAGGGGGCTCACTGATCTGGCCACAGATGCTAGGACAGACCAAGGATCCATCCTTGGGCAGCCATCACCGGAATGCTGAGGTTTCAGTTGGGGTCACAGTGGGTGTCATAGTGCCCACCACACACTGGAGCCACCATCCTCTGCTTCTAGAAAGAAATCACTTCCTGCACCCTGGCTGTCCAGTTATTATCCATTCTTCTAGACTAAGCCCGATGTCAACTCCCTGCTTCCCTTCAGACAAAATTACAGCACGTATGGTGTGTCCTTCTCCCCAGCTAAGCTAGACACTCCCCAAGAGAAGGGACCTGGCATTAACCTTCTCGGCATCCGCAGGAGCTAGGGGAACACGAAGCCCAGCAAACGTTTGCTGAATGCAATTAGATTTCGACTCCTGTCAGGTGGAGACCTTCTTGAGAAAGGACGGCACCCACCCCCCATGCCAGCCTGGTCTCCCTGCACCATGGACCGCGGGGCTGCCTGCACTCCGGTGACTCTCACCAGAAGGGTGGGCAGCCCGTCCACATCCCTTTCGCTTTCTGTCAACAGTCTTATTTTCTTGGTGGGACACAAGCAGCGTGGCGATGGAGTGCAGACTTATTTTATTTTATTCTATTTTATTTTTAATCTTCAGGAGCCAGTTCTCTGCAATCAGCTCTTCAGCCTGAAAGGACAAAGCTACCTTAAATGGAAAGTCAGCCTGGTATAGCCAAGTGTCATTATATTAATATGCAAAGCTCCCAGCCAGCTAATCTCCACAAACCATTTGTTTCCTTAATTGCCCTCTCAGGGCAAAAGTGAAAAAAAAAATAGGGAAGATGAATAACAATTTTATTTAATTCACCCTTCTCATTCTCCCCAGCTCCACTTAGGGTCGGCTTTGGGGCGGGCAATTTTCAGCTTAACCGGTCCACCCCCGTTCCAGCTTCCCAGACCCACGTCAGCATCCGTCTCTGTGCACCTCTGAGTCTGTCCACTGACCCCACTCTGAACAATCAGGGCTTTGAGCCTCGAGAAGATCCTCAAAGAGGTGGAAGGTGATGACAAAATGGCGGCGTGGAAGCCGGTTGGAGTCCCGCATCCCCAAGGAGCAAGGGCACCTCAGATTCTGAGCTCTGGTTCTGAGGCCCAGAAGACTCGGGCTCGATCCCAGTGGCGCTAGCACTGACTGGCTCCGTTCTCTCGGGCAGCTCACTTGACCTCTCTGGGCCTCAGGTGCCTCATCAGTAGAAACAGGCAGGGCGGGTCCAGGGTATAACAATACCTGCCACCTAGGGTTGTTCCTGAGGATTGAATTAGGTCAAGTTGAAGCCTGGAAGGACTTCACACCTGAAGGAGGCTGCATTTTTATGGTGAAGTCAGTCAACTGCAAACAGGGTTTTCTTTCCCACCCACGGCACAGCCCGACCATGAGAAGCAGGGAAGCTGATGGTGTTTTGGATGGTGGTCTGGATGGCTAAGTGGGGAATGAACTTGGTGACTTCCCTAAACCAGCAGTCTAAGCCTTTCTTAGCCCCCATCTCCAGTCTCTGGAACGGCCTCTCTTGGCAGCCAGTATTTTTCCGGTAGTCTATTCGAATCTTAAAGTCTCAAAGTGCGTCCCAACAAAATGGCAAAAGCAACAGAACCCAACCAGAAAGGAGGGTCACTTGAGCACAACATACCCCTCCAGGTTACAGGAACTTGAAGGCGATCAGGCATAGTAGGGTCACAGAGCCCCAGCCCACTGATGTGTGATGTGCTGAGCGTCACACACATATATGCACAAACCAGGAAGTCCGAATCAGGACAGACCAGGGGAGACCCTGAAACCATCCCGCAGATGCCTAGTGATGCCGGTGGAAGTGCCCTCAAGCTCCTTCCTAAGGTTTCAAACACTTTATATCCCGAGTAACAGCTCTCCCCACCAGACTCAGCTACCGACAGACTCAACTCTTTCAGCGGTCAAGTGGGGAGAGCAGAATCTACCTTCCCAGTGGAGTTGTGAGGATGAAATGAGACCAAATATGTTATCAATAAAAGTTGGTTTCCCATCCCTCCCGCCCCTTGTCCTTAGCAAGGCCCCAAGTAAGGTCTTGGGACAAGTCCCCACTTATCTGCCCTGGAGTCAGTCATCTTGGTTTGACCCCTGGCTCTCTAATTCACTAGCTGTGTGACCTCGGGCAGGTGACAATCTGGCTTCGGACCTGCAGCTTTCTCATCTGTAAGTCGGGGCTGATCCTAACACCTACCTTAATTAAACAAGAGGATTTCTATGAAGAGCTCGGCAGAGTGCCCATACACGGTAAACACTCAGTACTGTTTGCTTACAGTAAAATAACAGTAAACATTACCATTTGTTTTTGTGTTCCTTGGAAATTACTTCTGGGATCTCCAAACATATTTGCTTTCCCTCTCGGTAACTTCCTGAGAATTTCCTATCACTTGTACCCACGCCGCTGTGTTTACTCTTGCCAAATGCTAAGTGGAGACAGGTAAATCCCAGTATCCCTGGGTCTCCTGGCCCTTCCTGCTCCAAGAGCCATGGTCAATGCTGGCGCTTTGGCCAGCCTTGCAGATGCTGTCACAGATCCCTCTACAATGTGGAATTGTAACCCAACCCTCCCACAAACGCCTTCATTGGGTTTCATTATTGGTGCTCAGGGAGTTGGCTTAATTACGATTTTTAATGGCACACATGTTCATACAACTACCGTGTTAGTTGCCATCTCCTTGAACGCTCTTTAGTATGTAATAAACATTATCCTTCACTGGAGCGGAGATCCGATTTCTCATCTTTAGCACATTAGAATCATTTACAAACCTCTGATTCCACTGACATAAAGAGGCTCAGCTGAGACCTCGTGGTTGAGGACAAAGTGTGCTCTTCCTTGCTTCCAGGGGAGCCTGCGAGCTCCACGTGACTTCTGCTACAGGCAAACTCAAAATTTGAGAGCTGTTGTGGGAAGAATGGGATGGGGGCTTTGCTGCACCCCTTGGGGGTCCCTGCGAAGTGTGAGTCGGATGGCTCGGTGCCATCACGTATGCCCACAGAGCAGTGGTGGCCAAATGCTCTTCCTCTAGCGGAAGTGCTCCTGGATTCAGCCCCTGCCAGACTGCCAGGCTCCCCGGTGATTGGAGAAAGCCCTCTTAGTGACAGGACTGCACGGGAGGGGAGCAGGATGTTTTTATTGAGTGAAAATAAAATGTTATCAAGTTAGAATTCACCATTTGAAAATGAACAATTCAGGGCCCTTTAGTAAATCCACGATGTTGTCCCCAAGCACTTCCTCACCCCGGAAGGAAACCCCGTATGCGTCAAGCATTCCCATTCTAGAGTCCTGCCCCTCCTTGCTCCTGGCCCCTACTGTACTGACATCTCTAAGGATTTCCCTGTTCCGGATATTTCATTTACAGAGAGTCACACAAGACATGATCTTTGGTACCTGGCTTCTTTCACTTAGCATCATATTTTCTAGATTTATTTGTGTTGTGGCATTATTGCACCTTCATTCCTTTTCTTGGCTGAATACTATTCCAGTATGTGACTACAACACATTTTGTTTTTCTGTTCATCAGTCTGTGGCCATTGGGTTGACTCCTCCTTTTGGCTACTATGCATAGTGATGCCACGAACACTGGTGTACAGGCATTCCTCTGAGCACCTGCTTGCAATACATCTCCCTGGAAGTGGAATTGCTGGGTCAGGTGGTAATTACGTGTTTCACTTTTTGAGGAGCTACCAAACTGGTTTCCACAGGGGCTGCACCCTATAAGATTTCCACCAGCAATGCCCCAGGGGTTCAATTTCTTTAGATTTTTGCCAACACGTATTTGCCTTTAAAAATCTATATACATACATACATACACAGCTGGGGTGCGCGGGTGGATCAATTGGTTGGGCATCTGACTCCTGATTTCAGCTCAGGTCATGATCTCAGGGTTGTGGGTTCAGATTGTGGGATCTCAGGGTTGTTGAGCTCTGCACTGGGTGTGGAGTGAGCCTACTTAAGATTCTCTCTCTCTGGGGTGCCTGGGTGGCTTGGTCTGTTGAGCAACTGTCTCTTGGTTTTGGCTCAGGTCGTGATCTCATGGGTCACAGGATCAAGCCAGGTGTCAGGCATCAAGCTCAGTTTGCTTGGGATTCTCTCTCTTTTCTCCCCCTGCAACTCCTCTGACCACATGTGTGCTCTCTCTCTTTCTCAAATAAATAAATCATACACACGCACACACACATATTTAATTACCCTAATGGTTATAAAGTAGTATCATTGTGGTTTTTATTTGTATTTCCTTAATGACTAATGACACTGAGCATCTTTCATGTGAATTTTGACCATCTCTCTCTCTCCATGTATATAGATATAAATATATTAGAAATATCTATTCAAGTCCTTTGCTCATTTTGAAAATTGGGTTGTTCTTATATATTCTAGATGATAGGATTGTCAGATACAAGATTTAAAAATTTTTTTTTGCACAAAAATCAGATGACTGTAGACATATGGGTTCCTTTTTAGACACTCGGTTCCCTTGTATTGATTTACATGTCTCTGCTTATGCCAGTTACAACTGACTTGCTTACTGTAACTTTGTAGTACATTTTGAAATTGGCAAGTGTTCAATCCTCCAATTTCATTCTTTTTCAGGATTGTTTTGACTAATCAGGGTTCTCAGTAATTCCACGTGAAACCTGGGATCAATACTTTCATTTCTTCACAAACAGTTGTGTTTTGAATAAGGATTGCATTAAATCTATAGATCACTTTGGATGGGAAAGTCATCTTAACAATAGTGAGTTTTCCACCATGAACCCAGGATGCCTTTCCATTTGCTCAGGTTTTCTTTCATTTCTTTCAGGGAGCAGGCTTCTTGGGGCCCAACTTTTCCCAGGGATGCTGGTGAGGCTGTGTTGAGGTGAGCTGGATCAGAGCCATTTGCGTTGAGACTGGTACCTTCTTTGATGAACACAGGCTGAGTTCAGCACATGCTGCCAACAGGAGTGAATGGGGATGATCTTCAGTATGTAGATGATGGTAGCTACTTTCAAATGGGGAGAAAGAAGCCCAGAACAGAAGTAGGGGGTGTCTCAGAGAGTGTGGTTTGGTGTTCAGCAGATGTGGTCTGGCCCAGGCCAACGGTTCTCACACTTAACCCTGGTCCAGTAAGGCTGGCCTCAGGCTTTTGGTTAGAACATGAGCCTATCTCTGCTTGGGAGATCTAGAACAGTTTCCTCATTATAACTAGTTAACAGACTGGACACTGAGCAACAGAGACCTCATGAGAAGTGAAACCATTCTTCCCATTTATCCATCCCTGTGAGGTACTGGGGGCAGAAAGCTGGATTTGGGGGATAGAGGCAAAAAAAATCCCAGGATCTTCTGCTTCTCCAACGTTCCCCAGAAAGAGCATCTTTTGAACTAGACACCCAAAAACCCAGGCTTAAATTCCAGTTCTGCCACTCTACTCACTGTGTGGCTTTAGGAAAATCATTATAATTCCCAAAGATTATTTCCTTATCTATAATATAATATATATCCTATTTTATTTTCTCATATTCCCATATATATGTATAAGGGGTTTTTATAACAAATGCCTAACTCACAGGAATGCTATGGTACAAACAAGAGGTATACGAAATACTCAGGAGATAAGAGCAGCATAGGTATCAGGTATCATCGCTGTCCTCACCCGGGGTCCCAGGCCTGGGGGGAGTTTTATCACCCTCAAGGGTCATTGAGGATGTTAAGCAGTTAGGGTCTATACCTGTCCCTAGTTCAGGCTACAGGGATCAGACCAGAAGAAAGTGAGAGACAGAGAGACAGAGACAGAGATTCCTATTCTCTCTGAAACTCATGGAGGGAGATTGTTGTATAAAAGAAAGAAGGAAACAAGGAATGAATGAGTGAATGAGTGAGGGCAAACACAAAGTGAGAGGGCCTGGTGTTTTGCTATAAAGAGACCAAGGAGCACCTGGGTGGCCCAGTGGGTTAAGTGTCTGACTCTTGCATTCAGCTCAGGTTGTGATCTCAGGGTTGTGAGATTGAGCCCCACATCGGGCTCCACGTTCAGCGCAGAGTCGGCTTGGATTCTCTCTCTCTGCCCCTCCCACTTGTGCTTGTGCTTTCTCTTTCGGTGTCTGTCTCTATGATAAATAAATAGATCTTTAAAAAAAAAAAAGATGAAGACACAGTGAGCAGACAACAAGTATATACTGAGTGCATGCTGCATGTCTAAGGGTCACACGGAGCTCCAGGAACCGTCCAGTGGGATGTACAAAGCTCCATGATGGATGGGGAGGACAGTCTGGTTGGAAGGCTGAAGGTTACTGAGGAGAGTATAAGCTGACTAAAATTTGGTCCCTGGGGCTTTTGGAGTTTCTACTAAGTAGGGGACATGGGATATGTACATACAAATAACAGTAATGGGCAAAGAAGTTGGGAAAATATGGTGTTTTTTAAATGATTTTATTTATTTATTTGACAGAGAGATAGCACAAGTAGGCAGAGCAGCAAGCAGAGGGAGAGGGAGAAGCAGGCTCCCCACCAAGCAGGGAGACCGATGCAGGGCTCAATCCTCCTGGGATCATGAGCTGAGTGGAAGGCAGATGCTTAATGACTGAGCCACCCATGTGCCCCCAAATGTGGGTTTTTTGAAGGAGGGGGGAGGCAGTATTTGTTTTCAAGCCTATCAACATCCCTGGCCAAGGTTGGGTGTGTACCAAGTTCACTGAAGTTTCCCTAAGTGTCAGCTTAGCTATCAGTCCTCACTCTCGAGCTGGCCTGGCAAAAGGGTTCCAGGGAGGACTGCCTCTTAATTGAGTCCTACCCTTCCCACTTATGGCAAAGTATATTAAAAAAATCAGTCTCTGCCACTTACCAGAAGCTCAGGGATCTTGGACAAATAAAGTAACCTCCCTGATAATAATACCTACTTCCTAGGGTTGTCATTAAAACACAGCCTCATACATAGTATATGGCAATTGCTCAATAATCGGGATAGCTCATAACCATGATTATTTCATGGTTGGAAAGTCTGATGATTCATGACATCCTGGGATCATAGGGTAAGAAAAACCCGGGTCCATTAATAAACTCTCCTGGTATCTCTATGAATTCCTAATGGAGCAGGAACTAGATGTCCAGGAAAATGTCCAGGAAAATCTAGACTCTAATCTTTCATTCCTGTAGAACTTTTGATCCCCTAATAGCTGGTCAAGGTCAGATATTTGGGGATGGGGGCCACTTTTAGTGACTCCTTCTTCTGTGGTCTTTCAATCTACCTTAATGTGAAAGAGGGAAGAAAAGAAGAAAATAAAGGAATTGGTCAGGGAAAGTAATCAACCACGGTGACCACCTCTGTGGATGGCCTCTCAGAATAACGTCAAAGGCCACCCTTCAACAAACATGTTTGTTTCCATGTTATTCTCAGGGCTCTCTCATGGTGCTCAGGGATGGAGGGACTAGGGTATTCCCACGTCCACACTGGACACCAAGCAGAGGTCTCTTGGAAGTACCCAGACCTTGGTACATTCTTTCCCCCATTCAGTCTGCAGATACTTTTCTGGTGAGTATGGCGTGCCCACCACCATCGGACAGATGATCCAATTGACGAGGTGACATTTAAACAGGGACCTGAATGAACTGAGGGATGGCGCTCTGTGGTACCTGCCTCCTGACCCAACCCCCAACCCCCAATGAGGTTGTCCTCTAGCCTCCTGTCCTCTAGGAGTTTATCCAACTCCTGGCCTTTTGTCCTTTCTCATTCTCTCCCCTCTTGACTCTTGGGTGCTTTCTTGTGTATGCAGTTTTCATGGACTGTCTGGTTCCTCTATCTTTTGCCACTCAGGAAGACCCCCCCACCCCGCCCCATTCATCAAACCCTTGTCCTTGGGACCTCACCTTGCCACCTGGCTGATAGTCCCTCTTCCACAGCGTGGCTCAGACACCCCGTAAGCTGCCTTGTTTGGTTTGTTGAAATACTTAGTCAAAAGGCCACTTGATGGAATGAGCACTGTGTGTTATATGCAACTGATGAATCGCTAAACTCTACCTCTGAAACTAACAATACACTATATGGTAATTAATCAATTAATCAATTAATAATTAAATGAATTTAAATTTTAAAAAATCACAAACACAAACAAACAAAGATGTCACCCAGACCTAGGGACAATGTTTTAGCCTGCCCAGGAAGATTAATCATGCATGTCTAAGCAGAGCAACAGCATTATCTTGCATATAATTCAAATGTTGATTTAGAAATGCTTACCCTGGATGGGAAGAAAACAAAAAGATAAATATAAACATGACATGGGCTAGCCACCTGCCTTTGGATGCTTTGGCACCTGCTCATAACAAGAAAAGCCCGGGGAAAGACAACGGTCCCCAGCCTCACTGCAGCCACACCCAACATGTCGTACTGCTTGCCCATTACCAGGCAGATTTGCATAGGGTTGTGGGGCGGTTTCCAGACACACTTGCAACCAATATTTATTGAGCACTTACTATAGGCCAGGCACCACTTACTAGACCCTGGAAATAGAGCCATGTAAAAGACAGAAGTCTCATTCATCTTGGAGATTTTCTTCTAGTCACTGGAGTGTAGTAGGAGAGCCAGGCAATAAATGCATGGTCAAAGAGACATCAAAGGTGATGTTAGATAGGAATGGTAATAGAGTTATGAGGAAATTTAAGAAGAGTAGAAAGATCTCTAGAAGGCTACGGGGCAAGGATGCTATTTTATATAGACTAGTCCTGGAAGGGTTTTCTAAAGTCACATCATTGACAAGAGACCTGAGGGAAAAGGGAGGGAGTCATTCAAATGTCTGGGGGAAGAGCTTTCCAGAGAGAACAGCAAGTACAAAGGCCCTGAGGTAGGAATGAGCTTTGCGTAGATACAGAAAGACCGGGTCAATGGGCTGAGCTGTAATTCTCAATGGGCCATCAGTGCCCCCTTGAGGGCATTTTGAAAACTGAGTGGGTGTTCGGGGAGGGGAGGGGGTTTGTTTTGTTTTGTTTCTCAATTGTTCCAGTGATTAGAACTTCCTACTTGGAAGAGGGGTGTGGGTGGCAGGAAGGATCGTATTTCATTTTGTTTGGAACTTTATCAAGAAATACATATCATTTTGGGAAAAAACCACATCACCGGCAGCAATGCAGTTCTGTGTATTAGAATAGGTTGTGCCACGTGCTTTTATCAAGCCGTGCCTCTCGCTGTGACTTTTCATTATAACGCAAAGCTTCTTACTACTTCATTACATTGGCAAGTGTAGCTATGGCCCAGGATTGACATATTGAATGTTAAACTGTGATTTTGTTATGAATTATTTCCTTGTGTTGCTTTTATGTCATTTGGGGGGGGCATTATATTGATGTTTTTAAAATACGGGCATAGGCAAGTTATCTTATGTATACATTGCATTTCATGATAACAAAAGGGGCATTAGAAGTATTTGTTATCAAAAGAGGGTACTAGATCTTTTAAGTTTGGGATCCTCTAGGGTAGAGGAAGCAAGGGTAGAGCAGTGAGAAATAAGGTCAGGAAAGTAAGAGGGTCCAGGTCATGCAGAGCCTCATAGGCCATGGCAAAAGCTTTGGCTCAGACTCTGAATGAGACAGGGAGGTGATGGAAGGTTCTGAGCAGAGAGAGAAGACACGATGGGACTTGAGCATGTGGAGGACAGACTTTGGTGTGCATGTGTACAAGCAGAGAGGTAGGCCGAAGACTCTTACAAACAATCCCAGGAAGCAATGACGGTGGCTTGAATCAGGATGGCAGCAGTGGAGGGAGTGAAAGGTGATTGATCTCTGGATACGTATTTTGCAGGTAGAGCCAGGAAGACATGCGGAGGAAACCACCTTTGAGCGGAGCCTTGAGAGGATGGGAGAGGGCGACAGGTGTGAGGACACGAGCTAGGCTGCACGCGGTGTGTTACATCTCAAAAAAGAGGGAAAAGAAAGAATCTCCAGGGTAGGTGGCATCACATCCCTTTCAGAGGCAAAGGGCTACAAAAGTCCAGCAGAAGAGTTTTGACATTGAAGCTCTTGAAGGCTATGGGGCTAGACTGGGACCTGCCCGGCAGAAGGGTTCTGCCTCCTTCTACTGGGTCCCTTTGTTTGCCCCTGGGCTCACAGCCCAGTGCTTCCATGGTAGGTTGTTGAATGGATGGAGTAATGTATGATAGACCTTAAGGAGGTCACTCTTTGTACAGAGAATTTCGAATGGAATTATTTTTTAAATTTACAGGGCATTTCCATGTAGTCCTAGACTTGGTTAGAACCTTGAAAGCAAGAGAGGCAATTAACTGTAGGAATGTACAAGAAACATACACTGCTTGGAGGCTGAGTGGGCTTTGCCACTTCTGCAAAGATTGCTGGCCTTTCAATGACAGAGAAGAGTCTTACCAGATGATCAAACGCTTAGGAGTTCCACTTTACAATTCTTTCCCTTCATCAGAAATCAAAACAATCATTTTCGCTTAACTTCATTGTTGCAGGAACAGTATCGATGGCAGAAACTGGCTTGGCGAGACTCTATTGGACTTTTTTTTTTTTTTAACTGCTCAATAAAATTATTGTCAAAAGTGTCTACTCTCTTCTAGCTTCATTGAAAGTGTAAAAAGAAACTAGCTGGTGGCTGGATCACTTACATTTATAGAGAGCAGCACTGCCACTGAACGAGATCCATCAGGCAGCCTTGCTTTCCTGAAATAGATGAAAATCCTCCATGCAGTGAGCTAGGGTTCCATCAGGTCCTGAAAGGTTCTGAGCAGAGAGAGAAGACACGATGGGACTTGAGCATGTGGAGGACAGACTTTGGTGTGCATGTGGACAAGCAGAGAGGTAGGCCTCTCCATGCAGATGCTCTTCTCTCCATGCAGATGCTCTTCCTCAGGCTGCACCTAGCAGCTCCTTACCATGGGGGTTTAAAGACCTAATGAATGTGGTTTTTTGTTTGTTTGTTTGTTTTGGCAGTCTCCGTCCTGGAGCAAAGCCTGATGAAGGCAGGTATCCAGGCTCCCCTGTGTCTTTGCTCGAAGAGCCTAGGAGTGGCGGAGTTGAAGCACACCTTGGATCACGGCAGCCTCTGTACCATAGCCTTTCCCCCACTCCAGCATCATGCTTCTGTAAATTCCTCTCCACATCATGGGTTCATCCAGCGGTGGAGAGAGAACAAAGTAACTTGACTGCAAAGTAAGGAACCTTGAAAAATCAACCCTTATTCAGACGGGGTGAGTTGTGACTGCACAGGATGGTGCAGAGAAACCATCCATCTCCCTGCCTCTACCCTAGATCCCAGTTTGGGATTTCTTAATGCATCCATGCTGGTCCTAAATTCTAGGTCCCCTAAGATACTGGTCATGAGCATTCTCATTCACACGTTTAACAGACACTGAGTTTTTGCCCATTATGGGCTAGACTCTGGGAACATAGCAGCTACCAAAATGGACCCATATTCTCATAGAAGAGACAGGAAATGAGCAAATAGGAGGTGTACTGACAACCATTAGGAACAGGGTGCCACGGGAGCCCAGAGCATAGGAACCGTACCTCTTATCTGGGATGCAGGGCAAGGCACTGGGAGTGACGGAGGCTCCGGCCGAGCCCTCAGATAGAAGAAGGATTCAGACAGGCAAAGAGGAAAAGAACCACAACAGATTATGTGGGAGGCAAACACGGGCTATAAAACATACTGATTCCACACGTGGAAAGAACTTTTCATACAGGGTATGCACTTTACACATTCATAGGGGTTATCTCTGGGGGTTAGAATTATGAGTTACTTTTAGTTTCTGCACAATATTCAGTATTTTCCAGAATTCCTGCCATCAGCGTGCTGGCACCTGTAGTCAGAAAACAAGATTTGATCTAACGCAAAGCAAACCTATCTCTAAGCCCAGCCACGCCAGCCCTCACATGGTGGCTGCCTTCTCTATTGGAGCCCCTCGGGAGCGCTCTTCCCCAGCCCCTCGTGGCCAACCAGCAATTTCGAACCAGGGCCAGCCCCCTTGCTCCTGGTCAGTTAATGCAGTCTTCCCCCTGGGAGCCTTCTGTGTGGCTCCACACGCCACGCCAATCAACCTGTCACCTTGCCCATCTCCCTACATTTTCTGAGCCCTGATTTCTTTCAACAGCCCTATTTTTCTTTCCATAAATTCCCTCCCCTAGAATTGCTGTCAGATTCCACCAGCAGGCTTGTCATGGAGATTGCCTGTAAAATAATTCTTGAATGCTACAAACAGGGTTAAAGTCTATTTTCCATTATGAGCTCTTCTGGCCCAGACAGAGAAGACTACTCTGCAGTCCATCCATATGCGATTTTGAAAGACTTTTCTCTGTAATCGGCAACCTGCTAAGAGTATTTGCTCATTCTCTCCCATAGCTAATATTTCACTTCGGAGGCAGGAAAGGAATGGAGGCCTCACTCCTGGGTCTCCATGCTGCCAGAGCCAGGGACAGGAGTGAGACCAACCCCAGGCCCCATAAAGTAACACACTGGGGTGTGCAGAATTCTGGTGGCGACATTTCTTCCTTTTCCTTTTACAGGCTCGGATGGCCCAAGTTCAGCCATTGAACTTCTCTGGTTTGAAGTTGTAGTGGGAAACCATATCGGGGAGCTATACTGGGTCTGGGGAAGGTGCTAGAACCTGGAAGGAAGAGGTCGAGGCAGGGTGAAGCAGCAGTGGGACGCACTGGCACAACTTTCTCCATGTGCCTGCTCCCTGGTGCCGTCCAAAGCCTCTGTTTAGTGACAGCTGCCCAGCTGTTGGGCAATTAAGTCTCGTTATCTCGGAATTTGCGAAGGGATGAAGATAAAGGTTCTCTTCTCTTGCTCAGGCCATGATCTAGGAAGTTGTGTGGAATAATTATAAGGGAAACCAGAAACCAAGAAAGGACAGAATACTGAGTGAGTTCTAGAAACTGCCCTCCAAAAATATCTCCGATGGATGGAAGTGTTCGTCTCCCAGCCTTACAGCAAGGGAATAGGAGGCTGCCTCCAAGGGCAGCAACCACGTCGGCCAAGTCAAGGCTTACGGCCCTTTGGCTACTGAGCGTGGAGACACGACATTAGTTTGACGTTAGTTCTTCACAGTAGTGCTCAGTCCCAGCAACCCCTTCCATCTTCCTGGGCACCCCCTTCCCAGTGGCCTTGGCTATTTCCACTTCCTTTCCTTCTCTAGAACCCTTGGGGATGGCATGGAGAGGGAATGGGTGTTAGCCCATTTATCCTTACATGGAACCCGCCGTTCCAACCTTAGAACCAAGGCACAACAATGGTTTTGGTTTGTGTCGATGGCAGTGGTCTCGTTTCTATGTGGAAAAGGGACAGTCACCTCCAATGTGTGTTTGCTGTTAAAATCCTGCCTTTTAGAGTGGTAGCCTGTAAAATTTTATTTGGCACTTCTGGCCAAGGAATTTCAAGGACTTAAAATGTTGGCCTCCTCATCCAGCAAATTCATTCTAGACCTGCCAAAAGCCATGAAAGCCAAAACTGAGGAACGGATTTCTAGACCAGTTTCCCCAGTAAGTCTCAACCTTTTGCTGAAGGAATTTGCGAAGAATGGAACAGAGGTAGTGCGTGGAATAAAATCACAACATTCCTGCAGTTTTAAAAAAATATATATATCAACTCTAGAGAGTAAAGCTCTGAAAAATCTTCCTGGCTAGAGAGAACACACAGAATATACAGTAAAAAATATTATAGCAGGACTAAGTCATAAAATGGAAGTGAACATTGCCTGGCCAAGATCTGCGCTGTTGATACGAGGAGAACCAGGTGAGAGGCCACCGACGGGTCAGCACAGATCAATCGGCACCACTGGAGACAGTGTCCCTGATGCAGCCCCTTCTGTCTGCTAGGGCAAACTACCAAGTCAAAGCAAGCGGCTGGAACCACAGCTGTCCCGCGTTATCCTTGAGGTCAAAGGCCACATCTTACCCACAGCTCCATCCCCAGTGGCTGGAGCTCTGCCTGGCCCATAATGGCTTCCCGATAAATAAATGTTTCTTCTCTAAACACACTAACCCAAACAAGGCAAGGGTAGATCCATTTTTGCCGGAACATAGTGCCTAGAACAGTAGCATAGTGGGGACTCAATAAGCATTTCTTGTATGATTAAATGTAGGTGTGACGTCAAAAGTACATACTAAGAAAACACCTTACAAAGAGTAGCCCCAAATGGATGCTTGATTTTGCCGTATTTTCAGCTTCATGTTCAGAAACGTATCAGGTCCCTTAAGACAAATCAAGTCAGCCAAAACCAATACTGAACCCCTCTCGCCAGGGGAAGGTGGGCTGCTTTCTCAGTGCCTACATCAAGTTGAATATGCCCTTTTTCTCCCCCTGTCCATGATCCATCGAGGAACATTGCAAAACCATTCCAGGAGCCACATTATATCTGAAGAGCCAGTGGGGGAAAAACAGATGAGTTGTCGAGAATGAAGTCCTGTTGGTATTACTTTCATTATCGGCCCCAACAGACTTTTAAAGAAATAGAGCAAATGAGAGGTATTTACCAGGAACCGTTTGCTCCGTCTGGGTCTGAAGAGCTTCCTCGTTTCTCCTCTGTACTGTGGGGCCGTCTCAGAGACGGTTTGCATAAGTAATGCATTTATTTACTAATCTTCAAAGAGTCTCTATTTTTCCTGCCTTCCCACTGTAGTCATTAGGGGTCACAACCCTGCAGGAAATATGGGCTGCCATGGAAACACAAAATGGCTGCTGCGGGGCTTAGCGTAATTCCTCCCTAATAGAAAAACAACGAGCAGTAAATCCCATCTCTGATAAACTGCCTTATTGTTTTACAGAGCCTCTACCTGGGAGGTGGAGAGCCCCCAGAGCAGTTTTAAATGATACGAATGTGATCTGCATCTGAACTGATTTCTCATTTTGCACAAGGAACCAGGTAAAATCATACCGGGTCAAGTCAAATTCCTTGTTGTGTTTAAAAATCACTGGCATTGCGCTCAGTCAGTCATCTGCTGGGCACAGCTATCAGATGCTGCGTGGCACTGGGCTAGGGGCTGGAACAAAGCAAATCATGTCCCCCAATCACTTTTAATCCCCACAGAAAACTACAAATGAAATGCACCAACCCCATCATTTTCAACTCTTTGGCAATGCTTGCTCTTTTGTTAGTTTACAATCTTGTGGATGGAAAGTGGGGTGAGCCTGTTCGGGGCTAGGGAACTGGACATGAGAGAAAGACGTCCTAATACCGACCTCCGAGGTACATCCCATGCAACAAGAAAAGTTTCTCTTGCTTACTCTTGGGGACAAAAGAAACATAAAGTAGTCAACAGAAAAGCTACTGCCCAATTATTTTGTTCTGAAAGGGAAATGTTCAGAAGAATATCCTGCATGTAGCAATGATTATGTAAATTGAATTACCCTGTAAATGCTAAAAAT
Source organism: Mustela erminea (assembly GCF_009829155.1). Lineage (NCBI taxonomy): Eukaryota > Metazoa > Chordata > Mammalia > Carnivora > Mustelidae > Mustela > Mustela erminea. Next base: position 115,380,344 of record NC_045635.1, on the reverse strand, counting down.
CATGATTCTTGTCAAAGTACACACTCATCAATGTGTCAGCCTTTGAGGCCCAGGCACATGGTCACCCCCTTGGGCCCTGACAGGAATATCCATTGGCAAGAAGATGAGTCTTCCCTCAAATGACTCTGATTCTCCCTCAGATCTCCGAGGCATGCCTGGAATCTGTTCAGTTCTCCTGCTTTTGTTACACCTCAAAACTTGCGCTCTACTCACCCAGACTGCCAGTCTCGCTGTCCTCTGAATATACCATAACTGTTCTGCCTCCGTGTCACTGCACGCTCTAGCTTCCTATGTCACTGATTCTCTCCATCAAAATGCCATGAATCCTTCAGCTTATTAGCATACATTTGGACATTTAATTACAGTCTGCCACATTCATTGCCTGCCAGTTGTTCCCTATATACAGATCTTGCTTCCCTAAAGGAGATGGTCAAATCCCTGAGAGCAAGCATCAAGAGTCTCTTGTGTCATTGGCCACCACACTTTGATAAAGTAAGCTGCGGTGATGGAAAGGCCCACAGGGCAACGAACTGAGGGTGATCTCTGGTCAGCAGCCAGCAAGGAACCAAGGCCCTCCATCCAACAGCCCTCTAGGAACTGAGTTCCGCCAACAACCCCATGAGCTTAGAGGCACATCCTTCCCGAGTTCAACCTTCAAATGAGATCCCAGCCCTGGCCAGTTGTAGCCTGTGAGAGACCTTTGAGCAGAGTACCCAGCCCAGCCAATGCCTGAACTTCTGACCCAGAGGAACTGTGAGATAATATATGTGTTTAGATAGAAGCTGCTAAGTTTAGGGATCATTTGTTACACAGCAACAGATAACTAATACTATGAGCCTAGCAACTGGGTTCATAACGCAGGCTCTATAAATCCTTGTGGAGTTAGAGGTATGCAAGAAAGAATTCAATTTTTGGTGTATTCTCCAGTGACTTTAGTGTTTGGGGAAATAGCATCACACTTCTTGTTAGATGAAGGCCAAGAATTTGATCGTCTGTGTCAGTTGCCATCTTTAGAACATGGAGAGGGAAGACCAAGGCGTCTATTTCTCATTGGCCCCTTCACAGTTTGTACCAAATACGAGGAACATCTGTGGAGCTCGCACAGGACTGTCTTACAAGCATCCAGTTCACCAGCCCCTGCTTCTGATGGGTCCTCTGTGCCCGCACAACTAAGTCCAATTCCTTAGCCTGTAGTTCAGGCATTCTCTCAGCTGGACCCCAACTGCCTCCCCGGCCTTGTCTCTCACTATGTGTCTTTCTCAGCCCCAAGGTAGTCAGAGTGATCTTTTAAAAGCCCAGATATGGCTGTGCCCTTTCCATGCTTAAAACCCTCCAACGGCTTCTAGATCCTCTTAGGACAGGGACTGGACACAGCCCAGCCCCTGTCCACAGCCACAGCCTTGTCTTGTGCTACTCGTACTGAATTCTCTCCTCTCTAGCCACAATGGCCAGCTTTCAGTTCCTGGTGCTAGTTACAGACTACTTGCCACCAAGCCTTCAAACATGGGGCCCCTTTGTCACCTGCTTAGCTGTTACCCATCTTTCAGCTCTTGCCACAGCATGACTCCCTCAGCAAGGCATTTGCTGACCTTCCTGACCTGGTCAAGCACCGCATCCTAGGTTCCCAAGGCACCACATACCTCTCCTTTCTAGGACGCGTCATATTTGTTTGTGCGACATATTAATGTTATAGTGTCTGTCATTCGCTGTGATGTCAGCTTTATGAGGCTGGGCCTTTGCCTGGTTTACTTCTATATCCCCAGCACTTGGCACACACTAGGTACTCAATGTACATGTTTGAGATAAACATTGAGTGGAAGTTACCTCTCTTCTTTAAGCTTCCATTTCCGCCTCCATCTAGCAAGAGGTAATGTTCCGTTCTCTCTTCCAGTGAGGACGAGTTTATGACTCCAAGTTGGACACCATCCCACCTTTCCACTTTGACTCCTGAGGCAGCAAGCTTTCTGGATCACTGCCCTCTATTTGCTGAGCCCCCTGAAATAAAGAGTAGATTCCTGGTCCACTTTTCTAGTTCCAGAAAGTAAACATTAAAATTCAAAAGAAATATCAGAGAGTACAAAAATGTTTCTCTTTTGAAGTCAAAAGAAAACCCAGGGAATTAAACAAAGATTCCAAATTGATTAAACTGTATGAGTCATTTGTTTGTTTGTTCATTTGGTTGGTTGGTTATTTAAATCCGATGATGCCCTAGGAGCTGTCCACACCTTTCCTGGGGTGAAAAGCTTCTTGTGAGTGTATCCTCCTGATCTGATGGCTTTAGTCCTGTGGGCCTTCAGTAATGATACATATTGATCTCTTCTGGAAGGCGTCACTGAGAAAAAAGAGCTGCAAATGAAACCGGATGTGCAGCTTAAGGTCATGAACTCCTATCATGTTATACCTGGAAGAATCTTAGAGATAATCTGCTCTAAACTCCTCACTTTATAAACAGGTTCCCAGGATCCCAGGATCACGACCCAAGCTGAAGGCAGAGGCTTTAAGCCACTGAGCCACCCAGGCTCCCCGCATTTAAGAAAGTTTTAATCGAATGAATACTAAGGAGAAACTAATACATGCAGACTAACTCTCGGAGTATTGTGATCAGGAAACTGAAGTGCAATGAACCCTTCACATGCAGGAAGGACATCCAGAAAAGTTTATCTCCACCGTCCCTCCAGTTCACCAATCCCACAATTACACAAACTGGCATGTGGTTTCTTCTGCAAAACTCCTATTTTCCTCCTAAGAACTATCACCTTCTGATGAAGCCAATTGCTCCCTCCCATCAGCCTTGAAGTATATGCAGTTCAAATTTATGCCTCAGCAAAATTACAAATTACTACATGTCATGGGTCTTTAAGACCCACTCATGAATACTTGAAGCTATGAGTGTGATATCAAAAAAGGCCCAGGGTCTGCTGATTCTTTGAAGTGACAGTCTCACCAGACCTGGGTAGGTATTTGAGTCTCAGGTCCTCATTTAGGGGAGAAGCCACACTACACCAACGGGAAATCAGGAAGACTACTGGCTTGCAAACCGCCTGTGAAAGCCCAGAATGTGTCGAGGGGGCCTAGAAATGGGAGAGTATGGAAAACCAGATCCGTCCTGGGTATTGGGGTCTATTTTGTCCGTAGCTATGAACTGGGGATTTGTGCCCAGCTCTGTGCTAGGCTATGCAGTGGGGATTTACGAAGGAATATATAATCTGGGTTCCTGCTCTTGAGGAACTTAAGAGTGAAGTTGGAGAGGCCAGGCACGTGCACTGGAAATTGGTAAATAGAAGAACTGATAGAAGAGAGGATATTGAAAAGCGTGCAGTGGAGAGGAAAAGTATTTGAGCAAGGGAAGACAAAGTGCGCTAAAACAGACTTGGAAGGCTCTTTGCAGGAGCCCAAAGATGGACTAGGGTTTGGCTACAGTTATCCTAACCATTAAGGGGAACCCAAAGGGGTCTTTTGCCTATTTTGAGTTTTATATTTTGATCCCTTTGGAAGAGAAAAGAAACCCCAGGGTTCCCCAGCATGGGAACTGATAGAAGGTGGGAGCTCTATCGTCCCTTATTTGCACAGAATGTCACTGGAAGTATAACCTACGTACAGAAAAGCACACAAATCCTGAGTGTTCTGCTGGATGAATTTTCACAAATCGAATATGATCTTGGAGCCAGCGCTCAGATCAAGAAACAGAACCCGACCAGCACTCCTGAAGCCTCTCTTATTCCCCTTCCCAGTCACCACCCCACCCTGCAAGGATAAACGGTTTCAGTTTTCGTGGCTTTGAACTTTATATAAATGGAATCTTGTCATAGGAGAGTATGTTCTCTTTTGTGTTGGGCTTCTACCACTCAGCGCTGGATTTGTGAGCTCTGTCCCTGTTAGTGTACGTAACCGTGTATATAGACCTTTTGGGAGAGGAATTAGGCAGTTTCATGAGAGTTCAACACAGTTATGTGTCAGGAACACACAGAATCATCCACTCACTCCTTCTGGAAACAACTGAGTGGAATAGACATTCAACAGTGGAGGAAGGAAGGAAGGAATCGAATGGAGACAGGGCCTCCAGAGCCGGGTCCTTGAGGGAAATTGGCTCCCAGCAATTAGGTGAAAGGTAAAGGAGACGAGAGGTCTGAGTGGCAGACCTGATTGAGATTAACATAAACCATTAGGTTAACCCAAGGCAAATCGGAGTGGCACTTGAAATTTACATAAATGCTATACCCCGCGCAATCAAGGTTCTGGTAGAAGAAGAGAACTGACAAAAAAAAAAAAAAAGCAACCCTCACAACCTGAATTGAGGAGAAACAAGTTGACCGTCAACTGTCTTTGTCTGGTAGGAAGGAAGGAGATTTTTAGACAAGATTATCTTAAACTCTTAGAATAGATTTTTGTACTCAGTGGTTGCCCTTAAGACCACCCTTCCTTTTGGGGGGAAGGATAAATGGTATAGGTCCTGCTGGTATTTCTGCCAATCCTTCCCTCGTCTCAGGTTCCCCAGCCTTTCTGAGGCTTCCTACTGTGGGCCAGGCACTCGGCACAGACTAAGCCTCTGCCCTCACAGAGGTCAAGGACATCACTTCATGCCACGCAACAGCCGTCTGGCGCAGCCACGAACCACACAGCTTGCCCCTGCCGGCTTGTATCACCAGCGTGACGAGCTGCCTCCATCTCTCCCAGCCCTGCTCTCCACCCCACTCCGGCACAGGGAATGTAGTACATCTGGTCAATCGAGGCTCAAAACACGAATACTGTAGAGCAATGAAGGGCATGGGAATGAGAACTTAAACACCCTGGGCCTGAATCTCCATTTCCATCACTTGCTGGCCGTGTGACCCTTGGGAAAACCACTGAATGTCCCAATTTTCACATCTATAAAATGAAGATACTGCTTCCTACAACACACAGGTTTGGGGGGTTCCTGAGTAACAATTCTTGAAAGCCACCTGTTTTGGTACCTAGCTTAAGGGACATGCCCAGGGAATGGCTTGATACTCTTTTAAGTTCTCATTCTTGCCCCTTCTCCCGGATCAGCTGGTGACTGGTCTACAGTCCGAAGCCCAAAGTGCCAGTTTTCATTCGGGAGAAATGCTGGACAGGGAGGCAGACCAAAGCCACTTTCAATGGCAACATGGATTTTTCAAATCTAAAATCCTTCCTTGCGTAGATGGGCTGGCAGATGAAGACTTGGCCAAGACTCCAAACCAACTTTGATTTTTATAAACGACGAGAGGCTGAAGTGTGTTGCAACTTCTGTGGGCAGACCGTTCCCCTGATCTTTAAGGATGCTTAGCAAACTGTTAAATGATTACACATACAGCTGACCCAAGACTGCCCCTAGGGTTTCCCAAGATAATCACTTCCCAGAAGCAATTTCTGTTGAATGTCTGATAGCTTCCTGGGTACAGAAGGAGCACTACCTCCTTGCCACTTTCAAGACAGGGGGTGGGGGTGGTGTGGAAAGTGGATGGAGAGGGGGGATCTAGGGCGGCCCGGGCTCCCTGTGGCTTACCAGCCCATGGATTCTGACTGCTGGAAGCTGGAGCCATTTCGGCTTGTTCTATAGCAATCAGCAGTGGTTTTGTGCAGTCCTGCTCATTTCTTGCCATTCCTCAGAAGATGAAGATAGAGCTATAGACCAGATTTCTAAAAGCCTCTTAACTTTTTATAGCACCAACCGGAAAAGCCACTTCCTCTTCTCCTGGTCTTCTTGAGTTGGAGTTCCAAATGTCACTTGGGACAGAGCTAGGAATCAAACATGATTACTGATGATAATAATAATAAATTTAAAAATGCTATTTATTATGCTGGACATTTAGGCAGAGCACTTTGCCTGCATGAGCTTATTTTAATGTTCTTAACCACTATATGGGTCCTGTCTCAGTGATGACCCTTCATTTTATAGATGCAGACACAGGCCAAGCAAGGTTATGTTAACTTCTGAACGGCTCACTACTTGGCAATGGCAGACCCAGGGCAGGAACCCAAACTATTTTGAACAAAACAATGGAACGAGGCTTCTTTTTGGGAAGAAAAACAACTTTTAGGATTCAGGTGATTGCTACCATTGTGTGAGTAATTCAGCTGGTGAATGTCTACCCCTGGGTTGAGTCCCTATTGTCAGCAGCCCTCAGCAATTCCTACTGAACCAGGATTTAGACAGGGAAACTCCCAAACCCCAAACAGGATGTGAAATAAAAATGAAACAGTCTCATGATAGTTTACATAATGAGACAACATTTATATGGACTGTGTTTTGCTGTCTCACTACTAAATTTTAAAAAGATCTTATGACCTTTTTTTTTAAAGTGTAAGACCAGAAAGCACATATATAATCATTATAGAAACACAACAGTGTTTCCATGGAAGAGAAATTTTAAATGAATTTCAATGAAGTGAAAAAACAGAACACTGAACACTTTTATTGGAAACGAGCTACCCTTGTGAAGAATTACTTTGCAGCCCCTGAATTTCAAGTTCTAATAGCTGTCAGATAGCATTGTCATATTGTGGAGGAAAATGTGCTCACTTTCTGCAGATGGGCCTATTTCTGGCACTTACTAGCTGAAAAATCACATGTAAAGAATTAGGTAAAGGGTATTATGAAAGGTCTTGGGATTCAGGAAGTACTTTCTCCTGGATTTCATTAAATCTAATGAGTCAGATCACTTTGGAGCCTTCAGATTATATATGTAGTATCATTTTTAAGGGATATCTATTGGATCACTAATAAAAGAAAAAAAAAACAATTTTCTATCTCTCTCTCCTCCACCAAACAAGCTCTTTGAAGAAACAGAATCCAATCCCTTTCAAAAGCATGCCTTTTGGTGGCCATTTTATTCACCCCCAAACACTTGGCTTGAGCCCACTAGAAAATCCTAGCACACAGCCTCTACTGAGGGTCTCCTCTGCAAATGAAAGCCTGACAAGGAAATCATTATGGACTTTGTTTTTATTTTGTTTTTAAGATTTTATTTATTTATTTGCCAGAAAAGAGAGAGAGAGAAAGAGCACAAGCAGGGGGAGTGGGAGAGGGAGAAGCAGGCTCCCTGCTGAACAGGGAGCCCAATGCGGAACTCGATCCCAGGACCCCAGGATCATAACCCAGGCCAAAGGCAGACACTTAACGACTGAGCCACCCAGGTGTCCCAAATCGTTATGAACTCTGTATCCCAAGTCAATCGGAAAATGTCATGGCTTTTCCCAATATGGACTAGGACCTACTACATGTAAGACACACTATAACAGGTGCTGGCAAGGGCATGAAGATGACTAAAGCCCCGTCCTTGACCTCCTGATGCTTCATCATGTCGTGAGGACACATGCAATTCACAGGGGGCCAGACGCCTTGGACGAGTCTCTCTGGGCCTCCATTTCATGTCTAAACATGATCTCAGAGAACATTCTCTAATCCTATAAACGTGAATACACCAGGAATAATACAGACCATAATTGCTGGAAAAGTCCAGAGGAGGGGAAAGGCTGCTGCACATAAATACATACTACAACTCCATGCTCTCCACCCTAAAACACATACATAACATCGTGCTGACTGACATCTTGAAATTATTACTTCTGGGCGGGGGAGGAGAGCTCGGAAAATTGAAAATAGCTCTTTTCAGGCCAGTGTCACAAGGAAGCAAGCACCTCACGTGATTGCCTGATCCTCTGAGCAATTCACCCAGATTGGAGTAGTCAGTCCATAGAGGCTGGGTCTACACAGCAGTAAGCACGTAGACAAATCCAGAGCGCTAGCTTGATGACATGTTTTACCCACGCTTGTTTGAGATCTTGTAGATGACACCTCCAGGTCAAACGAGCAAGATGCACATTGAACATTTTTCTGTTAAATGAGGACTTATTCTGTTCAATGAAAAGCAGACTTTACAATTTTCAAGTGTAAAGAAGTCGATTTCCTTTCTCAAAACCCAATTTATGGGACTTTTCTACCGGTCGGCACGGTGATAACGAGTGAGAAGACAGCGGTCGCGACCTCACCACTCTAGCAATTTCCTGAGAGCGGCTTGTGTGCTAGTCATTGTGCTAGGATCTGGGGAGGCTCCAGAGAGGAATGACTCTCCATACCAGCCTCTGAAGATTTCTGCCTCGTGTGAAAGACTGAGCTCTAAACCAAGGGTTGGCAATTTTTTTTCTTTCCAGTGAAAATGGGACCTCAAGAAAGGTACACAAGAAAGGTTGACAATCATTGGTTTAGTGTTGTGGGGGCATTAAAGCTCACAAATTCATAGGTCGTAGGCAGGTAACAAGGTGGATGTGCTAGAGACTAGCAAAGTGGTGGTTTACCCTGAGAGGTGGGGGCAAGCACAACTCAGTCCTGGTGAGGGCTTGCCACGCAGAAATGATGATGCGGGGCTGCCAAATCTTTTGATCCCCCCTCCCAACAAATCCAGAAATCCTGATTTTTTTTTTAATAATGTGAAATCTATCAATTTTTCGATGGCAGCAACTAATTTCAAAACATATTTGTAACACTGTTCAAGGGCCAAACAAGATGATCTGCACACCCACTGCAGAAGTCTGCAGGCTGCCAGCATCCTCTCCCCACTGTAACAAAGTCATGCCAACTACGTTTTGGCAGCTAACTGGCCACACGATTTAGTGAGAGTCACGTGACTTCTTCTCTGGGCCTCAGTCTTCTCAGCTGGAAAATGGGGGTGAATATTGACTTTTTCAGACTCTGATACAGAATCTAATGAGATGAAAAATGTGGAAAAGGTTAAGAAAAGATTTTTTTCATAGTACAAAGTGTAGGACCCCTGAGGCATTCCAGCTTTGGCTGCCTTGCCTAACCAGCTCATTCCAAATCTGAACAGTGCCAGTGGATTCGAGCAGACCCAGAACGTTTCTTTCCATTTTTATAAGGTGAGGTAGAGCATTTCTATATATGTGAGCTTATTTGCACATGCACCCAAGTCCACACGACATAAACACTGGGTTAATGGGTTTTGAGTAAATAATAAAACTACATTCATGTGCATCTGATTTGGCAATTACTTAGAATCAGTCATATTAGACCCTGTCTGATGCAGAGGGCATAATTGGCCTTTCTCAGAACTACAGATTAGCACCTTTGTTCTCACTGTTCAAACCGAGAAGACTCGATTTTATAAATAGAGAAATCAGTATTGTCTCTACTGTTCTGGAACATGTTTTAAAGTGTGAAGTTTGAAACATGTCTTTAATTCCATTCTGGTCATCCCACTCCAAATCAGATCGCTCCAACCACACTGACAAATAATACCACAATTTCTAATCAGCAGCTGCATTCAGGTCAGTGACTTTCGAGATGGCAGTTCTACTGAATGACAGGGCTAATCAGTCCCCGAGTTTTATCCCAGATATATTTTGTTTGTCTGTTTTAGAGGAAGACAAACAAACAAAAAACATGTAGTTCCACACAGTTTCTCTAGGGTCAAATTTTGTTCTGAGGTTGAAGTTTACTGCCTCAAAGATGAAAACCCCAACTTTTCAAAGATGCTACCAGAAAGCTGAGCAAGAGGCAGACTTTTCTGTCTCTGCAGTTAGCTCTTTGGTAAGATTCTTACATGGAATGTCTGCTTTGAGGAGAATGGGGAATTTCATTGGAACAGAAAATGTGCCTTTTGATTACTTGCCTTAAAACCCCTTTCCCCCTTAATTCCATCAGTGTTTCTATGAGTTTTCCTGTCTTTATAATCAAAGAGCCCAAAATGTCCCTTTCACTCTGCATACAGAAATCGAGCTGGATTTTGGAAAAAATAAATAAAACTCATGATTGGAAACTCCCGCAGATTGTGCCTGTGTAGACAAATCAATCTGTAAAAAGAAATGACTCCTCTACATAGAGTTCTCAACAAACACGTCGGGCTAGGGGACAGATCAGGGACCTTGCGGCTGTGGTTTCTTTTTTTGTTTTTGTTTTTTGTTTTTTGTTTTTTAATCTGGAGATAGCTTCCCTAACAGAGAATAGCCCCTTTGGAGACCTTTCTCTGTTTCAGGTTCTTTTAGAAGCTCTACCCGACCACTAATTTGCTTCCATGGAGAGATGACTTGAAAACACCATAAAAACAAGCCATTGAGCATATGGACAGACAGATTTTTAAGCATTAATAAATTGACTTTGAGGGGGGGGAATCTAAAGAACAAGTCTTTATGGCTTACCGATGTGAAATCTTGTCCTAAGAAATGCTATGCAAAAGAACTGAAAAGTGTAGAACAAAAACTGACCTACTCATTATTTTGCCTATACTGACCTCATACGAATAAGAAGCAGAGTTCTTTCAAAGTGGAACAATATTTCAACCCAAGGCAAGACCTCCCAAAGCACAGACTGAGGCCACGACAAAACACTAGTCATCAACATCATGATGAATTTCTTTTTTAGATCTTGGCTGTTTTGGTTTTTCCGATCCATATCCCCCAACTGTACAACACCTGATTTAATCATTCATCTCCACCCTTTGTCAAAGGGCAGGACCTGAATAGCACGCAGAGAAATGAAATATACATATGATCTCTCTATCCACACAATACTCTGTTATAAACAGTTTCCAAAGCATTGCCCTGAAAATAAGAATTTTCCTTTTCAGTGACACCCAGGAACACTAATTCCTTAAAACAGAAATGACACAGTGCAATTACTATTAACTACAGAACTACTTTTCAGAAAGAAGACCAAAACTTTGAAAATATCCAGTTAGGGGGAGCAGTGTTCGTTGACTCCATTTTAAATATTTCACAATGCAGGCAAACATCCTTTACACCACACGGGAGGGGGGAGAACCCAGACAAACAAAAAGTGATGGTAACTTTCCCTTCCTGCCTTTAAGTGGACATTTCAATACATGCTAATTGCTGCACTGCTGATAAGCAAAAGACATGAAAGTCAATAACCCTATTCTATTTTTATTTCCAACAAACAAGAGTTGTAAGAACTTCTCAATATTGCCACATTTTAAAATAAAGTTATAGCTGTCTTCCTGCACTACCCATAATAATTTATTGTACCTGAATATTTACTCCCATCAAATAAAGTCCATCTGTTTCAAATAAACCTGAAAGACATTTGTTGTTTTTTTTAATCTAATTCTCCCAGTTAAACAGTATACTAATTAGCCACATATTTCAAAAAAGTTACAGGGATATAATAGCAGCTTGTAAATTGTCTTGCATTGCATAATATATGATTCCATAAATCATCACAAAGCATAAAATCATGAGTAAGACCAAAGGCTGGGTAAAAAAATTAAACTATAAAACATGAGTTCAACTGAATTTATCATTTTCTCTTCTTTTAAGAAGCGAGGACCGGACATCTAGAAATAAATGGAGAAAATGTCCGTGAAAAGACAAGGTATTTTGTTTAGGTTGCAGCCATCTTTGGAACCGGTACAGACATACAGAGCAAACAGGCTCACGCAGCCACTGATTTCCATGTTTAAGAGGAATTAATAGCCAACAAACCGGTTCGGATTTGATTACATATAAAAGGTCTCTATTTCACATGGGGGAGGGTATGGGGCAGGGATCGAGGTGCCGGGAAAAATACCATAAATAGCACTTACTCAATCACTAACAAAATTAGAAACCAAACTGCTTTTTACCCCTCCTAGGTGACATCGACGCGGGAGAGGCATCTTGCCGCATTGCATATATTTACAAGCTCATTATGGATATTTTGTCTCTGTTTTCTCCCACTACATTTCTTTTACTAGAATCCCAGAAATGAGGCAGGATTAACCAAAGCATACAATTTGAAAATCTTTCCAGAAAATGCCTTCCATTCTCTTTATGCATTTCTGAATTCTGGGAGCGATGGCCCTGGATCTCTAAATGAGCTACTATTTGCTGTAACTTGCAGATCCCCACTTTCTGTAACCTTCTCTCAGAGAAGCCAATACGGGATGCTGATTTTTTTCCATCTAGGCACAGAAACATGAATACGAACAGTCCTACATTTCCTAAGTGTCTTGGACAACAAAGAAACCAACTTCTGTTTTTAAACGACAGCATAACCCAAAATTTCAAAGAAAAATACCATGAGTCTTAATATCGATAGCATTCTATCGAGACATATAAGCAATTTTTCTTTATATTATTTCTCATGCAGTAAAATGTGTCCCTTTTTTGCATGTGCACCACCAAACTCCAAAGAAACCACCCCACACCAATAGAAAATTCCATTCTCCTACCGAAACAGTCTTACGCAAAAACTTGAAACCACCTAACGGACTGTTCAGCATACCAAGTTTAAAAAATTGTAGACATATTAATTATACTAAAAACCTCTCCAAACTTCACTTAATTTCATTTACAGCCTCTGAAAACATCACCGCTTCTTTAATACCTTGGTGCCCCCTTTTGGTGTAGCTAGATCAAGGCATTTTTTTTTCAATTAAAAAAAATCATATACACTGTACATATTCATTCACACGACAGTAGTGTTTAACTTGGGAAATGTCGATTCACACTGCAAACGGCTCATGGTTATTAGAGCTTTTGTTCTGCCTTTACTATCACCAGTTACTGATCTAAAACATGGGCAAACAAACAAAGCGAACTCTTTGAGTGGGAAAGGAAAAGCGTCCTTTCCTTCAGACAATTGGCATCGCACTGCTCAGATTCCGTGAGTTCTCGTCTCGGTCTTCATGGTAAATAAGTGACCCGTTACCTTTGCCACAGGACATTCAATGGCTCGTTGACGGCTGCATTCAGAAGATATTTTTTGTCTTCGATACATTTATGCTGTATGTCTGTCTATCATCCTGAGGAAAGAAAGGCTGGTGAGCATGGGTAGATCCAACGTCTAATGACAAAACGCAGAGCCCAAGCATGGGGACACAGTCTGGTAAACAAGCTTTGTCAGAGGAGGAAATCAAAGTTAGCATTCTAAAGAGTTTGGCCGAAATTTGAGAAAAGGAAAGAAATGAAATATCCTTACGACTTTTCATATGTTAGAGCTGGTAATTATGCCTCAGAAATAAGTTCTTTCCACGTTCAACGGCACTGTGTGAAGAAGACGAGCTGATTTCCAGCAGGGATATTGAACCCTTCCGTCTGAGGACCAATCAAGTGTGAAGTACAGTACAGTCTTAGATTCAATTGAAAGGAAAAAGCTTGACTACTAGTTCATAGCATGACAACTTTCATGGATTAGTTCAGACCCTATTCTCCTCCCTGAAAGGGGGTCACAGCATGAAGACAGTTTTCAATGCACTAAACTTTAATAGCTGAGTGGGGGAGCCAAAGCTTTCCTTTGGTCTCTATAGAAACAGTATAGCCAAAATTTGAGGCAAAATTAAGGTCTTTGGTCTTAGGTGCTGTATCTCCTCTCAGAGGTTCCTTTTCACAAACAGACTTTGGCCCTTATCAAATGTACACTCTTTTGGGGGGCGACTGTAAAGAGAAGAGGCAAAACCTACTTCATTATTTTTCCCTCTGAACTCCACGCAGGGGGCCATTTCAGCGAAGCCCCAGCAAGCCAGATGTGTGGCTCCTGGTGTCAAAGGCAGGTGGAATTATCTCTGAGGAAAGACTTTCCTCTTTGCTGTGTTGATGGTGGTTTCAGTTGTTGACGGAAAGCACTTTCTGCTCATCTCTGCGACCACTGCCCTGGGCCCCTGGCGCTGGGGCAGGAGCAGCCCCCCCCCCTCGTCTCCTTCTGCCTCCCCCTCCCTCCCCGCTCCTCTGGCCTTTGGGATTTTCCCACAGCGGCCTCCACAGCATTCCCTGAATCATTCCCCCACCCCTACCCCCCATCATAACAGCACATTGTCAGAAGAAAGAGGTACTTCAACAACACCGAAGGGGTGTTAAAGGTGGCACAAATTAGCCACTTCGTGAAGCACTTACCATGCTCGAATTTTCTTTGTCAGAACGTTCAAGGGCACCAAGACTCCTAAAACTGGAGGATTTTCTCCTAACAAGACAGTTTTACTGCCTACTCACATTCGCTGGGTCGGAACCTACCTAAAACATTGTTTTGGTTCTTTTCTTTCTCCCCAGTGACAACTTCACCCCCAGTTCAGGACTCCTTAACTGATAAGAAAATATAGGCCCGTCCTCTGCCTACGAAAGGGAACTGCAAACATGTGGTGAAGAAGATCTAGGGTTCATTTCCCTGAAGGCTTACAATCACTATCCTAAGATGGGAACCGGGAGGCTGATGGGTTCAGAGAGTGATGAGAAAGTCTCGAAAGAATGTGAATTAGAGGATGTCAGAGATGGCTTTCTTCAGAAAAATCCTACAACAGCACCGTGATAGAACTGGCTTGAAAATCAATCAGATCAGTCTCTAAGAGCCTTAAGACCCCACAGTTGGGGTCCCCTTGTCTAAAACTTCATGTTCATCTGATGCCACGGGTAGTACAATACAGTTGTTACCTAGCATCTGGACTTCTAGAACCCTCAGGAAGCAGCTCAAAAATATGTTTTATAGAGAAAAAGTGACCACTTGTCATCTAGCATTGAACAACTTGGCCATGGGGCACCCGGGTGGCTCAGTTGGTTGAGCATCTGACTCTTGATCTCTGCTCAGGTCTTGATCTCAGTGTTGGGAGTTCGAGCCCTGCATTGGGCTCCATGCTGGAGGCAGAGCCTACTTTAAAAAATGGCCAAGAGGGACAGATTGTGGAAGGTGACTCCTTGGGTTGCCACTGAAAAGTGATGCCCTTAGTAGCCGGCAATATATAGAAAAAGTCATTTTTCACACTTGCAAGTATGGAGCATTGGAGAAGCAACAGAAGAAACCGACAAGAAATGGACATCACTGACAGCAGATACTGCAGAGGGTCCAAGTAGGACTGGAGAGGCTCGGGGGATAATGGCTGAGACAGGAACAGCCACTCAGCGTGAGAAGCTGTGATACTCAGTTTCTCAAGCCATCCCGATCAATAACATTTCACCGAGGGGAGAAGAAGGGACATTTGCCACAGACAGTATTTAAGAAATCACAGGTGCACATAGTACCTTGTGGAAATATTTTCATCAACAGCCATTTACAATTTTAAAGTTGGTGTATAAATCTCAAAGTACCTAGAACACTTACCCACCCAGACAGGCTCATTCCTCTGAAGGGGTTATACGGCCGAGATGTTCCTGGAACATCTGGGATTCACTAGCTTTATTATATTGGTTGAAATTATTCCCAATGCTTATTATTACTTTTTTTAAATGGCCCAGCATTGACCTGTGTTCATGGCAGGCACTATGTAACTGTTTGTCAATGGGTGAATAAATTATGAAAAAATGTTAATTTTTTAGGAAGGATTTACTCTGGCAAAAGTCACTGTGATATACAGCAAAACCCCCCTTGCGCCCTTCCATTTCATATCCGCCTGCTAGAGCCATCAGACTAATGTGAAAATATAAACAGCTGAGAAACACTTGAAAAATATTCATTTTCATGAATAATAAAAGAAATGACAATCAAAACCATGAGATACCTACTGATAATTGCCTGTAGTGGGGTTGGGGCATATAGGTAAACAGCCTTTTGGGAGGGAATTTTGTAAAGCTCAAAAACATGCACAGTAATTCTTGGGCTCAGTCATTCCATTGCTGGGAATGGACCCTAAGGTAGTGATTAAGGAGATGGGCACAAAGCTTAAACTACAAGTTATGGACACTGGGGAAGGTATGTGCTATGGTGAGTGCTGTGAAGGGTATAAGCCTGACGATTCACAGACCTGTACCCCTGGGGCAAATAATACATTATATGCTAATAAAAATAATTTATAATAAAAAAGATTAAACTACAAGGATTTCATGGCAATGTGATGTGTATTAGTAACATACAGAACAAACAGGATCAGGACCCTGTATAGTTTATGCTCTAGCCATACAATGAAATACTCACCAGCCATTAGAAACCACTTTTGAGATGAATACTACAATGGAAAGATGTTCATGAAATACAGAGGGAAAAGATCAGTTTCAAAAAAAAGATTTACTGATTTTGATTTTCAAAGTAATTCATATTTATAAGGGTTCAAACAAAATTGAAGGGCGTTTAAAGTCAGAGTTCGCTGTGCTATTAGAAGCAAGTGTTGCCAGAGGTTTAGCACATCTACAGATGCAATCAGTAAGGTGGACAGACAGAAGTCCCAGAATAAAAAGGCATGCACTATCTCCTTCTGATTCGAATTGAACTGGGCATCCTGTGTTTTAATTTGCTCTGTCTGGCAACCATAGGTGCAAGGCAGAGCAAGGAGCTGGAGAAGAGGTAAGGGAGACAGGGAAGTTTTTTCTTGGCTGATACTGTAGTGAACTGGCTTTGCATTCTCTGGGCCCCAGAGATGTTTAAAATCAACCCTTCTGTGGATGTTTCTGTGATTCCCGGCTGCTTTTGAGGCCCCATGTTGCAGACCACTAGCCTGCAGATACCCTGTGCGCGCATGCATGTGTGGCCCTTGTCTGGTCCCTGGGGACATTTCTACATCCCTGCCTCCGGCAGCCTCCAGGGGCACAGGCATTTCCCGGCACAACAGCGACACACCCCCACGTGGTCCTGCTGTTAGAGCAAAATGGCCAGCTTCTTGGGGTCTCCAAATGAGAGTCAGCTATCTTTTCCTCATGCCTAACTGCAGGTGACACGGAGCAAGCCCTCTATGTCATCTCTTCACATTCCTTCCTCCTGGGAGGGAGAAGCACCCTCCACCCCTCCTTCCTGGGGAGAGAGGCTCACAGCACAAGCCTCTTTCTAAGTTTTATTTATTTATTTGACAGAGAGAGATCACAAGTAGGCGGAGAGGCAGGCAGAGAGGAGGAAGCAGGCTTCCTGCTGAGCAGAGAGCCCGATGCAGGGCTCGATCCCAGGACCCTGGGATCATGACTTGAGCCGAAGGCAGAGGCTTTAACCCACTGAGCCCCCCAGATGCCCCAAGCACAGTCCTCTTGAGAGAAATCTTCCTTATAAATCCTCTCCTAATCTCCAACAACCAGATCCTTCTATATCCTTACTGTGGGTGAAGCACTGAAGAGTTCTGAAGTCAGTTCTTGGTTCTCTACTTCGCAATTCAGACAGGTTGGCCTGTCTCATTAATCATTTCAATATCTAGTACCTCTTGATGTCCCAGTCAAAACTGCTCATTGACTATCCAGCTATACCAACACTCTTACGACGGTAAGATGGTTCCTCCAGTCAACTCTCTCAACTGCAAACCTTCTTAGCTGTCCTCACACCTTGCCCCGCCACCAGCATCAGAGTTCATGGCTTCCGCTGTCAGTACTGTTTGGCAAGCCTAGTGGTTCTCCAAACCGTGATCCCTCCAAGGGCTCTAGCCACATGTTCTCACTCCTACTTTCCACAGATGTCATGTCAAGACTTCCTTCTCTTCATACCCCCATGTCCCATAGCCACCTCACCCTTCACTCCCAGCAAAGGAACGTTCAAATTCACATTACAAATTGAAAGCTTTAGATACAGGTTTGCTTAACTTCCTGCCACCAAACCTAAAGACCTATCCTCAGTTCTGCCCATCCTTCTTTCCTATTAAAATGCACAACTGTTCCATTTTAACTGTCAAGGGGCTACTGGACTGTGGTCCCTATCTTGCTTGATGTTCAGACCAATGCTGTCCAACAGAATTTTCTGCAGCTATGAAAATGGTGTGTATGCGTGCTGCCCAAGACAGTGGCCACTAAGTACGTGTGGATGCTGATCACTTGAAATGTGCTTGGTGGGACTAAGGGCTAAAGTTTTAATTTCATTTAATTGAAATTTAAAATGCCACTTGTGGCCAGTGGCTACCATATTGATCAAAGCAGTTCCAGACTATAGGATACTCTCTTCTATTTGAAGGGTTGTCTTCTCTCTGGCTTTTTATTGTCAGTGCTCTCCATACCACTTTAGGACTTCTTTTCATCTTCCCTTGTTGGCTATTTCTCTGCTATTAGACATCTTAGTTTGTTCTACAAGGTGGCTTCAAATACAAATTTTTGAATTATCTCCCTAGAGGTGGCTGTTGAAGCCAGGGAGAGTTGGTGCCTTGAGCTGTAGGTCTGTTTACTGTATGTATTAAGAAATGTAACTTAGGGGCACCTGGGTGGCTCAGGCAGTTGAGCATCTCACCTTTGGTTTCAGCTCAACTCAGGATCTCAGGGTCATGAGATCGAGCCCCACATTGAGCTTTGCACTGGGCATGGAACCTGCTTAAGATTCTCTCTCTCTCTCCCTCTGCCCCTCCCCGCCCTGCTCACATGCTCGCTCTCTCTCTCTCTCTCTTGCTCTAAAAAAACAAAATGAAATGAAATTACATTTAAGCAAAGGTACAGTTAGTAATACTGGATTGTATACTTGAACTTTACTGAGAGTAGATCTTTAATATTCTCACCACTCAAAAAAAAAAGTGAAAAGATGGATGTGTGAATTAACAATAATAATTAGTAATAATTAATAATAATCACTGAACAACATGTATGTATATCAACACACTGTGTTGTACATCTGAAACAAGTACAATTTTTATTTGTCCATTATACCTCAACAAGGCTGGGAAAAGAAAGAAGAACACAGAGATGCATGCACATACAAACAAAAAGTTCTGGAAGAGTTAGCCTTCCTGATACTACCTTTCTGGAAAGGAACTGGGAAAAATGTATCGATTTCCACACTCACCAGCAGACTGAGACACTCAACCAAACTCAACTCTGAGCTGCGTCCCGTTTGTGCACTCACGCTGAGCTCACTTCCTGACGTAGCAAGACAAGAAAGCCGAGAATACCTATTCTGAGCAGTGACCCCAGAACCGCCCTCCCATGTTTTCCAAGCCAGCTTTTTGTTTTGTTCTGTTTTGTTTTGTTTCGGCCTCCAACATTTTACTTCAAAAAAACTTTCAGAATGACAGGGAGAATTTCAAGTATAGTCTAGTGAACATCTACGTTCATGAATGTAGACTTGTGAAAGATTAACCTTCTGCTGCGTCAGACACGTCCTGCCCCCTCTCTCTTTCTACATGTGTGCATACACACATGCATAATCTTAGCATTATTATTGCTGGTTTTGCTGGGTGATTTTTGTCTCCGGATGCTTCCTCATGAATCTTCTGAGAAAAGTACCTTCTCAGGCATAAATATAGCTAAATGATCAGGTGTTGGAGATATAGTATTAATCCAATATTATCATCTAATATACAGTCCATATTCAAATTTTATCAATGATATTCTTTATAGTAATTTTCATTCAAATCAGGCTCACATACTCATACTGTGTTTAGTTCTTATGCCTCTCCTGAGCCAGCTGCCTTTGACTAGTTTGGTTCCACTACCCTATCAGACCTCTGTTTCAAGAACAGTAAGCCTGTCTCACGCAGACTCACCAGAAGCGATGCAGATTGGCTTGATGACAACCCCAGGAACCATTCCTGATTCCCTCCAGCTCAGGAATCTCTAGTCTGAGAACTGGAGAGTCACTCTTCTATGATATTTTATCATATTCTGTCCTATGGGAGGAACCATGCTGATGATGGATTTCCCTAAAAGGGTGGCACTGCCCACAGTGACCAAGGTCCACCTATAGCATCTGAAAGTAGTCTGTCAACTCTCAAGCTGAACCCCAGCCCCAAACCACCTTGTTTACCCTCACCTTGAAGTTGATGGCAGCTTCGAACAGCAGGAGGCAAAATGCTTCTCCCAGACAGGGCACTCTGGTGGAGAATGACCATTTGCACTGCTTCAGAAAGCAGCCACCTCAGATGGAGTGACCATGACACCGCAGTTCACATAGCAGGCCAAGCCATCTGAAGAGTCACTGCACAGAAGGAAAAAAGAACGATTGAAATTGACCCTTGCCAACCCAGGGGATCACCTTCCTAGAGCAGCCATAGCCAACAGAACATGCCCAGGAGAACTGGGCACTTACTAAAGGCTGGTAAAACTTTACAAAAACAAACTCTACTTATAGCCAGACCTCTCCAGTCTCATATCTAACTGCCTGTCTGACATGCCTTTACAGGTGTTTCCGACCCAGCAACCCAGACAGAATTCCTGAATCCCAATCTCTGCCAAAAGCCAATTCCTTCTCCAGTCTTCCCGGTCTTAGCAGGTAGAACTCACACCCACACAGTTACTAAAGCCAGTAATGGCGGGGGGGATCTTCTCTACTCCCAGGGCTTTGTCAGATCTAGAACTCTAAGTGCAGAGAGTCAAGCCACAATTAGCCATAACACTTCACGTTACCTTGGTAAAATATTACTGGGTTGCTGTATCGCTGGGTCATACAGCTATTTCATGTTTGACTTTTTTTGAGGAACTGCCCAATTTTCCACAGTGGCTGGCCATGTTATATACCCATCTGCATTGACTAATGACCTTGAGCATCTTTTCAGGTGTTTATGGGCTATTGGTACATCTTGGGTGAAATGTCGATGCAAATCCTTTGCCCATTTTTAAACCTTTATATTTGTGAATAATTTTAGATTTACAGGAAAGTTGTTAATACAGTGCAGAGTTCCCACACATTCTTTTTTCCTCCTCAAATGTTCTTTAACCAGCTTCCAATAAACACATTCATTCACCATGGTGCCTTTGTCCAAACTCAGAAAATCTGGCCAGTACTGTTCTATTAACTAAACTACAGGGGTTTTTGTTTGGATTTCACTAGTGTTTTCTTTCATGTCCTTTTTCTGTTCTAGGATCTAATACAGGATAGTGTGTTGCACTTAGTTCTCACGTGTCCTTTGTCTCCTCCAGCCTGGGACAGTTCCTCAGTCTTTCCTTGTTTCTCATGACTTTGAGAGTTTTGAAGAGTACAGGTCACACATTTTGTACAGCAGCCCTTGATCTGGGTTTGCTGAGATTTTCTTATGATTGTACTGTGGTTGCGAATTTTGGGGAAGACTATCACAGACCAGAAGTGCCCTTTTTAGGACATCATATCAGGGAGTACATGACATAATAGCAATAATCCTAACCCTACACAGCACCATTCACAGTACATTATTCCACGCGACTAGACTTATTTACGCCATTAGAAATCAAGATAGTGATTGCCCTTGTGGTTGTCATGACTAGAAGGGTGGGTGCTAAGTTTCTGTTTCTTCGTCTGGGATCTGCTTCCCCAAAAGGGTTCACTTTGTTATAATTCAGTGGGGTATATATTTATGATTTGTGTGCTTTTATGAATGGCTGTGGCACTTCAGTTAAAAGTTCCAAAAATTTCCTTGAGGGTCAGAGGACCTGGTTTCATGTGCTGGCACCGCCCCCTAACTGTGTTGGTTGTATGAGCTCAGGAAACTTAGTGTCTCGCATTTCAGTTTTCTCATCTATAAAATGGGATAACAACATTTTAACAAAGCTATCATGAGGATTCAATGATATGATACATGAGGAAGACGGACATTCATTTCCAAAAGCATACAGTGATGACAGTGTGGATCCAGACAGATTCCAATGAGAAGAGAACGGATTTCACATTTCTTTCTATAGAGCTTTGGCAGTAGGACAAAGACAATAGTCAGTAAATAGTGTGACAAATGGTTACAGTTTCACGGGGATGTGGTTAAATGTAAGTGCTTATGACTAAAACAGAATTAGATGTGGGGCAATCACTAGCTGTTAGGA
Organism: Mustela erminea; assembly: GCF_009829155.1. Lineage (NCBI taxonomy): Eukaryota > Metazoa > Chordata > Mammalia > Carnivora > Mustelidae > Mustela > Mustela erminea. The sequence goes on along the minus strand of NC_045635.1, from coordinate 115,358,792 downwards.
TACCTAGAATTTCTTTCTGCACATTAGTTAGATGTTCATATAGGGAGCCAAAGGCAAACTTCCCCTTATTTAAGTTTTATGTCTATTTCTTACCAAATATGTTGGAATTAGAAATAATAAGAAATACATTTAAATGCTTTGAGATTGGATCCTAATAATTTTAAACGTCTTGATGGTCAAAAGAAGAGAGAAAATATTTTAAACATGGAAACAGTCTTCCTCCTGTTTTTCTGATCAGACGCCCAGTTCTTGTTTGGGGTTAATATCTGGATGACGTGTTACTCAGCTTTCAAGATGACCTCAGGGATTCCTGCCTTCTAATATCCACAACTTGTGTAGGACACTTCCGTAATAGACCAGGATTGCTCCATGTGATCAATAGAATTATAGCCAAAGTGTTGGTATATCACTTCCAAAACAGGCTGTAAAATAGAATGGCCTCCATCTTTGGTTCTCTCTTGCTCTTGCTGCCTCTTGAATCAATCACACTGGAGGAAGCCACCATATATCAAAGACACAGCCAGCGAAGAACTATCTAGCAACCACAGGAATGATCTTGGAAGCAGACGTTCCCTGCCCCAGTCAAGATTTCAGATGAACCCCAGCCCCAGCTAAGAGCTTGACTGCAGCTTCACGAGAGACTATAAAGCACAGGACCCATCTAAGGCACTTCTGGATTCTTGATGCACAGAATCTGTGAGATATCATGTTGTTTAAGCTGCTAAACTGGGGAGATAATCCTTACACAGCAGTAGCTAACAGAGATGGTTATTTCTCTGTGCAGACACAAAGCCAAAATCCTATTTTGCAATGGAGAAGTTTGGGACAATGTAAAAGGGTTAAACAGATTTGCACAATAATGTAAAAAATTGGCACTCATGTTCATTACAAGTTTGCATCTCTTTAATGATTATGATGATAATGCCATGAAAGTGAGGGGGGAAAGAGACTCTTCTTCTCTGCTTTATGTGGGGGGGCAAGTATTGGGACCTTGACTAGAGTATATGGCCAAGGTCATTCCCAATGAAGACAAGTAGTCTGGCTCCACACTAGGGTGGTGGACTGGGGGCTAAGAAGAGAGAAGGCTAGTAGGAGATCACCTGTGCAGGTGGCATATTAATATTGCAAGAAGTCTGCCTATTTTATTAGTCAAAGAAACAACTTTTGTCTTTATGATACTATTATATCTTTAATTTCTACTTAATTTCTCCTCTTTATTAACTCTTTACATCTACTACTACATCTTATTCACTTGTTCTTATTCTAATTTTTTAAATTAGATTTTGAGCTTATTAATTTTCAGTCTTTCTCCTTTTTCTATATAAGCATTTGAGGCCATACATTTCCTTTTAAGTAATTCTTTAGCTATATCCCTTAAGTTTTGATACATAATCTTTTCATTATGATTTAGCTGTATTTTCTTTTTTTAATTTTTTAATTTTTTTTTTATAAACATATAATGTATTATTAGTCCCAGGGGTACAGGTCTGTGAATCGCCAGGTTTACACACTTCACAGCACTCACCATAGCACAATACCCTCCCCAATGTCTATAACCCCACCACCCTCTCCCTACCCCCCTGCCCCCCAGCAACCCTCAGTTTGTTTTGTGAGATTAAGAGTCTCTTATGGTTTGTCTCCCACCCGACCCCATCTTGTTTCATTTATTCTTTTCCTACCCCCCAAACCCCCCACATTGCATCTCCACTTCCTCATATCAAGGAGATCATATGATAGCTGTCTTTCTCCGATTGACTTATTTCATTAAGCAAAATACCCTCTAGTTCTATCCATGTTGTCGCAAATGGCAAGATTTCATTTCTTTTGATGGCTGCATAGTATTTCATTGTATATATATACCACATCTTCTTTATCCATTCATCTGTTGGTGGACATCTAGGTTCTTTCCATAGTTTGGCTTAGCTGTATTTTCTATTAGGGTTTCTTCTTTGCTCCATGAGAGTTTTCAAACATACACAGAAGTATAGAATCATGTCATAAGGTACCATGTATCTATCACCCAATATTTTTTATTGGGGTCTAGTTCACATAACATAAACTTAATCATTATAAAGTATAAAATTCAGTGGCATTTGGTTTATTTACAATGTTATGTAGTCATCACGTCTACCCAGTTCCAAAACACTTTCAGCATTCCTAAAGGTAACTCCATACACATTAAGCACTTGCCCCACATTCATCCCTACTCCAGCCCCTGGTGATCAATGTTTTTTAAATTATCATTACCAATTCATAGATTTGTATATATTTTATGATTTTTGGTCCATTGTAGTCACTATTCTTTTGAGTTCAAGTTATTCCCTATTTGGCCAATGGGAGTCTAGTTCTTTCAAGCTGGATCCTATATCCTTTTGACATGACCCTCCTATCTTTGATAATTTTCTTGCTTTATGTCACAACAGGATATATGAGGCTCATATTGTCCATTTCATAATCCAAATCTGTAATCATTCGTTATCATGCATGTAATCATTCAATAGATATGTTGTCTAGTGGAAAAATTAGAGACCATGATAATGGGAGCTTATGGGGCTCATTGCTCATTTCACTGAGCTAGGAATGAACTGTTATTTTCAGTAAGTGAAAAATAAATTATGAGATCTTACTATATCCCCAATCAACTTTAAGGATACAAGGATTTTAGTTAATTTATCTAATTGTGCACTTGTGTTCCTCTTATCTTGAGAATCTTGGATCCTAATGACATTCACATCATTACATACTTGTTAGTTTCAAAATAACACTACTATTATTACTACCAACAAAAGACTACTTAATGCAGCCCAATACTCTTCATAGCTCCTTTTGTCCACAGGATATATTCCACTAGGCATGTACGGTCAAAATAGGGTGTTCTAATGTCACTTTAGATAAATTATTTTCCCCATATGGTTATAATATATAGCTAGGTTTCCCTTAGATTTGGGTAGTCACAGTTAATAAAAATCTGAGCCCATTCATTATGTTTATCCTTTTCCTAAAAGGGATCTTAGAACATTTAACCCCATTTTCCCATTTTAAATAATTTTGTCTCCACTTTGGTTTTTATTATTACCCAAATTAGTATTATTACATTTTGCTGAATCAAAGTCTCATTGATTATAAGGTACACCATTATTTTACTGACTCCAAGTAAAGAAAAAATTCTGCCATTTAAACCATAACTCATCAGTCTACAAGGGGCATCTCAACTTCAGAAATGTTGAAAAGCCTTTTAAAAGTGCATTTTAGGAGCGCCTGTGTGGCTCCGTGGTAAAAGCCTCTGCCTTTGGCTCAGGTCATGGGTCCTGGGATCGAGCCCTGCATCAGGCTCTCTGCTCAGCAGGGAGCCTGCCGCCTCCTCTCTCTCTCTCTCTCTCTCTCTCTCTCTCTCTCTCTTCTGCCTGCCTCTCTGCCTACTTGTGATCTGTCAAACAAACAAATTAAAAAAATCTTTTAAAAAAAGTGCATTTTACAATCAAATATGATATCATTATTGCTGTTTGATAAGTTGTTCTTTGTTAAGTTTTACTTATGTTTGCCAACTTCTTTGCTCTTAATTGTTAAACCTCACTCCTTTTTTTTTATTTAAATTTCTCTTTCAGAAGTGTGTATTTAGTAGTTGCTTTATTATGGATCTATGAATGGTAAAAACTCAGGCCTATGCCTGGAAATATTTTGAAATTTTTTATTTAGGTATAGCTTTCATACAGGCAAATGTACAAATATGAAGTATACAGGTTGATGAATTTTTACTTATTTGTATACCTTTATAACCACCATCCAGCTTCTGAAAATATTTTTTTATAATTTTTTTAAAGATTTTATTTATTTATTTGACAGAGAGAAATCACAAGTAGATGGAGAGGCAGGCAGAGAGAGAGAGAAAGGGAAGCAGGCTCCCTGCCGAGCAGAGAGCCCGATGCGGGACTCGATCCCAGGACCCTGAGATCATGACCTGAGCCAAAGGCAGCGGCTTAACCCACTGAGCCACCCAGGCGCCCCCTGAAAATATTTTTAAACTGTTTTCAGTTATATATGCCTTCAGTTATTGTTCTTATTAAGTCTTCTATCCATCTAATTGTTGTTCCTTAGAAGGTAATTTGTCTTTGGGGTTGTTTCAACATCATCTGTCTTTGGCATTGTGGATTTTGCCTATATGTGTCTGCATGTAATTTATCTTATTTTTGACTGACAATATTTGTGCTTCCTGAATCTGAAGTTTAATATCTGTCATCCCATCTGAAAAACTGTAAGCCGCTATCTCTTTAAATATCGATTATCCTCCATGCTCTATATTCTCGGCCTTTGTAATTCCCACTAAATGTTATGTTGGACCTTCAAGCATTCTGTCTTCCATGTCTTTTTAAAAATTTATTGAAGTATAATTAACATAATTAAAAAGCACTCATTATAAATATACAGTGCTATGAGTTATAACCAATGTTTATACCAGTGTAATCATTACCATGGGCAACATATAGATTATTTACAACCCCCTAAAAAGGCCTCCTGTCTGGGGCACCTGGGTGGCTCAGTGGGTTAAAGCCTCTGCCTTCAGCTCGGGTCGTGATCTCAGGGTCCTGGGATTGAGACCCATGTCGGGCTCTCTGCTCAGTGGAGAGCCTGCTTCCTCCTCCTCCTCCTCCTCCTCCTCCTCCTCCTCCTCCTCCTCCTCTCTCTCTCTCTCTCTCTCCCTCTCTCTCTATCTATCTCTCTCTCTCTGCCTGCCTCTCTGCCTACTTGTGATCTCTGTCAAATAAATAAATTTTTAAAAATAAATAAATAAAAAATAAAAAGGCTTCCTGTCCTCCTTTCCAGACATATCTTTTATTCAAGCCCCAGGCAATCACTGACATCCTTTCTATCATTACTGATCAGTTCTGACTTTTCTAGAATTCCATATAAATGAGATCATATAGTATGAACTATTTTATGCCTGTCTTTTTAAACTCACATATAGTGTTTTGGAGATTCATCCATTTTAGGGGATATATTAGCAATCTGTCCCCTTTTACTGCTAAGTAGCATGTCATTATATGGATATACCACTATCTGTTCACCCATTCATCTGTCAATGAACATTTAGGTTGTTTCCAATTTTAGGCTATTATGAACAATGCTGCTATAAACATCCATGTATGGACACATGTTTTTATTTTTATTCAGTAAATATCTAAGAGTGGAAAAGCTAGGATATGTGATAAATACTGAAATTTATAAGAAAACTCCAAACTGTCTCCCAAAGTGGTTGCACCTTGTTATAGTCCTACCAGCAATGTGCAAGACTTCTAATTGCTTTACATCCTTGTCAACATTTAGTATTATCAGTCTTTTTAATTTTAGCCATCCTACTAGATGTGTAGTGATATTATGATTGTCATTTTAATTTGTAGTTCCCTGATGACTAATGATGTTCAACCTCTCTTTGACTGTTTATTGCTCATTTTTTCTCTTTTTTTTGTGATGTGTCTATTTAAATCTTTTGTCTACCCTAATAAGCTGGTTGTCTTATTAATTAATTAGGAGGCCATTTTATACTTTCAGTACAAATTCTTTGTCAAAAGTCTAATATACTGCAGATTTCTCTCCCATTCTGACTTGCCATTTCATATTTTAAAGTATATTTCAAAAAACAGAAGTTTTACATTTTGGTGAAGTCAAATTTATTAACCTTTTTCTTTATGACTTCAACTTTCTGTGTCCTAAGAAAACTTTTCTTACATCAAGGTGGTACAGTGGTACCACAAGGTGGTACACCTTCTTCTAGGCGTTTTCTAATTTCTACTTTTTCCTTTAGAGCTATAATCCATTTGAGTCAATTTTTGTGTGTGCCATCAGATAAAAATTGAGATTCCTTTTTATAAAAAATCTAGATATTTAGTTGTTCCAGCACATTTCCAGAGAAGACTATGCTTGCCCTAACTGAATTGCCTTGACACCTTTGTCAAAGATCAGTGGATCACATATTTCTGGGTTTATTTCTGGATTCTATTCTATAGGTCTATCCTTATGTCAATATCACATTCTTTTCATTGCTATAAAAATTGCTAGAATTGATAGAAGAATTCAGCAATGTCACAGGATATAAAATCAATACACAGAAGTCTGTTGCATTTCTATACACCAACAATGAAGCAGCAGAAAGAGGAACTGGGGAAGTGACCCATTTATAATTATATCAAAACCCATAAGATACCTGGGAATTAACCTAAACAAAGAAGTAAAAGATCTATATTCTTAAAACTATGAAACTCCTATGGAAGAAATTGAGGAAGACACAAAGAAATGAAAAAATATTCCATGCTCAAGGATTAGAAGAACAAATATCATTAAAATGTCTATACTACCCAAGGCAGTCTACACAGTCAGTGCAATCCCTAGCAATATACCACCAGCATTCCTCACAGAGCTGAAACAAACAATTCTAAAATTTGTATGGAACCACAAAAGATCCTGAATAGCCAAAGTAGTGTTGAAAAAGAAAACCATCACTATTCCAGACGTCAAGCTGTACTGCAAAGCTGTAATCATCAAAACAGTATGGTACTGGCACAAAAACAGACACACAGATCAATGAACAGAATAGAGAATCCCCAGAAATGGACCCTCAATTCTATGGTCAACTAACCTTCAACATAGCATGAAAGAATATTCAAATTCTTTAAATCAGTTAGTATAAATCTTCTAACTTTATTTTTTCCAAGATATATTCTAAGTTCTGTTCTACCTTAGAGAATCAGATCATCAATTTCTTTAAACAATTATGTTGACGTAAAAATTATGCTAACATACCCATTAACTGGGTTTGTGTTCAATATTCAGAAAATTTGGGAAGATTTGGGATGCCCGGGTGGATCAGTCATTTGAATATCTGCCTTTGGCTCAGGTCACGAGATCCCAGGATCCTGGGATTGAGTCCCACATTGGGCTCTTCACTCAGTGGGGAGCCTGCTTCTCCCTCTGCCTGCCACTCTCTGCTTCTGCTCTCTCTTTCTTCCTCTCTCTTACAAATAATTGAATAAAATCTTTTTTTTTAATTTGGGAAGAATTAATGTCCTAACAATAACACCTGCAAATCCTCTAATCCATTTATTTAGGTCTTCTTTAATTTCCCTTGGCATATCTTTGTACCTCTCAGTGTGTAAAAGTCTTGCACAACTTTGTTAAAATTATCCCTAAATATTCTGTTTTGGAATGTTATTGAAAATGGTATTCTTTTAAATCTCACTTACCAATTGCTCGTGGCTAGTATATAGAAATGTGTACATTGACCTTGTATCCTCTGAACTTGATTAACTTTCTTTTTTTTAAAGATTTTATTTATTTATTTGACAGAGAGAGATCACAAGTAGGCAGAGAGGCAGGCAGAGAAAGAGGAGGAAGCAGGCTCCCCGCGAAGCAGAGAACCCAATGCGGGACTCGATCCCAGGACCCTGGGATCATGACCTGAGCCGAAGGCAGGGGCTTTAACCCACTGAGCCACCCAGGTGCCCCACTTGCTTAACTTTCTTATTTGTTTCAGTATGTTTTCTGTAGATTTCTTTAGGATTTTTTGTATAGAAAATCATGTCCCAGGAATGAGGATACTTTTATTTCTTCTGTTCCAATCTGTATGGCTTATTATTTTTTACTTGCCTAATTTCACTGGCTAGCACCTCCAGTATAATGGTGAGTAGACACAGTGAAAGCAGATATCCTTGCCTCATTCCTGATTTGGGGGGAAAGCATTCAGTCTTTTACCACTGAGTATTATGTTGCCTATATGTTACTCACAAATGCTTTTTACCACATTGAGAAAATATCTTTCTATTCCTAGCTGGCTGAGATTTTTTTTTAAGGATTTTGAATGTCCTCAGGTGCTTTTCTTGCATTTATTGAGATAGTCTCGTGTTTTTACTCCTTTATTCTTTTAATATGGTGAATTCTACTGATTGATTTTCAAATGGTAACCTGTCTCACATTCCTATTAAAAATCTCATTTGGCCATGATATAGCATCCTTTTTATATGCCACTGGTTTAATTTTCTAATATTTAAGACAGTAGCATTTGTTGTTTTCAGTTCCTTCTTCATTTTTTGCCCCTGAGGACTTCCTATACTTTGTGAGCCTATTTGTGCATTTAAAAGTGTGTTTGACATATATTATTCAGAATTTCTTGGTGTTTGTTAGGCTATATGTACATGTAAGGTGATTCAGGATTAAAAAAATATGCCATTTTACTGGTACTAGATTCTTCCATGGAAACTGACATAGTTTGAGCAGGATAGAAAGTTTATGTAGGGAAACAGTGGCACATAATAGTTTGAAATATAAGATATAGAACCAGATATTTCTATTTTCAAATACTGGCTCTTCCATTTCCTTTGAACAAATATCTTCTTTTGTTCACTCAACAAATACTTATTGAAATCCCACATTCTACTGTATCAGTTAGTGATAAGCTAACTATGAAGAAAAATACATTAAGCTAAAGAGCTGGCGGTTTTATATAGGTCATTAGAAGGCTTCTCTGGTGAGTTTCCACTTCAACAGAGACCTGAAAGAAACAATGGAAGAAAACTCTTTGGATTCCTTGGGGGAAAGCACTTGTAACGCTAGTAAGTGCAAATGTCCTGAGTTGGGGGATATTTTGGACTATTCAAGAAACAATACGAGAGACCAGAGTGGCTAGAGAAGATTGACTGAGGAAGAGAGGAGTAGATGACTGGGTCAGCTTTGATGAGGTAACAGTTTCCATAATATGGACTTTAGATCTTACACTGAGTGAGATGGGAGCCACTGGAAAGCTTCTGAGCAGGGGTATGACAAAATATGACTTGTTTAACAAGATCTCTCTGGGGCTGCTGTGCTGAGAAACTACAGTAGGGATTAGAGGTATAAGTGGGGTCAGTAGGTAGGGAAGTATTCCAATAATCTAGATGAGAGGTGGTGGATAAATTCAACCAGAAGTAGAGTGGCAGAGGTGGTGAGCAATGGTTACATTCTGGGTATATTTTAATGTTTGAGCTGATGGATGGGGTGTGAGGTTTTAAAAAGATTAGAAAATCAAAGTCATCTCCAAGACGCTGGGCCTAAAAAACTTGAAAAGTGGAATTATTATCTCCCCAAATGGAGAATGACTACAAGGGGAACAGGTTCAAGGATGAGGAAAAATCAAGAGTTTAATTTTGAAGATCTCTGAAGTTTGAAATAAGTAATCTACATCCAAATGGAGATGTCAAGTAGGCATCTGGATAGAAAAGCATTAACTTCATGGGAGAGGCTGAGACTAGAGTTGTAAGCTGTGGCTCAGTTTCTCTGTGGAGGTTAATTGGACCTGCCTCCCAGGGTTTTGCATTAAATGAGACCATGTATGAAAAATGTTTGCCACAGTGCTTGGTACACAGAAATCATTCAGTAAATGGTAACTATTCGTATAAACTGGAAGAAAAGCAGAAACTAAGCTTTGGGAGGTCTCAGATTATTGTCTAAAGAACTAAAGTTCATCCTGAATGCAAAATGAACCATGAAGGTCATTGAGCAGAAAAGTGACATCATTAAAGTGGTGCCTAACTGCAGAGGTCAAGGAGGATGACTACTGAGAAGAGGCTGCTTGATTTGAGGGCAAAGAAATCACCAGAAACCTTAAAGGACTGTTTCAGTAGTAAGAAAGTAGTTTCATGGTACAAGGCAATCAACAAGTAACTTGTAAGTGAGGAATTAGAAGTAAAATCAGGGTGCCTGGGTGGCTTAGTTGGTTAAGCATCTGCTTTCGACTCAGGTCATAATCCCAGGGTCCTGGGATCAAGTCCTGCATCAGGCTCCCTGTTCTGCCTCTACTGCTCTCTCTCTCTCTCTCTCTCTCTCTCTCTCTCTCTCCTGAATAAATAACTTTTTAAAATCCTAAAAGAAAAGAAGTAGAATCAAGAAGAGAGAACTGAGCTAACAAAAGAGGCATCCAGATAAAAGAAAGAAGATGGAGAGGTTAGCATTAAGGAAGTCTGCTAACCTAGTAGTTGATTTCTCCAAATCCTTACCCTGCATCCAGGGTCTACAACGCCATGCAGTCTACAACCTCCGCATGTTTTTGTCCCCAGAACACTGACTTCCTCTCCACCCTCTCCCCCTGAATGCACACACAAAGCCAAGCCTTCAACCCTGTGGCCCATGTTCTTAGGCTTACCTGGAATGGCAAATTCCAACCACCCCTCTGCTCTAATGCAAATAACTTCCTCCAACGTTCATCTCCTTCTGGAAGGCTGATGTCATTGGCCCACCCCACAGTATGTTGTCCCTCATCTGACCTTCTTCAGCACTTGTCTGTACTCATATGGTCTTTATGTGCTACCTCTTATTGTTATTTATCTTTCCTGTATATCTTCTCTCTCCAAGTGGATTATAAGGTCCTCAAGGGCCTTATTCATCTTCATATTTGCAGTAATGAGCACAAAGAAGCGCTCAATAACTGGCTGTTGTTGATGATAATTACAACAAATTGAATTGGGGGATAATGTCATGAAGCTATGGCAGCATGGTGAGTCACCCTTATCACCCTAAGAGAGAAACTTATCAAGGCAATAGAAGTACTCACATTAACTTGACAGGGCTCTCTCCCCTGAGGTGGTGCTAACGTCACAAGACTTTTTGTTCATGTTGGTGCTTCCATTAAGTTATTTGAACATACAGCATCTAACTTTTATAACATGCTCTGCCTTCTGAGCCTTTAGCTCATTTAAGGTTGTTGGCTTCTAGATGAAAACTGGGACACATCTTAATCTCATGAAAATAACCCTTTGGGCTGCATAATTTACTCCAAATAACTTACTCTACATTTATGATGTGTAGATCCTGGTTAATTTCACAAGGGACTCATATCTACATTTATCTCTTCTGTACCAACCTTTCTATTTCTAAGGGCCAATTGTGTTCTACCTGGGTTTGCATTAATGTAATAAGCAGGGTTTGACCTAGAACAGAAGGGCTTTTCTAGGTGATAACAGGGGAATGATAAGATACAAGTGACTTCATAAGGCTCTCCATTGTCTAGCCCATTATGATTTTTAGCCTAGACTAAGAATTGCTTTAGAAAGACAGTTTCTGAACACCCTTCTAATGTATGGGTGAATCTTAGGTTTAGGGAATCTCTCACCAAATGAGTCGGCATGAGGCAGAGCTTGCTAAGAAAAAAACTAAAAAACCCCATCCCTGATACTTCCCACAGCCAAGGTGTGGGCATGTGATCTGAGGCTCAATCAGTCAGATACATGGGACCTAAGGACACATGGAATCAGAGCTGGGAGAAACCGTACTGGGGCTTCAGGCCAGTCCGGTCTCCAGGCCCAGCACTCTGGAGTTCAGGGCTACACTGTGACAACAGCAGCAGTGTCCTCACTATTGAACTTGCAGCATGAGTGGGTCTCTGGCTCCAGCTGCAGAATCACCCTTGTTCCCATCTGTTTTCTGAGTCTAGCTCTCCTGCCTTTCCAGCAATTCTGTGAATGACAAAATGACATCCTCTATGCCCATAAATTCTTATTTTGAAAAAATTCCAAGCATTCAGGAAAGTGGAAAGATTAACTTGGATTTCCCTATTTGTTATCATCTTGCTGCATTTCTCTCTCCCACATATGTGTACATATACATATACATATACACACATACACACACATGTATACATACATATAGGTATATCACATATGCATAATATATATCACATATATATAATATGTACACACACATATATAATATGTTATAGATTATATATAATTATATAATATAGTTATATATTATAACTATATTTTATTAATATAGTTATTATTTTTATTATGTCATTATATTATGACATACATATATCATGTATTATGTATGTGAAAACAATTTGCAGACATTATGAGATTTCGTCCCTAAATACCTTAGCACATATCTCCTAAGAATAAAAACAATCTCCTACATAATCACAATACCATTTTCATACCCAAGAAATGTAATGATCATACACCGCATCAATAAGAGAAAGGATAAAAACCATATGATCGATTCAATAGATGCAGAAAAAGCATTTGACAAAGTACAACATGCATTCATGATAAAAACCCTCCACAAAGTAGGTTTACAGGGAATATACCTCAACATAGTAAAGACCTTATATGAAAAGCCCACAGCTAACACCATACTCAATGATGAAAAACAGAACTTTTCTTCTAAGATCAGGAACAAGACAAAGATGCTTACTCTCGCCGCTTTCATTTGACACAGTACTGCAAGTCTTAGCCACAGCAATTAGAAAATAAAAAGAAATGAAATGTACCCAAATTGGTAAGGAAGAACTAAAACTTTCACTATTCTCAGATTACATGTTACTATATACAGAAAACCCTAAAGACTCCACCAAAAAACTACGAACTAGAAGTGATAAATGAGTTCAGTAAGGTCACAGGATACAAAACCAATACATAGAAATCTGTTGCATTTCTATACACTAATAAAGAAGTAGCAGACAAAGAAATTACAAAAACAGATCATTTATAATTACACCCAAAATAATAAAATACCTAGGAATAATCTTTATTTTTTTTTAAAGATTTTATTTATTTATTTACAGACAGAGATCACAAGTAAGCAGAGAGGCAGGCAGAGAGAGGAGGGAAGCAGGCTCCCTGCTGAGCAGAGAGCCCGATGCGGGGCTCGATCCCAGGACCCTGAGACCATGACCTGAGCCGAAGGCAGCGGCTTAACCCACTGAGCCACCCAGGCGCCCCTACCTAGGAATAATCTTAACTAAAGAGGTGAAAGACCTGTACTCTGAAAACTATAAAACACTAATTAAAGAGATTGAAGACCTCACAAACAAACGAAACAATATATCACGCTCATAGATTAGAAGAATAAATATTGTTAAAATGCCCATGCTACCCAAAACAACCTACAGATTTAATGCAATCCCAACAGCATTTCTCACAGAACTAGAAATAATCCTAAAACTTGTATGGAACCACAAAAGACCCCAAATAACCAAAGCAATCTTGATAAAGAAGAACAAAACTGGAGTATCACAATTCCAGATTTCAAGATATGCCACAAAGCTGCAATAATCAAAACAGTATGGTACTGGTACAAAAATCGACACACAGATCAACAGAACAGAACATAGAGCCCAGAAATAAACTCACAATTATATGGTCAATTAATCTTTGACAAAGGTAGCAAGAATATGTGATGAAAAAAAAAAGTCTCTTTAACAAACGGTTTTGGGAAAACTGGACAGCTAATTTCAAAAGAGTGAAACGGGACCATTTTCTCACATCACAAACAAAAATAAACTCCAAATGGATTAGATATGAGACCTGAAAGCATAAAAATCCTAGCAGAGAGCACAAGCAGTAATTTCTCTGACATTGGCGGTACAACATTTTTCTAAATATGTCTTCAGAGGCAAGGGAAACAAAAGCAAAAATAAACTATTAGGACTATAACACAATAAAAATCTGCATAGTGAAGGAAATACTCAACAAAACTAAAAGCAACCCACAGAATGGGAGAAGAGATTGGCAAACGATACCTCCATAGAGTGTTAGTATCCAAAACATATAAAGAACTCACACAACTCTTCACCAAAAACCCTACAAATAATCCAATTAAAAAATAGGCAGAAGACAAAAAGACATTTCTCCAAAGAAGACATTCAGATGGCCAAGAGACACATGAAAAGATGTTCAACATCACCCATCAGGGAACTGCAAATCACAACCACAATGAGAGATCACCTCCCAACTGTCAGAATGGCTAAAATGAAAATACAAGAAAGAACAAGCGTTGATGAGGATATAGAGAAAAAGGAACCCTCATTCACTGTTGGTGGAAATGCAAACTGGTGTGGTGGCTGCCCCCATTTTGGAGGTACCTCTGAAACTAATAATATATTACATTAATATAAAAAATATTTAAAAATATAAATAAAATTTTTTTGAAGAGTGAATAAAAGGACAATGACAATTAAAAAAAAGAACTGCTCTGTGATCCAATATTTGCACTACTGGGTATTTACCTCCCAAATACAAAAGCACTAGTTTATAGCAGCATTATTTACAATAGCCAAATTATCGAAGCAACCCAATTGTCCATCCACAGATGAATGGATAAAGAAGAGGTGGTGTATATATACAATGTATACATTGTATGTATACAATGGAATATTACCTGGCCATCAAAAAGAATAAAATCTTGCCATTTGCGACGACATGGATGGAGCTAGACAGTATTATGCTAAGTGAAGTAAGTCAATCAGAGAAAGATAGATACCACAGGATTTCACTCATATGTGGAACTTAAGACACAAAACAGATGAACATAGGGGAAGCGGGAAAAAAGAGAGAGGGAAGCAAACCATAAAAGAGTCTTTTTTTTTTTAAGATTTTATTTATCCATCTGGCAGAGAGATCACAAGTAGGCAGGGAGGCGGGCAGAGAGAGAGGGGGGAAGCAGGCTCCTTGCCGAGCAGAGAGCCCGATGCGGGGCTCGATCCCAGGACCCTGGGATCATGACTTGAGCCGAAGGCAGAGGCCTTAACCCACTGAGCCACCCAGGCGCCCCAGCATAAGAGAGTCTTAACGATAGAGAACAAACTGAGGGTTGATGGAGGAAAGTGGGTGGGGATGGGCCAGGTGGGGGACGGGGATTAAGGAGGACATTTGCTGTGATGAGCACTGGGTGTTGTATATAAGTGATGAATCACAGAATTCTGTTCCTGAAACCAATATTACACTATACATTAACTAACTAGAGTTTAAATAAAAATTTGACCAAAAAAGAGTATACTTCTCTTAACAAGCACTAATACATGGAACTGCTAAATCACTATATTATACAACTGAGACTAATATAACACTGCATGTTAACTACATTGGAATTAAAATTAAAAAAAAAAAACAAGGAAATCTTGCCATTTGCAACAATATGGATGGATACCGAGGGTATATGCTAAGTGAATAAGTCAGAGGAAGACAAATAATATATGATTTCACTCATCTGTGAGTTTAAGAAACAAAACAAATGAATGAAGAAAAAGACAAACAAAAAACAGACTGAAATATGCAGAACAAATGGTTTCCAGAGGGCAGGTGGGTAGGGGGATGGGTGAAATAGGGGAAGGGGATTAAGAGCACACTTCCCATGATGAGCACTGAGCAATGTATAGAACTGTTGAATCACTATATTGTATACCAGAAACTCAAAACACTTGGCATTAACTCTTCTGGAATTCAAATTAAAAAAGAAATGTAATAAGTATTCTATGAAGTCATCTAATATACAGTATATACTCATGTAATACACAACACATACCTCAACTGTTCCCAAAATGCTTTGTATGTTTTTTTCCCAGTCCAGGTTCCAATGAAAGTTCGTATACTGCATTTAATTGCCATGTCTCCTTAGTCTCTTAACCTAAAACAATCCCTTCCCCTCTCTGTCTTGATATAGACTTTTCCCCAAGAGTTCAGGCTAGTGGTCTTAAAGAATATCTCACATTGTGGTTGTCTCTGATGATATCCTCATGATTAGATCTAGATTAAACAATCTTGGCAGAGATACTTCTTATATGCTGTTCGTCCTTATCATATCATATCAGGAGGCTCATTATGTCATATTGCTGATGGCAAAACTGACCACTGAAAGTGGTGAGCATCATATCTCGCCACTATAAACATACATTGTTTCCTTTGTAAGCAATCTATGGGGGGATATCCTGATACCATGTGAATATCCTGTTGCCCATACTAATTTTCACTCAATGGTTTTAGCACCTGTTGATGATCTTTGATAAATTATTACATTGGAGGTTGGAAGATGTTGAGTTTCTGTCTTTTCTCCTACATTTGAATATCAGTCTTACTCTAAAAAGAAGAGTTTTCCTTCCACTCTCACCCTCCCTAAACCCTATCACTTCAGACTCATAGATTATTTTAATTCAATGTATTATAATCTATTATTAAGATCATTATTTATGATGTTAAAACTGTCTTCAATTTGACCAGTGGGAACCCTTCAAACCAATCCCTGTGTCATTCTGACGACCCCATTAGTATTTCAGCTTCCTTCCTTTCCAGCCTAACCTTGTACTTTTCACTGCCCCAGCCCTATAATCAGCCATTTCTGCAAGGGACATTGGTTCTTTTTAATGGGGAATGGTATTTAGAAACCAATATCTGAGCTCTAGGTATCCTCATTGCCACTGGAGTGTCATTACATCAAAATCTTTTGAGTGAACAGAGCTAGGAAAAACGCACATAGATACATAAAATCATACTAATATCCTTTATTAAAATTTAACATTAGAGGGCTTTCCTTTACTTTCTGTTACTTTATACTTAAATCCCTTTTCCTATACCATGAAAATCTTGGTTCCTCGTAACATGAATACATTTCCTTATTTGTTTCCTCCTACAGCTGACATAAATGCACAAATATAATATATTAATAATACATTTACTAAGTAAAGATGACAACTACTTTGCAGCTCTTTTTGTGTTTAGAACATATTCTACTAACGATGTATATGATCAGAGAACTGTATTAAATTTTTTGAAAAAAAATTGCATTTCCTTTCCTCTCTGTGGTTTATTACAAATGTGATATTTACGTAGGTCCATTTGTTACTATTTGTAGTATGTTTTAAGGTTTGATTTTTTTCATCGCTTTTTACTGCTTTTTTTTTTAAAGATTTTATTTATTTATTTGACAGAGAGAGATCACAAGTAGGCAGAGAGCCAGGCAGAGAGAGAGAGAGGAGGAAGCAGGTTCCCTGCTGAGCAGAGAGCCCGACGCGGGACTCGATCCCAGGACCCTGAGATCATGACCTGAGCCGAAGGCAGCGGCTTAACCCACTGAGCCACCCAGGCGCCCTTACTGCTTTTTTTTTAAAGAAGTAAAATGTTTGTCTGTTAAAAAGTCACAATTATATAAAAAGCTACTGTAGAGAAGTTTGTTTTTTGTTCTCATCTTCTATACCCAATTTCCACTAACCCCATAGATTCTGTCTTATCCTTTCTCTGTTTTTGTAAGGAAAATGCACACATACAAACATATGTATATTGCTACTTCTTACACACACACACACAAATAACATGCCATATTTCGCACTTTTCCATTATACTTAATAATTGTCCTGAAAATTATACCATATCAGTTCATAGACTTTGCTCATTACTTTTTTTTAAAGATTCACTTATTTATTTTAGAGAGAGAGAAAATGAGTGAGTGAATGCATGAGCAGGGGGATAGGCAGAGGGAGAGAATCATCAAGCAGACTCCCTACTGAGCAGGGTGCCCGACACAGGGCTTGAGCCCAAGACCCTGAGATCATAATCTGAGCTGAAATCAAGAGTGATTTCAGCTTAGCCAACTGAGTCCCCCAAGCACCCCTGCACCTCATTCTTTTATACAACTATTTATACTCTGTGGTACTCCATGCCTTAAAATTCTTTATCTCTACCATGGTACCTAGCACTATTTCAGGATGATAGCAGATAAACTACAAATATTTTATGGTTGGTTAAACAAAATAATAGTGGTCTAAATTGCAGCATAATCTACTATGGTTAGGAGTAAGATTAAATTCCCTAAAAATTGCTTTAAGAGGTTGTAGCCAATCTTTTCCTAAGGATCTTAGGAATAACAAGTGAGGGAAACGGTAGTCTATATTAAGGTATATGGCTGGTCCAGTATCCACTCTAGCAAACGTCATCACTCAGAAAATTTTGGAAGCTGAAATAAATTAGAATAAATGCCTCACCAACATTAAGACTATTTTTGAAATACCGCTGTACAGCTAAAATATTCCCCCAGCTGAGAGAACTTTCTTCACAATGACACTACTGAGAGGTGATTTAGTAGTGAATTTGCTTAACGTTTTAAAATCCTGTAATCATAGGTCATTTAGTGAGCTCTAATTTTTTTCCCTTCAATTATGGAGTTTGGCACAAACTGTTCCTTTTCACTGCTTTCAGTTATCACAGAGTTTAATTTTTTAAACTACGCAAAACCATGTGTGTTGTTTACTGGCAAGCCTTCCTATGAATGTGAAAAGAACCTGGTTCCCATCCAGACTTTGATCTATGTGCCCTAAGACGGGGGCACCTTGTACCAGTCCTCAACAGCTTCATTTAAGTTCTTGTTCCTTAATGCAAATGATTGATTCTTCAACAACCCAGCGTGTTCACAAACCACCTTGCTTTTAAAGTGTGTTTTGGGAGGAACCAGTGAACTTGCTACTCAAAGTGTAGTCCCTGAGCCCAGCAGCAGCATCTGGGAGCTTGTTAGAAATGCAGAATCTGGGACCCCATCTCAGACATATCAAGTCAGAATCTCATTTTTAACAAGATTCTCAAGGGCATTTGTGGTACACATTAGAGTTTGCAAAGCACTTATGTCACATTTGTAGGTGAGAATCAAACAGCTAAACAGGGACATTGCGACCCATCGGCAAGGGGCCAGTGTCCATCCCATGTGTGGCTGGCTAGTAGAGATGGTGGAGACAAGATAATGATGGACTGGGGTCACTGCATGAAGTCCTGGGGGGAAGGGAGTGATAAAGAAGCCAGAGAACTTTGTAAAATCTCTCTCACAGCAATAAAAGGGCATGAGGAAGGCATGGAAAGAGGAAGAGATAGAGATAGTAAAAGATGGAAGATGCCAGAAAAATCGGAGCTTTGGTCCCGCTGGCAGATTCACTGTAACTGGAACACAAATTAGTGATGAAGGAAGGATCATGAAGAAGGTCCCAGTCAAGAGCAGTCGGCAGAACAGCGAAGAGTGTAGGGCTCAGAGGGTCCGGCAGCACCTCCCCCCCCACACCAAGTAGAATCCATCTCCTCCCCTTGATTTATCCTCCAGTGATCATGAGTTTTCCGAAGGCCTACATATACCAGATGATAATGGAGAGTTTTGTGAGACTTTTCCCCTTGATAGGCAATCTACAAATTTATTACGTATTTTCTTGATTAATTAAACCTCTTCCCATAATGATGGCTTAAGAGTGCTTGTGCATGTGAGTATGTCGGGTGGGGAGGTAAGGAGTAATCAAGTACCATTTCTAGATCTAATACGAAAGATATATGAGTGAGAAAGTGAGTGAAGACAGTTAAATGTCCCCCAGATTACTACAGAGACCCCCCCCCCCAGTTTGTGCTGGATCAAAACTAAGGCTGAGTTGCATCCTTAAATTCAGAACTGGAAGGCCGCATTGAAATCCCTCGACATTTACTGATTCTGTGTCATTACTGATTCTAATTTAAGACAATGAAGACCCTGTCCTATCTGCCAGGAGTCAAGAGTTGCCAAAACCTGAACTAAGTCATCTAAATCTCCTATGATTTGTATTCATGTTCTATAAAGTTGAGGTTGCCACTTGTGCACCTGAGCAAGAGAGCGAGAGTTTAGATGATGCCAGGCAATGTTGATCCTGTTCTATCTTCTGTTCTAGTTGGAAAGAGATTTATCTTCCAATTTTGCAATAATTTGTAGTATTTGAGGTTTTTTCCTCACTCTCCCCATTCCTCAGCCTCTTTGGCATCCTTCTTTAGAATCCCAGGGAGGGCCGGAGGCACCTTTCACCTGCATTTTCAATAACCCTAGCAAAGAAAGAGAAGCCCAGAGAAATATTAAGTAGCATGGAGTGTACCCAGCTATTTCTTTTAATAAAGGAACAAGTAAATTAGCTTCACAGAGTAATGCTGAAATCGGTTTCCTCCCCACACAAAACCATGAAGATATTTATATATAATTTATCTTTCTAAGTTGTCATGGGGCAAAAGACCACTCGCTGGGCAGCAGGCTTCTCTTGCTACTTAAAGAGAATTACGTGATTAAATAGAGACCTGAAAAGTTTTGAACAAGCACTGAAGAAGAAAAGGTTTCCTCTTCAAGCCTTAATGAAGTGAGCTCATTCCTCCTCCAACATCAACTTAGCCCTTGTGTAGTTTGTTTTCTCGCGGGTTAATCACTGACCAGAGCTGCAGTGCGGACCACCAGTTTCCAATAAACCATAAAAGGCCGATCAGCAGCCTTTGTGCTTTTCTGTAGGGCTTAGCAGACAGCAGCTGAATAAACCTGTTCAAAGTCAGAACAGTCAAGCAGGAGCGCAGAGGCCCAGCCGGTGCCTCTGGTGAATCCTGAAAAGCAAATTAATTTATTAGGACATAATTGATAGCATGTGCAAATACACTAGGCAAAGACTCCCCTGTGCTAATTTTGGCATAATTAAATATGGGGCAGTTAATGAAGAGTGTTCCGGGAAAGCAACATTATGATAAATATCCATACTTGCTATGTTACATGCAGGCCAAAGCCTCTGCTTTCGGGGTTTAGAGAAAACCCAGAGGGAAAGAAAAGACCTAACAAACTGTGGTTCCTCTGAATTAAGCTTTAAATAAAGGCCGGTACAAGTGAAATACGCCCAGAAAAAGAATTACTTGAATATGCAGAGAAAGGAGGACATGAAATCTATCAATTACATTTTCATGTAAATGTCCATGTTCTTTCTTTTCGGGAGAGTTTCACATTTGCCAATCTATGGAAAGCCTGTGTGCAGACGTTGTGTAAGCAAGGGCTTCCTTTAAAAAAAAAAAAAAACAATAAAACAAAAAACAAAAACAACAAACCACCAAAAAAACTCCACCTGCCAAGGTAGTACAGAACCAACGTAAAGTACCAGTCAATGCGCTACTGGCTGTATGGGGTCCTCTGGCGCTGGCTCTCTTTTGTTTCTGCCCTTCCCGTCCCCACCCCCACCCGCCCTGCAAACTTGCTTCAGAAATTACTGCCAAAAACAGTGCTCCCCGCGGGTCGGGACCTGAGCTTCAGCAGGCTTTCCAGACTCACGATGCAGTAACAACTCCATCAAGCAGTTGCTGATGTGGCCCTTGGCTTCAGACTCCACAGGTTAAGAAAACAAAACAAGGGGTGGGGGGGACATTCCCCGGACAAAAATAAATAACACCTCGCTAACCAGCTTGGCTGACTGGGCTTTTGAAGTCAAGGCGTCAGTATGCATAGGGAATGTCAAATGTCTAAATTGTGCCGTTTTTCTCCAAAGGATCTTTGAAGCACCCTTTGAAGATGGGAGAGACAGTCCCCTTTGTGCTGGTAAACAAAGGTGGCCTTCCCCATCATCACGTCCTCCCCTAACCCCTGAGGCTGATAGGTGAGGGAAAGGCGGACACTTTCATTTCCTACATTCATTGACAAGGATTTTCTTCGGAGAAGTCTTAGATCTGCGGAGAGTTCATTGTCACTTGGAGTTATGTTTATCTTCCCAAACAGGAGCCTCTTCTAACACATTTCAATGGCTTGTCGCCAATTGTGTTGTCAAAGGGCTCGGGCTTTCCAAATTATTTGCTGCTGGTTAGTGTGTGACAGATCCTGAAGGTAATAGGAGGCTTCCCCCATCTGCTCTGGTCAGTTTCTTTTCCCCAGCAGGCATCATGGTGTCATTTCTATTCTCCACACCCTCGGATTTTCTGACAGCTAAAGCCGCCAGATAAATGATCATTCTGGATACATTTGTGATGCATGATAGGCCAGAGAAAGCAACCAACATTCGGGTGACCCTTAGCATCGTTGTCGATATCTGAATCCAGGAGTCTGTGTATACGTCTGCTACGTGTTTTCTTTGGGGATCCTGAAGGGTTTTCAATCAGCTTGAGATTATTTATCCCAGCTTTGAGCATCATACGAACTTAAATCAACAGAGTGTATGCTTTTCAAGGCCTGTGCCCTCATCCTGCGGCAGAGGCTGGACAGTGCCATTTAGCCTTCGGAAGACAAATAACTATGAGAGATGGCCTTCCAAATTAAGTGGCACTTTGGAAAAAGTGAAACAGAATTTTAATCCAAGCAGCGGAGATTCTAGTTACATTTCCAAAAGTAGTCCAAAGAGACAAAAACAAACCAACAAAAAAATCTAAGGACACTTCAAAGGGAAAACAAAACAAAACAAAAAACCTAAACATTAACTGACTTTTAAAGAGAGACCTGGCCTCGAGGAAAAAGTTTTCAACAGAGAGCACGGACCTACGGACGGACCTGGGAAGGCGAGAAGACTCATCACCGGCAAATGGGAGTCTGAACGGTGACAGAATGTCGGTGACTCACCTGACTGTCGTCAGCACAGGCCGGCCGAAGGGGACACTAACTAGTACACCAGGCCAGAGAGGAACCACCGGCATCATTCGTCTGGGTCCCCTTCTCAGGCAGCTTTCCAGTGGCTATTTTATTCCACGGAGTCTTGCAATTTGGTCACCTTAAACTTGTTTTTTTGCGTGTACTTTGCTATTTCAGCCAGTTTATTTCTCTCACCTGCATACCCCATGGGGGAAGCACTGATTGCTTTAATTCTAACATTTGGAGTGGAACCCATTCATGAAACTTTCTGGCTGCGTGATTCAAACGAAGGCTTCTCTTTCCTCTTTTTGTTCTCACCAGAAAATCAATTCACTTGAAGAGCCTCTTAATCCCATTTTTTGCAATCAACAATTGCCACTTGTATATCGCTCTAATAGATTAAGAAGTGGGATGATGCGGTTGTCTGGTCTAATTCAACCCTATTCAGGTAGCCGCAGCCCGAGGCACTTTGTAGTGCCAAGTGCAGAGCTCGACAGGAAGACTTTTGCTATCATAATTTCCTGTGGAGCTATGCACTGCCCCCACTGAGGAGTCTGAATTACTTTGAATTAGGCTCGACAACCACAGAGAGTGGAAATCCAGCAAGGGACAATAACCAACTCTTTGAGCATGACTTGCATGGGTTATTTTTTTCTTCGCCTTAGCACAGAAAGGAGGAATTTCAAAATGCACATCTATTTAAATGACAGCGACCTGCCATAAATCAAGTGTGAAACAAAAGGGGAAAGAGTTGAAGGGAGAGAGAAGTTGGAGTGGGGAAAAATTAATCAAAACAGTTTTCAAAAACTTCATCGTTGCAGCCTGTGAAAATGGTCAGGCCTACACCATCACCATGACAACCCGGAGCCAGCCCGTGTCGGGGAAGCCACCTCGGCCCTTAACAAACTCAGCCTCTCGTACTCAGCCTAAGTTCAAGTCTCATGTCTGAACTCCTGCAAAATCACACACGCACGCGCAAACAAACAAATAGGTGAGTTGAAAAAGCTGTTCCGGCTTCTCTGGCGCTCTGCTGGCCTGCAAAACCTTCTGCTGCGGTAATCAGACGAGCTCAACGTGAAGTTCATTCTGAAACCCTGGCCGGCACTGCCTCAGGTGGGCGGCGCTTGAACCGTAAAGCCTCTGCGGCAAAATGATCAGCCCCGAGTGGCAAAACCGTCCTCCCCGAGTCCACGGAGCTGATTCCAAGAACCATCCCATTCGGAAGCGTGTGATTAAGAGGTGCTATTCCCAGAGACACCAGTTAAACAAAGTGTTCTAGGTCGAGGAGGTGGAGATCTCCATTCCGTTCACCGGGACTCGAGTCCTGCACTCTTACAGGCACAGCATCAAAAAAAAAAAAAAAATGCGTGAAATCTAAATAAATATAGGTTTCTCTTCTCCAGAGTTCCAATCCCCATTCCTCCTCTTTTACCTTTCTGTGTTCAGAAAAGAAAGAGGACAAAGAGGAAGTCCCACTGATTCAAAACGAGCAGAACAGCCTAACAACAGAGCACAACTGTTCTCTCATGCATAACTGGGATTAGGAGAGACGCAGAAAAAGACTTCTGAGAAAAAGGGAACAACAAAAGGAACAGGAGTGCTAACAAAACTTTTTTTCTTTCCATTGAAGCAAAAGAGAGGGAAAAATGAGGACTGCTTGAAAAAAGACAGAAGAAGAAAGATTAAGAAACAGAAGTGAGGGCTTTCACCTCTTGTTTTACTTTTAGCCCAATCCGGCCGGAGAAACAAAACCCAGAAGGAGAGCAGGCGACAGCCTTAGACACTTTGGCAAGTTTCTCGCAAATATCCAGGGTGTGGGACAGTGTCTCCTGCTCGGGACAGGATGCGTGTGAATTCATTCTGATACAGAGGGAGATCGGGGGAGGGCAGGGGAGTTTTGGCATTGGGGGAGCACATTCACAAATTAAACATAATTGTTTAGAAAAGAATGACCCTGAGGTCAACGCCACCAGCGTGGCATCAGGGAGGGATTCAGAGCTCAGGCGACTGCAAACTTTGATTCAGGGCTTCTCACAAAGGCCTTCAGGATCAGTCATATTCGGCGGCGACTCCCCCGAGCTGGCTTTCCTAGAGGTTTCACAGATCCCATTAGATTGTAATGATCACAGAGCTGAGGAGAACACCCGTTTTTAGGTTTCATCTCCAAGATTCTCACCACGCCCTAAACTAGGAATGAGATGCTTTCCCCATGCCTCATAGCTAGTTTGATTTAAAAAAAAAAAAATGATGTCTGCTGACATTCAAAAATCTGATCCTTTCACGATAGAGTTCCACCGCGGGAGTGCCAACAGCCGTCATGCCTGCTGCTGGGACCCTGCAATAAACGACCCTCACAGAACCCAGAAAGGGAACAGAAGGGTCTACGCATAAGTAGAAGCTTCGGGTGGCCGAAGAAAAGGCCTTTTATGGATGGGACAGGACCACAGAACCAAGATTAGTAAGCCAGAGTTGATAACAGGCAATTATTCTGAGATTCTAATACAGAGCTTTCCCACTCTGCTCCCCGCAGTACACCCAAACAAAGCTCCTCTCCAGATCTATAAACAGTCATCGAGGTGCTTTGTGTACCCTCTGCTAAGTACCTCCTGTGTGCCAGGCGTGGGGTACACGCTCTTTGATGTGATCTGCTCAGTAACTCTGTGATGTCCGCCTCAGCGTGGCCGTTTTGCAACACGCTAGGCTGTGTGGCTTCCTTTCCTTAAGTCATTCAACAAACAGCGAAGGAGTGTCAGCTATGTCGCACGCAGTGAATGTCGCTAAAGCTAAAAGGACAGCAGTACAGACAGCATTTCTGTCTTTCCGGCACTTACCGTCTAGTTAGGGAAGCAAATATTAGACAGCTGAGGACAGGAATAAATCATTTATAGTTGTGCTATGGTTGCGCTCTATGTCTTCTGTGTGGAGAGAAAGCACGGTGCTGTGGGAGTGGGATAGGTCTGGGCCCCTAACCCGGTCAGAGGTGAAGAAAGAGGCAGTGTGACAAGCTTTTTTTTTTTTTTTTTTTAGATTTTCCTTATTTGACAGACAGAGATCACAAGTAGGCAGAGAGGCAGGCAGGGTGGGGGAGAAGCAGGCTCCCTGCTGAGCAGAGAGCCCGATGAAGGGCTTGATCCCAGGACCTTGAGATCATGACCTGAGCCAAAGGCAGAGGCTTAACCCACTGAGCCACCCAGGCGCCCCATGGCAAGCTCTCTTAAGGAGGGGGAAGAGGGAGTGCGACTGGAAAACACTTGTGCACTGAGGAACTTCAAGGCGAACACTGGGGTGGAGGTTAGCGAATGAGGCTGAGAGCGATAGAAAAGCAGGTGGACGGCAGACCATTCCGGGCGCACTTTATGGACTAATGAAAGATTTTTTTGACTTCAACTTCAGTTCAAAGATCTGAAATGGTTTGAAGTAGGTGAGTGGTGGAATTAGATCGCTGTCTCTGACTGCTGTAGGGAGAATATTCCGGAACGGAGCAGGGCAAGCAGGGCTCTCCGAGGTACAGGGGCGCAGGCTCTCTGTGCATAATAAGGCTTTACCTGGGGGCAAGTGGAGGCTGAAATAGGGCCAGAGCTCTGCTTGTCAAGCACAAAGTCCAGGATCTGGGATGTGTCTACTCAAAGGGAACTTCTTTATCTAAGTCATACAAAGGCGTAGTATAGGCCAGTGGTGATGCAGACCGAAAGGAAGGGCCACAACGAGAAGGCTGTTGAAACTGTCCTGATGAGACTCAAACGATTGATTCAGGCCAGACCATCAGTGGAAACTATGTTAAAGCATTAGGTTGAAATATCTGTGGGGACCTGGATATCAGCATGTTGCTGAAGCGCTGCCCAGCAGGTTCCTGCTTGCAAGAGGGATGTGGAGCTTTATGGCGGAGGCGTCGGGATGTTCCCACGTGACCTCAGCGATCCAGCGATCATAGCCTCTCTATTGCGGGGACAATCAGACATTACAATGGGACATAATGTGAGGACTATACTGCTCTGTTAGGGCCGCCGTAATAAAACACCACAGACTAGGTTGTTTTTAAAAATGGCAATGGATTGTCTCATGGCTCTGGAGGCTTGAAGTCCAAGATCAAGGTGTCTGCAGGACTGGTCTCTCCTGAGGCTTCTCTCCTTGACTAGCAGGTGGCAGTCTTCTTGCTGTGTCCTCGTGTGGTCCTTCCTCTGTGCATGTGCATCCTCAACATCTCTCTCTGTAGGTCTTAATCTTTTCTTCTTCGAGGGATGCCAGTCAGACTGCTTTAGGACCCACCCTAACGGCCTCATTTTAACTTACTTCTTTAAAGGTCCTATCTCCAAATAAAGTCACAATCCGAGGTCCTGGGGGCTAGGGCTTCCACATGTAAATTCAGATGGACATAATTCAGTCCATAACAAGGATTCTTGCCTGAAATATTTAACCTGAATCCAAAAAAGTCTTAGATTCAGATCTAAATCTCAGTTTACAGAGAATGCTAAGGACAGAAGAACAAGTTAAACACTACAGTAAGGCAGCAATCATTAAAATCCAGCAAAGTGAGACCTTCTAGAGGACAACTGGCTAGCTCTATTTAAAAACTCAAAGTTTTGTTGTTGTTGTTTTTTAAAGTGGGATGCTTGGGGGAGGCTAACATTATAGATTAAAGGAAATTATAAATGCAATACATGGTCTTTGATGGGATCTTCCTAGTTTGATCACATTTCAAGGATTTTTTTTTTAAAGATTTATCCATCTACCTGAGAGAGAGCGAGAGAGAAAGAGAGAGAGCGAGAGTGCACACAACTGACAAGATGGGCAGAGAGAGAAGGAGAATCCCAAGCAGGCTCACCACTGACCACGGAGCCCAGACGCAGGGCTCGATCTCACACCTCTGAGATCATGACCTGAGCCAAAAATCAAGAATCAGATGTTCAGCTGACTGAAACTGGGAAAACTTGAATATGAAGTAAGGGTTAGATGTCATTAAGAAATTATTGGTCATTTGTTAGATGTGATAATGCTATTGCAGTTATGGAGGAAAATAACTTTTCGAGACTGATACTGAAGTGATTATGTTGTAGTTCTCCTGAAAACAATTTATGAGACAGATGAAGCAAATGTGCAAAAGATTAAGAATGGTTAAATCTAGTGATCTATATATGGGTGTTCATTATACTGTCGTATCTTTCTGAGTGCTTGCAAATTTCCATTAAAAAACATTAAACACGTGGGGGCGCCTGGGTGGCTCAGTGGGTTAAGCCGCTGCCTTCGGCTCAGGTCATGATCTCAGGGTCCTGGGATCGAGTCCCGCATCGGGCTCTCTGCTCAGCAGGGAGCCTGCTTCCTTCTCTTTCTCTCTCTGCCTGCCTCTCAGTGTACTTGTAATTTCTCTCTGTCCAATAAATAAATAAAATCTTTAAAAAAAAAAACATTAAACATGTGATTTGCCCCAAATGTGAAAAAGAAAGAAAGAAGTACAGGTGAGATAATGATGGCTTGAGCTAGGGCGATGATAGGGATAGAAGGAAGTCAGTGGATCCAAGTGATGACGTGGGTGAAGAAAACGGGCAGAATTTGGAGGCCTTATCTGCATCGGGGAGGTAAGAGAAGAAGAGGTGTCAGGGGCATCCCCCGGGTTTCTGGCTGGGCAACCGAGTGGACAGTGGGGTCTTCACTGAGACATACAAGACAGGGAAGAAACTGGTTTGGGACGGAAGAGAAGTTCAGTTGAGGGCACGTTCAACTCAAAGTCCCTCGGCGATGCAAGTGGACATATTCATTCTGAAGGTCAGAAGAGAAGTCTGAGCTGGGGACACAAATGTGAGAGTTGTTGCCATGTAGCCAGTCATCCAAGCCAGGGGGTGGGTGGAGGAACCACTGAGGGATATGGTGTAGAATAAGGAGAGAAACAATAATTAAAAAAAAAAAAGAAAGAAAGAATAGAAATAATAGAAATTTCCACCATGAGCTAGGCAGAAGAATTCATGGTCAATTTGACACACATTCATTGAGAACATAGTGTGTCATCCGGGAGAATTATGGGAAGAGTCTGAGAACACAGAGAATGGGCTAAGGATACATGGGAGTGTGATCCATCTGAAAAAGCAGAAATTCCCCATTAAAAATAATTATATCTAGTTATTTGAAAGTATGACATTTGGAGTTGATTTTTAATACATGGATTCATGAAACATTATTAAAGCAGCTCACTAAAGAAGATACTTTCACTGTAATGTACAAAGTGGGTATGTGTTCTTAATACCACAAATGTCATCCATAAACCAAACCAAAACAAAAGAAAAAATGCATCAATCCACAAAATAAATAAAAGGACCCAAAGGAAGCAAACCCATTTGCCTTATAAGAAATATTCCAAATCAACACATTCGAAAAGCATTTATGGAGTAATTGTTACATGTCAGGCCCTGCGTTGGTCTCATTTCCACAATTTATCTCATTAAATCTTCAACATAATTAATCTCACGGCTGTAATCCCTATTTTGCCAGAGACAGCTACGGCTAAAGAGAGATGAAGAACAGGCCTGCCCGGGGCACAGCCAGCTAGCAGCCAGAGCCATAAGGAGCCTCTTCCTACCAAATCTGAACTACCCTGGAGAAGTGTGTTATTTCAGGAAACCCCATGGCTACTCTTTTTAAAGGAAAGAATAACTTATTATGTCATTGATCACCCCCTAAGTTCCTCGTTTTGTAAAGTTTGGGTTTTCATGCAGCAGGTTTCCTTTAAAAAAAATAGCCACCTATATTTTAGAAGCCTTTCAAGAAGCAAATTGTCCCCCGAAATTGCTCCTTACTACTAAAGCTCCATGATTAAATAACCCAACACAACACCTGCCATGGGAAATGGGTAGTGCCAGCAGTACACAGATTACACATTCAGTAAATGCATTTTACATTTCCTCTGGTTTTCCACAATAATTGAGTACTTACTATGTTATGATTCATGGAATATGGACCTTTAAAAAAAAGTGTCTATAGCCACCTCATGGGTTACACCGAAGCTTTAAAGGCCACTTTAAAGCGGCCTTCACAAATCAGAATTCATGTAAGACCATTCAATTTTCTAATCCTTTAAAAGCGCTGGTTAATAATAAGCTTTAGAGGCATGAGCTGTTTTTCTACCTTAGGCCAACAGATAATGGACCAAGGAAAAGTCTATGGGGTCTACAAGCAAGCAGCATTCATGGAGATAAACGCTAGCAGAGACATTTTCCATCTTGGTGATAAAGACTCTCATAAGTGGCCATCTGGGTGGCATCAGTTCTATCCATGGAACAGAGTAAAGAAAAAGAAAGGAAGTTTGGAGACCAGGCCAGGAGAACAAATATATAATCTAATCAGAAGAATCTGAGCATAGAGACTAAGCCACTTTCAAAATTTTCAAGAATTGAGTGCTCCATGCACGATGGAGAGCTCTCATGTCTTTCAACAATTAGGTTTTTTTTTTTTTTTTAACACATTGAGCTTTACAATCCCTGACATGCCTCTCTTGACCGTCCTCAAGCATATGAGCATCTTTTGATACATGGTGAGCTCAAGGCAGATTTACCATGAAGGGAATGTAGTTTTGAGCTTCGAAACCCATTACTAGGTGGGGCCCTAGCAATGCATTCGCATGGCCATGTGGTATTGTACAATTTTTTAAAAGTAAGCGTTTTTGTATTATTTTTCTTAGGAATCCCCCTCCCCACCAAACATTATAAATGCTTTTAGGTACCACAAAACCTGGCTCCCTCTCTAGTCAGGAAACTCTTAACGAACACTCATCCAGGATGCGCAAATGTCTCCTGTTTTGAAGTCCTTTTCCAAGTCAGCTAAACAGAGACCAGATCAAGCCACAAAGGACCTCCTTAATCAGAATTTTAAATCAGCAAGAGGACCACAGAAAATAGTGCTTAGAACATCTAGTCTATAATGAGTCCATATTTTCTGGAATCTTCTAATAGTCCCAGTATGTTTTGGATTTAAAAACCAATGATCATATGTAACGTTCACCTCCAAGACAGTTAATACCTAAACTTTTTTTTTTTTTCAGGAGAAAAAAAAATCTTTTTCTCTAAGACTGAAAATGTACCACTAGGATAGAACACATCCTTCATCAGCCTGTGGACTAGGCTCCCTTCTCCAAGAACAGAGTTCTCTCCTGGGACTCACTTTGTACAGCTTTGGCCTCTCTGTGATATTGGGATGGAAAATCCACAATGGCTGAGATTCTGCTTTTCTAGACTTCTGTGCCGAAGCAAGGGACGCTCTTTCCAGCGAGGAACTTGAATAGTTCACGACATGAATTCCAACTTAGACATGTAGTTGAAAGGGAGACAAACATTCTTCCTGCCCTGGTTTCATCACCCGCGAACAGGAGGAGGAAGCAGGAAGACACCACGTGACCTTCGTTTAGATATATTCCGAGACAGACTGTTCTAGCAGTTTTCCCATTGACCGCCAGTTGTCACGATTATAGCACACATACACAGACACACAAACTCACAATTACCAACTTTCTGGCTGCAAATATCAGATGCTTAATGAAGGATATCCAGTGCCTAGCTCGGTGCATAGAATGTGTACGATGTTTACCAAAGGAAATGAGGGTTTGACTGTTGGAGGTGAGAGCTGACTACGTATCTCTTTATCAACACGTATATTCTTTCTGCATTTTCTCTCTCTGTCACACACACGCGTGCGCACACACACATAACCCTCTCTCAGCTGTTTATGGCTACAGCTCAGTCTTTAAGTGCCAACTGGCCTGGCCCTGGGGATTCAAACATTCCAGCTGTCCAGATCCCAAATCCTAGAATATTTCTGAGTAGGTGGCCCCTGTGTGAGATTTGGCCAAGATTCTCCCAGTTCCTGGCAACATCCTGTGTCTCACATCTTGTTTCTTAAAAGAGTTTTAAAATACAAAATAATATCACAATAGAAAAAAATACAAATTATGAGTTCCCCAGGCTTTAACGGAAATACTCTGAGCATATGATACATCGCCAACACGTCCAATTTCACAGCACTGCCTGTAAAAGCTTGGCTTTCAGTACATTTTTCCTGCTCCTGAGGTGGTAGGAAAACAAGAGGTAGTGCGGAGGCAGGGAAAAGTCAGTCAAATGCATGTCCCATGGCGTGAGCACTCTAGCCCGTCTTCACCCTGGAGCAGCTCACTTGCCCCCCGCCCTCCCTTCCTGAGTTTGGCCAACGACACCCCTGACGTTCCTTACAGCCTGTCAACAGCAGGGAGTGCGTGCATTGTGTCTTCAGGATTGTTCGCTTTCCAATGTATTCTGGGACAACAGACTCTTTTGGTTCTGGGCCCCAAGGAACAGTTCTCCCTGGGTCCTGTACCTGGTACTGAATTTCTGTCATTAATTATCTGACATTTATCACCAGAAAAAGAAGAATTTTATGTGTGTGGGAGACAACGAAAGTGACAACGGGTGGTTAATGAGAAAACTCTTTCAGGAGAGGAAGGAATGTCCTTTTAGTACTTCCTACTTACGTTGATTACCATATGCTTTAGAAAGCTTCATTGTGAACAGGTATGTGATTTATAATTGAAAAAAAATATGGCATATGACATTTCTAGATGAAAGTGGGTTGGTGACTTTTAGATAATTTTTAAAAATATTTTATTTATTTATTTGACAGAGAGAGATGGCAAGTAGGCAGAGAGACAGGCAGAGAGAGAGAGAGGGAAGCAGGCTCCCCGCTGAGCAGAGAGCCCGATGCCGGACTTGATCCAGGACCCTGAGATCATGACCTGAGCCAAAGGCAGAGGCTTAATCCACTGAGCCACCCAGGTGCCGAAGATAATATTTTTATTCATCCAACAAATACTAATTGAACATTTGCCACAAACCAGGAATACAAAGCACAGAGAATGTAATGCAGAAAAAGTCATATTCCCTGCCCTCAGGGTCTTAGACTTGAGGGAGACAGTCAGAGAAACAGGTCATACTATGAGTGGACATAGGAATGAATGACCCCAGGATACTATGGGAGCATAGAGCGATGCCTAAACCAGTCTCAAGTGGCCAGGGAGGGAGGGAGGAATATAAAAATCGAGATTTGAAAGATCATTAAGAGTGCCCAGGTAAAAGCGGGAGTCAGAGAAAACAGCGGTATCCTCAAAGGATATGAAAAGACACTGGGAGAAGAGAAGGTGGTCTAGACCAGGGCTGGAGAAGTCAGGGAGTCCGGGCTGTATTCTGAGGGCAGTGGGAAGCCACTAAATGGCTCCCAGCAGGGAAGAGATAACATCTAATTTGTATTTCAGAAATACGTCCTGCCTGTATTACAGAAGACAGATCAGTAGGAGACCAGCAAAGAAGCAGAGGGATCAGCAAGGGGACTATGGTAGTAGCGTGGGGGAGAAATGAAGGTGGCCTCGGCTACTGGAGTGGCCGTGGGGGATACACAGAAATGGAGATTGGAGATTGGAGAGGTGCTGCCGAGCAAATGTGTCCCCGGCCTTTACCAACAACAAGGCTGTCTGTGACCTTGCGGAGAGCCTCACTAGTGGAGGGCGAGAGGCCAGAAAGAGAAGACCAGAGGGGGAGACCACTCCTTCAGGGAGTTTGGGTGTGAATGGGAAGAGAAGGCTAAGTCATGTATTGTGTCATTTGAGTCTTACAACAACCTCGTGACCTGGGCCCCATGTTCACATGGCTCCTACTCTGCAAGTGAGAGAAACAAGGCACAGAGGGGGTCAGTTGCTTTCCTGGACTGACCCAGCTAGCACATGGCAGAGCCAAGACGTGATGTCAGGCGGTCCAGCTGCAGACCCTGTGCTGCTGAGCACCACAATGAGGTGAGTGTTCCTGTTTCCAGAACATTCTTGTCGCAGACACTGCGCTATGTGTGCCGTACCACCTATGTGACCTTCTTTTCTCCTGAATCTGCTCCATGACATAGGTATAATTATTTCCCCCATTTCACAGAGAAGGAGAATGAGGCTCAGAATTAGGAAACAATACCACGCTACCTCCAATAACATGTTTCCTATAGGAAACAAATCAGCCTCGGGTTTTCTGTCTTAACCTATAGCACCTGTTCCAGGAACATAACTTCTAATTTAAGCACATGGATATTTACATCTGCGGGGTAGATATTTCTAATTTGCCTTTCAAGTAATGTTGTTTTAGGTGGCTGATCAGTAAAGAAAATTATGTTACCTGATTCAGAGAGCCAAAGAAGAGGAAATAGCTCTAACGGTTGAACAATGGCTAACAATAATGTTATAGTTGTATAGCACTTTAATGTTTTACAAAGGACTTTAACATATTTTATTTGATCCTCCCCAAAGAAGAGTTTCCTGAATTTGAAAGTTCTAAGACCCTCGAACACAATACCTAAGGAAAACCACACCTCGGGAGGTTTGCTGTTGTTATTTTATAAGGTACAAACAGCTATTGTGTCTATGAGGGTGAAAAATAGTTCCCTCTGGAGGCAGAGGGATGGTCTAGTCTAGAGCAGACTCTAAATCATTTAAAATCTTTGAAACATTGCAAGAACACTGAATTCATGTCTGTATGGAGGCAGAGATTCCCAATCTTTTGGGCAATAACGTACCCTGTTTTCAGTCCCCCCCACCTTGGTCCTGAATTTATCATGGGGCATATTTTTTAAAATCGTCATTAAAACCAATTTTATTTTCTACAGTCATCTAAGACTAGTAGAGCTGTCTGGTCTGCCACAAAACAGGGGTTACGGCTTGAGCTGAAATCTCAATACTTTACTTCAAAACATTACCACCTGACAAAAATGATGATTAAAGCAGATTAAAATAGGACAAAATTAACTGCCTCGAACCCAATGCCCAAGAAAGTCACTGTGCTAAGTACTAAAGTCCTCAAAGATCACTTTGTTAGTCAGGGTCAGGGGAGGCTAACTGCCGGAGCTATAACAAAAAATCCCCAAATCTCAGGGACTTAACACAGCAAGATGTTACTTCTCCTTTGCAAAGGAGAAGTGCAAAGTCCCACTCACCTTTTCCCGGCAGCTCTCTTCAAAATGGGGACTGAAGGATCCAACCTCCTATCATCTCCTGGCTTCACCATTCTTTACAGCCTCAGATGCTCTGAGACTGGTTGGTAACAGGGAAGAAAGGGTGAGCAGAGGAACTCCTGGGATGTTTCAGGAGCCAGACCTGGAAGTGGCATACCACGTTTCCACCCACATTTCTTGGCTCAGAACTCGGTTGCCTAGCCCCATCTGTACTGCAGGGGAGGTGGAAAATGTAACCCCCCATGTGCCCAATAAAAAGAAACTGTATTTGGGGACCACCTAGCTAGTCTTTGCCTCAATCACATGACTCATTGCTTCTCAAACCTTGATCATTTTCCAATCACCAGTATAGTTTTTGCTATATGTGTATCAGCTGTATTATTATTATTTAATTAGTATTTTTCTAGAAGTGGACTCACTTTTTTATACTTAAATACATTTAGTTTAAAAGGACATTTGGTCAGTCTAATAAGGAAGAAAGCAGTCTCTCTTCCCACAAATAGAATTTAACCATAAACATAAATGTATCCACACAATGATATTAAATTTAACTAAAGACCATTTCCTGCTGGAGGCCCTGAGCTGAGGCCCGGCCTCTCTTTGTTAGAAAGGGGAGATTAGCGAGTGTTAGAAACAGAGACGTACGTCAACTACCCCAGAACACCCAGGAAGACGTAAAGAGAGCTCGAATTAATGGATTGGACTCCTAACATTCTCAATACTTTTCTTTCCTGAGAACTTATTTTTTTATTTCCTTTTAGTAATTACTTGGTTGTTAAAGGATAACATTTTTTAGACTTGGATTTTCTAGAAAAAAGAAAACAGAGTCATTGAGGTGTGAAATCGCCATGAAATAACAGGCATGGCCAGAAGTAGAACAAAGGCCAACGGATGTTTGATTCATAAACATTCATATGCACTGTAAAGATTATCCTGATATGTTTTCTTTCTCCCTCTATTTGACTCCATTAAAGTCTGAAGTTGGTCATAGTTGTCCAATTGCGGGCTCCCATGAACACACAGGGACAGGAAATTCATGGTTAGGTTTCTGGAAACCTAGAAAAGAATTACCAAAAGAGTAAGCAGAAAGAAAGAAAGAATCAGGAATCACCTTGAAATCTCTGAAAAAGAAAAGTATTGAGGGGGGATTACTGTAGGAATATACTGACATGCATTGTAAGTCTGTCAACAGTAATTAAGGCTATGGCAGGGGCATAGGAATTGGTCATCATACTGATGAAATAAAATGAAATGATTCAGAAATACATGTAAATACATCGGAGAATTTCTTATTTGATAAAGTTATTGTCTCAGATTACTGGGGGAAATGTGGGTTCTTCAGAAAAGGCATTTGAACACCTGGAAGCCGTAGGAATAATAATTATCATAATTTCATCACATATGCTTGCATATACATATATGCTTATAGACACAGACGATCTCTAAGAAGATACACAGAGGACAGTGGCAGACATACTATATGCACATATTGTCTATTATTATTTAATTAAAACCCAGTAAACATTACAGAATAACACTGATGACTTCACACAACGAATTATCTTCAGGCGACCTAGGATTTTCACATTCTTCTGATATTAGTAAAGACCTCAAAGCATTTTCTATTTTTATTGCCTATTTTGTTTGTTTTCATTTGGTTTACTTTACGACGACGACTCTCAATTCTGAGAGCATTGAGTCTCCCAGAGCAGCCCCCTTCTCTGCCTGATTTGACATTCCAAGACACATAAACCTGTTTCTAGGATCTGAAAGTTCTTACTCAGGCTAGGCCTGAAGGAAATCAGGCTGGTCACAATGCAACTTTTTAAAGAAGATTTTGTTTATTTATTTGACAGAGAGAGAGAGCACACAAGCAGGGGGAGTAGGAGTGGGAGAAGCAGGCTTCCCGCTGAGCAGGGAGCCTGATGCGGGACTGGATCCCAGGACCCTGGGATCATGACTTGAGCCAAAGGCAGACGTTTAACAAGTGAGCCACCCAGCCACCCCACAATGCAAATTTTAATAATATGGGTGTTCCTAACAGCCTTCATCCTGTATTTGTCTGAATTCTAAATAGTGCCCAGTGACCCAAGAAAGTACAGCTCCAACATTTAGAGCATCAAGAGGGGAACTGAACATTTAGGAAATTTTTCTATTAAAATGTTGATTTTTGTCTCTCTTGGTGACACTCTGTCAGGGTAGATAATCCCTCCTATCAGATAGGGTTGCTCTAAAACCGCCTGAAGGGAGCAAGGGTGGATGAGAAGGGAGGAGGCAAGAGATCACTGGAACATTCTCAGCAACTTCCATTTAGCTTTTATAAATCATACATACACACCCCTCATTTATCAAAATACAGTAGCTCAACCATTTCTCATCCCTGTACCTTCTCCCCTGCACTCACCATATTGTATCAAAACCTGATTAAATGGCTCTTGCCGCAGCAAAACCATGACTTCTCAAGGGCAGGGACTGCATAATATTCATCTTTGACTACCCCAGGGTTTCACGTAGCGCTCAGAATATGGTGGCGATCCTATGAATAAATGAATGAACAAATGAAGGAGTTCTCTTCAACTAAACGGACTTGCACTCATGCATTCGCATCGTGAAGTCTCTCTCCATTAAACAAAATGATGCATTCACAGAGGTAGTAAATGAGGTGTGGTGTTCGTCTGAGAGAAAGACATTTGCAAGTATAATCACGAGTTGTTATTTACATTCTGGATTTTCACTGTGCTTGAGATCCTGGTTCTGGGCTTACTCGCCTTGGGTCCAGGCGAAGGCAAATCCCGGCAGGCACTTGCTGCCACCCCAGCGGCTGGAGGTACAATGAAGAACCTGGTGATTCTTTACTTCCAGTCTGATTCAGGGGATGAGAAAAGAGAGAGGCAAAAGCTAACTGGGCTGAGGTAAATGAATGAATACTTAACTAAGTCTCTCCACCCCAACCAGTGGCGAGTTACCAGCTGTGCCTTTAATTTAGCCCTTTGTCTTCCCTAGAAAGGCCAAAGCCATTGTGTTTGAAAAGAAGCCTCCTCCAGCAAGCTGTTCAAAAGGCGAGGAGGAAATTTCAGGGGATAGGAGAGATAATATTTATTAAAGGAAAATCATAGTCTCAAAATGAGAAGGGACGACACTACATGAGAAGCAAAAAGTATATGAGCAAATTCAGTCCTCTGACAGCATTTTTTTTTCTGCAGAGGAGAAACCCAGCTCAAAGGACAATCAGGATCTTTTTTTTAAAGATTTTATTTATTTATTTGACAGAGAAATAGCACAAGTAAGCAGAGCAGCAGGCAGAGGGAGAGAGAGAAGCAGGCTTTCTGCTGAGCAGGGAACCCAATGCGGGACTCGATCCCAGGACCCTCGTATCATGACCCAAGCCGAAGGCAGCAGCTTAACCAACTGAGCCACCCAGGTGCCCCCAGGATCTATTTTAAAGGTTGGGATCTTGTTCTATTTTTTATTTAATACTTTAAGATTTAATACCCACCATGGGATAGCTTGGTGAGAGACAAAACTGAGCCAAGTCTGAAGTCAAACACCCCAGAGAGCCAGACCCCAAGAGGAGCCATGACAGGGTGGTGAGATCAGCACTCAGTTAGGGTTTTCCATATTTTCCCCTTGGGAGAAAAAAAAGAGATGTGGTAAATGGTTACTGGTTTGTAGTTTGTTTTGAAAAAGAAGCAGTTTCAACAAGAGAGACTATATATATATATATATATATATATAGCACTTAGCAAAGTGTTTGACACATAGCATGTGCTCAGTAGAAATTAGCTGTTCATATTTTAACACAATATGAAGGGAGCGGATTCTGCTGCAATTAAAGAAACAAACACCGGGCTGGAAATACGCTGTTACGATTTTTGTCCTGGCTTTGCCACTGCCTGTGCGACCTTGAACAAGTCAGTCACTTCCTCTCTTGAGGACTCAGTTTCCCCGTGGGTAAAAGGGAGAGAGCCTGGACTCAGAGATGTGTGAGGTCCTTTCAATGTCCTGGGTTCTCTGCAAACCAACAACCTAAACAAATACAAAATTATCAGGTTTTCTTGCCCCTTTTGGAGCCCCAAGGGTGGCTCAGAAGAGGGACACCAGCTTGTCTGCCTCCTCAAAGCAGCCCACCCGGCATCCTGCAATCCTTTTTAACGAAGGTGGGGGCAGATGCAAAAGCATCAAGCAGGCAACGAAACAATGTGGATGACAGACCTGGGGCTCCCACTCCTGCTGCAACTCAGCTCTGGCAGGAAGAACAGTCCCAGACCTGTCTGACCTCCAAATCATAGCCCTGGAAAGAGCATTGATCATCCCTGACGAATGTGGATCCTGGACCTAAGCTTTCCTTCTCCCATAGAAAACTGACCCATTTGGAAGGAGCTTTCGTGTGCGTAGAAGACCCTAACGTGTTAGCACATACATTTTCAGTCTTATTATTGTTCTCTGAAGAGCTGATGCACCTCAAGAGGGAAATTGATCAATCCTGGTGGATCCTGGACAAGAGGAGGGAGTTAGAATGGCCCTGTCTTGGATCTGATGCTAATTTCCAGGGTCATCTGGGCCCGATTACTTCAGCTCCCCGTGCCAGTGTCCTGACTGGTCCATGGAAAGGACTGCTCCTTTACCAAGCCCAGAAGGACGTTGTGAGGCTGAAATGAGGTAACATATGTGAAACTCCTTTGAAGAGCATAATGGTGACACAAATGTATTCTCCCTCTCCGTGTCTAGAATGCATGTGTATGGCTAATCCCATTAGGAAAGTAAGGGTGCTTCCCTGAATGTAATGGCTCACTATTCTCAAAATAGCTGTGTTCTCTTTCTCATTGACAATCAGATGATCACGATTTCACCTAAGCATTCGCAACCCTTCGACGAAAGAAGTTTTGCTGTTCAAAGGATTAAAATAAGACCGTTGCCCCTGTGAGAAAGCTCATTTATGTCTCTGTGGAAAAGCTGCTTTAAACCAATCATAACAAGAAACAGACCATCTTTATTTCATACAAGCAGCTGAGACACAAGCTGAAATCTCCCCAGGCCGTTAATGCTTAATTTTAAGTGACTAGGGCCACTGCCCTTTACGGGAAATTTCAGTTCAAGCCACAGTTGGATTGAGGGCCTTCTCTATGCAAGACACTATATGACGGCATTTGGGATCCAATGGCAAGAAGAAACAATTCTGTCCTTGAAGGGAGAGGTCCGTCTGCTAGACATGCCAGTTCTAGAGCAAGGTGTAATCCGTGCAGTAATAGACTTGGGACGGGGCAGTGAGCATCTGAGACCTGGGAAATGGACACATCAGGGCTCCCAGAGAAGCAGGTCCTGATGAGAGAGACAGACCAGCCCAGAGGGTGGCGGCAGGGGGTGGGGGTTGGATCTGTCTCCTGCCTCTGGAACTGGCTGGTTGGGGGAGGCTGGGGGAGGTTGGGGGAGGGCACAGCCATCTTCTGCTGTCCAGACTCCTTTTGTCTGCAGTGTCAATATTCCAGAAGGCCACCAAGGGGTGTTACTCCATGAAAACAGACCTTGTCCTCTTGCCACTGAGAGGGAAGACTTCCTTCTTCTCATAGGAGAAAGATGGGACTTTTGTCCACCGAACACTGAGGAAAGATGCTACCGAGACTACCAGAAGGCACAATTCATAGATAGGAGCAAAGCATTTTAAATAACAAAGTTTGGTGCAGCTTATCTGTGTTAAAAAATCGAATGTCTCATTGTAAGTGGTAATAGTAGCTGAGATAGGACAGTGCTTCTTGTTCAGTCACCCCGCAACTTTCCCCCTCATCTATTTACTGCATTCGTCTTTCTCTTTAAAAGCTCCTGCTTTAGAATCGGAATGTGTCTTCCATCATTTGCTATATATACTATACAGTTTTAGTTATCTTTTTCTAACACTATTTCTTTATCTTCTTTCTTTTCATTCAAGTACAGTTAACATAGTGTTATATGAGTTTTCAAGCATACAATATAATGATTCAACAATTCTATACATTACTCAGTGCTCATCATGATAACTGTACTCTTAACCCCCTCCACCTAGTTCATCCATGCCCCCTACCCACCTCCCCTCAGGCCACCACCAGCTTGCCCTCTGTATGCTACCTAAAGCAATCTACAGATTTAACACAGCCCCTATACAGATTTAACACAATCCCTATCAAAACACCAACAGCATTTTTCACAGAACAAGAACAAATAATCTGAAATTTGTATGGAACCATAAGAGACCCCAAATAGCGAAAGGAATCTTGAAAAAGAAAAAGCTGGAGGTGTCACAATTCCAACGATTGATATATACGAC
Organism: Mustela erminea; assembly: GCF_009829155.1. Taxonomy (NCBI): domain Eukaryota; kingdom Metazoa; phylum Chordata; class Mammalia; order Carnivora; family Mustelidae; genus Mustela; species Mustela erminea. Next base: position 115,318,366 of record NC_045635.1, on the reverse strand, counting down.
AGAACTGTAATCATCAAAACAGTGTGGTGCTGGCACAGAAACAGATTCTTAGATCAACGGAACAGAAAAGAGAGCCCAGAAATAAACCCATGTTTATATGCTCAATTAATCTACAACAAAAGAGGCAAGAATATACAAAGGGGAAAAATCTCTTTGAAAAATGGTGCTGAGAAAACTGGACACCTACATGCAGAAGAATGAAACTGGACCACTTCCTAACACCGCACACAAAAGTAAACTCAAAATGATCAAAGGCCTAAACATGAGACCTGAAACCATAAAAATCCTAGAAGAGAGCATGGGCAGTCATTTCTTTGACGTTGGCCATGGCAACATCTTTCTAGATATGTCTCCTCAGGCAAGGGAAACAAAAGCAAAATTAAACAATTAAACAATTAAACCAAAATAAAAAGCTTTTGTACAGCGAAGGAAACCATCAACAAAGCAAAAAGACAACCTACCACGTGGGAGAAGATATTTGCAAGTGACAATATATCCAAAATAGAGAAAGAATTTATACAACTCAACCCCCCTCCAAGCCAAATAATCTCATTTAAAAATGGGCAGAGGACCTAAATAGACATTTTTCCAAAGAAGATATACAGATGGCCAACAGACGCATGAAAAGATGCTCAACAATGAAGCATCATTTTCACCTGTTGGGATGGCTCAGATGAGAAACACAGGACATAACAAGCGTTGGCAAGGATGTAGAGAAAAAGTGCACACTGTTGGGGGGAATCCAAATTGGGGCAGCCACTGCAGAAAACAGTAGGGACGTTCCTCAGAAATTTAAAAAAATAGACTTACCATATGATCCAGTAATTCCCCTACTGGGTATTTACCCCAAAGAAATGAATAGTTATAGATTTCCTGAACTTTCAAAAACAGAATATTATTGCCACCCCCAAAACGTTACTCCTAGCTTTGTTTTTGTGACTTATGTGACCTTTGGTCAACTTCCTTTTTTCCTGAAAACTAGTGGTCCTCACTAGAAAAAATAAAAGTCTTCAGCTCCATATGGTAAAACACTGATTCTTAAATTTTAGTAAGGTCTTAATAAAAGTGCAGATTCTGGGAGGTTGGGATTGGGGTCTGGGAAACTGTATGTTGATGCCCCTCCTCATAGTTTGTCTGACATAAGAGAACCAGGAACCACATCTAGAGAAGCCCTGCTATACAGCCTTACTGTACCGTATGTCTAAATAGCTAAGTTACGGATTACGTAGGCCCTATACAAAGTATATATAGATCCATTCTCTGATTCCAGAAGTTGCTTACCCTGGTGACACTCCAGACAACCATGAGGTCAAACAAGACTTAGAACATCTACCTTGTGGTCTTGACTATACTCTAACCCTAGTTAACTGACATGGACAACCTCGTTCCCAGAATGCTCAGGAATATTCTCTACCTTTTCTTTTCCTGGGGTGAGTCGCTGGGAATCACAAAGACTCATTTTCTCACCTTCCAGTGAGTTTTTCTTATTTTCTCTCTTTTCCCCAGCATCCCTTAAACAGGTGGTTCTCAATCTTAGCTATGTGTTAGAATCAGGGAAATAAGGACAGAGGCAGGATGTCCTCCTGGAGTTTTCTGGAATACAGATGTCCCTATGCACAAACTCAGACCTGGTAGCTGGGGTGCTCCCCCAAATTCAGAATCACTACATTCCCAGGGGCATCAGTATTCTAATGACCCCTGCCCCACCCCCGCCAGGTAATTTTGAGACATCCAGGATTAAGACCTGTAACCTAAACCTTTGGCTTATAAATCCTTCTCTCTTCCAATCAAAGATCACGTTCCCCGAGAGCATGCCTCTGAGAGACAGCCAAGTGAGACTAATTGCTCAGTCTTCTTGATTTTTCCTGCCTCTAGACAGTTGTGATGGTGATTCCAAAGGAGAGGAGACTTTCAGAAGCCCCATAAGATCAGATTATCCCCTAGACAGAACCACCTAGGGAGAAAATGAAAGGGGCGACAGAGAATAAAAAGGACCAGGACAAGTCCTAAGACACCTGGGCAGTTAAAGTTCAAATAGAGACGGAGGACCCAGCAAAGGTGATTTAACTTCACTACTGGAGTTCAAGGCTCACTGTGTTTTTCATCTGAGACATGCATCACACATTTCCTCACTGCTTAAAGGTATTCAAGTGACAAGCAGAGGAATTTCTATCTTTATATTAATTTTGTTTTGTAAGTGCTATGGGTAGGCAGGTAAAGATGATTCAACTTGCATTAAATCAACTCTTTGGAGGTGATGGGGGTTGACTTGTTATGTGGCCTTCTTCTCTTCTGAAATATAACGTCCTGCTTTGTTTTCATGAGGCTCCAAATGACTACTCATCCTGCCTCTGTCCTCATTTCCCTGAGTGTGTTCCAGAACACCTTTCTCAAGAGAGAGGACTGGGCTAAGTTGAGGGTAGAAGGGGGTGGCGAGTGCTGCATTGCCTTCCATACCCACAGCTGCAATGACAACAAAAGATTTCTTTCTCTTCCTAACCAAAATAGGAACCCAAGTCTCAGACAGCAATGCCCGATCCCTCGAGCTCACGCATTTCTCCAGTCCGCTCTGCATTTCCACCACCTCTACCATAAGCCAGGCTCCCATCACCTCCCAGGAAACACAAGCGCAGTGTGCTGGCATAAGAGCTCTGATTCTTCCTGGGTTTAAATCCCACCTGTACCATGTCCCAGCTGTGTGAACTTGGGCCAGTTGGTTCAGTTCTCTATGCCTTAATTTCCTTACTTGTCAATTTCATAGTCACTTATTGTGAGGATTAAATAAGATCATGTCCATGAAGTCCTCAGAACCATGTCTGGTTCACAGCACGTGCCACATGAGTGTTAACTCCAATTACAGCAACTGAGCGGCATGCCTGCAGGCCCCCTGCCTCCGGTCTCTCTGTGCCCTCTCAACTGCATCGTGTTACTAGCGCATTTTTTCTTTCTTTTTTCCTAGTCCTGTAACTGAGTAATTTGCAATCAAATACCATGATCCAGGCACTGTCTTAGACACTGGGGATATGGCTGGGAACAAGAAGCACTGTCTTTGATTTTCTGGAGCATGCATTCAAGCAGGAGGAGACCTACAATAAACAGACAAAATAACTCCAAGCAGCAATGTACACAAGAGTCAATGTCATAGAGTGAGACCCTTCCTGTGAGTGATCAGGGAAGTCCTTCCTGAGGCAGTGACTTTTCTTTCTTTTTTTTTAAAGATTTATTCATTTGAGAGAGAGAGAGAGAGCGCATGCACACAGAGAAGGGATAGAGGGGAGGGAGAAGCAGACTCCCTGCCGATCAGGGAACTTGATTCGGAACTCCATCCCAGGACCCTGGGATCATGATCCAAGCCAAAGAGAGTTACTTAACCAGTTGAGCCACTCAGGCGTTCCAAGGCAGTGACTTTTCATCAGCCAGTCAAGGGGCACTGTGCATAAAAGGCACAGGAACAGCACTTGCAAAGGCCCTGGGGGAGAAGGGCAAAATGTTGGCATGTCAGAAGAACATGTCAGAAGAACATGGGAGTCACAGGGACATGTGGCAGAGGAGGTGAGTGCTCGATACCCCCTATGTTCTCTTCTTGCTGGGCATGAGGGTCAGAGACGTCATGGGCACAGACATCATCTCCCCGCCTTCTTCGCCATTACATGCAGGTCTGTGACTGAGTTTAGGCCAATGGAACGTGAACGGAAGTGAACGACGCCATTTTCAGAACTGGCCTATAAAACCCTCCCACGGTGATTTTCTCCCTTCGTTCACCTACTCGTGGGTTGCAAAAGAGTCAACAGACAATTTCAAACTCTTTGAAGATTTCAGTCACAAAATGGAAGGCACCAGGTCCCTGAGTGCATGGAATAGGGATCACAGTTGAGAATGCGGGGGTGACCTCTCGGCACTAGCATTTCTTACCTAAATACCAGGAACGTGGTGCAAGATGAGATCAGAGGGAAGGAAAGGGTCCATTCTTCCTAAGATAACTTTGTCCCCATCTACTCTGCTGTCCCAACTTCCCCAGCATATCCTGTGAGGCCCCCTCTGGTGATCCCCCCACTGCCCACCCCAGCAGAATCTCTCCCAGACCCAGATCTTGTGCTATAGTTGTCTCATTGTCTCTTGCATCAGCCTCACAGTCCCCACCACCTCCAGCCACCACATTCTCCAGATGCCTAGGCTTCTCAGCTTTTCACCTCACTGTTCAGGGAGTATCGCACATGTTAGTTTCTTTGCTTTGCAGGCTTGGTGACAGGGTAGGGAAGCCACATCATACACTTCCTCTGGATCCTTGGCGCTGCCTAGCAGGCATCCAACAGATGCTCAATTGCTCACGTTGAGTTCTTTGACATGACTTCACTCCTCTGCCCCTCATCAGTGAAGGTGGCGATTCTGAAAGCCAGGGCTCTGTGACTGTGTGGTTTGCACAGAGGAGCCACATGGATGTTCTTGCCATGGCCCTGACTCCCTCTTTGGGGGAGTAACTTGGATTTACAAGCTCTCCCTCAAAGTTTCACAATGGAGCCTCTGCCATTACTGGGACAACTGAGGCCTCCAGCTCCCTTACAACAAACCTCAGAAAACAAATATTGCAGAACCCCAGTTTGGAGACAGCGTAAATGCTGCTTCTCTTGGCTCCTGGCTCTGCATCTAACATAGCCCCAGCTTTCCAGAGCTTCTGTCTTGTTTGAATTCCCATATGAATCATTCCAAATTGAGCAGTTTGAGCCCTGAACATCTAGGCAACTCTGGGAAGTTTTCTCCAACCCAGTCTGCTGTGACCTCAGTCCCCTCCCAAAATGTTCACAGGTTTCAGCCCCGGGAAGTAATCGGGACTTATCCAGCAGATAAGGAGCAGTGCAAATTTTGTCCGGAGTCAGCCCCAACCTGACTCCGGACAAAATATATATATACCAAAAGATATCCATTTAGCTTGATTTGGCTTCCAAGGCAAGGGGCCCTCAGCTCCCTGAACAGACAGCCTTTGAAGTTGGCACCATGAAGGCGAGAGGAAGAGAGGGCCGGAGAGCCACGTCCCACCTGCCTTTCCCTTTAAGCCTTCCATAAACCTTCCTCCCTGAGGGACAGCAGCACTGGCCTGGGAGGCAGCCCTCCACCAGAACATTTATCCCTCTCGAGCGGCTGCCCATGTGCACTCCATGGCTTCCCGCAGGCCAGATCGGGGTTGACCCTTTACAAAGAAGACATCCCTTGCTCTGGAATTTGGGCCCAAGCCCAGAGTGAAATTATTCACATCTCCCATCTGCCTTTCTTCCCCTTTTCCCTCTGTTCTTCCCATATGGTGGTTTTTTATGCTCGCCTACCTTTTGGATTCTCCCCTGTTCGTAACCATAGCACTTAACCCCCTGATGGGAGAGAGTTGACATTTGGTAAGTTTCAACCCAAGTACTGTGCTAAGCCATTTGAGAAAGACAGATTCTCTTTTGCTATCTTCTACCAACTTTACAGACTACTTGTTAACACCCTCATTTTCAATGGGAGCAAAGTGAACTTCAGACAAAAGAAAGGAGGCTTGGCCTGGGGTCAAATGGTAGACCTGGGATTTGATTACAGATTGGGTTGGCTTTCCAACTCTTTCCTCTGCACAGTGACGACATCATGTTCCAAAGCTCTCCCATGCAGACAATAGGGTTGCTGAAGGCTGCCCTGCCCCAGTGCGTCTTTAAGTACCAATGGAGAGGTTATTTCTGCAATGTACCTGTTTGGTCTTCCCTTGGGGAATGAGATAGCAAGTATCTATTGAAAAACTCCTTTCGCCAGTGTTCCGCTAAAACCAAGGCTTGGCTAAATGTTTCCAGAATATTACTGTGCTGAGTCAATTGAGATTTCTGTTGCCAGAGAAACAGAAGGTACCCAGGAACAGGGTATTCAGAATAGCACAGTGGACAATCATGCAGGCCAGGCTCAGGAAGCAGCCTTCCTGTTATTATTGTCTGTACCACTCAGTAGCTAGTGGAGGCTGGGCAACCTACTAATGCCCGAATGCCCACATCTGTAAGCAAAACAAAACCATCTAATACCTAGTAAGACCCCACTGTGTGCCTGGCATGGCTCTAAGTACACACACGGACTCCTTTACCCTGTACCTCGACCCTCTAGAGCAGCTTGCTCATCTAATCTCCATTGTACACCCGAGAAAAATGGAGGCGCGGAGAAGGTGGGCCAATTACCCAGAGTTCCACAGCTGGGAGATGGCCTCATTGGGTTCAAAGTGGGCAATCCCTTTCCAGACCTTGTGCTCCCCACCATGACCATTCTTGCAGGAACAGTGAGGCTACCTGCTACATAGGGTTTTTAGGAATGTTATGCTATGAAATGCCTTGCAGTAAATAAATACATAGGTAAACTAACAAAATACAGTGCCTTGCACAAAGTAAGCTCTCAATAAATATCAGCTGCGATTATCATCATTATTATTATTATCGGAAACTAGAGCTTTTCATTGTTGGGCAACAAGTCACCTTGAATGGATTAGTTTGGAGAGCGGTCTGGGTTTGGACCGAAGGTAAGCCTGGGTATTGTGAAAATCCAGACCACACGAATTGCCCCAACCACTCCGATCATGGCTCAGCCCCTCTAATGCCCAAGCACTAGTATTCCAGCTCCTCTGGTGAGGACGGCAAAGTGCACCATATTCCCATTTCCTGAGCTTAGCTTGGGGTATCAGGGTGTTGGCAAGGTCAGCTTTCTGCTCCAGAAAGAAGCAGGACAGAAGGACAGGGGATATTTCCACGACATCTGGTATTTCTCCTCCATAGCACTGAACACATGTGTAGTTAATTATTTGTGTAATTGGATGTCTATTAGCCTCTCTTCCCCTAAACCAGATCGTAAACTCCTTGAGGGTAAGAGCCAGGTGTGCTTTTCTGCCACTACATCTCCAGACCCTGGCACAGAACCCGGCACAAGGCAGGAGTCCGGTGAGCGTTTGGGGGACAGATGACTGGGCTACAGCTCAAGCGTACCCTAGCACTTCCTCTCAGGAGGCCCGGGAAGGTGCAATTCCCAGGTACAGCCGAGAGGTGGCAGAGTGACTCTGCAAACAGTCACTTCCCAGCATCCGGAGGGGAAAATGACCCCGCCCGGGAGCTGGGTACTTGTCCGAGACTAGAAGATCAGGGATAAGCTCTACAGACCCCACGTTGCTGAGCACAGGACACGGCTCACACATCTTTGCTGGAAGGTAACAGCTCTTTCAGTCATTTCTCTTTGTTCAACGAGAGCTCTGAACAGCTACCAAGTGCCCGAGTAGTAGGACCCTGAGGCCACAATGGGGGATGAGACAAAGAAGTACAAAATGCTACGGGCCAGGGCACCCTGTCCTGGTCCAAGAGGATCTCGAGAGATTTTTGAAAGTGTCATGATAGCTAAGGAGTAATTATATATTTACACACCCACATGAGCCACCGGCCTTTAAAAAAAAAGACAATTCCTTGGTTATGTAAAGCGTTTCAAGGCAGAGAGAATGGCAGATTCAAAAGTTTAGGAAATTCCACCATTGGTCTTTTTCAAATTCACCCTCTGGACTAAACGTCACTATTTTTAACAGAAGACATTTGTTGAAATGGAATTCCAAATACGGGTCAAATCCCCAAATGCACACGGACATCCCTGAATTCTCATCTAGCATTTCTTATACGTGTCCAGGCCTTTTCATTTCCTACAGCGCTAGCTTATTTGATTCTCACCGCAGATCTGCGGGGCGGGGGGTGGGGGTCGGAGAACAAACATCGTGAGCCCCATTTCACAGGGTCCAGCCTTTTACTCGGTGAAATGGAAGCTCAGAGAAGTTACGTGACTTGCTCAAGTCCCCACTGCACAGCGAGGCAAAGCCTGCACTGTAACCTGGACCACTGACTCCCCGTCTGCTGGCCCGTGTCCTATCCTGGGCTGCCTGAGGATTACCGTGACATGCCAGAGCAAACGTGCAGTGCAAACACCTTAGTGTGAGACCTGTGTTAGTGTTTGCTCTTGTCCCCTACACCCTGGAACAGTTTATATAAGAAAGAAATGATGTATTTTCTAAATTTCTCCTATGATAAGAGAACTATTCCCATTTTAAAGTCCTCTTGGAGTAAACTTTGGAAATATATTTTCCTAGAAATTCATCCCTGGATTGCCAGATTTACTGGCATACAGTGGTTAACAGTGGTCTTTAAAAAGTAATTTGACATGTCCCCACATTGGCTTTATTTCTTCATGAATATATACAGGTATTACGTTTTGCCTGAACTATGGGAAGAGTGACAAACCCTCAGCATGCCTACTAAAAATAAGGACTTTTTCTTCCGTAGTACAATAAAATGATCAAATTCTAGACCTTTAACACTAATGTGGTATTTTCACCGCATGTACCTTCCAAATTCTAATTGCACCAATTATTCCAATTAAGTCCTTTATGGCAAATAATTTTCTAAGCCAGGCTCCAATCTAGGATCGTGTACTGCATTTAGTTTAAGTCCTGTCTCTTTAATTTCCTAGGACAGTTAGTTCCTCAGGCTTTCCTTATATTTCATTGCATCGCCATTTCTGAAGAGTACGTCAGTTACATTGTAGAAAGGCTGTCAGTTTGATTGGCCTGTGGATTGGGTTCAGGCGATGTGTTTCAGGCAGGAGTACGGCGGAAGTGATGATCTGTCCTTCTCCGTGCGTCATGGAGAGGAGGCACGTGATGTCAGTTTGCTCCAGGTTTTGGTGGATGTTCACTTTGCTAAGGTGGTGCCTACTAGTCTTCTCCACCAGAAATATACCTTTCCCCCCTTTCTAATTATTAAGTAATCTGGGGAGAAATAACTTGGATTGGCTTTAACAAACTTGCACCCAGGGGGTTTTAGCTTCTTGCCTAAATCAATTATTACTATGTAAATTGCAAAATACTGATTTCAAATTCCATTATTCCCACCATATTTGGTAGTGAAGACTTCATTGTAGAGAAGAGTTTTCCCTCCCCTCTCCTGTTTTAGTGTATTGATCTTTTCCCCCTTGTTTTGGTTTTCAGTATCTGTTTGCGCTTGTGGATTCCCTTCACTTTGGTGTGTTAAATCTATTACTTCCATGATTCATTATGGTGGTAAAATTGACCCCATTGAGTTGCAGAAACTCTTCAAGCCAGCTCCTGTATCTTTCGGACATGCCCCTATTGGTGTTTGTTCATTATCTTACTTTTGGCACAAGATGGTCCCAGTTTCCCTTAGCCCTAGAACCAGCCTCTTCTCCAAAAGTCTCTGGTTCCTTTTACTGGAGAATGATACTTAGACACCAAGTCCTTGGCAATATAGCTTGGGTGTTACTACTTCTTGGCCTTTTCAGCAGACAGAGTCAGGAATGACATCATACTGCTACCTGTACTTCCAACTCAACACCACAGGGTTGTTCCTCTTCTTCCCCCATTCCAAAGACGTATCTTCTTTCTCCCATAGAGAGAACCCTAGCTCTCAACAACACTCACAGAATTACTCATTTGCTCAGTCCTATAAACACACACACACACAAAATAGTTTTAGGATGGTTACACCGATACCACGACCAACAAGAAACTAAAGAATGTTCAAGATTTGCTTAAGTTATTTTAACTTTAGACTAAGGGTATATGGTTAAAAGTTAGTTGGATTCATTTTTTTTTCCTTCTTCTGTGTTGGTTATGTTATCAATTTGGTATCTAGGTCCTCTCATCTGTATTCAATTTTAGGGTTTTTCTCAACTTTACTGATTCAATTTCACTTTTTGAATATGTGAAATATCAACATGGTCTCAAGAGTCAAAACTATACCAGAAAAGACTGACCCATGTCTCTGAAAATGTTTTAATATTTCAATTTTTTTTTATAAGCTAAGACTTTTTTTAAGATTTTATTTATTTGACAGAGAGAGACACAGCGAGAGAAGGAACACAAGCAGAGGGAGTGGGAGAGGGAAAAGCAGGCTTCCTGCTGAGCAGAGAGCCCTACTCGGCGGGGCTTGATCCCAGGACCCTGGGATCATGACCAGAGGTGAAGGCAGACGCTTAACGACTGAGCCACCCAGGTGCCCCTTAATATTTCAATATTGATTATGTTTTCCATCCTGTTGAATAGGTTGCTTACAACTTTTGCATCAACATGGACGGGACTGGAGGAGATTATGCTGAGTGAAATAAGTCAAACAGAGAAGTCAATTACCATATGGTTTCACTTACTTGTGGAAGATAAGGAATAGCATGGAGGACATTAGGAGAAGGAAGGGAAAAGTGAAGGGGGAGAAATTGGAGGGGGAGACCAACCAGGAGAGACTATGAACTCCAGGAAAACAGAGGATTTTAGAGGGGAGGGGGGTGAGGGGTGGGTAACCCTGGTGATGGATATTAAGGAGGGCACTGATTGCAATGAGCACTGGGTGTTAAACGCAAACAATGAATCTTGGAACACTACATCAAAAACTAATGATGTACTGTATGGTAACTAACATTATTTAAAAAATGGTAAAAAAAGATAAAATCTCTTTTTCTCAGACTTGTCAAAGGGTTTATTTTTAATCATTTTATTGAACTTTCTAAATAATTAGCTTTTGGTTTTGTTAATTGGGTCTAGTTTTTCCTATTTTCTATTTTAGTAATATTTATATCTTTTTTTTTAAAGATTTTATTTATTTATTTGACAGAGAGAAATCACAAGTTGACGGAGAGGCAGGCAGAGAGAGAGAGAGGGAACAGGCTCCCTGCTGAGCAGAGAGACCAATGCGGGACTCGATCCCAGGACCCTGAGATCATGACCTGAGCCGAAGGCAGCGGCTCAACCCACTGAGCCACCCAGGCGCCCCAGTAATATTTATATCTTATTTATTACTCCAGTCTTCATTCCTTAGTTATGTATTACTGGTTCTCTCCTAGCATCTTGAGTTGGATACTAGTTTCATTAAATTTTGAGTTTTCTTCTTTTATAATCCCTCTAATTTTCTTCTGTTTTGGCCACTCACCACCGATATTAATATGGAGCTCTTTTATTTTCACTCAATTCCAAACATTGTTAGTCTTCTATTTTCCCCAAGTCTTCATTTTCAAACTTTATCACTTCATTTTAGGTATGTGTCACTTATAAACTGCATATGCTAAGTTTTCCAAACTAATCCAAAAGTAATCATGGAATTTAATTTGTTTACATTTATTGGAATTATTGATATGTTTGAACTCATCCCTCCATCTTGTGTTCCTCTTTATGGTCCCTTTCATTTATTTTCTCTTCTCCTTTTCTGTTTTGTTGATGGATCTCAGGACTTTTAGTCACAAAAAAAGAAAAACTCACTTTAGCTAGTTTGAAACAACAACAACAACAACAACAAATGAATTATTTCCGATCACAGAATCTCTGGTAAGAACGTAGAGCCAACATAGTAACAACATTCAAATCACACCATAGAATTCCTTCCGTGGAGACATTTCTGCTGCTGCTGAGTGCTGAGACCTGAACATCTGCCAGGCTACCCCTGGCCAGCTGCGTGCAGCTACAACCACCCTTACTAGAATGCCTGCACCATGCCTCCTTCTCTTTCCAATTCAAAGCATCATGCGGTTGGATCTGATTACATCTAAATCACATGACTGTGCCCTAGCTGCAAAGGAGGCTAGGAAAGCAGCTTCATGGCTTCTACATTGGAGGATTCAGACCCTTCAGGTGAGGAAATTTCCTAAACATAAGGAGAATGTGCCAAGGTACTGAAAATCCAAAAAGAATGATGAATGTCTACTACAGTTGTATTGACTGATTTTCTTTGCTGCACTTTTTTCCTGGTGGTTTGGAAGCCAAGAATCCTATTTCCATTTTTCCATTTTAATTTAAAATAATTTTTTAAAAATTTTTTTTATTTATTTGACAGACAGAGATCACAGGTAGGCAGAGAGGCAGGCAGAGAGAGGGAGGGGGAAGCAGGCTCCCTGCTGAGCAGAGAGCCTGACGCGGGGCTCGATCCCAGGACCCCGAGATCATGACCTGAGCCGAAGACAGAGGCTCAACCCTCATATTTGAATGCCAATTTGCCTAAGAACAGGACTTATTTAAGACACTGCAAATTGCCTAACCAAAGCCCAGTTTTCCCTTTTTCCTCAGGAACGAAAAGTCCATTTTTAGTACAGGACATTGCTGCCTGGAGTAAACACTGTATTTTTCGGTCTGTCTTTATTCAAGAGTGACCACATGATCAAGTTCTGGCCAATAAAATTAAAATAATTACTGTGTGGGACTTCCAGGAAGCCTCCTTAAAGAGAACTGACAAAACTGGGGAAAAGCATCCATTTTCCTCTTCCTCCTTCTTCCTTCATCTGGCTGTTTAGAATATGGACCAGATGGCTGGAGCACCAGCAGATACCTTAGACTGTGAGGTAAATTTAGGACAGAAACCACACCCTGAGAATGTTGGCAACAGAAAGACAGAAGGAGCCTGAGGACTCATAACTTTGGGGAGCTGTATTGATCCTAAATGCCTCAGCTTTTTTGATATTTTCCATCTCTTTGTCTGTTTATTTCATATTTGGAGAGATTTTGCCTCCCTCTGTTTCCAATAACTAATTCCGTCTTTAGCCACACCCATTCAGTCATTCAGCCATTTTGCTGATTTTTTAATTTTGGTAGTCAGGTTTTTATTATCCAGAGACGCTTTCCTATTTTCTGTTTGTGAATTCAATAGTGTAACAGGTTCTGATTCTTCCCCTTGCTCAGCTCTGCTCCAGATGGATATTTTATATTCACATTACTGTACAGAATGAAAAGCTATAGTAGCAAATGGTATTTTGAATTCTGGATATCACCTTTCAAATTACTATCTGGTGCTCTACCTCTGTGAGTTTCTTGGGAATATAAAAATACATAATAGTTCCTTGCTGAGTTAATATTTGTGGTTACATTCACTGCTAAAGATTTTTATTAAAGAATCAATTAACAGAAAAGATAATTAAATATCCATTTCATCCTCTTCCAAATTGCTTCAGGTTTAAGGATGTGAGCTGATAAATAGTTATCATCTAATAAAAACCAAATAGCCATTCATCATTCTAGCTGAGGAACTGGCAAACTTCCTCTGTAAAGGGCTAGATATCAAATATTTATGGTTTTGTGAGCCATATGTCCTCCATTGCAATTACTCTGCACTGTAGTGTGAAAGCTGCCATAGACAATACATAAATGAATGGATGTGGCTGTGTTCCAACAGAATTTACTTATGAGCACCAACATTTGAATTTTGTATAATTTTTAAGTGTTGTGAAATATTATTCTTCCTTTTATTTGTTTCAATCATTTAAAAATGTAATAATTTTTCTAGGTAACTGGCCATACAAAGTCAGGAAGCAGGCTGGGTTTGGTCTACAGGCCGTAGCTATTATCTTCAATGCCTGTTTTGGCCAAACCCTACAGCATTTATGACTCTTCTCTTCTTTCAACTGAATTTCATCAACTAATGGATGTTTGGGCAGAGATCATAGGTGTTTCCTTTCTGTTATTTCCTTTCTCATCAGCCTTATTTTGGCCAATTTGCATAGATATTGAAAGACTATAGACTGGCCCCAGCATTACTGCATTACTTCGAGTCTGGTTTTTCATCATAATTTTATGTTGAACCTAATAATGATGTAAGCTCTACACACACACACACACACACACACACACACACACACAGGGGGAGGGGGAGGAAAAGAGGGTTCAGAGAAAGACTGAGATTTTGAGATATCCATCCTTCCTCATTACTATGAGAAATTGGTATGGCTGGGTCCATTAACTTTTTGAATTTTGGTGCTTCAGACAATGAATAAAGCCAGTCGTTTTATAAGGAAGGGAGTCAATGCATCCTAATCCCAGAACTGTGGGTTTTAAAGTCAAAAAGAATTAGAATATTCATTCATGCAGATCATTCCATTTGATGGAACTTAGCTAATTCTCATGTGCTTCAAAACAGAAACATTTCTCTTCAGAACATGGTCCTGGCATCTGTGGACTGAGAATTCGAATCCATCACTGTACTAATTCCTTTAGCCACCTGGGCTTTGTGTTTCTCATTTTACTTTTCTGAAATAAGGCCAGCCAAAATATAATGATAAATAATAATAATAATAAGGCAGCTAACTCTCCTAGCCAGTGTTGTTGAGGAAACAAGATGTGTAAATTTCCCAAAATTATATGTCAGAGCACACTGGTCCTCTGCACCTCCTAGCATATTTGCATAAGAATAAAAAATCTGATTTCCATAGTTTTTGTTGTCTAGACAACAGGGCACTTGTAAAGGGCTTGGCCTTATTCTCTTTTTGACAGATTCTTAGTAGAAGAAAATTAGGTAAATCTCTGGAGAATGCAGGCATAGCTGCTTCAGGCTGGGCCACATTACTGAGGTCACCACAAGTGTCAGTGCCTGGTTCTCAGATTAACAAATTCAGAAACTTGATTTTTATGGCATTCATATAGAGGTGATCAGCCTTCAGGGGGCTGACTCATGCTAAGCAAATTTATAAGAGACTAACGGATTAAATGGGAAGCCAATTAATTTATACTGAAAAATAGAAGTGTCAATGAGTCAGTGCATTTTCCGTCAGAGAGAAAGGTAATTTGGAAAACCAAATTAAAGTCCAAAGGTTGTCCGAAAAATACAAAAGTCAAGACAAAAGTTGTTAGATGGATCCAAAGTACAGTCACCAAGTCAGAGCAGCCTGATGAGTTCCGCTTCTCTGATGGAGTGGACAGAACTTTCTAGTAGATACCAAGATTTATGTTGACTGATCAGGTACCCCTCTCCTGTGGCCACTGCTAGAGATACATTGACTATGTCTCACTCTATATAATTCTTTTTTCCTTTTTTTTTAAGATTTTATTTAGTTATTTGACAGGAAGAGCACAAGCAGGGGAGCAGCAGAGGGAGAGGGAGAAGCAGGCACCCTGCTGAGCAAGGAGCCCAATGCAGGGCTCAATCCTAGGACCCTGGGATCATGATCTGAGCCAAAGGCAGAGGCTTAACCAACTGAGCCACCCAGACGCCCCTACATAATTCCTTTTTCAAGTCTCTATGAAAACTGTGTGATATGAAACAGCCAAGGACACACAGGCAATATTCTGCCACCACCACCCAATGGACCAAATATTTCTACATCAAAGTCTACTGCTCTTTCCCCAAACTGCTTTTCCTATAATCTTGGTCCATTTTCTGAAAATTACTTTCACCTTCTTGCTCTAACTGAAACTCAGCTCTCCCCTGAGAACAACCTTCCCCTTGTTGCCTTCTTAAATGGTGGCTGTCTTCTTTGTCTACCAAAGTTTCCATATTACTGGGTCTAGAAGTAAAGTAGGTACCCTTGTTTTTCATTGCCATTTCCAGAACATTCTTCTTCCCTCCACCAAAACACTTTCATTTTGAAACTCATATTATCAGATCATACCACTCACTATGCCCTCCTTGTAGCAGTCATCCACAGACCCCAGACCTCTTGAATGTTTTAGCTCTTGGCACACTGTCACTCTCCCCAATGCTGCATCTGCCTTAATCCTTAGGAATTTCAACAATACACATAGATAATCGTACCTGCACCCTGAACTCTCAGTTTCTTGACCTCCTCTTCTCTAGTGATCTTATTCTCCCCTCCCATTTCAGCCACTCACTCTCATGACCAGACCCTAGAGCTGGTCTTTTCGTGTATCTACCCTGCTTGCTTGCTCTTGTAATCCGAATTTTATGCATCCTACTATTCCACTACCACTTCTTATTTTTCTACTCATTTCCTCTAGTACTCCATCTCCAGCAATCCTTCAACCCCATTGGGACCTATAATTCATTGATTTTATGCCCTTTCCACTATATCTTATCTCTCAGAGTCCTCACTTCCTTCACTACACAGGTCCCACGGCCAATCATTATCATTTCTCTCTTGTATATGCCCACGATTCCCTTGCCCTTGTCTTGTGCTTCATCATACCCATCTGACATAGTCTCTGCTCTGCTTTAATCAGATTTCTGCCTCCTCTGAACAGGCATCTGTGCAGCTAAACATGCCTGGGGAAAACACACCAAACGGTTACTGGTCTCTTTTTCATCCCATGACCACTATCCTCAAGTGGGCCCTTAATGTTGCTCAGTGATTTTATTACATTTACTCATTCATTCTCCTACTCTTCTTAACAAACAATACCTTAACTTCCTCCCCTACCCCCACTACCACCCTTACTCTTCTCAGCTGATGAATTTATTTCCCTGGAACGTAGAAGCAATTAGATGAGAAGTTGTTTCTCATACCCTCCCCACCAGCTGACCTCCATCTGTACTCACACTGCCTCCCCTGTTACCGTAGATGGACTCTCTGTGCTCTTAGCTAAGGCCAACTCCTTCACTTGTGCACCCAACCCCATCCCATTCGACCTACTTAAGGACAGTCTTCCAGCAATTTACTCTGTCTCTCCTACATCATCAATTTTCCCATCTTACTGGATCATCCCATCATCATAAAAACATGCTGTTACTTTCCCCATCATTAAAAAAAAATGCTTTAATCTTATATTGCCCTTCAATTACTACCCATTTCTTTCTGCCCTTTTACAGAAAAACTCCACAAAAGTGTTGCTCATACTCATCATCTTCAATTCGCCTTCTCTAATTCTCCTTTAAGCCCATTCTAATCAGGCTTTTACTTCTGCCATTTCGCTGAAACTGCCCTTCCTGAGGTTACCAATGACGCCTCCCTTACTGACCCCAAATGTTCACCTCTCATTTCTCTTTGTACTCGACTTACCAGAAGCATTTGAGACTGAATAATACTTCTTCCTCCTGGAAATACTCACTTCTTTTGGTCTCCAGCACTCTATACACTCCGGGTCCTCTTCCACTCACTGGCCTTTCCTTCTTAGTCTCCACTGCTGCTTCATCCTTACCCCCTCCCTTTTTCATATCGATATTCCCTGGCATCATTGCTTTATTGGAAGGGTCCTTTATTCATTCTCTACGCACTCTTCCTTAGTAGTTTCATCCAGTCTAATGGCTTTAAGTGCCATTTACATACTGTCAGCTCCCAAAGTTATACCTCTAGCCGAGATCATTTCCCTGAACCTCATACCCATGTATTCAATTTCCTACACTTCAGAGCTCCAGTCTGACGTATCTTTGGCATCTCAAGATTAACAAGTACAAAATGAAACTGTTGACAAACCTCCTCCACCCATGGCCACTACCAAAACCTGCTCCTCGAAGTCCTCACGATATCAGCAAATGGCATCCCCATCCTTCCAGTGGCTCAGGCCCAAAACTTTGGTATCACCTTTGATCCCTTCCTTTTTCAAATACTTCACATCCAATTTACCATCAAATTCTGTTGACACTCTTCCAAAATTTAACTAGACTCAACCTTCGTCTTAGCACCTCCCTTACTACCACCCTGGCCTAAACCATCATTATCTCTTATCTGGATTATT
Source organism: Mustela erminea (assembly GCF_009829155.1). Taxonomy (NCBI): domain Eukaryota; kingdom Metazoa; phylum Chordata; class Mammalia; order Carnivora; family Mustelidae; genus Mustela; species Mustela erminea. The sequence continues at coordinate 115,300,947 of NC_045635.1, read as the reverse complement.
GCAGTAGTCTCCTAACTGGTTTTCCTGCAACTCTAGCCCCATCACAGTTTATTTCCAGCACAACATACAGAGCTGTTATGGTTTACATGAAAAATCAAATTATCCCTCTGCTCGAAACTTCATATCTCCCTCCAAGTCAAAGTTAAAAATCCTTGCAATGGCTTATAAGACTCTCCAGAATCACCTCCTTCAGTGTGTTTCAGCAGCCCTGGCTTCTTTGTTCTTTCTCCAACCTATCACACAGCTCCTGCCTTAGGGACTTCGCTCCAGCTGTTTCCTCCGCCTGGAGCAGTCTTCTCCCAGGTATTCCTGTGGCTCCCTCCCTCTTCTCTTTCAGGCTTTGCACAGATGACTACACTATTTTAAATTGCTCCACACACAACCAGCATTCTCCATCTCTTTCCTTGCTTTATTTTTCTTTACTAACTGCTGTGTTTTTCTTCATTGCATCTATATACAAACTATAAATCCTACTTACTTGTGTTGTTTATTGTCTGTTCGCCACCACCACCATCTCTACTAGAATGTAAGTCACATGAAGACAGGGATTTTTGTCTGTTTCATTTATTCTGCATCCCCAGTGCCTGGAAGAACACCTAGACTACAGTAAGTACTACTAAATATGTTTAAGGGAGGGAGGGTGGAATGAATGCTTAAAGTGCAAAGGATTTGTTTATTTTGTCACTATGGGAAATCCTGAAATGAATTAAGTCACTTGCTTGGAAACAGGAATATATTTTGTCATAGAAATAACATACACAAGATTGTCATTACAATTAATACCTCTCTAAATGTGATGTTGTATCCTAGATTGGAGCCTGGAACACAAAAAGGATATTAGTGGACATCCTAATGAAGTCTGCAGTTTAGTTAATACTAATATACCAGTATTGGTTTAATTGTTACAAATGTACCATGGTAGCATAAGATGCTAATATTAGGAGAAAATGGGCAAAAGGGGTATGTAGGAACTCTCTGCATTATCTTTAGGGTTTGTAAATCGAAAATTGTTCAAAACAATTTTTAAGTTTTCTGTGTATATGTGTGTGCATATGCATGTGTTAGGGAGAAAAAGGACCCCCCCAAACCTCCTCCCCACCAAAAGATGTCTATATCCTCATCCTTGGAACCTATAAATATGTTAGGTTACATGGAAAAGGGGAATTAGGTTGCAGAATGAATCAAAGTTGCTAATAAACTGAACTTTATTTGGGGGAGATTATTCTGGATTATCCAGGTGGGTCCATTATAATCACAGGGGTCCTTAGAAACAGAAGAGGAGGAAAAGGGAAATATGATCAGAAAAGAATAGTCAAAGAGATGAAATACTGCTGGCTATGAAGATGGAGGAAGAAGCCAAGAATTCAGGAAGCCTTTGGAAGCTGAAGAGGCAAGTGAAGAGATTCTCCCCTAGAGAAAGAATCAGAAGGGAGCCGGGCTCTGCTGACATCTTTTTTTTTTAAAGAATTTATTTATTTATTTGACAGAGAGAGATCACCAGTAGGCAGAGAGGCAGGCAGAGAGAGAGGGGAGGGGAAGCAGGCTCCCCGCTGAGCAGAGAGCCCGATGCGGGGCTCGATCCCAGGACCCTGGGATCATGACCTGAGCCGAAGGCAGAGGCTTTAACCCACTGAGCCACCCAGGTGCTCCTCTGCTGATATCTTGAGCTTAGCCTATTGAGACCCAGGTTGGACTTCTGACCTACAGAACTGTAAGATGATAAATCAGTATCATTTCAAGACACTAAGCTTGAGGTCATTTGTTATGGCGGTAATAGGAAACTACTACAATCTGTAGTCATTACCACAAACCCAGAAAGATAGGCATCTTCTCCATTTTGTAGGAAACTGAACTTTCACAAAAACTAAGGTCACATGGTGAGTAAGCATGAGAGCTGGGACCCAAACCAAGTCCTGATTCCTAATTTTATGCTCTATTATCAATGTGCTGCCTCTCTTAATAGGGTCCAAGACTTAGTCCTCAAAACCCTATTTAAGTCATAGTATAGTCTAAATATTGTATGTTCACAAGTTTAAAAAAAACAAATTTTGAAAAACAAAAGTGACTGTGAAGCCACTTCTTAAACAGAACGTGTATTTTAGAAAGACACCTTTAGACACTTTAAAAGATAGAGGTGCCTAGGTTCTGTGTCGTGTTCTCATACCAGCGAATGAAATGCTGTATACTTGCATAAGTACTGTTTTTTTATCTTAAAGGTTGCTTAATGTAAATCAGACTTAATTAAGAAAAATAAGAGGTAGACAGAGACTTCCATGAAGAAGCTAAAGGTAATTTGGGGCCACTTTCTAGGGCTTTAGAGATTGAGGGCACTGGGCTTTTTTTAATGTCTAATTTTACTTCAAAGCTTATGGATACAGATGCATCACTAGCATTGCTCTTACCTAGCCTTGATCAGGATTGTTTTCAGCTCACAAAAGAACATTGCTTTCATTCAGAAGCAACAAAAATATTGCCCCAAGCCTCAAAGCAAAATTTCATAATCCATTTTGTTTACTCTCTTTCTCTTAGTTTTTGGGTTTCTCAGCACATCTTTGTCTTGGGCTCTGTGTTTTTCTATCTCCACTTAGGGTATGGGTACATGTGTTTGGAGTTGACAAGATACTTTCTTCTCCATTAATTCAGTTTGATTTTGCTATTCTCAAAAACCCTTTGAGGTAGCCAAAGCAGGTGTCACTATTCACATTTTATAGATGAGGAAACCAAAACTCTGGAGAGATGGGGCTGGGCAGCAAATCCAAGAGAGTATGAGTCACGTTCTGGTCCCACCACAGCCAACTATTTGATCCCCACACATGAAGCCACACACCACTGGGACCTAGGTTGAGGAAGAGCTGAAAATGAGGAACTGCTGTCCCCAAGGGGGGAACTCTGGAGGAAGGGAAAGCCAGGAGACCAATGGTGTTACTTTTCCTACAGGCAGGAAGGGATGGTCCTGGGGATGGGTGCATGGGTCAGTTATGCCACTGATGCATGATAGATGGGGAAGATGGAGGCCCAGTGGTATGAGAAGGAAAGGAGACTCATAGTTGGCAGCATCAGAGGGGAAAGTGGAAAACAAGGAGGCCATTCATTCGCAAGGGATGTTCATACTTTGGGAGTTTATCAGCTGGGGCTCGAATGTCTGAGGAAATCCTGAAGCAAACTATATGCAAGCTACATAAATTTCAGATTTGACTCTGAAGCTAGATCTCCCCAGCTTCATTTTGTAGCCCATCCTTGCTTCCAACTGCAGGCCAAAGCCAATTCCCTTGGGCATTGGGGAAGCAAAGGCCTTTAGGTTTGGACCCCATCTTTATCCTCAATCTCAGCAAACCCAAGGCTGTCTCAGAGGTGTCTCTGGGTTATGCTTGCTGGGATTCCTGAACCAAATGTCCTTCACCTCTTAGCACCCCCTCCTCATGATGGGGTCAATTCCTTAGAGCTGTTCCTGATGAGGTGGTTCTGATGTTTAGAGATATATGCCTCAAGTTTACAAAATATCCTTTCCCTCTTTACTATCTCCCCACTAACACCCAGCCCCTCAACAACAACAAAAGTGCCCAACATAATTTAGAGATCAGCTTTCCTGATGGCAAGATCATATTTTTCTAGACCTTTCTGTATTTTCCAAACAAACATAAGCACATCTTCACCTTTGTATTTTTAGCTACTCAACTGAGACTTCCTGCCCATCTATGATATTACTTAAGGAAAGTTTACAGCAGCAGGATCATATGATCTGTTTAGTACTACACCTTGTCTGAGAGTTTTTATTTCTTAATGAAACGCTTTGAATAAGAGTATCCAAAGCATTTAGGACAGTGCTTGGTGACTGTCATAATTTTTTATAACAGTCCTATAATTCCATGTCACCATGACCAAATCATTCATTAATTCAGAGTGTTTTCTTCTTGACAATGTGTATAAATAACCTAAACCTCAAAGGATGAGTTCCTTCTTCTATGGTTTCCTATAAACAATTTAGCCCAGTCACAGCATGAAGATTCTTACTACTTCAATCCAGAATTTTTACCTCTCTCGTGGCTGTCCACTTTTCTTCCTTCCTGTCCTAATCATCGTTTGTTGTACACTGTAGGCCCCAACTGACTTTGAAGACCTTTTACTATTACCTATACATTTATAATTGTACTTGTCAACTAATTCATTAATTATTTTGGTTTAAAAATTAATATGTGAATTCCAAGAACCATACAAAACCACCTCAGTTATCTGAAGGCAGGGGGGTTTCAGCAGCTTTAACCATAGAGAATGCGGCCGTAAACACACAAAGAAATGAAAAATATATATATATGATATTGAGGGCAGTAGCCATCCAAAAGCCTCCCTGCAGCCTATGGATTAGAATGTGTGTCAACTATGAATATTTCCTTCTCAAGTGCAATGCTCAGTTTTATATGTCAACTTGACTAGGCCTCAGTCACCAGTTATTCCATCAAATACTAATCTAGTTGTTGCTGTGAAGGTATTCTGGAGATGTGCTTAACATCTACAATCAGTTGACTTTATGTAAAGGAGGTTATTTTCAATAATCTGAGCAGGCCTCATGGAATCAGTTGAGAGAAAAACTAAATAGTTCCCTGAGGAAGAAAAAAATTCTGTCTGTGGACTGTGGTGTCACCTCCAGCCCAAGAGGCTCCAGCCTGCCCTTCCTGATGGCCCACCCTACAGATTTCAGATTTTCCTATCCAGCCTCCACAATCATGTAAGGCAACTAATATATATTTTGTGGGTATACATACATATATATGTATATATATATATATGTATATATATATATATATATATAAAATAGTATGTGTGTATGTGTATGTGTCTATGCACACACACAATTATTCAAAGATATATTAAAAGGAAGACAAGAGGGGGGATGTTTGAAACTGACACACTAATAAGTTAACAGGAAGAGAGAAGGTGCCAGAACCACCAAATTTTCATGAAAAAGTTAACTTATATTCTGTGTAGTAAAGACATAAATATGGAACACAGTCCTGAAAGGAACTTTCAAAATTCTGTTTAGTTTCACTATTTAAAAATCTGCCTTCTCCATTAAGTGAAAGTCCAAGTTAAAAAAACTGGAAATTGTTCTGGATTCTGTAGGCTAAGTAAATCATTTTGTCCTTTCTTCTAAGACAAATGGTATTCCATTGAAAGATTTTGTGCAAGGGGTGGCATGATCAGATTTGTATATAAAAATGATCACTTGTGCTCGCTTTGGCAGCCACATATACTAAAAAGGATCACTCTGCCTGCTGCATGGATAACAAATGGGTATCAAACTAGAGGGAGATGAAAGTGAAAGTGGAGAGACTTAAGAAATTTTCCATGAGGGGGCACCTGGCTGGCTCCATCAGAAGAGCATGAGACTCTTGATCTTGGGGTTGTGAGTTTGAGGGACACTCTGCATGTAGAGATAACAAACAAACAAATAAATACTTGAAAAAAGAAAAGAAATTTGCAATGGTCCAGACCAGAGGAGAAAAGATGGTGGCTGGAACTAGGGCTGTGATGGGAGTGACAAAGAGAAGTTGGCAGATATGGCTATATTTTTTAGGTCCAAGTGACAGTTAGGACTTCCTAAAGGTCTGGATAGGAGGTTGAAGGTGTGGCATGTATCAATGATGACTGCTAGATTTCTGGCTCATGGAACAAGATAGATGAAGGTATCATCAGCTGAGACAGAGAATACTGAAAGAGGGCCAGGTTTGCTTGAAGTCAGCGAGTTAGAGTGAGAGAGAGAGAGAGAAGAGCACGAGTTCCTCTTAAGCCTTGTTTCATTTGGAATTTCTGGGAGCCACCTAAAAGGAGAGGTCAAGCTGGCAGTTCATGTCTAGGTCTCGATCTCAAAGCGGAGCTCTGGTCTGAAGATATAAACATGTGAATCATTTGCCTATGGGTGGTAATTGAAGCAGAGGCTTATAATGAAATCACCCAAAGAGAGAGTATAGAGTGCGCAGATTTGATATATATGTTCATTGAGCACTGAGAACCTTCATATTTGATGGCTGGATACATATGTCTGCTCATGATATAGGCTCAATGAATGTTTATTGACCTACTATTAGGAAAAAGGTTATGATGCACCTGTTGTTGACTGAACCTATGGAGATTCCACACACCTAACTTTAAATGTTACAGTGGATTCTGGCCTGAAATAGCTCCTATCCGCTTGGCACCAATCCAGTCTTCCCCACAGAGATCTGAGGGATCGCTGCCAAGAGGTGCTGGGCTTCCTTCAAGCCAGGTCTGTTTCCCTCCTGCTTTCTTATGCCACCCAAGATACAATCTTGTTATCTTTTTGTGTTTTTTGTATTTTTGTGTGTTTTTGTGTTTTTTGCATTTTGTATCTTTTTGGGTTTTTGTGCTTTTTTATGATACAATCTACACAGGCTAATTTACTCATGTACTTTCTTCACACCCTTCCAAACTACACCCTATACCAAATTCAATTGTATAGCTAGATTCCTAGTACCAGGGTTTAAGGTAACTATTAGTTTAAAAAAACATACACACATAATGCACATTTTATAAAATGCATGTTGACATTTCATAAATATTTATTGAAAGATTATTCTTTGCCCAGCTCTGTGGGGAATAAGAGAGGGGGCAAAGATAGAATATCTACCTTTGAGGAACTATTAGTCTATTTAGAGAGACAAGACTAATGCTCATGACACAAGTGACGAAAAGAATTTCATGAATCAAGCGTACCTCCCACAGCATAGGGTGCCAAGGTCTACCAAAGTTCAGAGTAAAGAGTGCTGATTCCCATTCACAGAAGAAGGCATCAGAGAAGCTTGAGGGAGTTACGCTGCTCTCACAGCACAGCCATTCCTGCTCCTGGGAGGAACTGGACAGAAGCCATATTTGACAAACATATCTCTAGGGGAGGAGGTTGCACAGCCACCTGCAGAAACCAATTCAATCTCACATAATAGAATTTGAACTTCTTTTAAATGATTTAGGCCACTTGAGAGTTTTACAAGTCAGTTCCCAAATTAATTTAGCTTTTATCTTCCAGACAGGCTATTACAGCTAACAATAAACCCCTGTTACAGGAATTCAGATGAATATGGCTAAGGAAAGGCAGTCCTCATTTCTCTCCACACCTGGCTTTGCTGCAACACTTGACCCTGCTGACCAGCCCCTGCTCCCTACCCACTCTCCTCAGCACTGTATTCTTCTAGGTCCCTTCCAACCTCAATGACTGCTTAGCCTCCAGCCCAGGGTCTGGCACATAGTACATTCTCCATAAATATTTTTGAATGATGAAAGACTTCTTAGTATCTAGCATCTTCTCATTGACTCTTCCACTTTCATCTAATACTTAAAGGTAGACATCCCCCCATGCCCAAGATTCCAGTCCAGGCCATCTTCTCCTCTATTGCACCCCCTCATCATGAGTGATCTCGACCTGCTCCCACAGCTCCAGCTGCCACTCATACGCTGCTGCTGCCCCAATGCTTACCTCCACCTGTCCTTTAAGCCCCATATTTTCAACTGCTCATAGGACCTGTCCTAGGTGTGCTGCTGACCTTTGGATCAACATCAATAGATCCAAAGCTGAACTCCTCTTTCTCCTCAGAGTTACATTCATTTCTGTTATGAACGTAGGTTTACGGATCCACCATTGCCTCAGTCACTAGAGCTAAAACCTTCTAAAACATCTTCAACCCCTCCCACTCCTGCACCCTCCCCCAGTGTCCAGTCGGTTGGCCAGATCCTATTAGTTTTCCCTTCATGTTGTCTCTGGTATCTATCTTTCTCCTCACCCTCACTGCCATGGCCCCTTCATTGTTCATCACCTGAATTCTTGTCATTACTACCACACTAGCATTCCCTGAAACCATGCATTTCTCTGCTTCTCACCATGTTATCAAAATATACCTGAACTCATATTAAAAGTCCTTCTCCAAAAATCATTCCTTATTTTTACTTTTTATTTTATTTTTTTTTTTTAGTTATTTTGGTGTGTTTAATTTGAAAGAGGTTGAGATGGACTCCGTGACCATTCTGATGACAATGGTGACAACGAAGATGGCGAGATAGGTGCCCGTATTGTAAGCTCCTGCAGCATGGGCAGCAGACTCATAGACCTTTCCATGGGGATCACCTTTTTTAATCATTATTGTAAGTCCAAAGGGTAGATACTATTAGCATTATCATTTCTATTTTACAGGTAAGAAGACTAACATTTAAAAATGCCAAAGGCCCTGCAGTTAATTGAGTGGGTGGGCCAGAATTCAAGTTTAGATTCCTTAATACAAAAGACCTGTGCTTAACCTCATGTCAAGTGAGATTAATACTCCTGAGGCTTTATCATATTTTATTTACACTTTAGCAGGCTGTACTACTCACTTTCTGTTTGGAACTAGAGCGTATCATACTTTTTATTTTTTTTGTTCTTATTTTGTTTTTTTGTGCTTTTTTATGATGATGTTCAGTGAGCCAGCATATAGTAAGTACATCATTAGTTTTTGATTTAGTGTTCAACGATTCATTAGAAATTACTGTTTGGCTTCTAAAGTTCTTTTGTAAACTCTGTATCTGTTAAGAATGATTTTGGCTGCAAGTAACAGAAACCCCAACTAACTTATACAATAACAGAGGGCTACTTTTCTCTCATAAGAATAAATCCAAAGGTAGGTGGTTGCTGGGTTGCTAGCATTTGTTTATTGGTCTCATCAAGGTCCCAGACTCTTTTCCAATATTTCTGCACTGCCATCCATCCTTAATGTGTTGGCTTTTCATCTTCATTGCTGCCAATAATTCAGCTGCAAAATGGCTATTAGAGCCCCAGGAATCACTCTGCACTCAGGCAGAAACTAGAGGGAGGCAGACAACATTAGCAATGTCTGTATATTTTCTTGAGGAAAGAAAAGCTGCTAGAAACCACTCAGAAGTATTTTGTTTATGTATCATTAGCCATAAGTATGTTATTGTCATGTGGCTGTCTTGAGCTCCAAGGGAGACTGAGCATGTATTTGCCTTTTCAAACCTCTGCTCTAGTTGCAGGTAAGGGAGAAAGGCATTAAGTATAGATGTTGGGTTATTCAGCCCACAATGTCTGCCATGTTCCCCTTTCATTTGATCAATATGACAACCTTATATGTGGGATGATTATATTCCTTTTCAGGTTTAAGGAAACTGAAGTCCAGGAAGGTTAGGTGATTTGCCCAAGGTCTCAGCTAGTCAGTACTAGAGTCACAAATACCATTTTATGATTCCTACCAAGAGCACTACTGCACAATAGCTGTGTAAAATGGAAGTCCTATCTCAGAGAATATTCCAAGCTCCAGGGAATTCAAGGGCTCGGTTTGGTTCCTAGAGTCCAGAGTCTCTCAAGGAAACTGAAGATTTCAGAAGGGAGGGGGGTGGGGGGGACAGGGTAACTGGGTGATGGGTAATAAGGAGGGCACATGTTGTGATGAGTACTGGGTGTTATATACAACTAATGAATCGTTGAACACTACATCAAAAACTAATGATGTACTATATGTTGGCTAACTGAACGTAATAAAAAAATAATTTGTACTATCCAAAATCTTGGTTGTTTCCTGATTGTGCCAGATAACTTCAGGCTGCCATTTCTTTGCATGCACTGATCCCTCTACTTGGAATGACCTTCCATTTCCACTCCACCCACCAAAGCCCTGAGGCTTTGTTTACCGAACTGAATTCTTTTTTGTTTGTTTGTTTGTTTATTTGGCAGACAGAGATCACAAGTAGGCAGAGAGACAGGCAGAGACAGAGGGGGAAGCCGACTCCCCGCTGAGCAGAGAGCCCACTGAGACCATGATCCAGCAGAAGGCAGTGGCTTAATCCACTGAGCCACCCAGGAGCTTCCTGAACTGAATTCTTATTCACACTTCAAGGTCCAGGCTAAATTCTCCATCTTAGCTGAAATGCTCCTTAACTGAATCAGTCGTAACTATTCATTTCTTACAGAAGCCCCAAGCTCTGTTGTAGCACTTTCTTTTACACTATCATGATAGCTGCTTCCTTTTTTCTTTTTCTGTCTCCATCATAACCTCCTGAGTGGTTGCACCAGCTTGCATTCCCACCAAAAGTGGAGGAGGGTTCCCCTTTCTCTGCATCCTCGCCAGCATCTGCCCTTTCCTGACTTGTTAATTTTAGCCATTCTGACTGGTGTGAGGTGGTGTCTCGTTGTGGTTTTGATTTGTATTTCTCTGATGCTGAGTGATGTAGAGCACTTTTTCATGTGTCATGTGTCTGTTAGCTTCTTTGCAGAAATGTCTGTCCATGTCCTCTGCCCATTTCTTGATTGGATTATTTGTTCTTTGGGTGTTGAGTTTGCTAAGTTCTTTATAGATTTTGGATACTAGCCCTTTATCTGATATGTCGTTTGCAAATATCTTCTCCCATTCTGTCAGTTGGTTTTGGTTTTGTTAACTGTTTCCTTTGCTGTGCAAAAGCTTTTGATCTTGATGAAATCCCAATAGTTAATTTTTGCCCTTGCTTCCCTTGCCTTTGGAGATGTTGCTAGGAAGAAGTTGCTGTGGCTGAGGTTGAAGAGGATGCTGCCTGTATTCTCCTCAAGGATTTTGAGGAGAAAAATCCTTGAGGTCCTTCATCCATTTTTAGTCCATTTTCGTGTGTGGTGTAAGGAAATGGTCCAATTTCATTTTTCTGCATGTGGCTGTCCAATTTTCCCAACACCATTTGTTGAAGAGGCTATCTTTTTTCCATTGGGCGTTCTTTCCTGCTTTGTCGAAGATTAGTTGACCATAGAGTTGAGGGTCTATTTCTGGGCTCTCTATTCTGTTCCATTGATCTATGTGTCTGTTTTTGTGCCAGTACCACACTGTCTTGATGATGACAGCTTTGTAATAGAGCTTGAAGTCTGGAATTTTGATGCCACCAACTCTGGCTTTCTTTTTCAATATTCCTTTGGCTATTTGAGGTCTTTTCTGGTTCTATATAAATTTTAGGATTTATTTCACTCAGCATAATCTCTTCCAGTCCCATCCATGTTGATACAAAAGTTGGGTATTCATCCTTTCTGATGGAGGCATAATACTCCATAGTGTATATGGACCACATTTTCCTTATCCATTCATCCGTTGAAGGGCATCTTGGTTCTTTCCCTGATATTGAGCATCATTTCATGTTCTTATTGGCTATTTGTGTATCTATGGGGCAATGTCTATTCAAATCCTTCATGCCTTTTTTAATTGAGTTATCTTTTTACTACTGAGTTGCAAGAGTATTTTACATATTCCAGATACAATTCCCTCATCAGATATGTGATCTAGACAGAGGGTGGGTGGGGGGAATGGGGTAGCTGGGTGATGGGCATTAAGGAGGGCATTTGATGTAATGGGCATTGGGTGTTAGATGCAACTGATGAATCCCTAAACTCTACCTCTGAAAGTAATAATACACTGTATGTAAATTAACGGAATTTAAATACATTTTTTAAAAAGATGTATGGTTTCCAAATATTGGCCAGCAAGCATTTTTAAAGGATTTCCAAAATTTCTATTTAAAATTTTAGATGTTCCTTGGGCACCTGTGTGGCTCAATCATTAAGTATGTGCCTTCAACTCAGGTCTTGATTCCAGAGTCCTGGGATTGAGCCTGTATCGGGCTCCCTGCTTGGCGGGAAGCCTGTTTCTCCCTCTCCCACTCCCCCTGCTTCTGTTCCCTCTCTCACTGCATCTATCTCTGTCAAATAAATAAATAAAATCTGTAAAAAGAAGTAACAATAATAAATAAATAAAATTTTAGATGTTCTTTACAAAAGCTAACATCCCGGCAAAGTTTGTCTTAAGCTCATAAAATTGGAGCTGGTTCTCCAGGGGGAAAACTTGACACCTAATGTAAACAAAGCATACTCAAGAATGCAACGAGTCTTCCAAACAGGTTTATATATATATTCTGATAAAATATAGCAGAATATTAACAACCCCAAATATTACCAGTTCCCCAAAAGTAGTCTCAAAATGAAAGTAATAAAACAACAATAGAAGCAAACCTCTAGCCATAGATTTGCCAGCTCCTCCTGACCACACAGAGTGTTCCCATTCCAGGAATAGTCAGTCTTAAATAGCCCTAACATTTTGGCAAAGTTTTTCATCAGCCTCAAGGTACTTTAAGACTTCCAAATTTTCACCCAAGTCCTAACATTTTCTTCTGTTTTCCACATCCCTGATTAGCCTCTTTCCAGACATATCTGGCCAATAGCATCTGATTGTTTTGATAGTGCTATTGAAGGGAAGAAGTAACCAAAACACTGGGATTCCCAGGTCACATTCAGCTTTGAGGGAGTGACCTCGTATCTATTGGCACAAGCAGTGGCTAAGGGTCTCATGATCATAAGAAAGCCAAGAGATTATATTGATAACAATTGTTATATTCTCAGTTTTTAATTTAATTGATAATTTATATATTTTCCCCATAATTGTGTTTTACTACAAAATAAGTTGTTCTAATATTTCTGAAACTATAGAGAGTTGTTCTAATCAGTAGGGAGATTCCAATATTCCAGGTCATAGCAACAATAAGAATCAGATATCAGGCTTAATTCAATGTATTTGAAGGACTTCCATCTCAGAGGAAATGTGTGACTATTTATTGTGTTTTTTTCAAGCTTTGTAATTCTCTTCTAGGAGAATGGAAAGAAGCCATAATCCATACTCATAAAACCTACATGCCAGTCCTGGTTCAGTGTTAGTTCAGTCCTACCTGTGTTATTATTTCATATTCAGATATTATTTCATATCTCTAAAATGGGAATGATGATGACACTTGCATCAAATTAAATTGTGTAGTAGAGGACATGGTTTATACAGTGAGATAAGCTCTCTTTTTATTTATCACAAAATCTATAGGATTCATTCACTCTCTCCTTTCTTCTGGCCTGGTTTTCTAGTGGTTTCTATCTCTACTCAGATCACAAAGTATAAAACTAACCAAAAAACTGTTCTGTATGTAGGAAAAAAGAAGTTATTTACGATGTAGTGGGGAGGGGGTAAAAAGCATGAGTGGGGAGGATGAGAAACAAGGTTCTAATAAAGAGCCAAATATAAGCTTGGAGGGTCATGGTAAGAAATTTAAACATTATCTTGCCAAAATGAGAAGCCATCAAGGAGTTCCAAGCAGTAGAGTACCTGCCTATTCAGAAACCTCACGCTTGCAGCCTTGTTGGGGAAGAGATGGAGGGAAGATGCATTAGAGCATTTAAGAACAGGTGGACAGTGATTTGTTAGTCTCACACAAATTAAGATAGTGGTAGTTGTTGTGGAGAGAAGACAAATTTGGGAAAAACTTAGGAAAACTGGAGAGGACTTGATATTTGATTCAATGCGGGAGAAAATGGAGGGAGAAGAGTCAAGGATTCTAACTTAGACAAGTGGGTACATGATGGAATCATGAACAAGAGAGAGGATGCAAAAGATTTTGAGAGAACAGAACTTCATTCCAGACACGTTGAACTTGAACCCATTCATGCAGCAAAGCCTAGAAACTCTTTAGAAGTAGGGATTTATAGCTTGAAGAGAAAGGGCAAGAGATCCAGACTGGATCATGATGGGTACCTAGAGATGATAACTGAAGCCATCATAGCAGATGAGATACCTTAATGAAGGAATACACAGTGAAAAAAGGTTGCCGAGAGTAAGTCCTGAGAAACAAGACTTTCTAAGGGGCAGAGGAGGACAAATACACAAAGAAGACTGGCACAGAGTGAAATGGAAGAATGTTCAAGGAATTAGAGTTTTAACAAGCAGGAAGAAGTTCAAAAGAATCAAATGCTACCATGAGTATTCTACTATTCTACTATGGTTATAGCCAAGTCTAAGACCATTTCAATTACTGTGGAGAGAACTAAAAATTTCCTGAAGGGCAATTTTGAAGATACAGCAGCACTGAAATACTCTTAGGAAACTTGATGAAAGGATGAAGCAAGGAAGTAGTTGCCGAATAAAATGAGTTCAAGTGGGGTAATATATGTGAAAGTTCTGTTAAAAAAAATGTATAGGAGGGCACCTGGGTGGCTCAGTGGGTTAAGCCGCTGCCTTCGGCTCAGGTCATGATCTCAGGGTCCTGGGATCGAGTCCCGCATCGGGCTCTCTGCTCAGCGGAGAGCCTACTTCCTCCTCTCTCTCTCTCTCTGCCTGCCTCTATGCCTACTTGTGATCTCTCTCTGTCAAATAAATAAATAAAATCTTTAAAAAAAATGTATAGGAAAGTTATTATTCTGTCAAACAAGGGCTATTCTGCACCCCTGGGGAAAAAAAAAGAAAAATGGCACTCCTACCAGCAAGTGAATGAATCATTAGGTAAAGGAAATGCAGTTCCTGTTATGATTCCCATTTTCATGGAAATGGAAGCACTGTCCATTCATGTTTGTTTTCAGGAATCTCACTAAGAAATTATTCCCTCAGTAATTTGTCTGTCTGTCTCAAAGCTTTTGTCCCCAAGGAGTCTCAGGCTGGCTTGCACCAGGTTGATTTGGCAGCTTTTTTTGATATCCAGGGCTGTCGAGGGCAACAAGGTATTGCGTTAAGCAAAAGGTCACGAGCTTGCCGCGGTCTCTTAAGCTAGGAGATAGAGGCTGTACATATATAAAGACCAATCAAGGGGCTTCATGACTCTGTGTGCTGAATTGATCCTGATTTGATATTTTGCTGACCCAGCCCAGGTCTCCCAATCAACCACAAAGTCTCTTTAGCAAATTGCACCTCATACATACTTCAAGAGCAAGAGAGAGGAAAGATTGCTGGTGCAAGCCAGCCTGAGACTCCTTGGAGAAAAAAGCTTTGAGACAGACAGACAAGACTTGTTATGGCATAAAAACATCAGGCTATGGGCAAGTAGGAATGTTGACAAAGTGAAAATTATGACCCATGACACTGGCTTGCTTTTATTTCAGTGTCATTCATAATCAGGAAGAAGAATCACTCTAACAACAGTGACAATAATGTCTTTTACAATTGACAAAGCCCCTTCACATCCACTCTGCCATTTGGTTCTAACTACCCTACCAGGCAGGTTAGGCAGTGGCTATAGTCCTCCCTTGCAGCTGCAGAAACAAAAGTTCAGGGGTTAAGTGACTTCTCAACATGGCACAAACAATAAGCAGAGCCAAGACTCCAACTAGGGTCTCCCGACCCTGAGTCCACTACTCTTCTGCAAATTACACATCCAGTCTAAACAGACAGCAGCCAAATGGTTCTATGGCCCCCGTGTACCATGGGTACAGTGCCAAGAATGTAGAAACAGGTGCTCAAGGATATTTGGGAGCCTATCTGTAAAGCCAGGTTTTTGTTCCTTAGAATTAACTTTTTCTTCCTGAACTGCAGATCACTCACTTGAATTCTTGGTACATTACATAAAAATTCGTGTTTGAGTAAGACAGGCAGTTTTGCCCATGCTGTGCCTGTGTTTGATTTTCTGAACAATGCTTCTCACTTTGTTAAATCCTCCTAGATTTCTTACTCATCTACCCCCCACATTCAGCTGAGAAAAGCCACCACACCTGTGAATCCCACATTCTGAAATTTGAATCACAATTTGGATTTATTTCCGTGTCTATTATTACTGTCGGGATGTAAGACGAGGGAAAATGGACACATTAGAGAAATGAATTCAGCATAATGAAGGTCATTTTCAATTGTGACTGCCCATTATACAACTCTTTGGCTAGCATTACAGACAGATGCCATGCAATAGAATTTTTTTTCTGATATCAAGTTAGCTTCTTGGCAGAGTAAGGCAGTTCATTAGTAATCTTGGATCTCTTTCTCTATTTGTGATTCAATTCTAGATGTTGGAGAGTAGGTAATATGGGCTTTGTGCCATTAAAATCCACAATGACATTTCCATGTAAATCCTGATTATTGAGAGGGGAGTGCTCTTTCTTAAGACCTAAATCTGTTTTACCCCGACTTAGCAACCCAAGTTCAGGGTCAGCCAGAGAATGAAAAAAAGAAGGAATGTGGAACAGAATAGGGAAGAGGCAAGAGAAGGAGGAGAAAGAGCCAGATCTTAGTTTTAGTTTTAAGAGTAGCAGTTGCACAGAACATCAGAAAATGACCTTAAACAAGCTATGTAAATAGTTTTGAGGATGTTCATATGAAGGTCTGGTGTGACATTGGTGTGTGTGTGTATGTGTGTGTGTGTGTGTGTGTGTGTAGTAACGGTAATCAATTTCATTTAATCTCATTTTGCTTAGTTTATTTCCTAAGGTTCTTTTTGTAATGTAAGTTTTTATTCTCTCATACTGGATTTCTACTAAGTGAAGCAAAATTACAAGTTCAACAGATTCTTCTGCTGAAAACCTGTCTCCCTATTTTCAGTCTTTCCCCCGCATCAAGTCCATCTCGCACATTTTCCCCGCTGATCTTCCCAAGAACAAATGTGACCACAGTATTTTTTTTTTTTTTGCTTAATGCGCCAGTGGCTCCACCTCTCACTCCCATACACCCTACACTTTGGCCATACTAAATTATAAGCCATTCTGAAGACACACGACTATTCAGTGAGTCATGCATCCATTAAACTGTACTCTTTGGGTTTGTTCCTAACAGAAACTTACTTTGGACTCGCTCCGACAAAAAAGGGAAATAACTGAAAGGGTACTGGGCTAAAGCTATGATCAGCATTCTTCCTATGGTGAGAACCGCGATCAGCAGCACCTCCTTATTTTTACCTTTTACTATGTCTGCCAATAGATCCTGAATATATTGATTCTAGTTTAAAATATCCTAGAGAAGAATCTTATCTACCTAGCTAAGGAAATAAATCCAAATTGTGATTCAAATTTCAGAATGTGGGATTATAAACTAATCTTATCTACCTATGTTAGAATCATATGACTGGGGAGAAGGGGGCAGTTCCTAGGAAAAGGGAGGGCTGTTGTATAGATATACCATAAGTGCTCATGACCTTATATTTGCCCCTCTGCTTTGCCCTCATTTCTGCTTGTTGTGGTTATTCTGCTTTGGCATATATTCCTTCCTCATTTCTCTAAACTCCTGTAGAGCTTGCTAATATCAACTACAGGGTCCTTAGTTATAACACTGTCTTCCTTTTTTTGCCTATTTCATATTTGACTACTTGTATGCCAATGACTTTGTAAGTGGTTTGGAAGACAGGGGTATACCTCAGACTTCTTTAGAGTCCCCCTACAGTTCCTACAACTGTTTTAATACATAGTAATTGCTCACATGCTTCCTGAGTTTAACTGAACATTTGTTAGATTTCCATGGTAGAGAAGCTTAGATCCTGAACAGAAATAATCCATCTACTCACTCCTAGCTCTAGCCATAGAATGGAGAACATGGCCTTTTTTTCATTCCATCCATCCATCCATCTGTTGGAAAGCATTTAATGAATTGCTACTCCATTTCAGTCTCTGTGTTATGTGCTAAGGATACAGAGATTAATTAGATAAAGTATCTGCCCTAGAGGGTAGAGTCTAGCTGGAAGACAGATATGGAAACAAATAAATCATCACCACCCCAGATAATGAGTGTGTAAAAAGAGTACAGAGTACTCTGAAGGAGCCCAGAGGAGGTGATTATATAGGTGGGTCTCTGGTGTTGGGACTACAACTCCTAGGAAACAACTTCACCACTAATTGATTGGAGGCTACATAAGATCACTCAACTTTGACAGCTTCCTTACAAGCTTACAGACTTCAAAACCAGTGAAAGAAACCAAAAGAAGCATTTATTTCTTTTCAAAATTCTGTTCTCAGGGGTGGGATTCGGTGTCCTGACTTCCTCCCTGTCAACACCTTATGGGTACTCCCCACCTCCCCCTTCAAGTACCAGATGCCTGCTGCCCTCTAAGCAATCTCAGGAAATGAGGCCATGGCTGTCCCTCTTTGCCCTACCCTGTTTCATGGAGCAGGACACCCAGGAAATCAGGCAGCTTATTATTCCTCTTCCGATGACCTTCTGTCTTAAATATTACGGGCTATTGTTTTTAGATGATGTGTTGAGACCCGGAATATTTCCTCTAGGAAACTACTTTGCAGAAGGGAAAACTGTACTCTGATGTGCAGGTGTGACTTGATGGAAATGTGAGATAGATTTTACTTCACGGCTACTGTAAGGAACCTGACTCAGGAAGATGTCTGAAAGAGCGAAAGGATTGGAATGTGGTTTCCCTTTCCATGGTCCTGATTTGTAACTAGCAGTTTTGTAGATTTCATTTCCCTGCAGACTCTGGCTCTGCAAAACCTCTTGTTTACTCACTACTAAACATGCAGGAAACTGCATATCTTGCAAGGTTGTAAATGCAGTGGGAGAGCAACCAGGTCGGCAGTGGAGGGAGAAGAGAGGAGAACCAAGTGGCATTCATCACAGATCTGAAGAAACGAAGAGAGCTCCTACTAAACATTTGGCATTTTTAGATATTTACTTTCTCATCACAGACATTGCTTCAGAATCCAGCCACACCTTTACCATGCCAACACCCCCCACACAGCTGTTCTTGGGAACTGGACAAGCAAATCACACTAATGATGTGAACATCTGCGATCTTAACTCTCAGTGGACATGAAACCACTTTCAGGGACTTTCTTGATGCTGAGACAGACGTTCAGCCCCGAGCAGGACAGTTGACTGCAACATGTGAAGGAGACCACATTGGGCATTTCCCCTGCTCACCAGCATTCTGGGAGTGAGTACTAAATGTGCAAATTCAACAGTCCTTAGGTTTATCCCAAGTGGTTTGTCGGGACGCAAATAAAACTAAAACTAGCCATTATGCTATATTCTGCTATCACAGTGGTTTTACACCCAAGCATTTAAAATTTCCCGAGAGCGGGGTGCCTGGGTGGCTCAGTGGTTAAGTCTCTGTCTTCAGCTCAGGTCATGATCTCAGGGTCCTGGGATGGAGCCCTGCATCGGGCTCTCTGCTCAGCAGGGAGCCTGCTTCCCTCTCTCTCTCTGCCTGCCTCTCTGCCTACTTGTGATCTCTGTCTGTCAAATAAATAAATAATTAAAATATTTTTTGAAAAAATTGCCCGAGAGCAATGAAGTTGTCCTTGCCATTGACATCAGCTGTTAGGGGAGGGGACTTCTGTGTACTTTCTCCATAGATTTTTGGGGTGATTTTTTTTCTTCTTTTGAAGCAGATCTTAGAGACTTAGTCTGAAGTTCTTATTCCAGGATCCTTCTGGGGTTCATCTTCTGATACATTTAATTTATTCCTCATTTTCATTTAGGAGTTGGTGTTTGCCTTACTTTGATGTAACTCTTCTACTAAATAAGCCCTGCGAAAGAATCCAGGCTACTGTTGGGAGACCAGAAATTGGAAATCCTGATTCACTTGGTTCAGCAAGCTCTATAGGAATACATGTTATTCTGCTCAACTCATCTGGCATTCTTCCTCTTTTTTGATTATGAAGAATTATATATATATATATATGTATATATATATGTATATATATATATATATGAAATTAGAATTGTATAATGAATCTATCAATGGCTTTAACCATCAACTGTCCAATCCTGTTTTATCTATAACCATATCCACCTCACTCTCCCATATTATTGTGAAGTAAATCCTACACACCATATAACCTCATCCACAAATATTTCAGGATACAGATTCATTTTTTTAAGTCACAGTACCATTATTATACAAAATTAAATAAAATGATCCTCTCTTCTTAGAAACATACTTAATACAAGTTTAGCAGAAAGACCTACCCTGCAGCTTGAAGTGGAACACCATGAGAGGCCTGTGTGTGAGTATATATGTGAGTCTCCCTGGGCACCCCTGGATCTAGATTTGATGGGGCCAGGGACTTGGGGTACAGCACTATGTGGGTAAGGACATCATCCAAAAACATCTAAATTATCTCTGTTACTACAATCCCATTGGTGCCCACATACTTTGAGAGGCCCAGAGAAATTAAAGTTACACTCGTATGCAAAATGGGGTCACATCAACAAAAATTAGAGTACATGGAGACTGAACCCCTCCCTCATCACCCAACCCCTTCCATGTTCTCTGGTTACTAGAGAAGCAGGAATCTTCTTGAGCTGGGCTCCCTATGGTCCCTGTCACATCCTGATGCCAGTGTCATGTTGTCAGGTCTCCCGTCTCACCAACACCTCCAGCCCTATGTCTCTAGCCTAACTTCCCTGGGACCCACAATGGGGGAGGATCCCTTACCTCAATACCATCCTCAGCATTTCTCCTCAATTATCAAATACATGTAGACTTGCTCATAAAACAAACAAACAACCAATTGCTAGTTCTAATGGAGAGATGAGGCAGAAAAACTCTCCTTCTCCCTCTGGTTTCCAAGGTAAGGGGAACAATCTCCCCTCTGCTACCAGAAGCCACCAAGATCCCCTTTCCTCAATGTTGTACAGCCCCCCCCCAACTCACACGCCCCCTAGTGGCTGGTCCAGTTCTTTTCCCCTTCCTACCACGGCGTTATAGTACCTTTTCATTAAAAGCTTTTTATTCATCCTATCACCCCAGAGAATTCTTCTTTTATCCATCATCCCCAGGGTGGATTAAATCCCATAGCACCTAAGCTAACCTGTATCAGGATTTATAATGCTGTACTGCCATTGTTTCACTCACTGACAGTGCATCTCTTAGGGGCCAAGTCATCTTCATCTACATGAATATGGGCCCAGGACAGCATTTGGTGCACAACTGATATACAATAAATGTTGCTCAAATTGCTGATTCTGGGAAGAACTTCTGACTTCTTTTTCTCAATTGCAGCCTCAGCTTTGGGTTAATGAGCTCCTTCAACATATGCTTCTAACCTTTTTGAGAACACACACACACACACACACACACACACACACACAACTTTAACTGTCTTTGACTACCATGAAGAAATGCCCAGACTAAGACTTTTATGAACATTTCTACTTTAATGTGTATTACACTTGGGCATATCCATTATACTAAATCAAGTGATACTTTTTGCCCATGTACTATGTCTTGTTGAACATTCTTGGCACAGAGTTATATTGAGAAGTTTAATTCACAGCAAGCAATATTTAACAACATTTGTTCAGTAGTTGGTATATGGAGCTGGCAAGCTCCCCTTCCTCCCACACTGCCAAATTCCTGTTCTTATAAGCCAAGAGTCTTTCCACTCTGGCTTTATTACTTCTGCTGCATGCTCTCCTGACTTTCTCACTTCAACCCTTCAACTGATTACCTCTTTGTGGGATCTCGGAGCCACATAGAGGTCACCTGTTTCTCCAGTTGTGAGCCAGACTGTCTTAGTAACTCCCAAACTTCCTATTATTAAGCTTGTTTTGCTAGAAGACAAAGGCTCTTTCCCCACTGACCTTCACCCCCAACTCTCAAGTATACCTTTTCTTTTTAACTCCTTCATTTCTCATTTTTGCTCTTTTGCTAGGCAAAGGATTACTTCCAGCCAGAAGGAGAAGCCTTTCCTGGGTAATCAATGGATAGACACTCACATGCATACACTAAATCCCTATCAATGCCATGGAAAAGCCCCGAGATTAGGAGATATTCTCCACTTATGCTCAAATCTTATGCAGATATGTCCATGACTCACAGAACTCAAGGCTGGAAGAGAAATTAAGGGTGCCCTGCCCTAGTCCCACTACCCTCCCAAAGCTTGAGTTCTCTTGATTTGCAATGGATTGAGGACTACAGCTAGCACAAAATCTACCCATAGCAAGATTTAACTCAGTCACTGTCCTACAGGTTTAGCAGTTTATTGTGCAGGTTATACTGCTGTCAAATCAAAAGGCAAAGCTAATGTGTCCTTTCTCATGAGGTTTTAAGGTTTAGACCACATTATCAACAGAGTATTGTTTTACAAATAGAGTAGGGATTGCTCCCCTGTATAGGTACATCTCCAACATGACCCCTCTTAGCCCTTGTGTTAACTCTCAGAGATGCCACATGTGATGAGGCCAGCAATGGCCAATAACACAAACTCTCTTGAAGGTGGAGGGATGCAGGGTATCTGGAATGAGAACTCTTCAAACTCCTTTCTCGGGCTCCTCTTTTATCTCACTCTGGTACCCTGATCTTACCTGCTTCTTGCACCTCTCTCTTCTCTTGAATCCCAGATTCTTCTCGATGACATTGGCCTTAGTTTTTGTTGATAGCCTGCTCACAAGGCACACATTATTTCAGTCTGAACATGATTTCACTTTTCTGTGAACCTTTGCTGCTCAACCTAAGAGCATGTTCTTCGTGCATTTAATCTCTCTCTTAGCCCAGACTTGATACCACTCCTGCTCTCTCAGGTCATCAAGTGTTCAACCATACATCCATGTTAAGTCTGCAATGTACAATACAGACTCTTCTGATTTGATACAAGAGATTTAGATTCAATTAGAATTTCACCATTCATGCCAACACATACTTCATACTGATGCTTCTCAAAATGGTTCTTGTTTCAGTTTTTTCTTCATTCAGTTGCACATTCTAACAGGACACCTGTCTACTTCAAACAAAGCAGGGGCCTTAGACAACTCAAATTTGGAGCAAAATCCTTAAAATGTATACGTTCACTGACTCAATGATAAACATCATGGAATAATCTTAAAGAACATAAATGCATGCAAAAATTTCGCTATAAATAGTTATCCATTAATGTGTTTATAAGAAGGAATCTGTATGCTCAACAAGCATGGTTTTTACTTCCATGAGATGGAATACTATAATCATCAATAACAAGATTATAGATTTATATTTATTGGTAGTTGAAGATGTGGATATATTATTCATTGACAACATCAGGTTTCGAAGTGGCAGGTATGTTATGCTCCCATTTAAAAATATGTATGTGTGACCTCTTCAACCTCAGCCACAGCAACTTCTTTCTAGACACATCTCCAAAGACACAGCTCCAAAGGCAAGGGAAACAAAAGCAAAAATGAACTATCAGGACTTCATCAAGATAAAAATCTTCTGCACAGCAAAGGAAACCATCAACAAAAATAAAAGGCAGCTGAACAGAATAGGAGAAGACATTTGCAATAACATATCAGATAAAGGCCTAGTATCCAAAATCTATAAAGAACTTATTAAACTCAACACTCCCCCCAAATCCAAATAATCCAGTCAAAAATGGGCAGAGGACTTGAATAGACATTTCTCCAAAGACATCCAGATGGCCAATAGACACATGAAAAGGTGCTCCATATCACTCAGCATCAGGGAAATGCAAATCAGTACCACAATGAGATACCACCTCACACCAGAATGGCTAAAATTAACAAGTCAGGAAACAACAGGTGTTGGCGAGGATGCAGAGAAAGGGGAACCCTCCTACACTGTTGGTGGGAATGCAAACTGATGCAGCCGCTCGGGAAAATAGTATGGAGGTTCCTCAAAAAACTGAAAATAGAGTTACCCTATGACCCAGCAATTGCAGTACTAGGTATTTACCCCCAAAGATATAAATGTAGTGATCCGAAGGGGCATGTGCACACCAATGTTTATAGTAGCAATATCTAGATAGAGAGATAGATAGATAATGACACACACAACACACAACAGAATATTACTCAGCCATAAAAATGGATGAAATCTTACCATTTACACTGACACAGATGGAACTAGAGCGTATTATGCTGAGCAAAATAAGTCAATCACAGAAGGACAATTATCATGAGATTTTACTCATATGAGGAATATAAGAAACAGTGCAGAGGATCATAGGGGAAGGGAGGGGAAAAAGAGAATGGGAAAAAAATCAGAGAGAGAGACAAACAATGAGAGACTCTTAACTATGGGAAAGAAACTGAGGGTTGCTGGAGGGGAGACGCGTGGGGAGATGAGGTAATTGGGTGATGGACATTAAGAAGGGAACGTGATGTGGGGCGCCTGGATGGCTCAGTTGGTTGAGTGACTGCCTTTGGCTCAGGTCATGATCCTGGAGTCCTGGGATTGAGTCCCACATCGGATTCCCTGCTCGGCAGGGAGTCTGCTTCTCCCGCTGACCTCTCTCCTCTCATGTTCTCTCTCTCTCTCTCTCTCAAATAAATAAATAAAGTCATTTAAAAATTTTTTAAAAAGAAGGGAACGTGATGTGATGAGCACTGGGTTATATGTAACTGATGAACTACCGAACTCTACATCTGAAACTAATGATGTTCTCTATGTTGGTTATTGAATTTAAATTTAAAAAGTGTGTGTGTGTGTGTGTGTGTGTGTGTATGTGTATGAATACATGTACAGGAATATATCTGGAATGCCATGCACCAAGATACTAATAGTGATAATCCATAGGTGGTGGTGCAACGAGTGGGGTTTTTATAATTTATTTTTTTAATTAACATATAATGTATTATTAGCCCCAGGGGTACAGGTCTGTGAATCATCAGGCTTACACACTTCTCAGCACTCACCATAGCACATACCCTCTCCAATGTCCATAACCCAACCACCCTCTCCCTACCCCTATCCCCCCGGCCACCCTCAGTTTGTTTTGTGAGATTAAGAGTCTCTTATGGTTTGTCTCCCTCCCGATCCCACCTTGTTTCATTTATTCTTTTCCTACCCCCCACACAATGAGTGTTTTAACTTTCTTTTTTTTCTCCTTCTCTATATTCCTAATTTTACTATGTGAAATTTATGTTGATTTCTTTTAAAACTTATAAAACAATCCCAGAGACTTACAACCCATTTCAGAAAGAGGCTATGGTAGAAGCAAGATGGTCAGCAATAGTGTGGCATTCGGGTAGCAGCCATTGGAGTAGAAATGCTTACACACAAAACGAACACACTAAACAAACCCTTAGTGGCTTAAATAACACAATCATTTCTTTTTCTTATGATTCTGTAATCTCAGTGGGGATGGCTTGTCACTGTTCCATATGGCACTAGCTGAGACAGCCCAACTAGGACTGAAAGATCCACTTTCAAGTTGACACATTCACAAGGCTGGCAAAATGGTGGTAGTTGCTGTCTGGAAGTTCAGCTGTGGCTGTTTGCCAGGGTCCTTGGTTCTTTTTGTCATGGACATTTCCACAGGCCTTCTTGAGCTTCTTCACAGCAGAGTTCTGGGTTCCAAGAAACCCAGGTGGAAGCCTCAAGGCTTCTTGTAACTCAGCTGCCGAAGTCCCAGAACATTAGTTCCACGACATTCTACTGGCCAAGCAAGTCACTAGAACAAGCCCAGATTCAAGAGGAGGGGAATTAGACTCCACTTTTTTTTTTTAAGATTTTTTTTTATTTATTTATTTGAGAGAGAGAGAGAGCATGAGGGGGAGAAGGTCAGAGGGAGAAGCAGACTCCCCATGGAGCTGGGAGCCCGATGCGGGACTCGATCCCGGGACTCCGGGATCATGACCTGAGCCGAAGGCAGTCGCTCAACCAACTGAGCCACCCAGGCGCCCCTAGACTCCACTTTTGACAGGAGAAACAGCAAAGAATTTCTGGCCATCTTTAATCCCCTGCATATGGGAACAGAAGTAGCTCTGTTCTTGGAGAAGTATTCCAAAGATCCCTGTCCCTCCAGTGCATGCTCTGAGATTAGTAAATAAAACTCCTTTCCATATACTCCAGGGTATTTTCAAACTGCTGCTTCTATGCTGTATCTCAGTGGGGGCTGTTTGTTGTACTGTCACTCTGCACTCAGTTCTCCCAGAGCCAAACCCACTGATTTTTAAAGTTACAGGTATTAAGCCCCAATGATGTTAGGCCCCTCTGATCTTCAAAGCCAAATGTTTTGGGGATTTGTCTTCCTAGTGTGGGTTTTCTGTTCCTGGGTGGTTGATATGGGGATCTGCTCCTCTCCTCTCTCGGCTCCCATGGTGTCCCATGGTGTCCCATGGTGTCCCTCCCTCCTGCAGAGAGTCCCATGAGTCCATTTAGCTCCTGGCTGCATCTCCACCCTTCTTACCCTCTTCAGGGTGGCCTCTTTACATTTAGCTGTTTTGCCAATCTTCAGATTTTTTCCCTGGATTATTTATACTGATATTGGTGTTATTTAGTTGTATCCATGGGGTGAGGTGAGCTTAGGATCCTCCTACTCTGCCATCTTCCCTGGAAGTCCTCTTAAAAACCTTTTCTATAGAAAATCTCTAAATTACACAGAAGTATATCGAATAGTGTAATGCAGTCCCATATACCCATCGACCAGCTTCAACAGTTATCAGATCATGGCCAATCTTGTTTCACCTGTAACTTACTCACTTTGAGATTATTCTGAAGCAAATACTATGCATCATATCATTTCATATAAATACAGTAATTTAAAATCTTGTTTTTCTTTAAAAAGAGCCGACTTACAAACTAGAATGGAGAAAGCTAAAAAATCAGGGGATGTGGTTATCAAAGATAAGCTTGGACTATCATCTGCCCATAGCAATCAAGTAAATTTAAGTAAATCTTTATTAACCCCCTACACTTTTTAAAATTAATCTATAATGTATTATTTGTTTTGAGGGTACAAGTCTGTGATTCATCCGTCTTACACAACACACAGTGTTCACCACGACACCTACCCTCCCCAATGTCCACCACCCGGCCCCCCAATCCCTCCAACTCCCTTCTCTCCAGGAACCTTCAGTTTGTTTCCTGAGATTAAGAGTCTTTTATGGTTTGTCTCCTCTCTGGTTTCATCTTGTTTCATTTTTTTCCTCTCTTCCCCTGTAATCCTCTGCCTTCTTTCTTAAATTCCACATATCAGTGAGATCATACGATAGTTTTCTTTCTCTGATTGACTTACTTCGCTTTGCATAAACCCTCTAGTTCCCACCCACGTTGTTGCAAATGGCAAGATTTCATTTTTTTAATGCCTGCCTGCCATTCCATCACACACACACACACACACCACATCTTCTTTATCCATCCGTCTGTCAGTGGACATCTGGGTTCTTTCCATAGTTTAGTTATTGTGGACATTGCTGCTATAAATATTGGGGTGCAGGTACCCTTTCAGATCACTACATTTGTATCCTTGGGGTAAATACATAGTAGGGCAGTTGCTAAATATAGTGTAGCTCTATATATAAATTATTTTAAAAGATTTAATTTAGTTATTTGACAGAGAGAGAGAGTATGAGCAGGGGAAGTGGGAGAGGGAGAAGCAGACTCCTTGCTGAGCAGAGAGCCCAATGTGCGGCTTGATCCTGGGACTCTGAGATCATGACCTGAGGCAAAGGCAGATACTTAACCAACTAAGCCACCCAGGCATCCCTATTTACAACTTTTTGAGGAGGCTCCATACTGTTTTCCAGAGTGGCTGCACCAGCTTGCATTCCCACCAACAGCATAGGAGGGTTCCCCTTTCTCTGCATCCTCACGAGCATCTGTCATTTCCGGACTTGTTAACTTTAGCCATTCTGACTGAAAAAGTGCTCAACATCACTCGGCATCAGGGAAATACAAATCAAAACCGCAATGAGATACCACCTCACACCAGTCAGAATATCCTCCTACTCTTAACATGGCAGGTTCTTACTCATTCTTTAGATCATAACTAAATGTTGCCCACTCTTATTCTCAATCATAGCATACTATTCTTTTCCTTTGTGGCACTATCACAATTATAACTACTTTATTGGTTCATTTGTTTGTGGTTCTCTTCCATCAGAATCTAAGCTTCATGAGGACAGGAACTAGCAAAATGGTTGACACATAGTAGGTCTTCAATATATATTTATTGAAAGAATAAAGAAAATAAGGAAGGCAGAAAGGAAGGAAGGAAAGTAGGAAAGAAGTATAGAGGAAGGAAAGAAGAAAAGAGCTACTGCCTCTTCATTAGCTGTAAGATAGAGTGAGACTGTGGTAATTACTGTAATGTGGAGCCTGCCTTTCAGAGACTACTAGCTCAGTAAACAAGACAGCTACACAATCAACTCTAGTACTCATTTATTCATCCATTAAATGACTATTTACTATATATATATATTATGGAGAAGGGCCTGTGCTAGCAGGGAGACTGTGATAATTGCTAAAACATACATAGAGTGATGGAGAGGAGAATTACATCTTGGGTAGGCAGGACTTAAGTAGGGCTTTGAAGAATGAGTCGGAAGGACATAAACATGCTGAAAGACATTCTAAGCAGAGACGATAGAACAAAAGCCAAGGGATTGGAGAGATTAGAACATATTCAGAGTCTTATGACATACAGTCATCGGTGTCAACTTGCGCTTTTTATATCCCCATTTTAAAAAGATGAGTTATGGGAATCCATGGTGAGGGGCTGCTGCCCTGGGATTATAACTTTTTAAAATGAAGAATTCAAAAATGAAAAAGGTCTAAAATTTTACTGGTGTGATCTCTTCATTCTTCTATAATTCTCTTTTAAATGGCTGCTTCCCTATTTAGATAATAGTTATATTGACAATAATATAATACCTCAGGAGAGAGTCTTAGGAAATCAAAGTGTTTATGGTGTTCACTAGGACTTGGGCCTCTGGCCAGGTGGAAGAGCTACTTCTGTTCCCATATGCAGGGGATTAAAGATGGCCAGAAATTCTTTGCTGTTTCTCCTGTCAAAAGTGGAGTCTAATTCCCCTCCTCTTGAATCTGGGCTTGTTCTAGTGACTTGCTTGGCCAGTAGAATGTCGTGGAACTAATGTTCTGGGACTTCGGCAGCTGAGTTACAAGAAGCCTTGAGGCTTCCACCTGAGTTTCTTGGAACCCAGAACTCTGCTGTGAAGAAGCTCAAGAAGGCCTGTGGAAATGTCCATGACAAAAAGAACCAAGGACCCTGGCAAACAGCCACAGCTGAACTTCCAGACAGCAACTACCACCATTTTGCCAGCCTTGTGAATGTGTCAACTTGAAAGTGGGTCTTTCAGTCCTAGTTGGGCTACCTCAGCAAAGAAATGGTGACTTTGAAAGACACACTGGACCAGACGGATCTAACAGATATATTCAAAAGATTCCACCCTAAAACAGCAGAATACACATTCTTCTCACATACACATGGAACATTCCCCAGAACGGATCACATGTTAGGCCATAAAACAAGTCTCAACAAATTTAAAAAGACTGAAGTCATACCTTTCATCTTTTCTGACCACAACACTATGAAAATAGAAATGAACCATAAGAAAAAATCTGGAAAGAACACAAATACATGGAGGTTAAATAACATACTAAAGAATGAATTGGTTAACGGAGAAATCAAAGAGGAAATTTTAAAATTACATAGAGACAAATGAAAATGAAAACACAATAGTCCCAAATCTTTGAGATGCAGCATAACCTGTTCTAAGAAGGAAGTTTATAGCAATACAGGCCTACCTCAAGAACCAAGGAAAATCTCAAATAAACAACTTAAACTAATGCCTAAAGGAGCAGCAAAAAGAAGAACAAACAAAACCCAAAAAGCAGAAGGGACGGAAAATAAAGATTAAAGCAAAAATAAAGGAAATAGAAACTAAAAAAAAAAAATTAATAAAACAGAACAACAAAACCAGGAGCTGGTTCTTTGAAAAGATACAGCAAAATTGATAATCCCTTAGCCAGATTCATAAAAAAAAAAAAAAAAAACACCTAATAGAGAGGACTCAAAATAAACAAAATCAGAAAAGAAAGGAGAAAAATAACAACTGACAACACAGAAATGCAAAGAATTATAAGAGAATATTATGAAAAGTTTTTTGCCAACAAATCAAACAAGTGAGAAGAAATGGATAAAGTCCTAGAAACATATAACCTTCCAAAACTGAACAAGGAAGAAACAGAAAATTTGAACAGAGTACCAGAAATGAAATGGAATCAATAATCAAAAAAATCCATAATAAACAAAAGTCCAGGACCAGATGATCTCACAGGTGAATTCTACCAAACATTTAAAAAAGAGTTAATACCCATTCTTCTCAAACTATTCCAAAAAATAGAAGAGGAAGGAAAGCTTCCAAATTCATTCTATGAAGCTAGCATTAATTACCATGATACTAAAACCAGATAAAGACTCGACCAAAAAAAGACAACTACAGGCCAATATCTCTGATGAACATAAATGAAAACTCCTCAACAAAATATTAGCAAACTGAGTTCAACCATACGTTAAAAAACTTATTCACCATGGCTGAGTGGGGTTTATTCCTGGGGCACAAGCATGGTTCACTATTTGAAAATACATTAATGTGATACATCACATCAACAAGAAGAAGAATAAAAACCATATGACCATGTCAATAAATGAAGAAAAAGCATTTGACAAACTACAACATCCATTCATGACAGAGGACAGAGCGAAAATGCCTCAACATCATAAAGACCTTAAATGAAAATCTCACAGCTAACATCATACTCAATAGTGAAAAATAGAACTTTTCCCCTAAGAGCAGGAGCACAAGGATGTACACTCTTGCCACTTTTATTCAACATATGGAAATCCTAGCCACCGAATCAGACAACAGAAAGAAATAAAAAGCATTTGAATTGGCAAGGAAGAAGTAAAACTTTCACTATTCGCAGATGACATGATACTATATAGAGAAAACCCTAAAGACTCCACCAAAAAAACTACTAACGAGAACGGATAAATGAATTCAGTGGGGTTGCAAGATACAAAATCAATTACACAGAAACCCGCTGCATTTCTACAAACTAATAATGAAGTAGCAGAAATAGAAGTTAAGAAAATGATCCTATTTACATTGACACCAAAATAATAAAGTATCTAGGAATAACCTTAAAGGAAGTGAAAGACCTGCCTGCTGAAAACTATAAAACACTGATGAAAGAAACTGAAGATGACACAATCAAATGGAAAGATATTCCATGCTCATGGATTGGAAGAACACATATTGTTAAAATGTCCATACTACCCAAAGAAATCTACAGATTTAATGTAATCTCTATCAAAATACTAATAGCATTTTTCACAAAATTAGAAAAAATAATTCTAAAATTTGTATAGAAACACAAAAGATCCTGAATAGCAAAAACAATCTTAAGATAAGAACAAAGCTGGAGGTATCACAATCCTAGATATCAAGATATACTACAAAGCTGTAGTAATCAAAACAATATGGTACTGCCACAAAAACAGACACATAGATCAACGGAACGGAGAGTCTAGAAATAAACTCACAATTATATGTTCAATTAATCTTTGACAAAGAAGCCAAGAATATACACTGGGGGAAAGACCGTCACTTCAACAAGCAGTGCTGGGATAACTGGACAGCTACATCCAAAAGAATGAAACTGGACCACTTCCTCACACCATACATAAAAATAAACTCAAAATGGATTAAAAACCTAAATGTAAGACCTGAAACCATAAAAATCCTAGAAGAGAGTACAGGCAGTAATTTCTCTGACACTGGCCACAGCAATATTTTCTTAGATGTTTCCTGAGGCAAGGGAAACAAGAGCAAAAATAAACTACTGGGACTTCTTCCAAATAAAATCTGCACAACAATGGAAACAATCAACAAAACTAAAAGACGGAATGGGAGAAGATACTTGCAAATGACATATCCAATAAAAGGGTAGTATTCAAAATATATAAATAACTTATATAACTGATCACCAAAAAACCCCAAACAATCCAATTTAAAAATGAGCAGAAGAAATGAAGAAACATTTCTCCAAAGAAGACATCCAGTTGGCCAACAGACACATGAAAAGATGTTCAATACCACCCATCATCAGTGAAATGCAAATCAAAACTATAATGACATCACCTCATATTGGTCAGAATGGTTAAAATCAAAAACACAAGAAACAAGTGTTGGTAAGTATGTGGACAAAAGGTAACCTTCATGCACTGTTGGTGAGAATACAAACTAGTGCAGCCCCTCTGAAAAATGGTACAGAGGTTCCTCAAAAAATTAAAAATAGAACTACCTTATGAGCCAGTAATCCCACTACTGGGTATTTACCCAAAGAATATGAAAATATTAATTTGAAAAGATATATGTACCCCTATTTTTTATTATGTTAAGTTATTCACGTACAGTACATCATTAGTTTTTGATGCAGCATTCCATGATTCATTGTTTGTGTATAACAGCCAGTGCTCCATGCAATACATGCCCTCCTCAATACCCATCACTGGGCTCAACCATCCCACCCCCGCAAAAAAACCTGATTGTTTCCCGGAATCCATAGTCTCTTGTGGTTCGTCTCCCCCTCCAATTCCACCCCCCTTCATTTTTCCCTTCCTTCTAATGTCCTCCATGTTATTCCTTATGCTCCACAGGTAAGTGAAACCATATGATAATTGGCATTCTCTGCTTGACTTATTTCACTTAGCATAATGCACCCCTATGTTTATTGCAGCATTATTTACAATAACTAAATTATGGAAGCCACACAAGTGTCCATCAGTAGATGAATGGATAAAGAAGATATTATACACACAACACACAACACACACACATACACACACAATGGAATATTATTCAGCCATAAAAAGAATGAAATCTTGCCATTTGGGACGACATGGTTGGATCTAGAAACCATAATGTTAAGTGAAATAAATTAGTTAGAGAAAGATAAATACCATATTATTTCACTCATATGTAGAATTTAATAAACAAAACAAATGAACACAGAAAAAAGAGGCAAACCAAAAAACAGAATCTTAACCATAGAGAACAAATTGATGGTTACCAGAGGGGAGGTGGAGGGATGGGTGAAATAGGTGATGGGGATTAAGAGTATACTTATCAGATAAGGGTCAAGATGGCAGAGGTATAGCAGACTGAGATGACATCAGGTCGCAGGAGTTCAGTTAGATAGTTTTCAAACCATTCTGAACACCTACAAATCTAACCAGAGATTGAAGAGAAGAAGAGCAGCAATTCTAGAAACAGAAAATCGACCATTTTCTGAAAGGTAGGATATGTGGAGAGGTGAATCCGAAGTCACGGGAAGACAGACCATGGGAGGAGGGGGCAGCTCCTGGCAAGCGGTGGAGCAACGGAGCACAAAATCAGAACTTTTAGATGTCTGCTCCACTGAGGGACATCACTCCAGAGGCTAAGCAGGGGTGAAGCCGTCGCGGGGACAGCATGGCCTCAGGTCCCGCAGGGTCACAGAAGGATCAGGGGTGTCTGAGTGTAGCAGAGCTTACAGGTATTAGAGCGGGGAAGCCGGCTACAGAGACAGAGCCAAGGAGTGAGTTCTCAGCTTGGGATTACCTTAAACTGTGATCCGTGGCACAATCAGGTCACTGCTCTTTGAGCAGGGACCCCACAAGTGGTAGATCTGGGGAGAGCCACCAGAAGAGCAGAGTGGCAGGAATCTGCTGGGTTTGGCGACTCCAAATGGGGCTGTGTGCCAGAGACAGAAATGCTCAGTCACAGGCCAAGTGAGCTCAGAGCACGGCCAGAGACCAGGGAGACAGGAGTGATTGACTGCTTTTCTCCGAGGGCACACTAAGGAGTGGGGCCCAGAGCTCTCAGTTCCTCTGAGCCAGAGACTGGGAGGCTGCCATTTTCATTCCTGTCCTCCAGAGCTCTACGGAAAGCATTCAGGGAACAAAACTCCCAAAAGTGAACTCGAGCAGATTACTTAGCCCGGCCCCTGGCAAGGGCAGTGCAATTCTGCCTCAGGCAAAGACATTTGAGAATCATGGTAACAGGCCCCTCCCCCAGAAGATCAGCAAGAACATCCAGCCAAGATCAAGCTCACTGATCAAGAACAGTGGAATTCCAGGGGAGGAGAAAGCAAAGCATGGAATTCATGGTTTTCTCCCCATGATTCTTTAGTCTCACAAAGTTAATTAATTTTTTTTAATTTTACTTTTATTCTTATTCTAGTTTTTTTAACTTTTACTCTTTCCTCTTTTAACATTTTTAAACTAGTTTATCTTAACAATACCTTCCATAAAAAAATCTTTTCAATCCTTCATTATTATAGTCATATTTTATCCTTCATTGTATCTAACTTTATTTTTTGTATACACATAGGGATTTTTCCTCTAAAAAATTTTGGGTTACAACTTCTTCTAATATATCAAAATACACCCTAAATCTCACACAGGACTTTGTTATATAACATATATTATAAAATTATATATATGTTATACATATAACATATGTATATGTGATGTAATACATTACATATAATATATATCATATAACATATTATATGTAATATATTGCATATTATTTATTATTATATTATATTATATTATATATTACAGATAATATATTACATAGATCATATAATATATAATATGTGGTATTTATATATAATATATAATATGTGATGTTTAAGAAGTGATATATCATACAATGCAATAATATGTAATGTGATATATATCATAAATATAAAATATCATAACATTATAATAACATATTATACATTATATATAAAATACATTAAATATCATATATTATATAATATATTTATATATAATATATAATATATGACATACACAACATTGTATCAATATACAATATCTAAATATATCATATGTGATATATTACTTATATATTATATAACATATATTTGATATTTATACCTATATAATATATTGCCATATAACATATAAATATATCATATATTACATATATTACATATAATGTGTAACATATCATGTGTAATATATAACAGTATTCAATATATTATCTATTACATATATTATGTGATATTATACAGATATATAATATTTTGTTATATATAATTATATCCTATGATATATACTATATATTCATGTATGTCAATATTATGTTGTATATGTGGTATGTTGCATATCATGTTATATGTTATATGTTATATATAACATGTATCATGTCCAATATGTGACATATCACATATGATGCATGTTATATAAAACATATGTCATATGTGATATGTCATATATTACATGTGATGTACTTATATATTGTGTGTCAATATGGTGTTATATTACATATGTGATATATAGTATACAGTATATAATATGTATTCTTATATATGTAATATATTATATCTTATATACTGTAATTATATATATTATATATTAATAATACATATTTCATACAATATATTATTGTATTATTAATTATCATTCATTATTAATATTAATATACATTGTGTTATGTGTTATATAATATATAATGCATATATTATATTATGGAATTATATATTATATCAATATTATATATAGTGTTTATTATACCATTATATTATTACTAACAGTATATATTATGTAATTACATACAATGTATAATAATAATCATATATAATATATAAAATATATTGTTATTTTATATATAAATAATATAAATAATATATGATATATGATATATCATATTACATGTACTATACATATGCATATGCTATGTATTATATGTAATGTATTACATATAATGCATATTATATAATATGATATATAATATAAGATATAATATATATTGTATGTCATATTATCATATAGGATGATGTATAACACATAATATTCAATATATTGTTAATATAATATATAATATAATACATAATATATTAATGTCAGGTATAATATATATTACATCAGAATATATTATAATATATAATATCATATATAATGTAGATAGCTCATAATGCATAATATATCATACATATTATATCACAGTATATATTATGTTATGTTATATGACAAAGACCCCATCTAAAAGGAGAATTAGAAACCAATATCATTGATGAACAAGGATGCAAAAATTCTCACCAAAATACTAGCCCAATAGGATCCAACCTTACACTGAAAGGATTATTCACCATGACCAAGTGGGATTTATTCCTGGGCAGCAAAGTTGGTTCCACATCCGTAAATCAATCAATGCAATACAATACATTAATAAAAGAAAGAACAAGAACCATATGATACTCTCAATAGATGCTGACATTTGACAAAGTACAGCATTCTTTCTTGATCAAAACTCTACAAAGTGTAGGGACAGAGGGTACATACCACAATATCATCAAAGCCATCTATGAAAATCCCACTGCAAATATCATTCTCAATGGAGGAAAACGGAGAGCTTTTCCGCTAAGGTCAGGAACACAGCAGGGACGTTCATTATCTCCACTGCTATTCAACATGGTACTAGAAGTCCTAGCCTCGGCAGACAACAAAAAGAATTTAAAGGCATCCAAATCAGCAAAGAAGTCAAACTATCACTCTTTGCAGATGATACTTTATCTGGAAAACCCAAAAGACTCCCCTCCAAAACTGCTAGAACTCATACAGGAATTCAGTAAAGTGTCAGGATATAAAATCAATGCACAGAAACCAGTTGCATTTCTTTACACCAACAATAAGACAGAAGAAAGAAAAATTAAGGAGTCGATCCCATTTACAATTGCACCCAGAACCAGAAGATACCTAGGAATAAACCTAACCAAAGAGGCCAAGAATCTGTACTCAGAAAACTACAAAGTACTCATGAAAGAAAATGAGGAAAACACAAAAAAATGGAAAAATGTTCCATGCTCATGGATTGGAAGAACAAATATTGTGAAAATGTCTATGCTACCTAAAGCAATCTACATGTTTAATGCAATCCCTATCAAAATCCCATCCATTTTTTTTCAAAGAAATGGAACAAATAATACTAAAATTTATATGGAACTAGAAAAGACCTCGAATATCCAGAGGAATGTTGAGAAAGAAAGCCAAAGTTGGTGGCATCACAATTCCAGACTTCAAGCTCTATTACAAAGCTGTCATCATCAAGACAGTAGGGTACTGGCACAAAAACAGACACATAGATCAGTGGAACAGAATAGAGAGCCCAGAAATAGATCCTCAACTCTATGGTCAACTAATCTTCAACAAAGCAGGAAAGAATGTCCAATGGAAAAAAGACAATCTCTTCAACAATTGGTGTTGGGAAAATTGGACAACCACATGCAGAAAAATGAAACTGGATCATTTCCTTACACCACACACGAAAATAGACTCCAAATGGATGAAAGACTTCAGTGTGAGAAAGGAATCCATCAAAATCCTTGAGGAGGGACGCCTGGGTGGCTCAGTTGGTTAAGTGGCTGCCTTCAGCTCAGGTCATGATTCTGGCATTCTGGGATCGAGTCCCACATTGGGCTCCTTGCTCAGCAGGGCGCCTGCTTCTCCCTCTGCCTCTGCCTGCCACTCTGTCTGTCTGTGCTCACTCTCTCTGACAAATAAATAAATAAAATCTTTTAATTTTTTTTTAAATCCTTGAGGAGAACACAGGCAGCAACCTCTTCGACCTCAGCCACAGCAACTTCTTCCAAAGAAGAAGCCAAAGGCAAGGAAAGCAAGGGCAAAAATGAACTATTGGGATTTCATCAAGATCAAAAGCTTTTGCACAGCAAAGGAAACAGTCAACAAAACCAAAACCAACTGACAGAATGGGAGAAGATATTTGCAAACGACATATCAGATAAAGGGCTAGTATCCAAAATCTATAAAGAACTTACTAAACCCAACACCCAAAGAACAAATAATCCAATCAAAATATGCGCAGAGGATATGAACAGACATTTTTGCAAAGACATCCAGATGGCCAACAGACACATGAAAAAATGCTCCATATCACTCAGCATCAGGGAAATAAAAATCAAAATCACAATGAGATACCACCTCACACCAGTCAGAATGGCTAAAATGAACAAGTCAGGAAAGGACAGATGCTGGCAAGGATGCAGAAAAAGGGGAACCCTCCTCCACTGTTGGTGGGAATGCAAGCTGGTGCAACCACTCTGGAAAACAGCACAGAGTTTCCTCAAAAAGTTGAAAATAGAGATACCCTACAACCCAGCAATTGCACTACTGGGTATTTACCCTAGAGATACAAATGTAGTGATCCAAAGGGGTATATGCACCCTAATGTTTATAGTAGCAATATCCACAATAGCCAAACTATGGAAAGAACCTAGATGTCCATTAAAAGATAAATGGATAAAGAAGAGGTGATATATATATACAATGGAATACTATGCAGCCATTAAAAATGAAATCTTGCTGTTTGCAATGATGGAACTAGAGGGTATTATGCTGAGCAAAATAAGTCTATCGGAGAAAGACAATTATCATATGATCTCCCTGATATGAGGAATTTGAGAGGCAACATGGGGGGGTTTGGAGGGTAGGGAAGGAAAAAATGAAACAAGATATATGCCATATATATGCCTCCATTTTCCAAAAATAATAACCAAGAAAACTTTGCATGTGTATGTGTGTTTGTATATAATTATATGAGCAGGGAGATAAATATTTGTATATAGAGAGAAATATTTGTATAAAATATATACATACATTTACATATGTGTATATATAGTGTTTATGTGTGTGGAGAAAGATTTATGAAAGAATGATCACTCAAACATTAATGGTGATATTACACTTAGGTTTGCTTTCTTCTTGCTCATAGTATTTGAATTTTGTTTTACAATGAGCATGTATGGTCAAAATGACCAGAAAAAATAATATTGTGCCTCATTCTCTACTCTCTACCCTTCTCCATCCTGCTGGAAGTTCTTCCAGCTTTCTCTACAATACAACAGGTTGATAACAATTTTAGTTATTTTGATAATTGAAAAACTGTCAATAGTAACTCCATGACTGTAGTCAGGATGTGTGTGACCCTAAGAAAATCCCTAGATATAAACTAAAACAGTGGGGCCTGGATTTCTGTCTCAGGTAAACCTGAGTGCCGTTAAAGATATTGACCTCTGTGTTTCCATGCTGCAGCCCAGTGAGTGACCTTTGCTCACAGAATGAGAGCCCTTGGATTTGCATTTATATAGCCCATTTGATACAGTCAGTCTCAATCTTACTGAGTTATTTAAAATCCAAACTGGAATAAAAGATCGACTTACCAGATTTAGATAGGTTTTTGTTCCTTTGTCCAACTATATTGAAATTGTCTATCTTCCCATGCCTCAGGTGTGTATAAGTGTTAGGAGGTTCTTGCATATAAGACCAAGGGGGAAAAGTGTACTTTTGTCTTTGAAAATGAAAAACACAATCTTTTATGGCCCTAGCTCCAATGAGGCTTCAGCCACATCAGCACAGGCCACATTTAAATGGCCCCCTGAGGTCCCTGCTATTGTGATTATTGAATCAATTACTCCCATGATTAGATCGCATGGCAGAATATAGACAAAAATGTTTCTTGGCCAAAGGAAATATCTTACAAATGATTGCAATAGTCCTCAGAGCTTGGATGAGCCTGAAGGAAAATACTGGGTCATTACCTGAAAGAAAAAATAAAAAGATTGCTAACTTGATGGTCTCTTTAACTTACATGAAAATGCAGCCTTGAGAGAAAGAAAAAGAGAGAAGCACTTGTGTGGGATTGAAAAATACAAGCTGCTCCAACATTATAAATGGGATGTGTTTCAAAGGGTCATTTATATGTCAGTTGGACCTAGAATGTGTTTTGCCACAGACAATAGGGTCCATCGTTGAAAGGGTCCTAGGCTCGCCCTGCAAAGCTCACCATCCTGCATTCAGGGACTATCTCCATAAACCCAAGACCACTCCAGAAAATGGCTGATGTTCTACTGGAGGGAAGAGGGGAAAGAGTAGACCTGCAGTTGTGAAGAACTGGGCTTTGGAGCCAGATCAGCTGATTTGCATCTCCACCCTTCCATCTGTTATCTAGAAAACCTTAGGCAAGTCATCTAAGCTCTATGCTCCCCTTTCTTCCTCTGTGAAGTGAGAATAATTCCTATTCCACAAAGCCATTGTGGAGTTTAATGAGATAATGTATCAAAAGTGCCTGTCAAAAAAAAAAAGTGCCTGTCATTTGATAGAAAATGGAAGATAATTACCATTGGTAGGGCCAGATATGACCTTAAACAAAATTTCAATAATCAGTGGTGTTCATCTTGAATATCCTTTTACCTGCCTTCCTTCTTCAGCATTGTCTTCCTATTGTCCTAGATCCTGTATCCTCACAGCTCTCACCTCTGCTCTAAATTATCCACTAGGACATTTTATCAAACTGCCCTCCTTTAAATAGTGCTCCATGCTACAAAAGTATACACAGTTCTTCCCTGCTTTTTCACCCATCAAGACTCCTATTCAATGTGGTGTGGAAAATCAGTGGACTGTCAGTCTGAAACATGTTTAATTTTTTAGAAGAATCCTGTTAACCTTAATGATACTCTAATTGGTGAAACTTCAGGCAACATGACCAAAAATTCCAGACAGTGCTGGAGAAGAAATTTTGGGAGCCTAGATGCCAGGGAAGTGAGAGCATCTGCTTGCAAGGAACTTTTTTAAAAAATACAACTTTGGGGATCACCTGAGTGGCTCAGTCAGTTGAGTGGCCGACTCTTGATTTCAGCTCTGGTCATGATCTCTGGGTTGTGAGATCGAGCCCCTCATTGGGCTCTGCACTCACTGGGGAGTCTGCTTGAGATTCTCTCTCCTTCTGCCCCCTCCTTGCTCACACTCTCTTTTTCTCTCTCTCTCTAAAAAAAATAAATCTTTTAGAAAAAAATAAATGCACAACTTTGGGCTTCTGCATCCAGAAAGATGATGTACTTTTCCCTATTCCTGTCACTAAGTACAACTAAAACCCTTCACTCCTACACCCTATATATAAAATAACCCTAAGAAGACTCCAAAACAGAAAGAGAAGAAAGCGAACTGGTTAGGGACCATGGGACCTAAGGAATGACATAGTAGTAAATTCCTTAGGTTTTTATTGTTATTGTTGGGGTTTTCCTTCCTTTTCTTTCTTTCTTCCTTCCTTTTCTTTTTTTTTTTTTTTTTGACTTCATATATCCCAGACACAGAGCTAAAGAAGCTGATAATTTGGAAATACCAATAAAAGACAGAAAAAAATCCTCCCCCTTTCTTTCTTTCTTTATTTCTTTTTTGGCTTGATATATCCTAGGCACAGAGCTAAAGAAGCTGATAATTTGAAAATAACAACAGAAGAAGACAGAAAAAAATCCCCCTCTCCCCGCCAAGTTTTCTCTGTCTTTCCAAAAGACCAGGAAAGCAGCAGCCTACTAAGGAAGAAACATTTTAGTCTATAACCACGCTACTCCAGCCAAGTGTAACAGAAAAAAACTGATCCCATTACCCCACACACAAGCAAAGGGCAAATTAGGGAACCTGGACTTCCATTCTTTATTTTTTTTTTTTTTAAGATTTTGTTCACTTATTTGAGATAGAGTGAGAATGAGAGAGAGAGAGAGCACAAGCAGGGGAGCAACAGGTGGAGAGAGAAGCAGTCTCTCCACTGAGCAGGGAGCCTGATGCGGGACTTGATCCCCATTCTTTTTTATTTAATTAACATATAGTGTATCATTAGTTTCAGAGGTAGAAGTCAGTGATTCATCAGTTGCATAGAACACCCAGCGCTCATTACATCATGTTCCCTCCTTAATGCGGGTCACCCAGTTACCCCATCCCCCCCCACCTCCCCTCCAGCAACCCTCAGTTTGTTTCCTATGCTTAAGAGTCTTTTATGGTTTGTCTCCCTCTCTGATCTCATCTTATTTTATTTTTCCTTCCCTTCCCTTATGATCATTTGTTTTGTTTTTTAAATTCCACATGCATGAAACCATACAATAATGATTTTTCTCTGATTGACAAATTTCATTTAGCCTAATACCCTCTATCTAGTTCTATCCATGTTGTTGCAAATAGTAAGGTTTCATTTTTTGATGGTTGAGTAAAATTCCAGTGGGGGGGAAGGTTGTGAGTGTGTATACATAGTTGTACAGATAAACAAGATACATTCCCGCCAACAGTATAGGAGGGTTCCCCTTTCCCTGCATCCTTGCCAACATCTCTTGTCTCCTGACTTGTTAATTTTAGCCATTCTGACTGTTGTGAAGTGGTATCTCATTGCGGTTTTGATTTGTGTTTCCCTGATGCCAAGTGATGTTGAGCATTTTTTCATGTGTCTATTGGCCATTTGTATGTCTTCTTCGGAGAAATGTCTGTTTATGTCTTTTGCCCATTTTTTGATGGGATTATTTGCTTTTTGGGTGTTGATTTTGACAAGTTCTTTATAGACTGTGGATACTAGCCCTTTATCTGATAAGACATTTGCAAATATCTTCTCTCATTCTGTGCACTGCCTTTTGGTTTTGTTGACTATTTCCTTTGCTGTGCAAAAGCTTTTTATCTTGATCAAGTCTCAATAGTTCATTTTGCTTTTGTTTCCCTTGCCTTTGAAGATATGTCTAGCAAGAAGTTGCTCTGGCTGAGGTCAAAGAAGTTGCTGCCTATGTTCTCTTCTACTATTTTGATGGATTCCTGTCTCCCATTTAGGTCTTTCATCCATTTTGAGTTTATTTTATTGTATGGTGTAAGGAAATGGGTCCAGTTTCATTCTTCTGCATGTGGCTGCTGGACTTCCATTCTTGGAAGGTTGTAACAAGGCACCCCAACACCCCTATCAGGGTACTGTCAGAGAAGGCCATGGATAGACCTAGAACTCTCATCCCACTGGCCAATAATGATCCTCTATCCCCACAGTGTCATTGGAAACCACAGAGGAGCTTGTAATTCTACCTCCACTTGGAAGTTACGAAGTGCCTTTGTTGGGCTAGTGCCAGAAGATGCCTAGCAGAGAGTCAAGACTTTCGCCACTATCCAGTGGTTACAAGGCCATCCCCATGACAGTGTCAGGGAAGACCATGTGTGAAGCCAGAACTCACCTCCACCCAACAGCAAGGAGGAGCCTTATCCCTGGGTGTCAACGGAGACTGAGTAGGGAACCTGAACTTGTGCTTCTTCCTGGTAATAATGAAGTGGTGCCTTCACCTTTCCCTGACACAGTACTGTCAGAAAAAGTTAACTAAGGGACACTTGGGTGGCTCAGTCATCAAGCGTCTGCCCTTGGCTCAGGTCGTGGTCCCAAGGTTCTGGTATTGAGTCCCACCCTGGGTTCCCTGCTTGGCAGGAACCCTGCTTCTCCTTCTCCACTCCCACTCCCCTGCTTGTCACTGTGTCCCTCTTTGTCAAATAAATAAATAAAATATTTTTAAAACAAAGTTAACTAAAACAGAAGATTTAAATAACAACCAGAATCTTAAAATACAAAACTGACCAGGTTTTAATAAAAAATCACTGCTCATACCAACGATCAGGAAGATTTCAAACTGAATGAAGAAAGACAATTGACAGCTGACAACACCAAAATGACAAAAATGTTAGAATTATCTGACAAAGTCTTTATAGCAACCATCATCTAAAGTGCTTCAAGGAGCAATTACAAACATTCTTAAAACAAACGGAAAAAATAGAAAGCCCCAGAAAAGAAATAGAAAGTCTCAGCAAAGAAATAGAAGATGATAAAAATCAAATGGACATTTTGGAACTGAAAAATACAATAAGCAAAATTAAAGGCTCAGCACATAGACTCAACAGCAAGATAGAGGTGACAGGGAAAGTGTCAGTGAACTTGAAAAACAGAACAATTGAAATTACTTAAGTGAATAACAGAAAAAAGATAGACTAAAAAAATAAACACAGCTCCCAGGGAATTATGGGACTATAATAGACTATCTAACATTCATCTCATCAGAGTGAAGAAGGAAAGGAGAAAGAAGGAAAGGCTAAAAAAGTACCTTGAGGAAGTAATAGCTGAAAACTTTCCAAATATAGAGGCATAAACCTACAGATTAAAGAAGCTGAGCCAAGGGCAACTGGGTGGCTTAATCAGCTGAGCATTTGACTTGATCTCAACTCAGATCTGAATCTCAGGGTTGTGAATTTGAGCCCCACATTGGGCTCAAAAAACATAAAGCTGAACAACACAAACAGAATAAACCCAAAGAAATCCATGCCACAATATATCATAATTAAACTTCTAAACACTAAAGACAAAGAAAAAAATCTTGAAAACAGCCAGAGAAAAATGACACCTAACCTTTAGAAGAAACATGATTCAAATGATAGCATATTTCTTATCAGAAACCATGGAGGCCAGAAATAAGTGGCACAATATTTTTCAAGAACTGCAAAACTATAATCCTATACCCAGCAAAAACATTCTTCAGGAATAATGAGTAAATCAAAAACATTCTCAGATAAGGGAAAACTGGGAATTTTTCACCAGCAAACCTACCTTAATAGAATAGTTAAATAATGTTTTCTAAACAGAAATGGAATGATAAATAAGGAAACTTGGGATACAAGGAAGGAGGGAAGAAAATATGAATAAAAACAAAGACTGTCCCCTTCCTTTTGATTTTTCTAAATTTTACTGATGGTTGAAGCAAAATTATAGCACTGTCTTATGTGACTCTAAATAGGTAGAGGAAATATTTAAGATAATTATATTATAAATGAGGTAGGGTAAAGGGATATACAGGGAGGTATGGTCTCTATACTTCACTCCAATGGATAAAAATGACACTGTCAACAGATTACACTAGTATGTGTATATAAAATGTAATATCTAAAGCAATCACTAAAAAAGCTATACACAACAGAGATATGCACTCAAAAATACTAAAGATTAATCAAAATGAAATTCTAAAAAATGTCCATTTAACAAACAGGAAGACAGGAAAATGAAAATGAAAAGCAAAGAGAACAAACAAAATGAAAAATAAAATAGTAGACTTAAGCCCTAACTTATTAATAATTATGTTAAATGTGAAATAGTCTAATTACACCAATTAAAAGAAAGAAATTGGCAGACCGTATTTAAAAACATGATCTGGCTATGTGCTATCTAAAGAAATTCATTTCAAAAATAATAATATAGACAGGTTGAAAGTGAAACCGTAAAAAAAGATATTATCATGCAAAGGAAAGCACAAGCAATTATATATTAACTAATTAATATCAGATAAAATAGACTTGAGATCAAAGAAAATTACCAGAGGGAGATAGGATATTATATGATGAAAAAGTGTCAATCC
This sequence comes from Mustela erminea, assembly GCF_009829155.1. NCBI lineage: Eukaryota > Metazoa > Chordata > Mammalia > Carnivora > Mustelidae > Mustela > Mustela erminea. The sequence goes on along the minus strand of NC_045635.1, from coordinate 115,256,205 downwards.
ACAACAAGTTCACAGCAGTCTTAAGTGTGTTTCCACCAAATAACAGAGCTGCAAAATATACAAGACCAAAGCTGGCAAAACTGAAAAAATTAACAGATCTACAATTATAGTGGGAAAATTCAACATGCCTCTCAAAAACTCATAGAACATCTGCAAACTGATAGAATATCTGATTTTCTGATAGATGATACTGTACTGATAGAAAAATCAGCAAAGGTATAAAAGAAATCAACACCGTCAGCCATCAAGATCTAATCAACACTTGTAGAACACTCTGTGCAGCAATAGCGTAGTACATATTCTTTTCAAATGTCCCTGGAACAAATACATAGACAGACCATATCCTGGGCCATAAAACAAACTTAAAAAATTTAGAGCTGAAATCATGCAGAATCCACTGTTACACCAGAATGAAAAATCAAACTAGAAATCAATAACAGAAAGATAACGGTAAAATCTCCAAATAGTTGGAATCTAAAGAACTTTTAAATAACCTATGGGTCAAACTCTCTTTGATTACATTTGAATTTGGTTAAATCTATAGACTGTCTCACCAGAAAAGTCCCACACACACAAAATCTGGTGTTTAATTTAAGGGAGTTGGCCACACTATAATTTGTTCATTTTAGTGAACAAAGGATCCCATTTAAAATCAATAGCAAAACAAAATAAAGGAGTATTTTAAGAAGGCACAAATTACCATAAATATGAACAGATTCATTATTTACCTGTAGATTAAAAATTCTCTATTTAACTTATAATGATAGGCAGTATGATACAATGTTTGGACACACAGACTCCAGAATCTGGCAGACCTAGATCCTGCCACTTTCTATTGGAAAAAAAGCTAAACCATCTACTTAAATTCTCACTCTCAGGCACTATGTCCATAAAATGGGCATCAGAGTAGTGTCTCTTCTTTCTATTTTGAGGATTACAAGTGGTAAACCATGGGGAATATAGTGTACCTAGTGATTAACGTACACTTCCCATTAAGCCTGAGAAAAATCAGCTTGCCCCTGATTACACACAGGGACTCAGGGAAGACAGGCATTCTAAACATTATAAACTACTCATGCAGTAAACCCCTTCATATAAATCAGACTTGACATTTTCATAATTAAGGAAAAGTCCTTTACAAACTTATCTGTTTTTAGCAGGCTGGGTCAGCTTGTACTTAAATGCTGAAAGACTGCTACTTGGCATATTATAAAAATTTCTGTGTATCTGAGGTTTCAAATCCTGTTTTATTTTATTTTTTTTAAAGATTTTATTTATTTATTTGACAGAGAGAGATCACAGTAGGCAGAGAGGCAGGCAGAGAGAGGGGAAGGGAAGGAAGCAGGCTCCCTGCTGAGCAGAGAGCCCGATGCGGGACTCGATCCCAGGACCCTGAGATCATGACCTGAGCCGAAGGCAGCGGCTTAACCCACTGAGCCACCCAGGCGCCCTCAAATCCTGTTTTAAATGAAAAAAATAAGTTCAGTTACTCTTGAGGTTTTTAAGTTATTAAGTAACCTTCTTATACTTATTAAGTAACCTTCTTAAAACCTTAGTGAATAACTCTACATTCAATACAATTGACTTTAGTAGAATTTTCCCAATGGAAACTGTCCCCTTGCTGGCCTTGTTCTGAGTTCTAATGCACCCACAAAGCATTAAAGCCACTGGGAATATCCTTTTCTAAGTCATTTCAAACACCAAATCCTGAAGTGTATGCCGGGGCAGCCCTCTATGTCTCTAATCTAGATGCGTTCCTCTGGCAGCCATGAAGGTGAGTGGTAGGGATCTCCAACCAGGAAGCAATGGCTGATCCTGTGAGGAACGTAGTTAGCTGAAAGCCTCCAGCTGTCGTGCCTCAGGGATCTGCTGTGGCATTTGAGCTGAGTCCATGCTCTTCCCAAGCTGCCCCCAGCCAGTGACTGAGTAGGATTATGGGGGGTGGGGGGGCGGGGGGGGATTGTCTTAGAGCCTGGCCTGTTCTGCCCAATATGGACCTCCCCTGTGGGAAATCGTGGTGCCAGAGGTTGTTGCTGGGCTGGCCAAGACTTTCTACAAGCTACACTGATGTCTGCGGTTCTTCGTACTCAATTTTCCTTTCTTCCCACCTCCCTTTAGAGGTATCAGATCAGCATTACAGTCTGAAGGCTCCTCCTGCCTACTGGAGCCCCTTCCCTTTTCTTCCATGGGTATTACTCTGAATATCCCAGCTGATCTGAACTGACACATGTACCTAAGAGAAAGAACCCGTGGAGACTCCAAGAAATATTTAGGTATAGAACTTTGCAAACTATGGGGATCCTAAAATAGACACTGGGGTTAAGAACTAACAGATATGACTTACAGAAGTTCCAGGGAATTGGGAAAGAGGTACTAAAAAGCAGTCCTGTGCAAGAACCATTCAGTGCCTACTTCTTTTCATTTTAGTCCCTTCCCCTTGAAATTCAGATGCTAAAGATCCTGAACTCCAAACTGCCAGAGTTGACCAGAACACACAAGTTAGAACACACAAGTCATCAATCTAGGTGGGGCTTTTTTGGGGACAGGGGGGTCCTATTTCTGTTGAATAGCTGATCAATTTACCTGTTTAATAGTCACTTAAAAATCTGCAGTAGAGGGCGCCTGGGTGGCTCAGTGGGTTAAGCCGCTGCCTTCGGCTCAGGTCATGATCTCAGGGTCCTGGGATCGAGTCCCGCATCGGGCTCTCTGCTCAGCAGGGAGTCTGCTTCCTCCTCTCTCTCTCTCTGCCTGCCTCTCTGCCTACTTGTGATTTCTCTCTGTCAAATAAATAAATAAAATCTTTTAAAAAAAAAATCTGCAGTAGATCCCCGCCATGCATTTTGCTCGTCAAACTGAATGACAAAGATGTTGTAAATGAGGAGACTATAGTGTGTTGTAATTAGTGCATAAGTTAAGGATCTGTTTGATTGTGTTTTAATCCAAGAAGATGTCTAAGCGATATTCTAAATTAAATCCAAAAGCCATTTCTACCACTTATAAACTTAGCCTTTCTTCCTGGCAGAAACCCCTGAGTTCGTATGTATTCATTAAAATCCAGCCCTAATTGCTCCCTAGTCAGCTATGAATCTTAAGAAGCTTAGCTGTTAAGTGCTTAAATTGTGTTTGCTGACAGAAAATGGAATTTCTCTAATGATTTGCTATGAAAGACTCCATATTGTTATTATAGTGATTTTATTCATAGTAAGTTTCAGAGACTATTCTAAGAGCATTCACACTAGGATTGATGGATTGATTGATTGAGTTAAAATTAAGCAAGTTGAGCCATCTCTGGATCCTTCCTCAGGCCAGTTAATATCGGCCAATGAAGGAATCTCTAATGGATAGGAGAGTCCCTCGCTAACAGAAACCTGTAGACCCAACATTACTTCTTAGATTCAGAGTTTCTCTTCCAAAGATGGTGGTGGGGTTGGGTCGGGGAGGAGCTCCTGGGACAAGTACCCTCTGCTTCCCCTGATCTAACCCCCAGCACAGCCTCCTTGGCATTACTCCCCCAGCTGGTCTGTAAGATCCACAAGGGCAGGGATCTGCTTTGCTCCTGTATGTCCACCAGCACAGAATTTGGCACAGTTTTGACTACTAGACTCCTACACCCCCCACCTTGAGCTACTTGCAACTCAAGCCATTTTTTTAACTAACCTGCTCTTCTACATAATAATTAAAACAATAATAAAATAGTAAAATGCTCTAAAACATAATAATCATACAACAACATCAGCTAACATAGAGTCATTTCATTCCGTAGGCCAGGCATTTACATACATTGTCGCCTTCAATATTCTAAAGCCTATGAAATCAATAATGGATTTTTGTCATTTTCAGACAAGGAAATGAAGATTCTGAAGGGGAAATAAAGAGATAAGATCTAGAACTGGACTGAGACACCGGAAGTCCGCCATTGTCCCCTGGGCATCACAACACTAAGAAGCAACCACTCTCCTCAAGCCTTTCATGGCTAGAGGGGAGGAGACTCTCATTGTCTTGTTTCTCCAGTCCCGGCTCCCTCCTCAAGCCCATGCAGTCTGGCTCTTGTCCTTAGCACACCATAAAATCTGCTCTGAGGTTCTCAGTGGACTACTTCTGGTCAATTCTAAATGTCTCTTCTGCATTTTCCTCTGTTGTTTGTGGAGCTATTTGCCACTTGTCTTTTATCACCTGCCACTTCTGTAATCTTCCTCTCTTTTGGATCATTTGTTTTTAACTTCAGTGGTGCCTAAACTTAGTCTTGTCCTGTGGCTTTTTCTCTTCCATTCTTTCTTTTTTTTTTCCCTTTTCCATTTTTTTCCACTTTTCTTTTCCATTTCCCTCCAAATAAAAAGAACTGGCATTTTCATAGATAAGGAAACTGAAATTCAGAGATGCTAACTACCTGCCCAAATTCATAGTGCCAGGGAGAGGCAGGATGGGTATTCAAATCTGAGTCTTGGACTTAATTACTGTGCCTCCAACAACCTCCTTCTCACTTCAACTCTGCTCCCTCACTCCCACCATTGGCTTTCGACAAAGAGGAAATAACACGGTGGATGGAGACAATTCCTAAATACTCAGTAGGCTGTCAATTTAATGTGACCCTGGAATTAGTAATTGTAGTGGGGCAAAGGCTATATTTCTTTACACCTTCTTTCTGTTTTCAGTCCTCCAACTCTGGGAGCATTGTGGTTTGGGGAAACTAGAACCCCATTTTCAATCTCCCATGAACCAAAGGGCCAGATTTATATAAAACAATACTTCAAAGCTGAGGGAATGAACCTAGCATTATAATCTTTGTAAAAATATCAAGGTGGAGGTGCCAAGAGCTGACTGCCAGGATGTGCACTGTCTCCTTGGAGACCCCGTGAGTGAGTGACAGCACTGTGGAAGTAGCGTGGGCAATTGAGATGCACAATGAACCTACTGAGCATTACAGTTTCTCTGACAATCTGTAACTGATGTGAAAGAGTAAGGCGCTGCTAACTCCTATTGTTTTCACACTCTCCTCTGCAAGGGTCTTATTTTCTCACCAGACTGGAAACCCCCAGAGGACCATAAGAGGGCTCTAGAAAGGCCATGTGGTGTGTGGAAAGAGCACAGAACTATAGGGCAGAAGGCCTGGTTTCTGGTCCTATTTCCATATCTCATTAACTATGGGAGATGAGACCATGGGCAACATTTTAACGTCTCTGAGCCTTAATTTCCTCATCTTCCAGTGAGGGTCACACTTCCTGCCCTAAGTTGTAAACTATTTGTATTTGCATCCCCCAAGAGCACCCAGTTCATAATAAATCCATGCTAGATTTGCTCTCAATTCAAATGAAAGATTTACATTCATCAGTAAAATCAGCATTTGGGGTAAATTCTTAAAAAAATATGTCATCAGAAATAGAGTGTTGAATTTAACTCATCAGGTAATTAGACAAGCAAGAAACTAACATTTATTGAGTACATATTTGTGCAAAACAGTATGAAGCTATGCTGAACAAAGATTGAATTCCTGCCTCTAAGAGCTTGGAGATAACCTGGGAAGCTAAAACTTACACATCTGAAACAATTTGATGACACTAATCAGTAATGACAGCAATCATAAATGCTATTTATTTAGAATTTAGTCTGTGTCAAGCACTGTGCTAAGCACCACACATCTTTGACCTCTAGAGGTCCTCACCACCGTTCTCAGGAAGGCATGTTTCCATTAACTTAGTAATTATGATATTAAGGAAATTTCTTACAGACCATAAATCTGAAAAGGTCACAGTTAGGATGCAGACTCAAGTTCATCTACTGAGCCCATATCAAAAAGTACTAAAATGAAACTGGGTACAAGATGATGAGAGTTGATTAGAGTTAATCAGGGAAGAGTTCTTAGATGAAGAAGGCTTGGGATAACATTATAAAGAAGGTGAAAGAAATGAAATGGCACAGAGGGATAAAAATTCCCCCAGAGGGAATGCCTCGGCCAAAGAACAGAAGAGGAAACAAACCTTTCCTGTATAAGGAGAGGAAAGCATTAGGTTTGCTGGATTAGAGATGGAATGAAATGGTGAAGAAGAAGAAAAGACTTCACTGAGGATACTTTGGCTAGCTTATGGGAAGCTTAAAATGCCCTACAGTTTGACATAAAAGGTCTTGGGCTCCTCCATGTGTTTATTCATGCCACCACATCTTTGTGGTGTGCCCTTCCTTAACCTTCTCACCCAGTAAGCCTTCAAGTCTCATCTCGGGCATCACCACATTTCAGGAGGCCCTTCCTAACCTGTTCCCCCAGTAATCCTCTTACTATCCATGGAATCTGCAGTGATGTCCCCTCTTTCATTTCTCATATTAGTAATCTGTGTCTTCTCTCTTTCTTAATTAGCTGCCTAGAGGCTTATTCATTTTATTGTTATTGTCAAAGTACTTTTGCTTCCACTGATATTCTCTATTGATTTCCTATTTTTAATTTCATTGAGTTCTGTTCTAAGTTTTATTCTTTCTTTTTTCTGCTTACTTGGGACTTAATTTGCTCTTCTTTTTCTAGCTTCTTAAGGTGGAGGCTTAGATTGTTGACTTTAGATTTTCTTTTCTAATATATGTATTCAATGCTATAAGTTTCCCTCTAAGATCTGCTTTTCGCTGCATCCCACAAATTTTGATAAGTTGTATTTTCCTTTTCATTTAGTACAAAACATTTTTAAATTCCTCTTGAGATATCTTCTTTGTGTTATTTAGAAGTATATAGTTTAATCTTTAAAAACTTGAGGGAATTTCCACCTGTCTTTCTGTTATTGACTTCTAGTTTAATCCCATTTTGGTCATCTAAGAGTAGACACTGTATGATTTCTATTCTTTTAATTTTGTCAAGATGTGTTTTATGGCCCAGAATGTGTTCTATCTTGGTGATGTTCCATGTGAGCTTGGAAAGAATATGTTATCTGCTGTTGTGGGATGAAGTAGTCTATCGACATCAACTATATCCAGCTGAGTGATGATGCTACTGAGTTCAACCATGTCCTCATTGATTTTCTGCCTCCTGAATCTGCCCATTTCTGATAGAGTTGTGTTGAAGTCTCCAACTATAATGTGGATTCATATATTTCTCCTTGCAGTTCTATCAGTTTTTGCCTCATGTATTTTGACACTCTGTTGTTAGGTGTACACACAATAAAGATTATTATATCTTCTTGAAGTATTGACCTCCTCTATAATTATGTAATATCCCTTTTTATCCCTGATAATTTTCCTTGCTCTGAAATCTGCTCTATCTGAAATTAACAGAGGTATTCCTGTTTTGATTTATTATCAGCATGGTATATCTTTGTACAGCTTTTCACTTATAATCTATATGTGTTTCAGTATTTAAGTAGATTTCTTGTACAAAACCTATAGTTGGGTCTTGTTGTTTGATCTACTCTGACCGTCTCTATCTTTTAACTTGAGTATTTAGGCTACTGACATTTAAAGTGATTACAGATATAGTTGAATTTCTATCTGCCATAATTGTTACTGTTTTCTATTGTTGTCTTTGGTCTTTGCTCCTATTTTTGTGTTTCCATACTTTTCCTGCCTTTTGTGGTCTTTTAAAACCTTTTTGTTGAGATATAATTGACATAAAAAAAGCTGTCCATAGGGGCTCCTGGGTGGCTCAGTGGGTTAAAGCCGCTGCCTTCAACTCAGGTCATGATCTCATGACCTGGGATCGAGCCCAGCATTGGGCTCTCCACTCAGCAGGGAGCCTGCTTCTTCCTCTTTCTCTGCCTGCCTCTTTGCCTACTCATGATCTCTCTCTCCATCAAATAAATAAATAAAATCCTTTTTTAAAGCTGTACATATTTAATATATACTACTTAATGAGTTTGAAAATAAATATACACTCACAAAACCATCACCACAATCTGTGCTATAAACATATTCATTACCTCCAAAAGTTTTCTTTCTTATTTTTGTTATAAAAATGACTTAAGATCTACTCCTCTTAGAAAATTTGTTAAGTACACAATATGGTGTTAACTGTAGGTTTTATGTTATATAGTATATCTCTAGAACTTATTCATCTTGTAAATTGAAACTTTGTACCCTTTCACTAATACACACCAATTTCCCCCTCCCCCAAACCCCTAGAAAACACCATTCTACTCTTTGCTTCTATGAGTTGACTGTTTTAGATTCCTCTATAAGTAGGATCATTAGTATTTATCTTTCTGTGTCTTATTTTAGCTTCATCCATGTCATCACAAATAGCAGAATTTCCTTCCTTTGTAAGGTTGAATAACATTCCATTATATGTACATACCACATTCATCCATTTTTGGACATTTAGGATGTTTCCATGCCTTACCTATTGTTGAGTAATGCTTCAATGATCATGGGAGTACAGATATCTCTTCAATAATCCTGATGCTAATTCCTTTAGATATATACACAGAAGTGAGATTGCTGGACCTACCTTTTGGTTTCTATTTAAATTTTTTAAAGATTTATTTATTAGAGAGAATGGGCATGGGGTAAAAGGAGAGGGAGAAAAAGACTCCCTGCTGAGCAGAGAGCCCATTCGGGGCTTAATCTCACAACCCTGACAGGAAATAAAGAGTCAGACACTTAACTGACTGAGCCACACAGGTGGCCCTACCTTTTGCACTCTTTTTTTTTTTTTAACCTTTTGCACTCTTTTTTTTTTTTCTAAATTTATTTATTTGACAGACGGAGATCACAAGCAGGCAGAGAGGCAGGCAGAGAGAGAGAGGAGGAAGCAGGCTCCCCGCTGAGCAGAGAGCCCGATGCGGGGCTCGATCCCAGGACCCTGAGATCACGACCCGAGCCGAAGGCAGTGGCCTAACCCACTGAGCCACCCAGGCACCCCTAACCTTTTGCACTCTTAACTGAGCATTTTGTGATTTCATTTTCTCCCCCTTCTGAGCATATTGATTTTATATATATATATATATATATATATATTTTTTTTTTTTTTACTTTTTTAGTGGTTGCCAAGGGTTTGCAATATACATTTGCAACTAATCCAAGTCTACTTCCACATAACACCATACCACTTCACAAATAATGCAAATACCATATCATAGTAAAGTATTCCTGATTTCAGGGCGCCTGGGTGGCTCAGTGGGTTGAAGCCTCTGCCTTCAGCTCGGGTCGTGATCCCAGGGTCCTAGGATCGAGCCCCGCATCAGGCTCTCTGCTCAGCAGGGATCCTGCTTCCCTTCCTCTCTCTCTCTCTGCCTGCCTCTCTGCCTACTTGTGATTTCTATCAAATAAATAAATAAAATCTTTAAAAAATATATTCCTGATTTCTCCCTCCCATCCATTTTATCATTACTGTCACTCATCTCACTTATACATAAGCATATGTAATCAAATACATTGTTGCCATTATTATTTTGAACAAACTGTTTTCTGTTGGATAAATTAAGAAAAAGAAAAGGTTTTATTTTACCCTCACTTATTCTTTATCCAGTGGTCTCCACTACATGGATCCAAGTTTCTGACCTATATGATTTTCCTTCTCTCTAAAGAACTTTTAACATTTCCTGCAAGGCATCTACTAATAACAAATTCTCTCAATTTTTGTCTGAGAAAGCTTTTATTTCTCCTTCACTTTTGAAGGATAATTCATGAGTACAGAATTCTAGATTGGTGTTTTTCTTCTCTCAAACCTTAAATATTTCACTCCACTCTCTTCTGGCTTGCATGGTTTCTGAGGAGCTCAGTTGTAATTCTTATCTTTGCTCTTGTATAGGTAAGGTATTTTTTTAAACCTTCTTTTTTTAAGATCTTATTTATTTATTTGACACACAGAGAGAGATCACAAGTAGGCAGAGAGGCAGGCAGAGGTGAGGGGGAAGAAGGCTCCCCGCTGAGCAGAGAGCCCGATGCAGAACTCGATCCCAGGACCCTGAGATCATGACCTGAGCCATAGGCAGAGGCTTAAGCAACTGACCGCCCAGGCGCCCCAGGTAAGGTATTTTTAAACTCTGGCTTCTTTCGAGTTTTCTTTATTTTATGTTTCTGCAGCTTGCATAGGATATGCCTAAGTGTACTTACCATTTGATATTTATCCTATGGCATTTCTGGGTTTCCTGGTTCTACAATTTAGGGTCTGACATTAATTTGGGAGAATCCTCAGTCATTGTTGTTGCAAATATTTTGTTGTTGTTGTTCTTTCCTCTCCTCTTCTGGTATTCCCAGTATGCATATGTTACACCTCTTGCAGTTGTCCTACAGTTCTTAGATATTCTGTTTTGGTGGGGTGGGTTTTTTTTTTTTTTCAGTCTATTCTCTCTTTGTTATCTAGAAGTTTTTCTATTGTTATACCATCAAGTTCAAAATCCTTTCCTCAGCTGTGTCTAATCTACTAATGAGCCCATGAAAGTTATTCTTTCTTTCTGTTACAGCATTTTTTTTATCTTTAGCATTTTTGTGTGTGTTTTCTTAGAATTTCTGTATCTCTGCTTACGTTATCCACCTGTTCTTCTGCATTATCTAGTTTTTCTTTTAAAGCCCTTAAGTGTAGTTTCTCCTGGGGCCAGACCTTGTTAAGAAGAACAGAACACTTTGGTATATTTAAAACTTGTTTTATTTTTCCCTCCACCTGTCAGAAACATGAGGGGATTCCATTCCTCTCCAATATACACTGCGAGGACCTGATCAAGCTCCTGGAAGTAAAACTTTCAAAAGTGTGGGTCCCTCTGGAGTTTTTAACTCTTAGGGTTGTCCACACTGAGTCTCCATCTCAATTTACTATAACTGTAATTCATCGATTACAGTTCAGCTTTTCTTACTCCAGTACTGGGTCCCATGGAGGTTTCTCCTCATTGGGTTTCTGCTTCATTAAGTTGTGGTTCCCTGAATATGCCTGTCTATCTTTCCAATTTGTCCTATGACTTCACTCCTCCAAAATGATGTAAGAAGAGTTGTTGATTTTTTCAGTTTGTTCAGCTCATTTTTAAAACAAAGTGGCAACTCAAAAGCCATAGTTACGTTTTTTTCCTACCTAACTATACCTTCTTTATCAACACAGTCCCTGTTTCCTATGGTAAAGTGATAAACAGATATGTTTATTTTTTAAAGGAAAATGACACACAACAATAAAGATGAAAATTATAGTCAATTCTTATATGATGTTTTATTTTCATGAACATATTTTCCTGTTATTGTAAATTTACACTGAGTAAATAATGATGGCATTAACTGGCATTCTTGGTGTGTTTTTGATAATCTTTTTCCAAAAGTGACTGCCAAAAGAACTTCCTAACAAACATCATTTAACCACTAAATTACTCTATTTCTTATATAATGATAGCTTGTTTAGATATTGCTCTCCATTCCATTTTCTTCTCTATTCTCTTGCCATTAACAGTAATATGATTTCTACACTTTCTCTGAAAAAAATATAATAGATTCTTTAAGCAATTGTTTCCCTGCTGAATCTTATTGTAGAAAATGGAATATGTCTTCAAAATCATGTTTAATGACTCTAGCCTTACCCAAAGCCCTCAAGCTTAGGATTCACATCTGATTTGAGGTTTATTTATGGCCCTTATCATACTGTACTATAATTGACTGTTCACTTCTCTTTCTCCAGACTAGACTTGGAGCTCTTCAAGGGCAGAGACCATATCTTATTCATCTTGGTATTTTCCATCCCATGTACTGTGCCTTGGCACATAGTTGGAACTCAGGAAACATTTGTTAAATTGGGGTGTACTTCCTTTTACCCTTGCCAAATATTCACTCACTCAGTGACTAATTGAACACACATTCACTACAAAAAATGTCCTCTGCAAACATTAAAGGGAATTTTTCAAGTACAGCCTTTTCTGCATAACCTTTTCAAGGAAAAATTTTCATTGTACATCATTCATTCAATAACAAAAATTTTTATTGAGTACATCATATGTGCTAGGAATGATGCTAGGCACTGAGACAATAGTGATAAACAAGAGAGATGAGGTCTTCGCTCTTACAGTGAAAGAGACAGACATTAAACAGTTCTTTAATCAGCATGTGTCTGCATCACAATCACACTGTTTCTAAATTGCCTTTCTTCTTCTGACTACCCCCATTGAACCATTATGTCCTAAAGGACAAGAACTCTACCTGGCTGGCTGAGACTCATCCTCATTAACTCCTGAAACAGTGCCTGACTCATAAGAAAAGCCCAACAAATGTTAGATAAATGAATTAAAGAGTAAATAACCAAATGGATAAAGATTATCAATGTTACCATGTGGTAAGATTAAGTAGGCACTCTTCATACTCTTGCTAAGCAGGTCTTGAATTCATAAACAACAGATACAACTTACAGAATCATAGCCTAGTATGGTCATGGTCTATAGAATTTAGGCACACCCTATTCCCATCAAATTATTTTCTTTCCCAGAGGAAGGAGAAACACTGATTAAAAAGTTAAAGAAGATTTGCAAGGAAAGAGTCAATAATACTGAGCATGGAGCAAAGTCTGCACTAAGAGGTTTACATAGATTATCTCATTTAGTACCTACACCTCTATGATATGGTATAATAATTATCATTCCCATTATAAACACAAAGAAATTGAGGCTCAAGAAACTTAAGTGATTTTTTTCCCATGGTCACACAGCTAGTAAATAATATAACTGGAGATTGAACTCAGGTTTGTCTGTCTCTAAACTAGAGCCCTAAAACCCCATGACAGACACCTAATATAATAGACCAATGTTCCCCATTGTGAGGAAGGGAAATCAAAATCTGCAGAGGGTCATATAGGATATGAAAAAAGTATATTCACCTGGTTAAAGATGCTTGGTTGACAGCACATATTTATCTCCTTTCCCTCCTAAGAATTCCCAAAATGATAGCAAAGAAATAAAAAAGGCAAAAACCTATAAGGACCAAAGAGATTAGGAGAGAAGCTATCAGTGAGTGAGAGATGTCAACCATTCTTGGAAGTAGACCAGAGAGGAGGAAGCTACAACTTTAAATGCCTGCAAAAAACGATGCTAGACAAAAGCCAGCTAACCTGTTTTGTAAAACCCCTGAGAGGCACCATTAAAGCAGGGGTGAAGTTCAAAACTGAAAACAGGAGATTGGTTGAATATTTGTCTATACACTGAATATTCTCTGAGGTCCCCACCATCATCCCAAGCAGTCTGGCAAGAAACATGAGGTTTTATCTCTGCAAACATTAAATGGATAGAGTCAGGACTTAAAAGACACCAGGTATAGCAAGAGCAGGGGTAAGTCTTAAAACAAGATGTCTCAAAGATCTGTTCCTGAAAGTGTGAGACCATTGCCACCCTCAATCACAGGTTCACCCCTGCTAGGCTTTAAAAATGACAGAAGCCAGACTTATATAAAACCTTTCCCCAAGATATGGAAGAATTTTTTTTTGAGAAATTGGCCTATCTGAGCAAAAAGATCTCCACTTACATGTAAGATTTGAGGATCCCAGTGGAAAATTCTGGCTCCAGTAAACTACCAGTCAATACTCTTCACCTGCACAGACTTCCGATAAGTGTTTTTGTGCCTCACTCTTAAATATGTACAGACAACCAAGGATCATAAGATATTTTAATCCTACTATTTATCATCGCCTCCATTATTCCCACCAAGGCCATCTTCATCTCTCACTTAGATTATTGGGATAATCACTTAATTGGTTACTTAACTTTCACCCTTGTCCCATTTTTTCCACATCCCATATTTTCCACAGAGTTATTATTGACACTTTGAAGACCCACCCAATTCAAATTACTCCTCCTTATAAAACTTTCCAGTGGTTCCCTATCTTGGTCAGAGTAAAAGCCAAAGTCCATTTCCAGGCCCACAAAGACCCCTTGCTTTCCAAACACATTTCCTACCACTCTTCCTTTGCTCACTACACTCCATCCACATTGGCCACCTGGATATTCAGTTATACCAAACATCTTCCCATGTCAGTGTCTCTGCACCTACTCTATGAAGGAAAAAAAAAAGCATCTAAAGAGGAGGAGATACTGCCCAACTCATTATATGAAGCCAGTATTACCCGATACTAAACAAGACAAAGAATTTAAAAGAAAAGAAAACCACAAACCAATATCTCTTATATAGATGCAAAAATTCACCACAAAATACAAGATGACTTCATCCAGCAACATATACAAAAGATTGTACACCATGACTGAGTGAGATTTAAACCAAGCATATAAAGTTGGTTCAACAATAGAAAGTCAATTGATGTAATATACCATATTAAAAGAATAAAGGGGGCGCCTGGGTGGCTCAGGCGTTAAGCGTCTGCCTTCAGCTCGGGTCATGATCCCAGGGTCCTGGGATCAAGTTCTGCATCAGGCTCTCTGCTCAGTGGGGAGCCTGCTTCCCCCTCTCTCTCTGCCTTCTTCTCTGCCTATTTGTGATCTCTCTCTGTGTGTCAAACAAATAAATAAAATCTTTTTTAAAAAATAAAAATTAAAAAAATAAAAGAATAAAGGACAGGCATACCAGTATAGCTCAGTTGGTTAAGTGTCTGCCTTCAGCTCAGGTCATGATCTCAAGGTCCTGGAATCAAGCCTCACATAAGGCTCCCAGCTCAGTGCGTAGTCTGCTTCTCCCTCTGACCCTCTTGCCCCCGCCCCTCCCCTGCCCGTGTGTGTGCACACACTCTCTCTCTCTCTTTCAAAAACAAATAAAATCTTTTTTAAAAAATGAATAAAGGACAAAAAGTACACAATCATGTCAGCGGGTACAAAAAAGTAATTTGAAGAAACCAAAACATGATAAACAAAAAAGAAACTCAACAAATTAGGAATAGAAGTAAAATCCTTCAGTCTGATAAAGGGCATCTATGAAAAACCGCAGCTAACATCATATGTAATGTGAGGGAATGAAAGCTTCCGTTCTCTGAGATCAAGAACAAAAAAGGCATACTCACTTTTGCCACTTCTATTCAATATTGTACTGGAAGTTCTAGTTAAGGTAATTAAGCAACAGAAAAGAAAAGGCATTCATACCGGGAAAAAAAGAAGTAAGTCTATCCCTATTTGCAAATGACATAATTTTGTATACACGAAATCCAAAGACACACACACACAAACAAGTGTTATAGCTGCTAATAAATGAGTTCAGCAAGATTGTAGTATAAAAGAATATACAATAATCAATTGCATTTATTTACACTAGCACTGAACAATTCAAAAAAGAAATTAGGAAAATAATTCCAACAACAATACCATCAAGAAGAATACTTAGTACTTACGAGTAAACTTAACAAAAGAAATGTCTACATTGCCTTGAAGATTGTTGGTAGGGATATGGTCATTAAAGGTAACTCTGAGGAGATCTCATACAAAAATGAGGAATTATGTTACTGGAAACTAGGGAAAGGTGGTCCTTGTTATAAAGTGGCAAAGAACATGGCTGAACTGTATGTAATCTAGTGTTTTGTGGAAAATAAATTTTAAAAGTGATAAATTTGTGTATTTAACTGAGATTTCTAAACGATGTATTGAAGGTACAGTCTGGTTTCTCCTTACTGTTTTTAGTGAAATAAGAGATGAGAAAGATAAATTAAAATAATTGTTAAGTGAAAAGGAACTAGAATTTGAAGATTTAGAAAATGCTCAGAGCCTATTCATATTATAAAAGATGAGGAGGCAAGTTCTGAAGAGAACATGAGTGTGGCTGGAAAATCCTTTGATAAAGAGCACAGGGGAGATTTACTCAGCCATCTCAGCAGAAGCTAAGAATAGGGATAGCTAACAGAGGGATTATAACAGGAGAAATACTATCAGCTTAGAGTAAAGGGGACAGAGACAGGTTGAAATGAAAAAATGCTGTCAGACTTCTGGGATTCTACAGGACAAGACAAGAGAGTTATCCAGCAGTGAACATGTGTCTTCCTTCAAGAAAAGGGAAGAATGGCCCTGAAAGTGATTCACAAATCACTAAGCCTACAGGAATTTGCCTCTATTTGTGACTGTATTTGGACATAGGACCTTTAAAGAGGGAATTAAAGTTAATCAAGTCATAAGGGCAGGGCCCTAATCCAATAGTACCAGTGTCCTTTTAAGAAAAAAAGAGAAAAAGCAGGGATACACACTCACAGAGGAAAGATCATGTGTGGACACAATGGGAAGATGACCATCTGCAAGCCAAGGAAAGGAGGTTGCAGGGGAAACCAACCCTGGTGGCACCGTGATCTTGAATTTGCATTTTTCAGAACTATGAGAAAATAAATTTGTTATTTAAAACACCCACTCTATCATACTTCGTTACTGCAGCCCTAGCAAACTAATATAGCCACTATAATCGGGTTTCCCACAACCTGTCACCAAAAATATTCCTAATTGCTACAACATATCATGGGTAAAGGACTGTGCGTGTGTGTGTGTGTGTGTGTGTATATAAAATCAAATAAAGAAGAAAATCCTACAAATAGGAATATCAAGACGAGACTCTTAAATATCTGAAAAAAAAAAACTCAACCTCATTCATAATAAGAAAAACATAACTTTAAACCACAATAAAATATAACTTTACCCATCAGATTAACAAAGACAAAAATGCCTAATGTATGGGGAAAATGGACATTCTAATACGCTGGGTTTTTTTTTAAGTTTTTATTTAAATTCTAATTAGTTAACATACAGTGTAATATTAGTTTCAGGTGTACAATATAGTGATTTAACACATCCATACAACAGTGCTCATCACATAATCATTCCTTAATCTCCATTACCAATTTCACCCATCTACCCAGTCACCTCCCTTCTTACTGGTAACCATCAGTTTCTTCAGAAACTGAAGCTCAGAAATAGACTCACACAAATATTTTGGGCAAAGAAATTTCAATGGGGGAAAAGACAGTCCTTTCAATAAATGGGGATAGAACAATTGGATATGCAGGTGCCAAAAAAAATAGCATAGATCTAAACCTCATGCCTTATACAAAAATTAACTCAAGATAGATCATAAGCCTACATATGAAATATAAAGCTATAAACGTTTTAGAAGACAATGAGAAATTTGTGACCTTGGATTTTGTAATTAGTTTTTAGGTACTGGACCCAAAGCATAATCCATACAAGAAAAGAACTGATCATATGGATTTCATCAAAATTATAAGTTTCTCCTCTACTAAAGATACTGTTAAGACAATGAAAAGACAAATCACAGACTGGGAGAAAATATCTGCACACCACATATCCAACAAAGAACTTGCTTCTAGAATATATAAAGAACTCTTAACAAAAAAAAAAAAAACTATATTTTTTACTTTTTTCTCTCAAGGTTTTGTTTAAATTCTAGTTAACATACAGTGTAGTGTTAGTTTCAGGGGTAGAATTTAGTGATTCATCACTTGCATATAACACCTAGCACTCATCACAACAAGTGCCCACCTTAACGCTCATCACCCATTTACTCCATCCCCCCTACCCACCTCCCCTCCAACAACCCTGTTTGTTCCCTATTATGAAGAAAATTGGGCAAAATATTTGCATAGACATTTTGCCAAAGATTATTTATACAAATGGCTATAAGCACATAAAAACATGCTTAAAGTCATTAGGGAAATGGAAATTAAAACCACAATGAGATACTTTAACACACCTGTTAGAACAGATAAAACTAAATACTGGTGAGGATGCAGAGCAACTGGGACTCTTCACACATTGCTGTTAAGAATGCAAAATGGTACAGAGACTTCGCAAATCAATTTGTCAGTTTCTTAAAAAACTGAACACAAATGGACTATATGGCCCAGCAGGCCCATTCATATGTATTTACCCAGGTAAAATGAAAACTTAGGTTCACTAAAGAAAAAAAAAATTGTTGAGGGGCACCTCGGTGTCTCAGTCGATTAAGTGTCTGCCTTCAGCTCAGGTCTTGATCTCATGGTCCTGGAATCAAACCCTGCATCAGGCTCTCAGCTCAGCAGGGAGCCTGCTCCCCCCCACCACCACGCCTACCTATGATCTCTCTGTCAAATAAATAAATAAAATCTTTTTTTTTAATTTAGAAAGCAAACACACACTCTGTGATTCCATTTCTGTGAAGTTCTAAAAGCTCAAAAACTAATATATGGTTACACGTCACTTAATCTCAAATGTTTCAGAAAAATATTATCTATATACATATAAAAAGAGCAACTGAAGTAAAATGTTACTGACAGGTGAATCTGAGTAAAGGGTATATGAGTGTTCTTCATGGTATTATTTTCCTTGCAACTTTCCCATCAGTTTGGAATTATTTCCAAATAAAGTTTTCTAAAAATGACTAATTTATGGTAGAAAAGTCAGAAAAATTGTTGCTCTGCAGAATGAAAGTAGGGATTGACTGTGAAGGAGCATTAAGGACATTTCTGGAATGCTGGTAATGTTCTACATCTTGATAGGAGTTTAGGTATATAGTGCATACGTCAAACCTCATAAAATAGTACTCTTGAGATTTCTACATTTTGCTGTATGTAAATTTTACTTTGACTAAAAACAAATACTGAACTTGATGATATTCATGCTGAAGTGTTTAGGGGTGATGTATACTGATGTCTACACCTTACTTTCCAATGCATAAAAAAGCATAAAATGGATTGATGGATGAAAAGAGACATAGATAGGACAGACATATAATAAATGAAAAATAGCAAAACTTTCATTATAAAATCCAGTGGTGGGTATGTGGTTTCTCACTATAAATTTCCTTCAAGTTTTCTGTATGTTTGAAATTTTTCATAAGAAAACGTTGGGGGCAAAAACAAAGGATGAAAGAGAACTGTGAAAGGAGGTATCAGGTTTTAAAATTTATCAGAAAATAGCAGGTCCTTTAAAAGATTGCAAAACAGTGATAGGGTTATGGAAATCACAGTTAAAGAGACTTACACATGAAGGTCTGGCTTGAAAGTAGCTGAAAAAGGTCTGGGACACAGGTCTGTCCACCCCGTACCATGCAAAACCTTCTCAACAGAAAGCCCCCTGATGCCTAGTATCACAGCCACATGACCAGTGTCCTCTGTCCTCTGTCACCACCATGCACAGTAGACACATAGCACCCTTATATAAGGATGGGGGCCCCAATTTTCTTCATCAATTTTGATCAGTTTTTACCAGAGTTTTACCCAGAGTTTTACAAAGAGATCATGTTCTAATCTTCATTTGTCAATTGAAAAATTTAAACTTCCCTTAGGATATTTTGCCCAAGACGCACTGCTTTCTCATCTTTGTTAAGACAAATACAAATACTTGATTAAGCAAAGAGCCTGGAGATAACTACTATTGCCTACATTAATCTTTTTGGAATAGACTGCACATCTAAAACACAAATAAAACATACATACACACACACAAATAACCCTAATGTCCATCAATAGGAGAATGAATAAGAAAATTGTGTGTAGCCACATAATGGACTACTATACAGCAATTAAAATTAATTCACAAACACTACATGTTAACAAAATGAATAAATCTCAAAACACCATATTGGACAGAAAAAATAAAGTTGAGGAAAAATACATATGGCATAATATCATGTTACAAAATTTTTTAAACATACAAAAAAATGCCATACATAGCTTCAGGATATGCACCTATGTACCTAGTGTATGAAATGATAAAAACCAAATTCAGAGTAATGGTTTCCTCTTGGTAAAAAGAAGAGTTAAGCAGGTGGGTTCTATACCTTTTGTTTAAGAGATAAAAATTTTAAATATACAGTTTCTGATCATTGGCAAATGAGGTAATTCATAGGTATACTTCTACTAGAAAAAAACAAAACTAAAAAAAATATTTTTAAAAGAATTCATTCCCAGGGTGCCTGGGTGGCTCATTGGGTTAAGCCTCTGCCTTTGGCTCAGGTCATGGTCTCAGGGTCCTGGGATCGAGCCCTGCATCGGGCTTCTGCTTAGCAGGGAGCCTGCCTTCCCCTCTCTCTCTGCCTGCCTCTCTGCCTACTTGTGATCTCTGTCAAATAAGTAAATAAAATCTTTTTAAAAACAAGAACACATTCCCAAAGTTATCAAGGAAGTAATAAAAGAGTATGAAATTACCAAGCCGAGAGGCACCTGGGTGGCTCAATCAGTTAAGTGTCTGCCTTCAGCTCAGGTTGTGATCCCAGGGTCCTGGGATTGAGCCCCACATGAGGCTCACTTCTCCCCCCCAACACACACACACACATCATGCCTCTCTCTCCCTCTCTCAAATAAATAAATAAAATCTTTAAAAAAGGAATTATCCAGCCTAGATCCAGGCTTGGATCAGAAAACCTAGAGAGTTATTTGTTCCACTTTTGCCCATGGGGCTTTTGCCAATATAGAAGAAGTGGCTATAAGGTGAGCAAAACTGTTGACCATGCTAGAGGAACAAAAGTTGGAGTCCAGGACCCACAACAACTGGGGCTCTGTAAACCTAACCTCATCTGGGGTTGGGACCTTAAAAGATTAAATACTAGATGATACAAGCATGAACTAGAAATAAACCAAACCTCATATGGATTAGAGCCCTGCTTAGGATCATCTGAGTGGCCCAGAACATCTGAAGTCCTAAAACTGGAGCAAAGTGATCCTGAGGAGCTAACCTAAAGCCCTGCCATCAATAAGCAATTGGAAGTAGAGTCTTCCCTAGTCAAGCCCCCAGATGAGAATGCAGTCCAGCTGATGCCCTGAATGTAGCTTTGTGAGACCTTAAGTGAAAAACCCAGTTAGTCCATCCCCAGACTCCTGACCCAAAGAAACTAAAGATAATAAATATGTTGTTTGAAGCCACTAAGTGTGTAGTAATTTGTTACACATCAATTGATACCTAAAAAACCCCTATATTGACAAGTCACTGGAAGCAAGCTGTCCCCAGGAAAGGGGCCTGACCTTGAACATGGTCTTTTCTTCAACAGAGGTAATTCTTATAAAGTGCTGGCAGCTGAATACTGGTATTCAGCAGACTCCCAAACCTGGGTGACAAGTCCTTCACCTCAAAGGGGATTGAGGGAATGCAGCACAAAATCCACCGCAATCTTACCCATCCTTCAGATCCTATTGAGCAGTTTCTTGTAGCTGCCATAACAAATGACCATACACCTCGTGGCTTAAAACAACTGAAATTTGTTCTCTCATAGCTCTGGAGGCCAGAAGCCTGAAATCAAGGTGCTGGCAGAGCTGCAATCCTGCTGGAAGCTCTAGAGAAGAATCTCTTCCAGCTTCTAGTAGGCTGCCTGGCACTCCTTATCTTTCCTTGGCTTGTGGCTTCATTACTCCGGTTTGTTTCTATCCTCACAACACATTTTCACTGTCTTTGTATATCTTCTCCTCTTCTGTTTCATAATGACACATTTTTTTTTGAGAGGGAGGGATGGAGAGAAGGGCAGAGGGAGAAGAAGAGAGAAAAATCTTAAGCAGGCTCCACACCCAATGTGGAGCCCAATGTGGGGCTTGATCTCTCCTTGAGATCATGACCTGAGCTGAAACCAGGAGTCAGATGCTTAACCAGCTGAGCCCCCCCATTGTGGGTGCCCCCATAATGATACTTGTGATTCCTCCACAGCCAGATATGACTTCCTATACTGGCCCCAGCCTGAATTTCTTGCCTCACATTCTCTATCCTTGGAAATTCCAGAATCCTTGGTTGGCACCTTCTCTATGGCATTTTCCTTAGAATATCCTGTATTATAGTCCTAATCTTGTACACCCTCGCCCTTACCATTAATAGATCCTGAGCTCCAGGGAGGCAGCATATGTTTCATATTCAAGTTCCAACTCTCACTTACTAGTGTGTGATCTTGGGAAATCTCCTTTAAGTCATTCATCTGATACATATCTCTTGAGTGCTTGTTATTTTCCGGTCACAGTACCAGGTGCGCAGTACCATGTTAAGCCCCCTGTGGGACTTAACATGCTAAGGATAATGACAAACAGTAAACAAGAGTGAGGTGTATCTTATATATTTGCATTCCTTGTGTTACACAGTAATAAGGGATCTGGAGGAAAATGAAGCAGGGAAGGAGGTTAGAAAGTATGGGGTGGGATGCAATTTCAAATAGACTTGCCAAGAAAGGCCTTATTGACAAAGTGCCAATTGAAGAGAAATCTTAAGGAAGTAATGAAGCCACTAGTCATGTACTTATCCAGGGGAAAGTCATCCCAAGCTGAAGAAAGAACATAAAGAAAGGCCCTGGAGTAGGACCGTGCTTGAAGCACTTCAGAATGGCTAGAGGGAGAATAAGTGAACAGTAAATGGGAGTAATGGGTAAATGGGAAGAAGAAATTAGAAGATGAAGGTCAGGGTGGTAAGGGGCAGAGTTCAGGTCATGAAGGGCCTTGGGGGACATGGTATGGACTTCGGCTTTTCTTCAGGATGAGCTCAGGAATCACCGGAGGATTTTGAGTAGAGGAATGACAGGATCTGGTTTACCTTTGAACAGGAGGACACTGGCTGCTGGGTGGAAGGAGCCCTGCAGAATGCTTATTCTGCAAGGCTCAGTTGCAAAGAGATTTTTCTGATGGAATTGAAGTCCCAAATCAACTGACCTTAAAATATGGGGATCATCTGGGTAGGCCTGACTCAGTCAAGTGAAACCTCTCAAAGCAGAGGGTTTCCTCTGGCTGATAGCAGGAGAGAACTCAGAGATTTGAAACACAAGGGGGAATTTGGAATACCACGGCCGGCTTTGAAGATCTAGGAAGCTACATGAGAAGAAATGTGGGTCACCTTTAGGTGTGACCCCCCACCCATCCAGCAGCCAGCAAGAAAATGGGGACCTTGGACCTACAGCCAAAATTATCTGAATTCTGCCAACAACCTGAATGAGCTTAGAAGTGGATTCTTCCCCAAACCTTCTGTACAAGAATCCAGTCTGGCTGACAACTTCACTTTGGCCTTATGAGACTCTGAGCAGCCAACTCAGCCAAGCCCTCAGGATTTCTGACATACAGAGCTGTGAGAAAATGCATGAGGGTTGATTTAAGCCTCATTCATAGTAATTTATAATGCAGCAATAGCAGACAGGAGAGGAAGCCTAGAGAGCAAGTAAGAGAGGACAGTGGCTCAGGCCAAAATAGTAGCCATGGAGATGAAGAGATGTAGTTAGATTCTAGATATACTTTGAAGATGTGAGAAAAAAAAAATGTTTTTGGCCTGAGAACAGGAAGAATGGAGTTTCCATCAATTCAGACTAGGAAGATAAGGAAAGGAGTACTTTCAGGAAAGGGGGAAAATCAGGAATTCCATTTAAGACATAAGCCTGAGATGCCTATCAAACTGCTAGGAGGTGTCTAAAGCCAAGAAACTAAATGAGAACATCATGGGAATGAGTGTAGACCAAGAAAAGGTCCAAAGACTAAGCCCCAGGGCACTCCAGAGTTAGGAGGTCTGAGCCTCAGTTTCCTCATCTATTTAATGGGGGTGCAAATAATACCCACCTATGAGTCACTGAATTAAATAATGGCTTTTTAAGTGCTTAGAACAGTGCCTGCTGCATTGGATGCATTCAAGAAAGGTCGTCTTGTTACCCTTGCCACCTCCACCACTCCGCCCCCTCTGCCTCCTCTCCCTACCACCTCACCAGCACCAACTGCAGGGCTTTGCACATAGTCGTCACTAGATCAATATCTACTAAAGTGAATTTAATGCTCCATCTTAGTGTTCTAAGGCTAGGATTACTTTTTCAAGCTGAGCAAAATGAGTGCATCCATATGGCCATTTGCAACTCTCAACTTAGGGAGCCAAAGGCAAGGAGAAGGACTGAGGAAATGAATTCCTTCGTTTCAGCCTGCAGCTTCCGTTGTTAAGGCGTGGCCACCTTGGCAACTCTACACACATGCTTTGTCTCCCTAGATTTCCACTCTAAATCAGTTATAAGTGGAAACAACATAATAACAGAGAGAAATCCAATTCCGTTGACAATACAAGGCCACAGATATTTAGTTTTCAAATGAAGTATCCCTGTAGGGTTTACTTGCTTTCTGTTTGGAGTCATTTCTTCAGACCCTTGAGATATTGATAAACTCCCAACTCTGAAAAATACTGCCCGTGGCAGGTCATAATTCTTTGACATGTGCCTCGTGGTGACCTGAACGGTGGCGACTGGGAATACTTGTGCTTTTTCCTCCTAACTTCTCCTCTGAGACCCATTTCCTGAAATACTTTATTGCCTCTGCATTGAGAATAATTTAAAACTGCAGCTAAGCCTGTAGCGGTTAAGTAAAAGCATGCATCATTTGGATTGAATTTGTTGAGAAAGAATCAACTGTTCACTATCTGCCGTGAAATTTTGGAAATTCTGGGCAATTAGCTCCTTGAAAAGAAAAACTGTTCTAATTTACTCAGCTTCACGGAAATGCACTCAGAAGAACTGTTCAAAGCATCAGCGCTTGCCTTCTGTGTTTCAAGGTAACCATTCAATATCAGCAAAATGTGTGAATTTAATTAATGGTATCAAAACAAAAGAAGCATTTCCGAAGTGCTCAAATCCATAGGAGACCAAACGTTGACTTGTTGATGTGGATTTAATTAGTGTCTTCAAGTGTAACTCCAAAAGCCCCTTTTATCTAATCATCACGTTTGCGTAAACCATTAACACATAGCATTTGGTTTGAAATATTTTGCTACATAATCCAAACTGTTGTCCTACCCTGGGAGAGTCTCTAATAAGCTCAATATGTTTCCACAGAGAAACTTTTGTATCCACATCAAGATAGCTTCGGCTTCACTGTTACACAGAAAGTAACTTAAAACCGCCCTTGAGCATGTGGCACAAAAGTGATTTAGTGCTTGTTGTGCCTTTCCATCACTTTCTAACATGAACCAAAGGAAGGAAATCAGATTGTGCTGGCCTAACCAGTCTCAGGAAGTATCCTAGCGAATGACTAGGTCCCAGGGCTCCACATTGCAGAGAGGGACAATGACTGAAGAAGCCAGTCTGGGGGACAATACTGACTTGACAGCTTTAGACTAAGAAATATTGCTCTGGGTGCCCCAGGAACAATTTCTTAGTAAGAAATACATCCATCTCCTAGCAATTCCTTTTCCAAAAAATGTTCTTAAGAGCAAAAAAGAATTTTCATACAGTTGTATTGCTCTGCAGTCTTACAAATGGAGGGGGTACATTTCGGTGGTGATTTAATTCTTTAGGGTAATGCAACAACAAGGCATTCTCTTGTAGGCTACCCTGAGACCCTAGGGGGAAAGCAGGCTGGGAGGTTAGACTGAATTGGGTTCAAATCCCAGCTCTGCCCTTACTTTGTGACCTTGTACATGTCGCTTACATTTCTGCACATCAGTTTACTCATCTGTAGAGTAAGAATAATAATAGTACTCCCTTGTATTAGTGCTCAATATGTTTCACAGAGAAACTTCTATATCTGCATCAACTAAGTTTAGGACTGTAACAAAGAACCACAAACTGAGTGGCTTAAACAACAGAAATCTATTGTCTCATATTCCTAGAGGACAGAAGTTCTCATATCAAGGCAGCTTTGTTCTATCTATTCCAGACCTCTCCTTGCCTGGTAGATGGTGGTCTTCTTGTGTCTTCACATCACCTTCCCTTTATGCATGTCTATCTCCAAATTTTCTTTTATAAGGACACTAGTCATAGGATGTATGGCACAATCTGTTGACCTCATTTTAACTTCATTACCTCTGTAAAGATCCTATCTCCAAAGAGTCACAATAGGAGGTAGTGGGAGTTAGGACTTCAACATGTGAACTTCAGAGGGCTACAATTCAAGCAGTAACACTCTTGAAGTAGATGCTGTAAAGATGTGTAGATACTTAGCATAGTTTCTGCCTCATATAAGCACTCAATAAAAGTAGCTTATACCAGGTACGGTGAATGTCTGTACTTGTTGATTTCAAGGGCTTAAATGATTTGGGGTATAGATGAAATTGGATAATCTGATAAGTCAGTCCATACTCTATCCCTGGAGTCCATTTCCCTCAACAGTAAAGATGGTCAAGGTGGAAAAAGCTCAACCACTGCAAATAAGTAGCAAAGGAGGCCCAGCTAGAGCAATGAGCCACCATGAAAGTAGACTTGCACTTAGGTGGTAGGAAATGGTAAAAATTCCTCATGGTACAAAGAGACTACAAAATTGATGGTCAGTTCATAGAGCAACCTTGACATAGGGTAAGATACTTTGAAGGCAGCTTCAGTTTAGAAAAAGACAAATGGTCTAACACTGGACTAATCAAAACCCCAGAATGTCAGGGCTAGAGCCCTTAGGCCTATGGACTATCTTTGAGAAGACTGGAGTTCAAGTACAATTTGAAACACTCCCCACCACCAGAGGAATAACTGGCTCTGCAATGACAGGTTTATCAACTTACTCTTTCAAAGGGGCCCATGGCTATCTCAGTGGGTGGAGCATGTGTCTCTTGATCTTGGGGTTGTGAGTTCAAGCCCCATAATAGGTGTATAGATTTCTTAACACAAAATCTTTTTAAAAATGTATATTCATTAACAAAAGACATATGGCCTAATCAGAAAGAAATTAGATGGAATTTGTCAGACATTTCTTTATACATGTATGCTTTAGGCTGAGAAAATAGTTCTAAGGAAGTGGAGTAGAAAAAGAACCAGGAACAGGGTCAATTCTTGTTCTATGGTTGAGAAAGAAAGAAAGAAATTGTGTAGCAGAAAGAAAATAAACCAAGGAGTAAAGAGAATTGGCGTCTAGACCTCGACCTGCTACTAACTAGCTGTGTAAACATGTATAAATCACTTCTCCCTGGGCCTTAGTGAAATGAAGGGCTTGGCCTGCATGATTGCTACACTGCCATGTTTGGGTCGATAACTCTTTTATACAAGAGAGTAATAAATAATAGATTCCAAACTATTGGTAGTGATTTTGGAAACTGCAGACTTCCCAGTGTAATTATATTTTTCCATGACCTCTCTGTACTACCAAAATCACTGACATGTATTTAAAATTTGAGAAGGTACTCCTTGAAAACCTTTGGCAACAGCCATTGTCTTTCACATGGCATATGTCCCATTCTTTTCCCAGGTATCCCACCTTAGTAAATGGTACCATCACCCACTCCATTCTTCATGCCAGAAATCTGGGTGATATCATCTACTCCTCCCTCTATTTAAACCCTACAACCAGTCAACTACCAATTCTCATCAATTCTACTTCCTATTTCTCAGATCCATCCACTTCAGCGAGCTCCACTGCCTCTAACCTAGTCCAAGCTGCTAACTTAGTCCCAAACATACTATCTGGATACAACAAAAATCTTCATTAATTTCCCCACTTCTACCTATGCCTACCTTTTCCAGTTCATCTTCCACATAACAACCCAAGGGGTCCTTTTCCCCTAAGTTTTCATAGCACTGGTTTTATTCGGGGGGGGGCACTTCAAATATTGCAATACACTTTGTTGTAAACATATCCATCTCTTCCACTAGAATGCAAAATCTTGGAGATAAGGAGCTGGGTCTTATACATTTTTCTACTCTTAGTTGGTACTTAAAAATATTAAGTTAACTTTGCATAATAGCCTCTAGGCCCATATTGTTGCAAATGACAAGATCTCATTCTTTTTATGGCTGAGTCATATTACACTGTGTTGGGGGGGCACCCCTTCTTTATCCATTCATCTATGAATGGACACTTGGGTTGCTTCCGTATCTTGGCTATTGTAAATAATGCTACTTATTATATATTATTATTACTATTATTATATAAACTTTGGGGTGCCGAAGATCTTGCCATGTGCAACAATATGGATGGACCTAGAGGATATAAAGCTAAGTGAAATAAGTCAGAGAAAGACAAAAACCATAGGACTCCATTCATATGTAGAATTTAAGAAACAAGAAACAATAAAAAGAGATCAACAACAAAAAACCCAGCCTCTTAAATACAAAGAACATACTGGTGGTTGCCAAAGGGGGTAAGATAGATGAAATATACAGAAGGGCTTAAGAGTACACCTATGGTGATGAGTACTGAGAAATGTATAGAATTGTTGAATCATTATATTGTACCTGAATCTAACACAACACTGTATGGTAACTATACTTCAATGAAAAAATAAATTTAAATTTTAAAATACATTAAGTTAAATCAAGTTAAATTGAGTTCAATTTTAATATAAAATATTAACAAAATTGCAAGCATATTATTCCAACTTTTAAATATTTAGCTTTGCATATCTGAATGTATTCATATTATATAAACATACTAAAATATTAAGGATTGTTTATTCAGTGACGTGAGGTTTTGAGTTACATCAAGTTTACTCTGTAACTCTTGTTTCATACCTTCTTTTTTCTTTTAAGTTGGCTCCAGACCCACATTGTTCCACCAACTGAGCCTGCCAGGCACCCCTCTTCTTTGTTTTGTAAATTTTCTTAAAAAGAAAAAAGCTTTGTGGATATATAACTGATAAACTAAAAAAAACCCTACATATATATAATGTATACAATTGGATGAGTTAGATGAAACCATCACCACAATCAAGGCAAAAAGCATATCCATCACCTCCAAAAGTCTCCTTGTGTCCCTCTATTAGTGTGTGTGGGTGTGTGTGTGTGTATGTGGTGTTAAGAATACTAGAACACGGGGTGCCGAGGTGGCTCAGTGGCCTAAGCCTCTGCCTTCAGCTCAGGTCATGATCTCAGGGTCCTGGGATCGAGCCCCACATCGGGCTCTCTGCTCCAGGGGGAGCCTGCTTCCTCCTATCTCTCTCTGCCTGCCTCTCTGCCTGCTTGTGATCTCTGTCTGTCAAATAAATAAATAAATCTTAAATTTAAAAAAAAAAGAATACTAGAACACTTTACATGCAAATCAGATATTACAGCCCTGCCTAAAACCTTCCAAATGTCTTCCCACTGTACTTAGAATAAAATCAAAAGTCATAAACTCAGACTTCTCTATCCTCAACTAACTAGAGCCCTGTCATCTCTCACCTGGACCTGCTTTTCCCACTTACCCACCTCCTATCTAATTCATTCTCTATGCGGAATCAATGGTCTTTTCAAAATACACAAAAAGTTTGTCAATCTTGTGATGAAAATCCTTTGATGGCTCCCTATCACCTACTGGATTAAGGTCCAACTCCCTAGTCTGGTACTTAAGGACTTTTGTCCTCTCTGTGAAACCCTCCCTACCGCCCCTCTATTCTGTTCCCACAGTACTTTGTAATCCCCGGCATATGTATTTATAAATAGAAATATAAAACAATGAATAAATGTAGTTCATGTTATTCCACATAATGCTATTGTATATTTCATAAATTCTTATTCAAATAGAATATGGTATCTAGACTTCAGTAGTCAAATTATGTGTTTGTATGCCTGTCTCTCCCACTAAAGGGCAGGCACTTTAAGAATATTTCTGGGGGCGCCTGGGTGGCTCGGTGGTTTAAGCCTCTGCCTTCAGCTCAGGTCGTGATCTCAGGGTCCTGGGATCGAGCCCCACATCGGGCTCTCTGCTCGGCAGGGAGACTGCTTCCCCCTCTCTCTCTGCCTGCCTCTCTGCCTACTTGTGATCTCTCTCTGTCTATCAAATAAATAAATAAAAATCTTTTTTAAAAAAAGAATATTTCTGTATCGGGGTACCTGGTTGGCTCAGTGGCTTGAGGCCTCTGCCTTTGGCTTAGGTCATAGTCCCGGGTCCTGGGATTGAGCCCCGTGTTGGGCTCTCTCCTTGACAGGGAGCCTGCTTCCCCCTCTCTCTGCCTGGCTCTCTGCCTCCTTGTGATCTCTCTGTCAAATAATACATAAAATCTTTTTTAAAAAAGAATATTTCTGTTTCTGTCTGTTTCACAGCTGAGCCCACCGCCCAATAGACATTTGGATTCCTAGCACCTAGCATGGTATTTGGCACACAGGACTAACCTGCAAATATTTGCCAAATTTTCCATTAATCAGATATGGTATCACAACATATGGAATTTGGAGTCAAACAGACTTGGATGTAGTCTGCAAGACCACTTGTAGCAGCTATCTGCAAGCTCTCTGACCTCTCTGAGCTTGGTTTCTCATCTGGCAACTAGAATAGTAATGCCTACATCCCCATATTGCTGCAAGACTCAAGTAAGATAGTAAATACACACACAATCGCTAAATATGGAAGCTTTCCACAAGTGAGACATAAATATAAACAAATACGCAGTATGACCTAAGGCATGAGAAGTACTTGGCACAACACCTAGCATACAGCAAGTGCTCAATGATTATAAGCTACCCTCGGTACATTAGAAGATGAGACTGCTGTCAGTCACCCTACTTGTGCATGCGCCTGTGTGTGCGCATGCACGTGAGAAGTGATTGATGGTGACCAAACAGCCCTACCTGCATCGCAGGGGCTCTTCGTCAGTTGGTGCCATGACTAGATGACCCCTGCTAGCATGCTGTTAGACCTGCAGCTTATCATTCATCTAAAACATTCCACGTTGCTGGATGCTGGATGCTGGGGTTCAAGAGAGCTTTAAAGCATACCCAAGATGATGGTCAAGGAGAGGAACTGTACACATCCCAGATTGCCTAGAGAGTCCCAAGGTATGTTTGTTGTCCAACATAATCACGAACAGTGTCTTCTTTCACTTTCAAAGGAATTGTAGTTTGATAAATTATATTATGATCACCCTAGCGAAAGATACACTTACTACTCAAGGTATTTGTTCTCAGTGAGGAGAAGAAAAAAATCCTAAGTGAAAGCCTTACTAGCATCTTTTCAACAGTTAAAAAAACTATGGCCCCACATGGTACATGGAAGCAGACCATTAGGGAAATTATGGGTGCTACAAGCAGCCTTGCATCACAGCCCCTGGGCTTATTTACATTAGGAACCATCCCACCCCAGCATCGGCTCCTGAGACAGCATAAGCAGGATGTCCTCCCAGACCCAGAGGGCATTCTCTTTGGAGTTCTTACCACTTGCACTCTTTTTGGCCACGGGCCACATGGCAGGGCAGTGCCTGCAGCCACAGCCTGGGCAGATGGTCACCAATCCTCAGGTCTCTCCTGGACTACAGTTTTTTTTTAATATTTTATTTATTTATTTGACAGACAGAGATCACAAGTAGGCAGAGAGGCAGGCAGAGAGAGAGGAGGAAGCAGGGTCCCCGCTGAGCAGAGAGCCCGATGCGGGGCTCGATCCCAGGACCCCGGGATCATGACCTGAGCCGAAAGCAGAGGCTTTAACCCACTGAGCCACCCAGGCACCCCTGGACTACAGTTTTAAGGAGGCAACTTGATTTGACAGCCTCTACCCCCAGTTACCTAGGAGCTTTCAGAGATGTCTCCAAGTACTCCTAGCAATTCCTGGGGCTTTCAGGGGCAGGGACAAGACAGAACCAAGGGCTGTAAACCATGCTGGATGACTTAACTATCTCTACTTAACCTCCTCTTAGGCTAACTGAACCTGGCTTTGGCAATGGTTTGATATGGTCCGTTAAAAAGCATTCTGTCAGTCACCCAGAGCCACAGATATTCACATCTGCTGATTTAGTCCCTATTAAAGCTATGTGGTCATTGTGTGCTGTACGCAAAATCACAGTGTCAGCTCTCCCCAGTTCCTTCCCAGGAACATCATTGTGCATGACGATCTCAGTCACCATGAACTGTGTTTGATTTATGCCCATTCTGTGCCCAGCAAAGTGCAGGAAACAAAGAGTTAGAAGCCATGGCTCTTGCTCCCCGGATTGAAAATTCTTGCTGGGAAAGGCAGAGGCCAAACACATAGGATAACTTACTTGAATCAGGGAGGGACGGAGTCCCATTGGCTGAACTCTATGACTCACTTATACTGGGCATTGGGGGCACAGTGGTAGCAGAGACGAGGACCACCCGTGCACTCATGGCACTTACAAGCAAGTTGGGGAGACAGACATTAGAACTGTCATTTTCAAATGCACTGAAGGTTAGAACAACAACAAGAGAAGTATGCAAAAGAAGGGCTTAGTGTGGTCTGGGATGGGAAGGGGGACCCTCGAGGACTGACTTCTGGAAGAAGTGGCAGCTAACCTGAGACCTGAAAGACAAATACAAGCTACATAAGAATCCACAAATTCTATCCGTTCAGTCCAACCCTGGCATATTTAGTGGTGATGTGTTGGGTGCCAAGCTCTGTGCTGAATGCCAAGGAAACTGCACTGAACAGTCTAGCAGAACTCCCACAGTGTTGAAGATCAGAAAGAGTTTTCAGAGACTCTGAGCATTTTGTATTCCTTCCTATACCTGGCTAAAGCTACCCCAAAATTCAAAGCAACCCATCCCCTAGCTTCTGAAACAATCCTGTTCTGAGGTGGTGAGTCCAATGCCTGTGATAAATTCACTCATCTCCTTCTGAGCCTGCTGTTTAGAGAGGAAGCCTATTTTATATTGGACTTGGAGTCAGGAAGCACTAACCCCCCTCCACACAGACACACACGTATTAGATTCCGTTCCTTACTTACTCGCAAAATATCTCCCTGGTACCCAGCATTCCAAGGCTAGTGTCAGAATTCTACTAAGACCTTATTTCTTCATCTGTATACCCATTACATCATTCAGGTGGGCCTTACATTCAAAATGTCTTCTATATTCTAAAATAGACAAATTTGTGCAAACTATTTCCAGTACTAAATCTCTTCCCCTGCATTTACTTTGCAAAAAACTTCATAACAGAGAGGTTGTTGGTCTAAAGCATTTTCTCCAATATTTGTATTACAAAAATACAGATAATCTTTGAAAGAATTGTACAATGAACACACACACACATATATGTATCACCTATATCATGCAGTGAATATCTTGATATATTTACTTTATCACATGTCTATCCATCAATCAACCTATCTTGTTTTTGGATACATTTCAAAGCTAATGGCAAATATCGGTATATTTACCCCAAAACACCACAGCATGCATTTATAAGTAGAAATTAACATTTACTTGTTGTTCTTTTCTTTAGCGAAAATTTATAAAAGGTCCAAAGCACATCTTATGTGTGTCATTCAATGAATTCTGATAACCACATAAACCTGTATAACCCAAACTTCTAACAAGGTATAGAACATTTCTATCACCCTAGTAAGTTTCTTCATGCCTCCCCTCATAGCCAATCCCTGCTCATTCACCAGAGACAACCATTACTATGATTTTTTTAACCATAGATGAGATTTTTTATTCTAGAACTTTTTAAATGGAATCATAGTCTGTAATCTTTTGTGTCTTTTTCCTTTCACTCAACATATTTTTTAGATTCATCCATGCTATTGCATATCAGTTCATTTCTTTAAAGATTTATTTATTTGAGAGAGAGAGAAAGAGTGTGTGTGTGTGTGTGCACGTGCGCGTGCATGAGTGGGAGGGGCAGAGGGAGAGGGAAAGAGAATCTCAAGCAGAATCCATGTTGAGCACAGGGCCCAATGCAGGGCTCAATCTCACAACCCCGAGATCCCAACTTGAGCCAAAACCAAGAGTCAGACGCCCAACCTACTGCATCACCCAGTTCATTGATTTTTAATGCTGAGCAGCTTACTACCATAAGAATAGACAACTACCATTCTATAAATTTTGGAAATCCCATTGTCTTCCTCAGATTTCTATGT
Organism: Mustela erminea; assembly: GCF_009829155.1. NCBI lineage: Eukaryota > Metazoa > Chordata > Mammalia > Carnivora > Mustelidae > Mustela > Mustela erminea. Next base: position 115,222,735 of record NC_045635.1, on the reverse strand, counting down.
ATTCCCAGGAAAGGAGAGGCAAGTGCCAACAGGCAAAGAAAAGAAGAGAATTTAGATATCAGGGGCCAAAAAAGTACACAACCCTGAGATCATGTCAGGAAATGGGCTGCTGTAGTCTAGAAACCAGTAAGAGAAAAGTAGAAGACCAGTGATGGCTCGGAGGAGTCAGATACCGGGAACGGTGAGAGAGCAAGGCAGGACATCGAGAGCAAATCTGGGGGTTGTTCAATTCCAACAGTGTTCTCCCTTTGTTCCCAACATGGGAAACTCCTGCCAGACCAAGGCAGGTAGGGCATGTACTAGTCAGACTCAGTCACGGGGAAAATGAGGAGGCCTAAATGAGATGAAGTAGTCAAGGAGGACCTCTCTGAGGAAGCAGCATTAAAGACTGTTCTAGGAAATAGCTACTGTGGACTGTAGACATTTGGCCTTTATCCTCAAAACAGGAGGAATATTTAAGGGGAGGTCTGGGGGTGGGAGAGGCTTAATTTCATTGTGTTTCCAAAAAAGCCACAGTGGTTACAGGAGGGAAAATGGTTTGAATAAGGGCAAAAGTGGAGGCAGGGATCCCAGTTAGGAAGCTATTGCCCTCATCCGAGCGAGAGGAGGAAATGCTTGGACCATGGTACTAACAGTGGAAGTAGAAATAAGAAACAAAAATAAGGAGGAGCAAGATAGCAGAGGAGTCGTAGACTGAAATCACATCGGTACCAGGGGTTCAGCTAGATGGTTTTCAAACGATTCTGAACACCTACAAACTCAACAGGAGATCGAAGGGAAGAAGAGCAGCAGTTCTAGGAATAGGAAAGTGACCACTTTCGGGAAGGTTGGACATGTGGAGAAGTGAATCCGAGGCGACATTCAGGATGAGAGACAGCAGGAAGAGGGGCTGGCTCCCAGCAAGCGGTAGAGCAGCAGAGCACAAAATCGGAACTTTGAGAAGTCTGCTCCACTGAGGGACACCGTTCCAGAGGCTAAGTGAAGGGTAGAGCCCTCTCTGGGACAGTGTGGTCTCAGGACCCGCAGGGTCACAGAAAGACCAGGGCTTCCCAAGTATGGCAGAGCTCCCAGGCATCAGAGCAGGAAAGCCGGCCACAAAGACAGAGCCGAGCAGTGGGCTCTCAGCTTGGGATTACCTTAAACCATGATCTGAGGCACAGCGGACCACTGCTTTTCGAGCAAGGACCCCACAAATGGCAGATCCAGGGAGACTCACCTTCCTCCTCCAGGAGGAGGTGCGTGGGAATGTGCAGCAGGAATCTGCTGGGTTTGGAGACTCCAAATGGGCTGTGCACCAGAGACAGAGACATTCAGTCACAGGTGCACCACCTGTGCACCACCCAGAGACCAGGGAGATGGGAGTGATTGAGCGCTTTTCTCTGAGGGTGCACTGAGGATTGGGGCCCCTGAGCTCTCAGCAACTCCGGGCCAGAGACTAGGAGGCCGCCATCTTCATTCCCATCCTCCAGAGCTCTACGGAAAGTGTTCAGGGAACAAAAGCTCCTGAGAACAAACCCAAGGAGATTACTTGCCCTGGCCCCTGGCAAGGGCAGTGCAATTCCACCTCAAGAAAGACATTTTAGAATCACTGCAACAGGACCCTCCTCCCCCAGAAGATCAGCAACAGCATCCAGCAAAGACCAAGTTTACAAATCAATGAGTACTGCAGAACTCCAGAGCTAGGAGAAAGCAATGCATAGAATTCATGGCTTTTCCCCCATGATCCTGTAGTCTTTCAAAGTTAAATTTTTTAATTTTATTTTTTTCTTACTCTTTTTTTAATTTTTCCTCTCTCCTCTTCTAATGTTTTTTAACCATTTTATCTTAACAATACCTTTTAAAAAATCTTTTTCAATTTTCATTATAGTCATATTCTATTATACACCATATATAGTGCATATATAGTCCATTATAGTCTATTATAGTCGATATTCCATTATAATCACATTCTATCCCTTCATTGTATTTAACCTTATTTTTGTATACGTATAAGTTTTTGCTTCTTTAAAATATTGGGATAGGGGGTGCCTGGGTGGCTCAGTGGGTTAAAGCCTCTGCCTTCGGCTCAGGTCATGATCCCAGGGTCCTGGGATCGAGCCCCGCATCAGGCTCTCTGTTCTGCAGGGAGCCTGCTTCCTCCTCTCTCTTTCTCTCTGCCTGCCTGTCTGCTTACTTGTGATCTCTGTCTGTCAAATAAATAAAAATAAAAATATTAAAAAAATATATATTTTATAGATATAGAAATATATCTATAGATATATCTAATAGATATAGAAAATATAGATATTTTATATATATATATCGGGATACATTTTCACGGGATATTTTCTATATCTAATAGATATAGAAAATATAGATATTTTATATATATATATCGGGATACATTTTCAGCTAACAGATCAAAATATACCCTAAATCCATCACATGACTTTGTTCTAGTCTCCAGCTGGATCACATTCTTTACTCTTTCATTTTTAGCCAAATTCCTATCAATTCCTTTTTTAGAATCTTTTTAAATTTTCATCCTTATAGTCATAGTCCATCCCTTCATCGTGTTTACCCTTATTTTTGTATATATATGTTTTTCATTCTTTAAAATTTTGGGAGACAGATTCTAACAAACCAAAATTCACCCAAAATCAAGTGTGTGGCTCTCTTCTATTCAACAATCCAATATATATATGATATATATCTACATGATACATATTATATATAAATATATAATATAGTAATAAATATATTAATAAATATATCTATTGTATAATAGATAATAATTAAAATATATAATATATTAATATTATATATTCTAATATAGTATATATTATTGGAACATGGTATATAATATATTGATCTATTTACCCATTATGCCAAGGAAACTACATTGTATTATGCATTATATTTTAGGTTATATATATTTTGTAATATGTATTATATGTTATATTATATATATTATATGTAATGTATGACATATATAAAACAATATATAATGTCATATATATCACATATATAACATATCAGATATGTTATATATAACATATATGTAATACATTGAATATTATATAATATATAACATGCAATATATTACATGCTTTAAAATAATATATTACAATGCATTACATATTGTGCATATTATATAATATGATATATAAATATTACATGTTATATATTAGTTATATTATATATAATATTACATGTTATATAATATATTATATATTATACAAAGTTATATATTATACATAATATGAATATTACATGTTATATTATATATTATATAATATTATATTATATATTATGTATATTATATTATATGACATGTAATATTCATATTATATGTAATATATATGACATTATATATTATTATATATTATTATATTATATTATATTGTATTATATTATGTTATATATTTTATATATTGTTATATTATATAAGATATATTATATTATATTACATATATTATTTGATATATTATGTTATAATATATTATTATATATTAATGATATATATTATATATTCTATTATATACATTATAATATTATATATTACATCATGATATAATAGACATATTATATTTAATATTAATATTACATATAACTATTACATATTATGTATTTAAATGTACAGTGTATATAACATATAATTATATTTAATTATATAATTATATTATGTAATATTTAATATTTTATATATTACATAATATGTAATATTTATAATATTAAATACAAAATATATACATTATATATTATGTATAAATATATATTTTATATATGATATATATTATACATTTATATATTATTATATACATAATATAATCATATAAATATAACATGTATGATTTATATTATATAAAACATATAAATATATGAAATTTATATAATATATAAAAATAATATAATATATAATAATACAATATAATATAAATAACATGTATTATATTACATGTTATATATTATCATATATTATATGTATTATATAATATATGATATAGTACCGATAATATATTATATATGTGATACTTATGCATAATATATACTATGTGATATATAAAATATAATATGTGATATTTAATAAGTATTATATCATATAATGTAACGATATGTAATGTGATATGACATTATATATCATAAATACATAATATCATAACATATATACTAATGTATTATACATTACATATAAAAATATATATATTGAATATCATATATCATATATTGTATATTTATATGTTGTATATATATTTATATGTTGTATATATATACTGTGATATAATCTATATGATATATTATGCATATTACCTGTCTACATTATATATATTATATATTATAATATATTCTGATGTAATATATATTATAACTGACATATTAATATATTATATATTATATTCAAAACAAATATTGAAAACTAGGTGTTACATATCACCTTATATATGTATAAAATATATATTATATTATACATCATATATAATAATATATGTAATATGAATTATATGTAATATAAAATATAGTATATGCATAGTATATAGTACAAAGTATATGTAATATATGATATGATACATATTATGTTATTTATATTTTTATATATAAAATAATATATGAAATATATTTTTATATGTTTATTTTTATATATTATATGTAATTGAATAATATATACTGTTATGTAATATGATAGTAAAATAAACACTGTAATATAAATACAATATATAATTCTATAATATAATATATACATTATATATTATAGAATATATAACAACATATATTAATAATGATGAATAATTAACATTAATACAATTATATAATATATGGTGTATGTTTATGAAATATGTATTAATATATAATATAAATATCATACAACTACAGCATATTATATATGATATGATATATTACATATGTAATAATACATATCATATACCATATAGAATATATCACATATGTAATATATCATATCGACGTGCCATATATCACATGCAATATATGACATATTACATATGATATATGTTGTATATACATATGTAATGTGTTCCGTATTACCTATGATATATGTTGCATACGCCTATGTAATATGTCATATATTGCATGTGATATGCATGTATATTGCAAAACGATATGTGATATTACATATTTGATATATACTATATGGTATGTGCTCTATATATGATCTATGTTGCATATATCATATACGATATCATATATTGTGTGTATGTTATATATAGCATATCATATAGTATATATTATATTACATATAATATTGACATATAATACATTAATATATCATATGTCATATATATCATAGTACATGGATATTACATGTATATTATATGTGATATAATAAACAATATATTTATATATGTTGATATTACATATGTAATATATTACATATGATGTGTTACATATATAAGTAATATATATTGCATATGATATATTTATGTATTATATCGATACATTGTTGTGTATGTGATATGTTATATATAGTATATGATATATGATATGTTATGTATTATATATGATATATGGAATGTTATATTTTTATAAAATATGTATATGTTCATATACTATGATGTTATGTATTATACACAGTATATAATATATAATATAATATATTGATATAAGATAATATGAAGAGTATATATCATTATACATGTTATTATATATAATATATCCTATAATCATATATATGTTCTGTATACAATATATAATATATATTATTACAACATATTATATATAACATGTATAAATACTTGTCATATATACTGCACATAATACATGTTATATAATATGATATGTTCTTATGTATTATATATTACATATTATTATATAATGTTATGTATTTTCCTGCTATTATATATTATATATAAAATATATTACTATATATTATATATTTATATTTGTATATGTTATTTTTATTATGTTGTATATATCATCTTATATATTTTATGCTATATTGAATATTATATATGTTATATAATATGACATTTTTATAATATACTGTATAATATATATTATGTGATATTTAATATACATTATGTTGTTATATACAAAATATTATATATTATTATATAGGTTATGAAATTTTGCAATTATACTTGTAAACATTTTTGTGTAAATTTTTTATAATATATCATATATGGCATGTATGATATATATGTTTCATATTTGATATACAATATATGACATATATTATATGTGGTATATACATATACGGTGTTGGTCTGGGTGTGATATTACAATATTATATATTCTATAATAGCTAATATTTTGAATATATAATATATTATTATATATGATGTTATTATATCCTATAAAATTCAATATTATATATTGCTTGCTATTTACATGTATTTTATAATCATTGTAATATAATATGCATTGTAATATGCATTATATATAATACATAATTTAATATTATATATTCTATAATATAAGGTTATATGTTATATATTTTATTAGATATGTTATATATCATATCGTACTATGTTATATAATTGTATATATTGTGTAATATATTATTTTATATTGTATAACAAGAAAGAGAAACATATATACAGAAAAAATTGTAAGCATGATGAAGGGATGAAATATTATATATCATATAATATGTTATATAATAAATAATAATTTACATATAACATATTATATAATATACATAATATATAATATGTCTATTTTCCCCCTCCTTTCTTCTCTACCCATCCGGTTTTGGGTCTCTTCCAATTTGGTTAGTATGTATTTTTCTAGAGTCGTTGCCAGCCTTTTAGTATTTTGTTCTCTCATTCATCTATTATTCTCTTGATAAAATGACAAAGCAGCAAAACTCACCTCGGAAAAAAGAACATGAGGCAGTAATGATGGCTAGGGAGCTAATTAATAAGGACATAAGTAATATGTCAGAACTAGAGTTCAGAATGACAATTATCAAGGTGCTAGCTGGGCTCAAAGAAAGCATGAAAGATACTAGAGAACCCCATTCTGGAGAAATAAAAGAACTAAAATCTAACTGTCCCTACAGTGTAGGGATAGAGGGTATATACCTCAATATCATAAAAGCCATCTATGAAAACCCACATCAAATATCATTCTCAATGGGGAAAAACTGAGCTTTTCCCCTAAGGTCAGGAACATGGCAGGGCTGTCCACCATCACCACTGCTATTCACCATAGTACCAGAAGTCCTAGCCTCAGCAATCAGAAAACAAGAAGTAAAAGGCAAACGAAAAGGAAACAAAAGCAAAAATGAACTATTGAGACTACAGCAAAATAAAAAGCTTTTGCACAGCAAAGGAAACCATCAACAAAACTGAAGGGTAACCTACCGAATGGAAGAATATATTTGCAAATCGTGTATCCAATAAGGGGTTACTCTCCAAAATATATAAAGAACTTATAAACACTCAACACACACACACACACAAATTAAATCTAAAAATGGGTAGAAGATATGAATAGACATTTTTTCAAAAGAGGATACCCAGGTAGCTAATAGACACATGAAAAGATGCTCAACATCACTCATAATCAGGGAAATACAAATCAAAACCACAATGAGATATGACCTCACACCTGTCAGAATGGCTAAAATAAAAAACACAAGAAATAGCAAGTGTTGGTGAGGATGTAGAGAAAAAATAACCCTTATAAACTGTTGGTAGGAATGTAAATTGATGCAGCCACTGTGAAAAATAGTATGGAGGTTCCTCAAAAAATGGAAAAAAAAAGAACTACCATATGATAGAATTATTCCATTATTAGGTATTTACCCAAAGAAAATGAAAACACCAATTTGAAAATACATATGTACCTTTGTGTTTATTGCAGCATTATTTACAATAGTCAAATAATGAAGGAATAACACAGAGGATATTGAGAGATGGAAAGGAGAAGTGAGTTAGGGTAAATTGGAGGGGGAGATGAACCATGAGAGACTGTGGACTCTGAGAAACAAACTGAGGGGTTTGGAGGGGAGGGGGGTGGGAGGTTGGGTGAGCCTGGTGGTGGGTACTAAGGAGGGCACATATTACATGGAGCACTGGGTGTGGTGCATAAACAATGAATTCTGGAACACTGAAAAGAAATTTTTTAAAAAGTATTAAAAAATAGTCAGGGGGGCCTGGGTGGCTCAGTGGGTTAAAGCGTCTGCCTTCGGCTTGGGTCATGATCCCAGGGTCCTGAGATCGAGCCCCACATAGGGCTCTCTGCTCTGCAGGGAGCCTGCTTCCTCCTCTCTCTCTCTGCCTGTCTCTCTGCCTACATGTGATCTGTCAAATAAATAAATAAAATCTTTTTTTAAAAGTATAAAAAATAGTCAAATAATAGAGGCAACCTACATATCCATCAATAGATGAATGGATAAGAAAGATGTGGAACACACACACACACACACACACACACACACACACACACACAGGAATATTATGCAACCATAAAAAGGACACAGTCATGCCATGTGTGACAACATGGATGGACTTAGAAGGTATTATGCTAAGTGAAATAGGTCAGATTGAGAAAGAACTACTGTATGATTTCACTCATATGTGGAATCAAAAAATAAATAATAAATAAGTAAATAAATAAACAAAAAGCTGAATGAGACCTATAAATACAAAGATACAGAAAACCAATTGTTGGTTGGTGGGTGGGGGATATGGGGACTGGGGATATAGGTTTCCAGGCATGGGATGAATAAATCATGGGAATAAAAGGACAGCATAGGGGATATAGTCAATGGTACTGTAACAGCATTGTATGGGGACAGATGGCAGCTACATTTTTGATGAGCATAGCATAACACATAAACTTGTCAAATCACTGCGCTGTACACCTGAAACGAATGTAACACTGTGTATCAACTATACTCAAAAAATTAAATTAAAAAGGTAAACAAAAACATTTTTAATCCAATATTCAATTTTTAGAGAGAGAGAGAGAGAGCATGTGCAAGTGGGGAGGGGCAGAGGCAGAGAGAGAGAGAGAGTCTTAAGGAGGCTCCATGGCCAGTGCAGAGTCCAGCGTGGGGCTCCATCTCACAACCCTGAGATCATGACCTGAGCTGAAATCAAGAGTCAGATGCTTTAACCAAATGAGCCACCCAGGCACCCCAGTGGCATTGACCCAGAAACTGTTCCCTCCTTCTTGAAATTCTCTCCCTCCCTTGGCTTCTGGGACTCTTCACTCCCCAGAATTTTCTCCCACCCCTCTGGCCTCTGTTTCTCCTTTTAGCAGACTCATTTCCCTCCTCTTCCCAACTTAGAAATGTAATTACCCAGGACTGAGTTTTGGACTCCCTTCTCTTTTCGACATTTTCTCCATAGGTGATCTCATCTAGCAAAAACATCCTTACAAAAATGATTCTCAAATTTATATTTCTAGACCAAGCCCAAACCTCTGTCCTAAGTACAGGGTCATGTATCCACCTGCCTGTTTGACATCTCCACTTGGATCTCAAATTAAACCAAGCTCTCAGTCTGCCCCACTCCACCCCTGCATCTCACTATACCAATAAACCTTTCCCTCCATCTTCCCCATCTCGGTGAATGGCAACTGTAAGCCCAAAAGTCCCAAACAAAAACCCAGATCTTATCCTGTGTCCCCCTTTCCCACACCTCATACACCCAAACACTGAATAAGAGGTGCAAATTTTATGAGGGAGAAGATGGTGATCTCTGTTTTAGACTTGTTGAATCTGGAATACATGTTGGTCACCCAGGTAGAAATGCCAAGTAGCCAGGTGGATTTGAGGATTTGTAGTTGAGAAATGAGGTTTGCGCCGGGGATTTGGGGGTCATCTCCAATTCAAAGAAGTGAAAGAGAAGTGGCAAGGAAGAGTCTCAAGTCCCAGATCTTTAATTTGGTGATTGAGTGGATGGTGACATCATTCACTGTGATCCAGAACACAAGAGAAGGAACCGTTTTCTAGAATTGTGATGGAGTCAGTCTTAGAGACATTGGGTTTGAGGTGTCCATAAGACACCTAAGACACTCCCGGAGGGAACTGCAAAACAGACCATGGTCTATGAAGTTTGGGAACTCAAAAAGAAAAAGAAAAAGTCTGAAGCTGAGAAAAAAAACCTAGGGAACCTTAACGCTTAAGGACTGAGGGAGAAAAGGATGCCCACTGAGGAATCTTCAGAAGAGTGAGAGAAACCCAAGGAAAGCCCCTCCGTGCCACCACCATACAAGACCCCACATCCAAATACCAGAAACACAGCAGCACTTCAGCTCCTCCAGTTCTGGGTTCTTCCCCAACTTTAAACCCTCAGCTACAGAGTCTGGAGAGTTGTAAAAGTGGATCAGACCTTCACAATTATCTAATCCATAGCTCGAGTGTAGGACACAGACACTAAAGCCAAAATACTTGTTTGACCTTGGGCAGGAAACTTGTCCTTCAGTTTACTCATCTGTAAAATGGGAACCGTACACTCTTCATAAGGCTCTAATGAGGATTAAGCAAGTTAATATTTGTAAAACACTTGTTTAGCATTTTTTCCCCTTGTTCCCAAAGATGATTTGCTTTAAAAGAGGAGTCAATTGGGAAGAATTTTTCTTAAAAACCTGGTCCCTCTATACAAATGCTAATTAAAATAAGCTACAATAGAATCAGCTGGGGAGAGTCTGGGATAATTGGTTTGAGCTCTCAGCCAGGCATCAGCATGTATTAAAATCTCCCTAGATTTTTTTAACTTGGAGCCAGGATGAAGACCTGGCTAATTAGTCCAATGCTTCTTATTTTTCTTTTAAAGATTTTATTTATTTATCTGACAGAGGGATCGAGAGAGCACTAGCAGGGGGACAACGGGGAGAGGGAGGGAGAAGCAGACTCCCCGCCCGAGCAGGGAGCCAGATGCGGGGCTCGATCCCAGGACCATGGGATCATGACCTGAGCCGAAGGCAGATGCCTAACCATTTGAGCCACCCAGGCGCCCCAGTCCAATGCTTCTTAAACTTTAACACGCATAGGCCTCACCTTCAGGTCTTGTTAAAATGCAAATTTTCATTTGGTAGGTTTGGGGCAGAGGCTGCATTTTTAACAAGCGATCAGGTGATGCAGATTCTGCTGGTCTGTGGACCACACATTGTCACCAGAATCTAATCCAATTTCTTATTGAGATTAATGACTTGCTCGAGTTCACAAAGCTAGTAAGTTGCAGGGCTGACTTAAGGTTCTGACTTCTAACTCTCTACTGTCCTTTTTCCTGCCTTTCTCTTCACTACTATCTCCCAGCAAACACAAAATGCATCCTGATGTCTACCAATAGTGAGACCCCCAACATGTGGGACATCCTACGCATGACAAAGACAAAGGCAACCCCAGAGTCCTTGCTACTCCCACATCTCTAGCTGCACCTCTGACACTCTCTGCCATTTCAGGAAGTGTGTCCTAGTGCAAATATATGAGGATGACACCCACAGAGTGTTAACTCCAACTATGCTTGAACTTTGGTTAGAATTGTGTGAAACTCAGATCTAGTGCAAAGAGCATGGCCACCTCCGCTCTCTCTGTCAGGCTCGTGGTACACATCAGCCCCAAGGATACTACCATCATAGAAGGACCCAGTTTTCAAAAACAATTCTTCCCAATTGACCCCTTTTTTAAAGCAAATCATCTTTGGGAAAGGAAAAAAATGCCTTCTAATAACTTAAGTGAAAATCTTGGCTTTCATAGCTCAGGCTTACTTGAAATGGGAGGTGCCAATGGTATTCAGTGGCTCTAGGTGGTAAGAGTTGCTGAAAAAATCTGGGTGGCTTTGTGAGCGCCAAGGACTAATGGGGGTGGGGAAGGGAAGCTTCACTGCTCCTTGTTAACGTCTAGAACACTCTGGGCTCCACAAAATTCCTCCCCCTCCCCAGCAGCCACATCCCTGGCTTTCCCAGAGGTCTTGTGCCCCATCAGCTTCTCCACCTGCTACTCAATCATCAAAATGTCAAAGCAGCTGTACCAATTAGCACTGACCCAACCATCCAGAGCCTGAAAAGAAATGAGGTGTAAATGCAAAACTCAGGGAAAAGAGACCTCTACAAACTGCTCCCTCCACCTCCCCAGACCTGCTCTTTATATTTCTGCAAGGTAGAGGGGGGATTTTTTCATAAGATGCTGTGCGAGGAACATGTGCACAAACAGAACCAACGATGGCCAGGAAAAACCTTAGTGAACTGATCTTTTCTGATTCTGTTCACTGAGCGGTATTGAACTTTCTCTGAAAACCATAAGACATTTGACAGTGGCAATCAAAGCGCCTCTCTGTGCAGTGTTCATGTAGGGGTTGCTAATAAGAAGTATGCTCAACCCGATCAGACTCATTAGAAGAAAAATGTTGACAATTGTGTCCAACAATTCTTAGGTTCTGTAACAAAGAGTCCCTTGGAACTTGCCTGAAGTGCACACAGGCACCCCTATTTGTACTGAAAGCTACATTTAACTATCAGGAGCCAGCATCGAATGACCACTTCGTGACAGACAACATTCTACCCCTTCAGTTTTCCAACCGAGTCAAACTGGCAATGCCATATCAACGCAGCAAAATGTAATTAGCGCCACTGCTTTGGGCTCCAACTCCTCAAAGTTTGCTCAGAGAAACAGAGAACCACCCTCTCCCAGCCCAGGTCTGTGGCCCCCAGTTCTTCTCACCAGCGAAGTTGTTCAAGGAAGAAGAAATAGTTCAGGGCAAAGTCAGGCAGTGTGTTCAAACGAACAGAGTTCTGGGCCAGGAGACCCAGAGTCAAGTCCAAGATCTGCCATTAACTTACCTGGGACGCTCTTGGCCTCAGTTTCCCTGCCAGTAAAAAGTCAATTCGAAGATAACTTCCTGATGCTACTTGCTAGGGTCTCTTTGGGATCTGTTTTCTTCCTCTCAACTGTTCTTGCATATCCATGGAAGTAACTGTGCTTCATGTACGTGTGCTCAGACCCCTGCTTTCCACTAAAGGCCCAAGCCTCCCGAGTTGGAGGAAGGAGGCCTGTAATCAGCTGTGGATTCGTTTCAGCCTTATCAAACCAGCTCCCCCAAGGTCTCTGGAATTTCTGTTGTAAGCAGGCCTTTAAGGCAGAATTTATGTGGCTTCTCAGGAGCAGGTTTTAGTATTTAACAAGAAAATTAGGAGTTTGGGTCAGAGAGAATTACCAAAATGTCAGGTTCAACAGAGTAGACAGACCTGGGTTTGAGTCCAACCCCACCCCATGCTGTGTAACCTTAAGCATACCACGTAATTTCTCAGAGGCCCAATTTCCTCATCTGTAAAAATGGCAATGCTAATAATAGGACCTACCCCACTCAGTTCTTCTGAGGATGAAAACAAGACACAAGCCCTTCGCAGGGCACGGTGACCATCCAGAATTCTTGAGCACCCTGTCTGCCTAAAGTTCCGGCCATTCACAATATCTGTCATAGGCCCTCAGGTGGACAGGGTGGTAATGCTGCTACATAGAGAGGAGAAAATGCATCAGACAGGCCCTTGTGTAGACAAAAAAATAGACTACCTACAGCTTTGAACTCCTTGTTCTGAGGCTGTGGTCAAGAATATAGCTGTGGTTGGTGTGCCTGGGTGGTTCAGTGGGTTAAGCGTCTGCCTTCGGCTCAGGTCATGATCTCAGGGTCCTGGGATCGAGCCCCAAATTGGGCTCCCTGCTCAGCGGGGAGCCTGCTTCCCCCTCTCTCACTGCCTGCCTCTCTGCCTACTTGTGATCTCTCTCTCTGTCAAATAAATAAATAAAATCTTTTTAAAAAATACTATAGCTGTGGTTGCTTCCAAAATGGAATCTCCTTCCTCACCCCCCAGTAAAAATCTGAGAAATGCCCTACAGTCGGGAAAGAAAGACTTGGCTTCATTCCTCCTCTGCATCTGTTAGAGTTCACACTATTAAGTCCAAGGAACTTTCTCTGGGGGAACCTGAGTGACACAGTCGGTTGAACGTCCAACTCTTGGTTTTGGCTTAGGTCGTGATCTCGTGGTCAGAGCATGGAGCCCCGAGGTGGGCTCTGTGCTCAGTGTGGAGTCTGCTTGAGACTCTCTCTCCCTCTCCCCTTCCCACTCATGCTCGCTTGCATGAGGACTCTCTCACATACTCTCTCACATACTCTTTATATATAAAGAGTATGTGAGATATATACATATATATGTATATATATATGTATATATACCTAATATATCTCTTTTTAAAAGATTATTTATTTTATATATATATATACATATATAGTATATATGTATATAGTAAATATAGTATACATATATTTTTATATATATATATACATATATAGTATATATTAGGTATATATATACTATATATATACTATATATTTTATATATATATACATATATAGTATATATACCTAATATATACTATATATGTGTATATATATATATATAAAAAATAAATAATCTTTTAAAAAGAGAGAGAAAGAAAGATGCCCCCTCTCTTTTTTCACTGGCCCGAGAAGCTTTTCCTTCCTATCTCTTATCGGGACTTCTGATAAATGACAGTGAAGATTACTGATGCCGAGAAGCGTTTTGATCTGCAATTGTTTTCATTTTCCCTTTTAGAAACAATAGCAATTGAAGAAAACTAAAGTTAAATTATCTTCAAATAGGGGGAGAAATGTATAACCAAACCAAAAAAAAAAAAAAATCACAAAGTGCTCCTCTTTTTGTTGAGCAAAACAAACCTATTACTTCTTCTCTCTTGAGGTCCCAAAGTTCTCCTTCAGCATATGGTGCCAAGACATTTAATAAATATTGTTTAATGGGGTGATGATGAAGATGATGATTTTAACAAGAGCAAATACCGCCCCACCACACTGACATCTTAGCCTTCTCTTCTGTAACAGAAACCAATGTCCTTTCTTTCCTGCCTTCCCCCATAGATTGCCTTTTCTAGAGAATATCACAAAAGGGGACTCGTGTCCTGGCTCCACTACTTACTGGCTGTGTGTCGTCAGACACGTTCCTTAACCTCTCTGCATTTCAGGTTTCTCATCTTAAAATGAGGACAAAAATGGTAACCCTCTTTTCCAGTTGGGTTCTACCGAGTAGAGTGATCAAATGTCTGCAAGGAGCCAGGCACAAGGGAGGTGTTCTCAATACGCTACTTCAGGAAATGGCCAGGCGCAGGCAATCTTCTACCCTTAACACTGAGTAATTCTCTTTTGATATGTCCCTAAAATGCTTGCTTACCTTCTTGCGGCCAACCAAGAACTGTCAGCTAGCTATACCTGCAGACTCATTAGAAATTTTTCCCTGCCTCCAAAGTTCACACACTAATCAAAGGCTTGCCAGGCAGAAAATGTCACAGCACTTCCTCTGCTCTACTCTGCAAAACTGTCATTTCTAGCACTTTTGTACCCCCAACAATACAAAAGGTACTGCAGCAAGTTTATGAGTAAACAGCCTTTGCTAATTTTGTTTCTGAGTTAGTTTTGTCTTTGGCGTGCTCAAGAAATAGTAGCTACATTAATTCATAGTTCTTTGTCGCTTTCCACTTGCCAACTGTTTTCTGTTGAAGGCTCCACAGAACCCTGCACACAGAAGGCACAAAATCCACATTCATCAAATAGTCAACAGTATGTTAACTATTATTTTAAATCAATATTTATTGAGCCTTCTCCATCACTGGCCCCTGTGCTAGATATTTTCACCCACATTCTCTCTTCTTATCACATTATTCATCGACTAAACCTTGCAAGGATTCAAACCCTTTCATTATTTTCTAGAAGTTTTGTCAATAATAAAGAAGGGCTCTGGTATCTTCAAAAATTAAGATTCAGAGGGCCTGTGCCCAATGTATTTATTGTTTATAGTTTTTAAACTTATACCTTAAAATAGTATAGCTGGTCTCCTTTAGCATGCAGGAATCATGGTGAATTAAATAATGTTCTCTCTTCTGTTGTTTTGCCAATCCTTGTAATGTACTTTCCCTAACTACCTTCAGGGTCTTTTCTTTTGGCGTTTTACCCTGTGTGTGA
The DNA here is from genome assembly GCF_009829155.1 of Mustela erminea. Classification (NCBI taxonomy): domain Eukaryota; kingdom Metazoa; phylum Chordata; class Mammalia; order Carnivora; family Mustelidae; genus Mustela; species Mustela erminea. The sequence continues at coordinate 115,206,797 of NC_045635.1, read as the reverse complement.
ATGTAAGGTACGGGCAGTGGACAAAGGGTCCCCTTAAAATTAGAAGATAAACCCAAATGACCATTTATGATGAACAGATAAAGGAAAAGTGGTATGACCATACAACGGACTATTATTCAGCCTTAAAAAAGAGTGAAATTCTGATACGCACTACAACATGGATGGACCTTGAGGACATTCTGCTAAGTGAAATAAGCCAGACAGGGTAAGACAAATACTGCATGATTCCACTCACATGAGGTATCCAACACGGTCAAATTCATAGAAACAGGAAGTAGAAACAGTGCTGAGGAGAGGGAGGAATGGGGACCCATTTAATGGGGACATTACAGTTTCAGTTGCAAGATGAAAAAATTCTAGAGATCTATTGCACAACAGTGTAATGTACTTAACACCACTAAACTGTACAGTGAAAAATTGTTAAGACAGTAAGTTTTATGTTATGTGGTTTCTCCCACAATAAAAAAAAAAAAAAGAAGAAGAAGAAGAAGAAGGTGCAGACTCGGTAGTGATGAGAGGGCCCCGGTGGAGCAGTGAGAATTCAACTGCCCCGGGCATTTCCCACAATGCCTTTCACTTCCAAGGAAGGCCCCACCTTTCAACACACATGTCTCTCTTCCACACACATGATTCCGGCAGCTTCTTATCTATGATCCTGCTACTGAGCTTTCCTTCAGGGCAGGAGACATAGGAAACAGAAGGGTAGGAGACAACCATTTTCCCACCAACTGCTTCCCAACTGATACTTATCAATGTTTATCTTCCTCCAAGGAACAGCACACGGGGTTTTGCAGTTGCTCATTTCACCCATCTCCCCTTATCACCAGGCACTCTGTCAAAATCACACCATGTGAGCTTTTGACTAAACTCGTGGATCAACTGAGTCACAGTATGCATATGAAACATGCTCATAATACATATTTAAAACCCCAGAGCCTACCTTTATATATCCTCATAACTGTGAAACTCATCAGCAAAAAAGAAGGACTCCAGGGCAAAGTGACCGAACAGCATGAAATTGATGAGCAGAAAATGGCTGGGAGAGAAAAGGAAACTCTGGTTAAAAATTCTCACCTTGTTGCTGGGGGGAGGGGGTTTGGGAGAAGGGGGTGGGATTATGGACATTGGGGAGGGTATGTGCTTTGGTGAGTGCTGTGAAGTGTGTAAACCTGGTGATTCACAGACCTGTACCCCTGGGGATAAATATATATGTTTATAAAAAATAAAAAATTAATTAAAAAAATAAAAAATAAAAAAAAGAAATTCTCACCTTGTTGATCCTCTGTGTGTGTGTGTGTGTGTGTGTGTGTGTGTGTGTCGTGGTGGTGGTAGTGGTTTCTGGCCAGTCTGAGATATTTTAATTTATCACAGTGTTTGTGTAAACAAGGCAGTTAATTGTCTAAATGTCGTAAATATTTCCAGCTTAATTGAAGAGAACATCAATAAGGGGTTTTGACCTCTCACCATTTGCACAATAAACTCTAAACAAATCTCTCATTACCAGCTTCCCTGGGAAACAAACATATCCTGCTAGAAATGGAAAGCTCAGAAACAGATGGAGTTGGGTGAGCCCAAATCACTTTCATTGTGCCCTCAAAATGCCCCCAGAGTCACCATCTTCCATTGCCTCTCCTTCCCCCATACCGTCTCTGCTCCCATATCCTCTGCCGAGAGTGGTGCCATCTTATCCGTGGATTCTTCCATAATAGCTTCCCAATCGTCTCTCCACACTGCATCTCTGCTTCTTCATAGCAATGACAGTAACAGCGATCGCCATGGTGGTAATAGTGTTAACAGTGTAATAGCAGCAGTAATGGTGATGGTGATAATAATAGCAACCACTGATTGAAACCCTAATATGCTCCAGGCACAGTACTAAATCTTTGATGTATGTGGCTTTTTTTTACATATGCATAAAAATTGTTGTGAGGGGCGCCTGGGTGACTTGGTGGCTTGGGTCTTTGCCTCCAGCTCGGGTCATGATCTCAGGGTCCTGGAATCAAGCCCCAAGCTGCACTTTCTGCTCAGCAGGGAGCTGCTTCCTCCTTTCTCTCTGTCTGTTTGTATGCTCTCTCTCTCTCTCTCTCTTTCTCTCTGTGTGTGTGTGTGTGTGTGTTAAATAAATAAAGTCTTATTTTAAAAAAGTGAAATAGATACTGTGCCACCCCATTTTACAGGTGAGGAAAGGTACTTCAAAACCTAACACAGTTCGTAAATAGAACTAGGTCTGTTTTGATTCCAAAGGCCATTATCTTTCTGCTCCCACGTGCCGCCACTTGGGGTGTTTTCAGACTTGGCAAAATGTTAAAAAAAAAAGAGCTCCAGGTGTTAAAATCTTAAAATTTTACATTCATACAATGTATGACAACAACATAAAATGCGGTTTCAATTATTCAACCGACCAGCAGAACTCTTGCATCCAAGTGAAAGAAGACACTCTTGAGTTGCACCCATGGAAGGACAAGCACTGAGCCCAAGGACAGAAACACTGCCCTAGTGTTGCAACATTGAGGTGGCTTTCTTTATCAGAACTGCCTCCAAAGCTCACTTTGGAGCCACATACGAAAATGTGTCTCCTTACTGGAGAGATACAGCTCATTTCTAAATCCAAAACATTCATTGCCAAGCATGATCACCCACCTTATTCACCAGTGTGGGCTCTAATGACTTTTAGCTATTTGTTCAAATATAGCCTGTTCTCAGAGGACAGACATTTGTCACCACTGAGGAGATTCGAAGCAATGTGCGACAGGCTCTGAATACAATTTGACAACTGGGTTGCTTCCTCCTCCCCAACATCTAGCATCTGGTTTGCCTTTTCAAAATCTCATGGCAAACAGGCAACAAGGAATCAAGGAGTTCTCTTCCGAATTCGGAAACAAACAGAATTTTCCCTCTAAATATAATGCTAAATTCCAGAAAATTTACCTCCTGCAACAGACATTCATAGATCCTGGGGGCGGGCGGGGGTGGGGGTATCAGTGGAAACCAGTTGCTTGGTTTGCCTTTGATTTGGAGTGACCAGAATCCAACTGACTCCCTGGGGGTTACTCACAGTGAGCCAGGAAACAAACTCCTTCTCATTGCAACCCTTCTCTGGTTGGAACTGTTTACTCCAGGAATAAATTAAAGGCTGGTGGTATATTCCTACTCTGTCTGATGTATGTGTGTGAGAGGAGAAAGCGAAGCCCTTTGCCAGGTGGCCGCTTAGAGATAAATGGGCAATGGCAAACCAGCCGCCAGTGGGTCGTCCTTGCTACCACCTTTAAATTCATATTTCAAGCTGTCTCTCCTGCTCCGACTGATAAAATATTCCAGCATATTTATTGCTCAGGAAGTAATCGTCTCAAACATAAGCTTGATGTACCAAACCACATTGCTAAGTAAGATGTATGTTTCATGGATCAATTACCTTCATGCAAATAGCACAGCACTTTAATTTAACACACTCATGAAGTGTCAAGCTTTTTGCATTTGAGTGCCGCAAAGGACACAAAGAGGAATTGTTATTTTGGTGCTGCGGATATTATACCAACCTAACATCAATGAGACTTTCTGGACGTGGGAGTTGCAAAGTAAGGGCTACTTCAGAATAGCCCGAGCGAGGAATGGCCAACCTGCGGCTAGTCCTTGGGCAAATGTGAAAGAAAATGCGAAGCCATTCTGAATGGGACTGATGCCAAAATCAAAGGTCATATTATATCCCTTGGATTGTATGTTGCCTCTAAATGCCTGGGAGCACTATAATCAACAAGCAATGGGAAAGAAGTGTTTCACGATCTTCTTTTCAAGTAAAGCAAACAGTGGATTGATCCATTTATCAGAGGTGCTAGTGAGGTCTAACACCACCAGCCCTTAACATCACCGGCTCCTCTCCTCACCTTCCATCCCCAGGCTCCCAGTCTCTCTCAGTCCTCTGACTGCCGTCTCCAGAACCTCTCACGGACCTCCAGCTGATGGTCTATGATGCTGCTGTGGGTTAACCTAGAGTCGCCGCGACTGCCTTAGATGGGTGTTTAACTTTATAAGGTAACAAGTTTCAGTGAAACCCAGCTGAGATACCCAACTGAGGATGTGGTGTGAAAAGCACATTCTACACGAAATGTGCCTATAATATTCTCATTAGTGAGTAGATTTCACATTCTTGCATGAACTGGAAATGCTCAATTTCTTCCCCAGGGGTTCGCCTCTCACTAGGCTGCCTTTATCACAGTTAAGGCACAGTCAAATATCCTTTATTTGTGCTGGTGAGTATGAGAGCCTCTAAGAGCTCTTTATCCATTCTCCTCCTCAGTCTGGCTTCTAACATTCCCCAAGGGAGAAAAATTTGTTTTACCTGTAACCTGAGCTCTCAACAATGTCCTAATCATTTTATATGCCAGTGAAATGTTATAATAAGCTCTGCTAGAAAGTTAGCAATGTCCGTAAACATGACCTGTACTTGCTGCTACACATTTGCCTCTTCAACAGGATCCAGCAGCTTCGAGAAATGCTGTAGCAGTACTCATGCAGCAGCATAACTCAAGCTGCATTCAGCTTTTTCCGCCCGTGAATAGAAACAGGAAACGGGAAGTCCCAGGTTAGAAGGCGGAACGGCTGGCAGCGAAAACATCCTTTTGCCTCTGCTGTATTCTTTTCCTGCCATAGAGACTCCTGCTTCTGGATGAATTTGCTTCTCGATGGGTCCCATGAAACCTCCAATTTATAATGAGGAATTTGCACTTTCCCCAGCTCTCAGGGGACCGCCAGCCCCAGACAGAACATTTCCAATGTGCCAACTTTTTCAGCAGGGGCATGTTGCCTACCATGAGCGAATCACAGAGCGTGGTGAACACAATCTCTCTCTAAGGCTGCCTTTGCTGCTGCTGCTGCTGCTGCTGCTGCTGCTGCTGCTGCTGCTGCTGCTGCTGCTGCTGCTGCTGCGAGTTTGCGGAAACACCAAGTTGGACAATAAGTAATTTCACATGAGCCCATGTTCTTTTTCTTCCCCCTTGCGCCTCTCTTCAAAATGTCACACCTGAGTTTCAAGGGCACCTTCGTGCTACAGCCGACACCTACTTCCCCTTCAGGTGAAATGCTTCGTCAAGTTCAATATCTTACACGGATATTGCTGCAGATTCCCTGCGTGCCCAGCTCAAGGGGGAGTCCAAGATTTCTACATACCAATTGGCAACCATGTAAAATATGCATTGATGAAAGACTGATTATAACCTTTGATTTAATGGAGTTTTTGTGATTACGAGACACACCAGAAATCCATTCCTAAGCCCGTAACTTATTTAGGACTATTGAGCAAGTCCGTGTATGTCTTCAGGGAAGTCGATAGGACTGTGTGTGGTCCTGCTCTTTTGTCATTGCTAAGAGACTTCTTGGTTAGCCTAGCCCAACTTCCACTGTTGATTCAGGAATGTACTCTGTAACCATTTCTCCCTTGAGTTGCACGGAAGGCATTCATTCCGTGATGAGACCTGCTAGCCAAAGGAAGCGCTCAAGTTGCCTTTTCCTCTCCCATTTCTGGGACAGTCCCAGATGCCTGAATGGACCATCATGGGCAGCTGGTCAGTTTTTCTTTAACGACAATGGTGTTCACTCTTAGAGGACAGGGGGCTTAGCAGGGAGGCAGAAGGAGAGAAGGAGATGAAGGAATGGAGTCACGAATATTAAATCCCTTATAATATGGTAATAGTGCTTATTTAACCCCTAATACTGGTCGAATGTCGTAACCAAGAAGAATCATTTTCCCTGTTCTTTTGGGTTTTTTTAAAGATTTTATTTATTTATTTGACAGAGAGAGATCACCAGTAGGCAGAGAAGCAGGCAGAGAGAGAGGAGGAAGCAGGCTCCCCGCTGAGCAGAGAGTCCAATGCGGGGCTTGATCCCAGGACCCTAGGATCATGACCTGAGCCGAAGGCAGAGGCTTTAACCCACTGAGCCACCCAGGCGCCCCTTCCCTGTTCTTTTAGGGAAAGGTGTGTTCTTTTAATGTACCAATATATCTTTCCCACAGCCTGTAATATAGCTGAAATTTACTTGTTCTGCACACTAGCCCCCAGGGCTCTTGTCACTACCATGTCACCTGGGTTCAAGTCCTGGCTCTTCTCTTCTCTAGCTGTGTGACTCTGAGGCAACTCGCTTCACCTCTCTGAACTGTCTCCTATCAGTAGAACGAAGAAAATCACAGTATCCGCTGCATGGAGCTGTTGCAAGACTCCAAATCAAGATGAGAGGACATGACGCTACCCAGTGCTCTGAGATGCAGGCAGACTATAAAGTAGTTTATAAATGTAAGGGGACATCGTCTCCAATACAGTGATAACCTAAGGTCATGTGGTTGCTGAGAGAAGCTGCAAGATCCCAAAATGCTTCTTGATCAACAAAGATATTTCAAATGGCATGGAGTACAATTTAGCAGTAAGGATATTTCTCTTATGTTCTCGTCCCTTGAAGCAGGCATCCTTCTGTGCATGTGGGACCCATCTACTGGGCGAAGCAGTTGGTTAACCAGCAACCCCACCTCCCAATGAGGCTGAGTAGTTTACCAACCCCTGTGACTCAGAGCTAGAGGTAGCCGCCCTACCATCGGCTCCCTCCAGTTCACATGCAGACTCCTGCATGTAGTTCCTGCTTCCCAGGAAGAAAGCACATTTTTGCCAACATGGAGTGGTAAACGAGAGCCGGAGTGGAATATGTATGCCTGCACTACATGCAAACCACCAACTGGCAGCTCCTTGGCTGGTGGCCATTCAAATCCAAGAGCCCATCTGGCAATCGGATTGCATTTGCCCCCCAGGGGCTCACAGATGTATACTGGAGGGCAATTAGCTTGAGCCATGGCTCAACCATTTCATTTCAGCTATTTTCCACAAAAATAGTTATGCCCTGTTCCAGCACAAATAGCCCACGAATAACCCAGTCATTTGTTGTTCATGTACACGCTGTAGAGGAGACCGGTGATTCACAGGGATGATATCAGCTTCCATTGAGCTTATATTCTCATGAAGTACTTGGCCACATGTTATTCGGCATTTCTGCTCATGATAACCTAAAAGGAAATAACCAAGAGAGGCGCTACCCTTTCCTTTTCTAAATGATGAGGCTAAAATGTAGAATGTTACTGCTCTCTCTCATTCTCTCTCTCAAATAAATTTTTTAAAATAATTTTTAAGGGGGGGTGCCTGGGTGGCTCAGTTTGAGTATATGTCCTTGGCTTGTGTTATGATCCCAGGGTCCTGGGATTGAGCCCCATGTTGGGCTCCCTGCTCAGCGGGTAGCCTGCATCTCCCTCTGCCTCTGCCCCTCCCCCACTCAGCTCTTGCACTCTCCTCTCTCTCACACACTCTCTCTCAAATAAATTAATAAAAACATAAAAAAAAAAGAATTGACTACTCCAAATAATTCAGATAGTGAGAGGCCCAGGCCTAGAATCCAGCTTCCTGATCCCCAGGCTCCCTCTAGATGCTGACACGCCAGCATTTATAGTCATCTGGCTAAATAAGAAAGGACATTGTGGTCGGAGTAGGTGATGGGGGGGACAGTGGGGAGCTGTCAGAAGAGCTGCACCAGGGCCGACATCTTCACTGGCACATTAACATGCAGACCTCCTAGGCAAGCTCTTTGACCTTCCCAGTGCATTTACTGGCTGCCTCACCACAAGAAATTCTCTCCATGTTAGCACTCCCTGCACGGTAGTACTCCATGTTCACGGGCACATTCCTCTGCATCCATCAAAAAAGACTGGGGTTAACCCAGCATCCCCGACTCTCCAGAAACAGCTTCTGCTGACTCCAATCTGAAACTCACCAGTCTGACATCTGGAATCACCATGTGCAACCCCTATCACATTACTGTGAATCACCCAATCCCTCAGTCCTGTGGCTTCTCTGCCAGAGCAAGGGAACATCTTGGGTCACCCATTAGTAGTCATTGAAAAAAAATAAAAATAAAACCTCAAACATAACCAGGGCTGCCCCTAAATGGGTCGCACCTTCCCCAGTTTCCCCAGGGCTGAATCTCTCATGAGCCCACCCATTTCTCAGAACGCTATTTTTGTTGTTTTTATGTGAGTGTGCCCATAGGACTATGAACTTTTGCACTGGCAAGAAGCTGCGGATAAAGCAGAGTCATGGTAGTAAGCCACAGACATTGAAGTCATTTCATACTCCCCAGCCCTACTAATTACTGAAAATAATTATGCAACAGTAAGAGCTTTCTCCCTCATTGTGTTTGCACTGATCATAATAGAAAGTCCTCAGGCAAATTAGAAGGCGAACAACTGCTTTGTTCAGAGTGGGAGAGAACAGTAAACCAGGAGGAGGAGAGCACAGGAGCAGAACCAAGGAGAACCGGAGTGATTTAAGTTCACTCGGGGAGTTTCTCATCTCAGAAAGAAAGTCATTTTCTGAATGGCTCTTCCCATGTTTTAAGAGCAAAGCAAGAATAATAGCTCTTGAGCGTCTCTGTTGAACCATGAACTCGGATCCATGAAGGTGATTTTCATGCCCGAGACAGACCACTTGCTCCTGCGCTAATTCCCAGTAAGGGATCCCAGACATCATCGGTTGCAGCCACTGAATCCAAGCTGCTGCCCAAAGGGAGAGGCTTACCTAGCCTTTATGGTACCCAACTCACTGCAATGGCTCATGGGAGGTCTCATCTCTGGCACCCACATCCCATCACCTGTTTGCGTACTTACAATTTTTACAAGTAAATGCATAAATTTTAAGTATACTATCCAGTGAGGGTTTTTTTTTAAGATTTTATATATTTATTTGACAGAGAGAGAGAAAGAGAGACCACAAGTAGGCAGAGAGGCAGGCAGAGAGAGAGGGGGAAGCAGGCTCCCTGCTGAACAGAGAGCCCGATGTGGGGCTCGATCCCAGGACCCTGGGATCATGACCTGAGCTGAAGGCAGAGGCTTAACCCACTGATCACCCAGGCGCCCTTCCAGTGAGTTTTGACAAATGCACACACCAGGATAATCCACAGCCCTCTGAAAGTATAGAACATTTCAATCACTCGGAAAGGTCCATTGTGCATGTGCCTGCGTGTGTACACATACGCGCACATGTGTGAGTGCGCGCACACACACACACACACACACACATAAACACACACATACACATACCCTCAGAGGCGACCACTGGCGTGACTGTTTTCACCATGGCCTCTTCTAGTCCTTCATGTAACTGTAAACATAAAGCATTATACTCTTTTGGATAAGACTTCTTTCACTTTCATAGAGACTCAACTATGCATTTGTCTGTTCTTTTTTATTGCTGAGTAGAACTCCCGTATGTGACTAGAGCACAGTTTATCCCTTCACCAGATATTAGACATTTGGTTTGTTTCCATTTGGAGGTGATTATGAACACAGCTAGCATGAGCATTCTTTTACAAGTGTTTTTGTGGAAATACGCTCCCATGTCGTTTCTCTTGGGAAAATGCCTAGAAGGGGGATTGCTGGGTCAGCGAGTAGGTGTACACCTGGTTAAATACGAACTCTGCCAGATCGTTTTTCCAAAGTAGTTGTCCCTTTTTAAATTCCCATTGGCAGTATATGAATATGCCAACTGCTCCACATCTTTGCCAACAAGTGGCCTTGTCAGTTGTTACAATTTTAGTTGTTCCAGTGACAATACAGTGCTGTTCCATGGTCTTGATATGCATTTCCTTAATGACTAATGGTGCTGAGAACCTTCTCATATGATAACCAGGCATTTGTATTACCCTCCCCTTGGGAGATATTTGTTTGAATCATTTGCCCACTTTTTTTTTTAACATTGAAAGAGTATTTTTTTATTATTTTTTACTATTAATTTATTTGTTTTCAGAAAAACAGTATTCATTATTTTTTTCACCACACCCAGTGCTCCATGCAATCTGTGCCCTCTATAATACCCACCACCTTGTACCCCAACCTCCCACACCCCCCACCACTTCAAACCCCTCAGATTGTTTTTCAGAGTCCATAGTCTCTCATGATTCACCTCCCCTTCCAATTTACCCCAACTCCCTTCTCCTCTCTAACACCCCTTGTCCTCCATGATATTTGTTATGCTCCACAAATTTTTTATTGAATTAAGTGTCTTATTATTGAGTCATAAGGGTTCTTTATTTATTCTGGATACCAGTCCCTTGTCTTATTGTTGTGAATATTTTTTCCCAGTCTTGACTTAACTGTTCATTTTCCAAATGGTGTGATTTGATGAGAGGAAATCACAAAGTTTGATGAAGTCTAGTCTACAATTTTTTCTTTCTTTTATGATTTTTGCTTCTGGTGTCATAAGAATGTAATCAATTTTTAAGTCATATTGACTCTGCCTCTTTAGTTGGTCCTGAATCTGGCCACTCTTCTCCTTTCTTTCTTTTTTTTAAGATTTTATTTATTTATTTGAGAGAGAGAGCAAGTAAGAGAGAGCACAAGTGGGAAGAGGAGGGGCAGCGGGAGACACAGACTCCCCGCTGAGCAGGGAGCCCAATGTGGGCCTCAATCCCATGACTCCAGGATCATGACCTGAAACGAAGGCAGACATTTAACCAACTGAGCCACGCAGGCGCCCTTTTCCTTTCTTTCTTTCCCTTTTGCGAATGACCAACTCCAAGCTGCCATCAGCTTTTGTCAAGACCACTGCAAGGGTTTCTTAGAGGCCCCAAATAGGATTCAAAATTCCCAACTCTTCACCGCCCATGCCCTCCCTTGGTCTTCCACATCTCTTAACAGTACTATCATACTGTTCGCTTGACTACTGTTTCGCTTGACTACCAGTCAAGCAAAAACCTAGAAGTCATCCAGGACTTGCTTCCTTTACATCCATCCCATCATACGCGTGCTTGATTTTACCTTCAAAATTTCTAAAATTTGAAAAAAAAATCTATTTCTCAAGTGCATACACTCTTCTCTATCTCTTCCTCCACAACCTTAGCTCAGGCTATGCAAACTACAGCAGCTGCTCCCAACTGCTCTCTCCAAGTCTACTCTTGCCCCCTCCATTCCCTTCTCCACAGAGAGCCAAAGTGACTCTTCCAATTCTCTATTGCTACATTCAAAAGCCTCCCCAAACAGAAAACTGGTGGGTAAAACAACTGCTTTGTTGGGTCTATAGACTCCTGGGCTCAGGATTTAGGGGAGGGGTCTTCTGCATCCTTCAATGTGTGGGGTCTCAGCTGAGAGGAGACTTGAACATTTGTGAACTGGAATCACCTGGAGGCTTCTGCACTCATACAACTGGCCCTGGTCTCGGTGACTTCAAAGCTGGGTTCATCAGGGACTCAACCAGCACTTCGATGTGGCCCCTCCATGTGCCTTGGGCTTCCTCACAGCTTAGTAGCCTCAGGGAAGCCAGATTTCTGACATGTTTATTTGCTTTCCAAAAATGAAGGTGCAAATGAACATAGCGGAAACAGAATGCCCTTCTGTCACAGTAGTCACATTGGAAGTCACATTGCCCGCCTTCCCTTGTAACTTACAAAGCTGTCACCACAACCAGTTTCATCAGGAGCGGATATAAACACCACCTCCCAAGGGGAGCTGTGTCCAAGGATTTTCCGCAACCACGGTGCCTATTCTGAACCACAAAGCAGATCAGGACATTCCTGATGATGGCTTCCATTTGCCTTGGCAGTGACTCTCAAGTGGGGATATGCCCTCTAGATGACGGCTCAGGATCACGTGAGGAGCAGTTCAGTCTTCTAGGAGTTTGTGTTCCCTAGAAGTCATGAGCTCGTCCAACCCACTTACCCTTATTCCCGAGCGCCCTTCCACCAAGCACACCTAGGGCCAAAACTTGCTCACATGGCATCTATGTGCCAATGTAAAAGGTGCTCCTGGTACCCCAACATAGATAGCATCCTGTTCCAGTATAGAGGAGCATGGGTAATGAAGCATGGCTTATACTGAGTCCCCGCCTCCTTGCTCTTAAGCCAGGGGTCTTTTTGTATGACAAGAGATATACAATGGTATATGATGCCTCTGGGAACACAGTTCTTTCTGGGTGAAAGGTTTCAACACCTGCAAAAGGGTTCTCCCCATCTTTGCCACACCCTTAACTGTCTTTGTGCTCCTACACCCTGTGTCCCTTCCATCAAGAAACCATATCACCGTTCTCTCCAGACATGTAGCACAGTCTAGCTGGCGCAGTTAAGAATGCTTTTCTAATCTTTTCTACTAGAGAGCAAGCTCCTTGAGGCAGAGACAACACCTCATTCACTTTCATACAGAGAAGGCAGTTGCTTCCATGCTGCAGTGTGACGTGCCAGAGACTACCTCTCTCCCATCACGATGCCCAAATGCCTCCAACACCAACATTAGAAACTCCTTCCTCGGGGCGCCTGGGTGGCTCAGTGGGTTGGGCCGCTGCCTTTGGCTCGGGTCGTGATCTCAGGGTCCTGGGATGGAGTCCCGCGTCGGGCTCTCTGCTGAGCAGGGAGCCTGCTTCCCTTCCTCTCTCTCTGCCTGCCTCTCTGCCTGCTTGTGATCTCTGTCTGTCAAATAAATAAATAAAAATCTTCAAAAAGAAAAAGAAAGAAACTTCTTCCTCTGGGCTCTTGAGTCCACTTTAAATGCCAGCATGTGTGATACATTCAATTCATTCCCATTGAGATATTCGTGGCTATTCACATCTGCTTCCTTCACGTAAATGCATTAGGTCCATGTGAGAGAACAAGAACACCAGCAAAAGAGAACAATGATGGAAAGAAAAGCCCACAGAACACCTTCACCTTGCCCTTGTCCTGTACTTGTACATTACCAACACCCCACGGTGGCAGAGCAGTCCTCAACTGGCTAAACTAAAAAAATGCCTCATACTCAGAGTGCCCTACACTCCTCCTCTTCTCTACAGATGCTACTCCCACCAGAAAACATAAAATAAAGCTTCTCAAGACCTTAAAAAAAGAATGTCCCTATAAAAGTTAAAAAAAAATAGTAGGGAAAAATCTAAACAAGATGATAGAAATTGGTAAAACCTTTCTGAGAAGCCACTTGGTTCTCTGTGTCATAAGACTTTGACTCCGAAATACCCCTTCTGGCAACTGATCTTGTGTTGGAGGGGACAAAACTAAGCAAAATAATTAGATATAATGATAACTGCCTATAATGATGAACAAAATGGACAGCCAAAATGTCCAACTATGGGAGGTTGTAACTTAAGTTACAATGTAAGTAACTAATAGAATACAATGCAATCAATGAAAGTGGTATTTTCAAGGAATGTTTAATGACATGGGGAAATGCTCCTGATATAATTTAGTGGATAAAGCAAAACACAAAACTACATAGGCAGTACGGGCATGTTTATGTGATTGTTTATTGCTATATACACAGTGCCTAGAACAGTGCCTGGCTCAATAAATAATCACTAAATTAATGTATACCATACACATAATATATAATGTAACATACATGATACAGTCATTGAATGACTAAAATAATGGAGTGTTCTCACAATGTGTCAAGATCGACACTAAAGCTTCATGTGGCATACATAACCCGTGAACCTTTACCACAATCCTCATCAGACAGTTAATGATACTATCCCAATTTCTACAGATGAGAAAGTTGAAAGCTTGAGAGGATAAGCAATTTTGCTCAAGGACACAGAGTTACTAAATGGCAGAGCGAGGATTTGAAACCAGGAAGTCTGATCTCAGAGGCTAAGCCCTTGAACAATACAGTAATAGCTCTTCTATGCCTTCGCACACAACTGAAAAAAAGACTGGGAGGAAAAGAAAAGTCAGCATGTCCCTGGCACCTCATCGCTGGGTGACAGGATAAGAAGGAATCAGTATTTTCTTCTTTTGTTTTCTTCTATGCTCCCAAGTCCCTACAATAATTATATATTGCATTTGCACTCAGATTTACTTTGAAACAATAATTTCATTTTTAACCAACCAAGAACTTTGGCGTTTTTAGTGATCAAGTCCAGCCCTTGGTCCTGACCCCACACTCCAGTCCTAACCTAGCCATAGGCTCCGATTCTCCTTGCCAAACCCACTTAGACTCCCCCCGTAAGTGTAAACAGCGCTTCCCGACTGAGTTTGGAACTAACTCTGCGTCTCCTTGCACCTGCCCTACCTAGTGTCTAGCTTTTGGGGTTCCATTGCTCTAACCCCTTTTTCTGCCTTTGCCACCCAGGCTCTCTGACTCCTGGCAAACCATCCCCACCCTATCGCTGCCCCCACCTTCCCCTCCCAGAGCATAGAAGCTCAGTATGACATCACTGCAGCACCCACTGCGGCAGCTGGGGGGAAAGTCTATGTGCAGAGTCCTTGCCGCACACGGGCGTCAGGGATGAGCCACAGCAGTTCTCTCTTTCCTCCGTAACTTCTGCCCTTTCCTCTTCAATTACAGACTCCAAGCTGATCACACCACCCGAATAAAGCCCTGATCAATGCTAAGGAGTTATACTTTATGGTTCCTGCAGGTGTATTCCTGTTAGTATTACACACCACAGCATCACGCTAGCTCAAAAAAAACAAACCAGCATCGATTTGCTGACTCACTCTATGGTCTCCAATGACGCCCAGATCTTTCCATTATGTTTGCATCTCCAGGCAAGGAGAGAATTGATTTCCTCTCCAGCCCTCTCTAAGAGGTTCCTGTTCACTCGTTGCTCCCAATCTCCACCCTCCCTCGGTATGGCAAGTGAGAAGTATAGAAAGGAGCAAAACCCTGAGGTCTATTTGTTAAACCCCTGAACAACCGCAAAACAATCACAAGAAGTAAACCAAAGGCTCTCGCCTGCCTTTCACCAGAAGTCTCTGATTTTTGTTTGGAAGAACTTGGATGGCTGAAAGTAGTTTATTTTATGGGCCGTAAAGCAATACAGTAGGGTCGTCAAGAGCTTGAGCTACGGCATCAGAGAAATCTGGGTTCGAAATGCAGTCCCAAGCCATGTGAGTTTGAACAAATCCCTTTGCCTCTTCAGACCTCAGTTTTACCACCTGCAAAATGGGAGGAATCATAGTCCAGTCAGTTCTGCTATATGTGGTATTTGTGTCCCTAAAAATCACATGCTGTGTCAAATTGTGCATTTAAAGTCACAGGACTTATGGGGAAAAAATAAGCTTAGAGGCACAACACTCGAACCCTTCATCACCAACATATTTCCAATGATGGGAACCGAATAAAAAGAGTATCACAGTTTCACGCATGTTCAATGGTCAAGGAACACATCAGTACTATGATAAAGGTGGCACTTTAAAAAGATCTGGAGTTTGCTGGTGCCAAACAAGTCGGCAGAGCTACAGCCTGTGAATTCTTGCCAGGCGGTGGAAGGAAGGTGGTCTGAAATGGGACGGACACTGTCACGGCGGCCATAGACGGGTGTGCCTCCCATCACACATGGGGAACTGAGAGGGCTGCCAGGCAGTCAGGGTTTGTCTGTGCACACACACACATGCACGCACATGCTTTGTGTACTCGTGTGTGGGTCACGTTGGCTTGTCCCCTAACACAGCAGTCGCATTAGAACATATTCACATTTTTCCACACAAGAGTTCTGGTGGAACGGCCTGTACTGACCTCCTCGGCTTGGGAAGATTGCATGAAAAAAGACTTTTAGCAAAAGGTCTGGCACGTGGTCTGCTCCCAGTAAAAGATAGCTACAGTTAGCAAAAGCAGCAGTAATAGCTCAAACCTACAGACGCTACAGTGCCTGCAGATGGAACCCAGAAGTGCCCTAATGTGGGTTTTCACGCGCACATCTGAGGGGAGGCAGTGGAAGCCCGGGAAAGCTCAGCTCTGTTCCCAGTCAACTCTCCCCACACCCTACCAAGAGCCTTTTTGCAATTAATTCTCTGGATGTCTCTTATGACCCTAGAGCGCCAGATTGTGGCTAAGCAGGACAGGATCTACAGGAGGAGCCAGAGGTCCAGCTCTTGGTCTGAAATTGCTTCCTCTCTCTCTGATCAGTGAGAGGGTACCGTATAAGGGGAAATGGGGGGCAGGCTGGTTGGAGGGTCAATGAGCAATGAGACACTGTTGGTTCAGAAGCAGGGAAATGACAGGATCAGAGTCATCGTTTAGCACAGATGTCAGCAACCTTTTTCTGTTAAAGAACAGATAGTAACTTTGGGGGCTTTGCAGGCCATAGGATCTCTGTTACAACAAATCGAATCTGCTACAGTAGCATGGAAGCAGCCATAAACAATACATACATGAATGGACTTGGCTGTCTTCTGGTAAAACTTTATTTATAAAACAGTCAGTGAGCAAGACTGAGGCCACCGTTTGCCAATCTCTGCTTTAGAAAAGTTTTATCTGGGGTGCCTGGGTGGCTCAGTGGGTTAAGCCACTGCCTTCGGCTCAGGTCATGATCTTAGGGTCCTGGGATCAAGCCCCACGTTGGGCTCTCTGCCCGGTGGGGAGTCTGCATCCCCCCCTCTCTCTGCCTGCTGCTCTGCCTACTTGTGATCTCTCTCTCTCTCTGATAAATAAATAAAATCTTTTTTTAAATAGTCTTATCTAATAGAATTTGTGCCACAAATGCAAATCACACAGGTAATTTCAAATTTTTCTAGCAGCCACATTTTTAAAAATCAAAAGAAAATGGTATTATTCATTTTAATGTATATTTTTATTCAGCCCCAAATGTATCTAACATATTATCATCTCAACATGGCATGAACAAAACAATTATTAACAAGATCTTTTACATTCTTTTTTTAATCATACCACATCTTCGAAACCTGTCATGGGTTGAGTTGTGGACTCCCAAAACGAGGTTGAAGTCCTAATCCCAAGTACCCATGAATGTAATCTTATTGGAAACAGAGTTTTTGCCAATGATCACGTTAAGATGAAATCATGAGGACGGACCCCAAGCCAATATGACAGTTGTCCTCATTAAAAGGGGAAATTTGGATGCAGAGACAGACACAAAGACAGAAGGCCATGTAAAGGAAGAAGGCAGAGACTGGGGCAATTCAGCAGAAGCCAAGGAATGCCAAAGACTGGCACCAAACCACCAGAAGCTAGAGCATAGGCCTGGAGAGGATTCGCCCTCACAGCCCTCAGAAGGAACCAACCCTGCCCATACCTGGATCTCAGACTTCTTAGCCTCCAGCACTGTGAGACAATATATTTCTATTGTTTAAGCCACCGTGTTTGTGTTATATCGTTAGGGCAGCCCTAAACAAGAAATACAAAATCTACATCTTTGTATTTTGTATTTTCAGCACAATTCGATTCATACTAACCACATGCGAGGTGCTTCATAGCCAGCCAGCCATGGCTAGTGGCCACCATATTGGATAGCACAGCCTGAGAGAGAGCAATTTGGCTGCCTCAAATTGATTAGCTTAGAGACAGTAAGGAGTCAGAGACACAGAGAACTTGAAGATTAAGTGTAAACAAAGGACTTTTTGAAAACTTCAATCTTCCTTGAAAATGTATTAAATGGGATGGTTCTAGGCATTTACTTTGTCTCAACAGTTTGGGGGCCCTCAGGAACTGATCACGGCGCAGCCAAGGAATGCCCCATTTTCTTTAGCTTTGGCCCCAATCATTTCACCCCAGAGCTCTGTTTTTGCTCCTCCGGTGTGTGACCATTTTTGTCTCCCAACTGACTTCTTATGAACTCAAGATGTGATACTTTCCCTTGGAGTAATCTGGCGATGTCATCGTTGCATTGACTGTCCATTCCCCATCGACTGTATTCACGCATGCACTCTATCATATGAAGTGACAGGGAGATTGTAACAAAAAGTCTCCCTCCATTTTTCATATTTGACTACCGACAGCTTTCAAGTTTCTTTTTTCTTTTCCCCTTTGGTTCCACGTCTATCGAGGCAGTAAGAAAGTCTGGGCACTCGGCCGCTGGATGCTGGTGAGAAAGTTCAAACCGAGAACACACAAACCCACGTGCCACGATCTTCACCCCAGCCGCATCCTCTACTCACAATTAAAACCCAAGCCACTCACCCCTTCTTCATTCAAGCCAAATGGATGTGCCTGAATGCCTGCCCTACTCTCCCCAGAAAGCCTCATGATGTGAATAATAAACTTTGCCATACCCTCTTGGTGCATGTGTTGACATCATCAGCCTTAAGATCTGAATCAACTTTGGGTGGGTGTAAGGGGCTTGATCCTTCCCTCTGGGGGAACCTCAAGACAATCGGTGTTGACTGCTGGGTGACCTCAGGAATGACCATGGGCTCCTGGAAGTCTTTCTTCTATTGCTTTCTGCTTGCTCACTGGTTCCACATCCTACTGGCAAGTAGGCACTGTGAGCTGCTCCCTGATGCCTGCTGGTGAGCTTGTATTAGAGTTGTCTCTGCATTTAATAAGTCCTAGCAAGCCTTGGTTGGCATGACCAACCCAATTCAGGAGTGTTGCATGTAGGGGCAAGAGTGTGGGGTTGTGGCCCTTCTTAATGTAGCCCTGGGTTAGACATATCTGTCTCAGATTGAATCATGTGTTCCAAGACCTGCACAAGCTATGACTGAAGCTAGACTTAGGGGAATGACTCTTATTCTGTGACCATTGGTTGTGTTTCAAGTAGACATTGGTCCTGTTGTATAAAGTGTTCAGGAAAAAGACTGATACCATGTACAGCATCATGGTCATGGATGGTCACTGGTGTGAGGAAATCCTGTCACCATGTGGAGTGCTGAGATCACACTCCTAAAAGCAAGTGGTTCATTACTCATTAGTAAATGTCTCTGGTGAAACAAAGATTCTGATCCTCAGAATTACATGAGGAGAAGCCCATAGTACCCCTATGGCAACCAGCTTCATGAGGAGCACCCTGAATACTTCATCTCCACCCCTCTACACGAGCCAGAGAGCACCATCACTCATTGGACCAATGAAGACTCTCAGTTCTATTTAGTACCATAGCTGGTCAACATGCCAAGAGGTTGATTCAAACTCAATTTAAGCCCAAAATCTGTAGACCAAATAAAACAATAATTTTCCCCCAAAAGTCCCTAAATTCGATGATATTGACTTGAGACTCTCCAGAGCAATAAACTTATAAACATAACCAGGGTAGAGAGGATTCCCCCAACGTGAGGTATATCCAACAACCCAAAACAAAAAATGAAATAAAAAAAACTTTTCATACACGGGGAGGAAAGAGAAACTGAAACAGAGGCCTGAAATTTGATTCAATTATAGGTCCAAATTTTACTAAAATAACTTAGGCAACAGAAAAATAATAAGGTTCTGAATGGCTTTTGTACTCCTAAAACATACATTCTGAATTAACCTCTGCAGAAATGCACCAATCAGCAAACTTTTGTGGCCTAATTGATAGCATGGGGCTCAAATTACAATTATACCTGGGGATCTCACTGAAGTTAAACAGGGTGTCCTCTAACATGCTTAGGGGAGTTATCAGACATAAAACAAAGGACAAACAGGTATGCCTCACCTTAATCATCGGACCTATTGCCTTGGCTAAATTTCCCATGGTCATCCATGCCCATAGTAGACACAGACTCTCTGGCCCAATAAGTAATAAGCTGAAATAAAATTAGATATTTGGCATGTACAATTGGCCTGATAAAAATGGAATCGCATGAACGTCTTCCCTGTTATTTAAAAATCATTGGTGCTAGCCAATACCCCAAGTGGGCTAATACTCAAGCCTAATTAAAATGAATAGTGCCTAGCAGTGGATTACTTCAACCTTAACTATATGGTACCACTGATTGAAACCCCTCCAAAGTCAAAAGGAGCACAGTCCGCAAGACTGCCCTCACTTTTGACACCAATTACAAGTTTAAGGGTCCTTGAGACCACACTCAGCTTCAGTAACTCACTAGAGGAACTCATAGAGCGGCGCTTCAATGGCTCAGTCGGTAGAACATGTGACTCTTGATCTTGGGGTCCTGAGTTCAGGCCCCACATTGTATGTAGAGATTATGTAAATAAATAAATAAATAAATAAATACACTAACTTTAAAAAAAGGGACTCCTAGAGATAACTGAAAGCTGTTATACTCACAGTTATAGTTTATTACAGTGAAAGAATACAGACTAAAATTAGCCAAGGGAAGAGATGCATGAGGCAAAGTCCAAGAAAGTTCCAAATGTGGAGCTTCCAGTTGTCTTCTCTCCACAGAGTCATGGAGAGTATTACTTTCCTGGCATCGATACTGTGACAATACACATGGGGTATTGCTAATCTAGGAAGCTCACTTGAGGCTTGTGTCCAAAGACCTTGTTGGAGCTTGATCACATAAGGTTGCTTGGCCATCCATGTGGCTGACCTGAATATCCAACCCTTCAAGAGGTCAACTGATATAGCCTATGATACAAAGCCCCCACCCTAAATCACATTGTTGGCATAGCCCAAGGCCCCAAGGCAAACAAAGATATTCCCATCAGGCATGTCATTTCAAGGGCTTAGATATTACTTCCAAGAAGGCAAGGGCAAAGGCTGGACCTGTCTTTGGACAAGGTTGGATTCTTTCCTATACATGTTCTACATATGTACCCAATATTATTAAAATTATTGACTACTTCCAATCAATAACTGGAAAATCTTTTGCTATTGTAGATTTGGTGAATATGTTCTATTTGGTGCCCTTTTCAATAGCCTTTAAGCTGAAGTTTGCCCTCAGCTTCAAAGAGACATAGTAAACCTTTACCCAGCTACACAGGCAGCATCTCAACAGCCATGACATTGTACACCATCTTTGCAGGCATCCAACTTCCCCTCAGAGCAGAGGTATGATATCACACTGATGACATCTTCTCCAAAGAAATTCATTTGCCACACTCATTCAGGACACTCAAATAATCACAAAGAAGCTCACAAAAGGAGATGAGCCATTGCCCCATACAGTGTACAAGAATCTGTCAGTCAAATTACTGGGAATCATTTGGTCAGCCAAGGGCCACTCTATCACTGACACTGTCAGGAAACAACCATTGACCTTCTCAGCTCCCGCATCATGAAAACAAGCCAAACATCTTTTGGACATGTTGGGATTCTGGAGGCAATACATTCCTTATTTAAAAAGTTCATTTAAGCCCACTTGATGCTGTTACTTACAAATCAGCTCATCTTGAATGGGGCTCCATCCAACAAAAGACTCTACAAAACAACAGGTACTCCCATTAGCGTCCTCCAGAGATCCCTTCACCATAGAGGTTTTAGCAACCTCCTCTCATACCTTCTGGAGTCTCTGGACCACCCACGATGTCCAAAAGTTGTTTGTGCAAAAAAATACCTGTTTTGGTGTTGAAAAAGATTATCCCTGTCTTATACTCCTTGGAATCAATTGAGCAATCAGACAAGGGAGTTCGTACCCTTTACATTCAACAATGCTGCTGGAGAGCTGCCATCCATCATCTAACCTAGATGTCCATAATCAAAGACAGGACTCCACTGTCAGAAAAATTAGCCAAACTTCAGACAATCGTCCTAGCAGTAGACAATACCTGGCCAACCATAGGTCCCATAAGCACATTTTTACAGATTCCTGGACTATTGCCAATGGTCTGGCCATCTGGTCTGACCAGTGACAATAATTCCTTATCCAAGGTTGCCCCCTTTGGGATAAGGAATGCTGGGAATTTATTGCCTCGCAGATACCCAAAATATAAATCAAGGTCACACATATCTCTTCATGTATTTAATACCACCATACAAGGTCTCAGCAAGGCATTCCTTATCTTCTTTAGAGTTCCAGACATCATTGATAGTGAGCGAGGCATTCATGTCACTTCTTAGACTATAGAATGCTGGGCTCTTGAACACGATATCCAATGGAACATTCACTTCCCTTACTGGTCACAGGCTGCAATCCTCATAGAGCACCATAATGGCTTACTTAAACAAGTTCAAATGCAAAGAAACAAAATAGGGCACAATTCAGTCATTTGTGAAACATCAGAGGTGAATTGTAATAGTCTGACTCCATTTTGTATGTTTGATTGCTGATACCTCTCAAGCTTTGCCTTTTGTCCCACAGTTGAGCAAGCCCGTAAGGAGCCTGGATGATGGCTCTCTTTGTGCTGACAGGGAAGATCAAACCATCAAAATCTCAGCCCATGCATGGGAACCCTCACCTCTACCTCATACCCTAACCATGATAAAGCCAAAGCCACTAGCCCTTTCCTTTGTTCAAGTTAAGTGGACCAGTTTGGGAGCCTGTCCTGCTCTCCCCAGAAAGCCTCGTATGTAAATAATAGCTTTTTCACACAACCTTGGTGCATGTGTGGTATCTCAGCCTCAACTTCAAAACCAATCTGTGACAACGAGTGGATCCCAGCTCCTTGGGGCAACCACAAAACAGAGATTCTATCAATTAATAACTAATATAAGACACACCATCACATTTCTAATGAAGACTAACCCCGCCTCTGGAAGAAATCAATCTTTAGTCACAAAAAGGGATTTTTCACAATTGTATCCATGAAGGAATAAGACATTTCAAAAGCTTATATAACATATCACATACCACCCCCACTCCCACTTAATTACAAATCAATTTCCCCTTAAATATATTTTCAAAAGCTTACTTTTCTAGTCTGGCAGAAAAGAATGCAACGTTCAAAGCCATCATACGTACAGAAATCTTGATAAAGAGTTTTAAAGAGCTGCAATGTCACGGCTACCCTGGTATTGTTAATCCTAGAGAAAGGGAGTTGGTGTTGCCCAGGAAAGCTCTGTTAATACCATAATCATCACACATCTGACCACCACCAACGAAAAAGTAGCAGCGATAGGATTGAAACTCTGAGTAGGTTTTATAGAAATTAAGGTTCTGTAAGAAACTTGGAGAGTGGAAATGGTATTGACAAATGCCATAGCAACCAAAACTGCTTGTCACCTTGTGAAGATTAAAATCTTCCTGATGATGGGGTGCCTGGGTGGCTCAGTGGGTTAAGCCTCTGCCTTCAGCTCAGGTCATGATCCCAGGGTCCTGGGATCGAGCCCTGCGTCGGGCTCTCTGCTGAGCAGGGAGCCTGCTTCCCTTCCTCTCTCTCTGCCTGCCTCTCTGCCTGCGTATGATCTCTGTCTGTCAAATAAATAAATAAATAAAATCTTTAAAATAAAATAAAATAAAATCTTCCTGATGATCAGACATTTGACATGTGTCTGTAAGTGAACATACAAATAAAAAGCTTCCCTCAGGGGTGCCTGGGTGGCTGTCGGTGAAGAGTCTGCCTCCGGTTTAGGTCATGATCCCAAGGTCCTAGGATCGAATCCTACCTCAGGCTCCCTGCTCAGCAGGAAGCCTGCTTCGCCCTCTCCCTCTGCCCCTCCCCCAGGTTGTGCACTCTCTCTCATGCTCTCTCTCTCTCTCTCTCAAATAAATGAATAAAATCTTTTTTTAAAAAAAGCTTCCCTCGGGGCACCTGGGTGGCTCAGTGGGTTAAGCCGCTGCCTTCGGCTCAGGTCATGATCTCGGGGTCCCGGGATCGAGTCCCGCATCGGGCTCTCTGCTCAGCAGGGAACCTGCTTCCTCCTCTCTCTCTCTCTGCCTGCCTCTCTGCCTACTTGTGATCTCTCTCTGTCAAATAAATAAATAAAATCTTTAAAAAAAAAAAAAAAAAAGCTTCCCTCGGAATAAAATCCATTCCATGGCTGCTAATGTTCAAGAAAGAGGGAACTTTGATTCTGGAAGTCTCTTTCCGTCGAATCCTACATGAAAGATAACAATTTCAGCTTTCAGTGACAACAGAAAGGAGGAATCTATATCTACGTGAGAACGTGAAGTGAAAATGCTCTTGCAGAGGCATCTGATGCATCACCTACCCATCGACAGGGTTGTGCTCCTAGACAGGGCTCTTCAGAAATACTGTATTTCCACAGAATAGTATTTCGTTTTCTTCCTTTGTCAAACGCCAATCACAGCCCTCACTCACAGAGTTATTCCTGGGTCTAACTTTTCTATTCTTCCTGCCCTAGTTTCAGTGCTTCTCCTTGTTTTGGAGATTGTCTTCCTTATGCCTTACTGGTAGACTTAATGATGGTTCAGCATCCTGTCGGCTTTGGGAAAAGTCCTCAGTAATCTAATCGCAAAGTTTCATTATTTTTTATGGCTGAGTCGTATTCCACTGTGCGCGTGCATGCGTGCACGTGTGTGTGTGTGTGTGTGTGTGTATGCATACTACACCTTCTTTATCCATTCATCCGTGGAGGGATACTTAGGTTGCTTCTGTGTAATGGCTCTTGTAAATAATGCTGCAATTATTTGGGGGTGCACTTATCTTTTCAAATTAGTGTCTTTGTTTTCTCTTGTTTTCTTCAGATAAATATCCAGAAGTGGGATTGCTGGATCATAGGGTAGTTCTCTTTTTAACTGTTTGAGGAAACACCATACTGTCTTCCACAGTGACAAATTTACTGTCCCACCAACAGTGCACAAGAGTTCCCTTTTCTTACATCCTAAACAACACGTGTTATTTCTTGTCTTTTTGATACTGGCCATTCTGACTGATGTGAGGCAATATCTCATTGTGCTTTTGATTTGTATTTCCCTGATGATGAGTGATGTTGAGCATCTTTTCATGGGTCTGTTGGCCATCTGGATGTCTTCTTTAGAAAAATGCCTAATTCAGGTTCTCCACCCGTTTATTCATTGGATTGTGTTTTGGTGTTGAGTTGTAGGAGTTCTTCATATATTAACCCCTTATAAGATATGCCATTTGCAAATATCTTCTCCCATTCAATATGTTGCCTTGTCATTCTGTTGATAATGTCCTTCGCTGTGCAAAACTTTTTTTAGTTTGATGGAAAACATCCAGTTTTCCCAGCACCATTTGTTGAAGAGACTGTCTTTTCTCTGTTGTAAATTCCTGTCTCCTTTGTTGTAGATTAATTTACCATACAGGTGTGGGTTTATCTCTGTACTCTCTATTCTGCTCTATTGATCAATGCATCTGTTTTGGTACCAATACCATACTGTTTTGATTGCTATAACTTTGCAGTGTAGTTTGTTATCTGGGATTGTGATGTCTCCAGCTTTGTTCTTTCTTAAGGTTGCTTTGGCCTTTCGGGTTTTTTTTGTGGTTTCATACAAGTTTGGGGATTCTTTGTTCTGATTCTGGGGAAAATGTTATTGGTATTTTGATAGGGATTGCATTGAATCTGTAGACTGCTTTGAGCAGTATGGACATTTTAACAATATTAGTTCTTCCAATCCATGAGCATGGTATGTCTTTACTCTAATGGAAGACTTCTTTTTCCCTCTTTCCCCTCCCCTCCTGCACACACGCACACACACACGCACACATGCACAACTTCTCAGGATTCACAGTCTCAACAAAGCAGAAAGAACAAAAATAACTTGAACTCTCCCTACGAGCTGCTAATCTGATGAAGCCCTCTGATCCCCACTCAGCTCTACAGGTTGTTGTACTCCTTTTCCGTGTGAGGAAACTTAAGCTCAAAATCAGAGAAAAAGTATGTGCAGTACCAGTACTTAACAGAACTGAGATTCCAAGCTTTAATTCCGAGGTGCCCAGAGTGTCCCAGTGGCCAGCTGGCTGGCCCAGCTCCCCACCATCAGGCCTGCAGATCAAGAACAGGAACACAAGGAAGCCAGGCCTCTCTCTTCATCCATTCCACCTTGAAAAGTCCTAATAACACCATGAAAAGACACAGCGGCCTTTTCCGGGAGTCATGCCTGAGGTTTACCAACCCACCCAATCTTCCAAATGACCAAGTGATCAGAACAAACAAAGCAGAGTTCTAGCCCAGGGCTCTCTTCCTACTTCTGTCAGGGGTCCTGCCCACTTCCCTCTAATCTGAAGGCATACAGACCTCTGCTGAGTCCTGAGCAGTGGGAATCTTCTTCACTATATATAGGCTGGTATTCCCCCCTAGCCCTTCCCCATTACAAGGAGGTTACACAGTTACAAAGGGAAGCAAATATTTGAACACCCGCAGAAGAAATTAAGTTTGAACTTTGAACTTTGCACATGTGCAACAATAAAATTAAAAATATAGGGGCCATGTAAGGAAAAAAGAAAAAGAAGAAACACGTTCAAGAAGATCCACACAATGCAAGTGCTTCTGTAAGCTTTGGGTCTTCTTAAATGTGATACGCAATTGTTTCTTGCAACTGTATTTCTCTTATCATTTATTTTCTCTCTCCAATGTCTTACAGATCTGCCTTTCACAGAAAACACATTTGGCGATGGGTACTGAACTGGAACGCTCTATTTGTGATAAACCTGTCCTGCTGAGTTCATATAAAAGGATGGCGAGGGTGGAAAAAAATGTAAGAGAAGATAATGCCATAATTGAGACAATAATAATTCTTCTTACTTTTGCTGTTAAAAACATTTTCACATTTGAAGGGATGAATACACATCCTCTCACTCTCTGCTATTCAGTAACGTAACTCCTTAGGAGGGAGCAAAGGGAGATCTCAGTGGCATTAAGAACAGGGAGCAAGGGGGGGAATGACGGCAGGGATACAAGCCCCGTGGCCAACTTCAGAAGTGAGTGATAATTAGATTGCCGATCACAACGCACTGGCGATGCAGGCACACGTTTTGAATCTCATCCACATTTGCAGAAGGAAGAAGTAACAACGCCTGGAATGTTGCCTTTCAAAAGTATTAATGATGCACTATAAATTTCGTCCACGTATTAACAATAATTCAGTCCTCATTAAGCGCCGGTGCCGATAGCAACGCGCATTTCGGCACAGCAGGTCCTTGCAAATTTATTTTTCCTTTGTTAAATCCAGTTTACTTTAATAGTTTGCCATGCAATCGGCAGAAGCTGCGTGGGGGTGGAAATCAATTTCTACTTCTGATCAAATACCGGGCTTTCTAACCAGCAGCGCCCACGCTCTACGGACACGCGGGCATCTTCCGGGCTTCCGAAGAGATGGGGCTGTGCCTGGGGCTGCAGATGACGTTTGAGTTCTGAACAGGCTGCGGAGAAATAAGCCCCCCTTTCTCCAAACGCATATGGCGGTGGGGGCGGCAGATGACAGCCGCTGGGGCGCCACCAGATGGGGGCTGGCAGGGACGCCGACCCGCGGCGCCGCTGGGGTCAGGGCGCCGCGGTCACCTCGGCCGTGCTGTGTTGCAGCCTCTGCCAGTGGCAGGAGACGGCGCCCTCGGGGGCGGCCGCGGCCGAGGCCCGCGCCCGGGGAGGGCCCCGTCAAACGCACAGTTTTGTTAAAGAAATCAAAGCTTTGAAGCGCCCACCTGGTCCGCGTTCTGGGCGCCCTGGGGGTCCCAGGATACCCCGGAGTGGAGGGGCCAGTGGAGGCGGCACCGGGCGGTGCCGAGGACTTGGCGATCACCACCCTCTGTGGGTCTGGCGGGCTCGGGGCGCGAGCACCGGCGCAGTAACAGCGCCGGGCACCAGAGGGCGCCGAGCGCACGGCGGGCCTGCGCCGCGAGCCGGGCAAGGTCGGGGAGTCGGCGGCCCGCGGGAGGATGGGGGCCGGAGCGCGACTTCCCGGGCCCTCCCAAACCGGCGCTCGTCGCCTGCGCCGCCCCGTGCAGTCCTGCGCTTCTCCGGAACCGCGGATGAGATACTCTCTGCTGACAACCCAGCAAAACGCAAATGAAGGAGGGGGAAGCATCCCTACCACCTACGGGAGCTCAACCAAATGTCATTTTAAACTGCTGAGCAGGAGTCCTTGCCGTCAGACCCCATCCCGCCGCACCGCACAACCCCTCGGGCCTGGCTTTGTCCTGAGGGACGCCCCGCCTCAGAGGTGCAACGGCACCCCCACGTCAAGAAGCCTTCCTGTGTGGGACGCCACAGAACGGCCGCACGGTCATCGAAATGACACCTGCCACTTGCCTTGGCTGCTGAGTACTCTCACATCAATCCTCTTACTCGATCCCCAAAAGAATCCCACAAGGCATTCTTAGCCCCACTTCACGGATGGGGAAACTGCGGCTCGCGGGGTCATAGGAACCTGTCCAAGTTCACACAGAAACCATGTTCTTTTCGCTGCAGTCGAGGCCTCCCTGATGGGGAACACAGCTGTCCAAATGGCTGCTTCCACACTTCTTCAAGCCAGCAGGAAATATCAGAGCTAAAAGTATGCATATGAATTCATAAAAAAATAACTCGGGCTCTAATCCCTTTTCACTTAGAAAAAAAAAATCTAGACCTTCCTCTGGTGCCCTTTCAATGCTGTATCTCAGACGGGTGGAAGGAAACTTCCAGACTTGAGTTAGGAAGTAATCACACCCAGCAGGGGCCACAGTGGTCCCCAGACAGCTCGAGGCTTTTCTTGCAGACTCTCAGGCCTGGGCTCTTGGCAGCATTTGCAAGATCTGCCTTCAGCGCCCCGCAGAAGGGGAAAGCATCCAGCTGGTATGAGCTGCTGATGCCCGGGTCTTACCTCCGTCCATAAGCCTGTGCCCGCTCCTTCGCCCCCGTTAGCTCCGCCTGCCTCTGACCTCCCCGAAGCACTTACGTAGGAGTCCTCCTGTAGCACCTTGCTTATTGTCCACCTCCTGGCCTCAGATTCTCCCAGATGTGCACGTCTTCCCACTGAGCTGGCGACAGGCATGAGAGCAGAGGCCATGTTCGCACGGGGCACATCGCAGCTCTCGGAGAGTTGTGAAACCGAATTACGACTGCATCTCTGCTCACAACATCTATCACTTCCCACCAATTAAACAAAGTGGCCCTGTTTGCTTTTTCTTCTGGTTTTTACATTTGTTTATTGGAAACAGTGAGGCCGCTGACAGTTATAGTTTATAAAAAGAAAACAGTAATTGTGAAAATGTGAATCATCTCCTTTGCACCATACTACATTCACGGTGCCCTCTCTTCTCGTTTGGGTCCCTGTTCTCTCTTCATCAAGTTTTTGTTTAAATTCCAGTTAGTTAGCATACAATGTAATCATTTCAGGTGTTCGGTGTAGTGATTCAACACATCAGCCGTGCTCATCACAAGGGCCCTCCTAAATCCCTGTCACCTGAGTCCCCCAGCCCCTCCCCCCACACCTGCCTTCGGGGAGCCATCACTTGGTTCTCCACAGTAAAGAGTCTGTTTCTTGGTTTGCCTCTCTCTCTCTCTCTCTCTCTTTTGAACCTGTAATTTGATAACAGGTAGGCATCTATTCTATAGAAAGCCAAATACAAATTAATATTAATAGGAAACACTGCTGTCCAGCAAATTTCCGTCTTCTCCACCATTGGCTAGAATGTGTTTAGAGTAGAGTGTCCTGTAGCAATCAGATGTGCTGGGCTGGATATCTCTCCCTTTTCCCCATAATGTGGAACCCAAACTGGCTGTTACTGGTAAGAAATGGAAAGATGAGCCGTGAGGGGGAGGAAGAAAGGATTGATGAAGGAACATGATGAAAAAGGCAGAACACTAGAGGGGATGTTGGAAATTAGAAAAGCATCAAGGCACTATGGATGTTACAAAGCATCAGGCACTATGGATGTTACAAAGCCCGATAACTGAAGAGAAGGAGTGCTGTGGTCGTAATGCTTGTGTCTCCCCAAAATCCATATGTTGCAATCCTAACCCCCAATGCGATGCTATTCGGAAGTAGGGCCTTTGGGAGGGCGTTAGGTCATGAGGGTGATGCCCTCTCGAATGAGGTAAATGCCCTTATAAAAGAGACTCCCGAGAGCTCCCTCGCCCTTCTTGTCCTGTGGGGACACAATGAGAAAACAGTGGTTTATGAACCACAAAATGGGTTCTCTCCAGCCACCAAATCTGCCTTGATCTTGGATTTCCCTGCCTTCAGAACGATGAGAAATACATGTCTACTGTTTAATGTCTCTTCTGTCCTAGCAGCCCAAACTGACTGAGACACAGAGGAAGGCCTAAAGAGTTGACACTTGCTAGACCACAGTATGCCACCCAAGTGGCTCCATCCAAAGGACACACACCTGTGAAACTCCAGAGTTTCCAGACCCACCCCCACTGCGCTGAGCTGCTGCCTCAGTCTGAACGTGAGCTCCTCAAGCTAACTAAGGTGCTTTGGCTGAAAAGGACAGAGTCCCTCTCAGGATCCATTCAGAAAATGGTCCACTTCATGAATAACTGAATTCAGTTAATGATCCCCAATGGCTGTTAACATCACAAAGAGAGAGACAAGCAGACCCCATGCATCTCCTGATGGAAGCACATAGCATCATGAAGTGTCAATCCGACTAGCAATTTACAAGAAAACACAAAGGACAGAGGAACAAATTAAAAGACATCACAGGGATGCAAAGGTAAGATCCAGACTCTGCGAAACTCTACAGGACAAATGATCTCATTTCTTTAACAGACCCACTGGAGAGAGAGGCTATGAGGAAACCTATAGATAAAAAAGGCTTAGGGATGCCTGGGTGGCTCAGTTGGTTGGACGACTGCCTTCGGCTCAGGTCATGATCCTGGAGACCCGGGATCGAGTCCCTCATCGGGCTCCCTGCTCCATGGGGAGTCTGCTTCTCCCTCTGATCTTCTCCTCACTCATGCTCTCTCTCAAATAAATAGATAAAATCTTTTTTTAAAAAAAAAAGGCTTAAATACACATCCATATCAAGCGATCACAGTTGAAGACCTTATTTCTCTCCTGATTCCAACAAACTGTGTAACTTGGAAAATCCTATGGCATCTAAGAGATAACTGGAAATTTTAGTACTCAGTGGATCGCCTGTGATATTAAAGAATTATTGTTGACTCTTTCACAAGTGGTAATGGCACTGTGTCTATGGTTGGTTTGTTGTTGTTTGGTTGGTTGGTTGGTTGTTTTTGAGAGGTTCCTGGGCTTAATTCAGAGACATATACTGAACTATTCACAGATGAAATGATATCAGAGGTTTGCTTCAAAATGTTCTGGGAGTGAAAATACATATAATAGTGTTATTGATAATAGCCAAAAAGTGGAAACAACCCAGATGTCCATCAGCTCGTAAAAGGATAAACAAAGTGTGGTCTATGCATATAGAATGGACTATTATCCCACACAAAGAAGTGTACAAGCTACTGATACATATGGCAGCCTCAAAAACATTATGCTAAGCGTAAGAAGCTAGATGCCAAATCTGCATATCGTATGACTCCATTGATATGAAATGTCCGGAAAAGGCAAATCCATACAGAAAGCAGATGAGCGGTTGCAGGGGGCTCAGGGTGGGAAAGAGAGTGCAGGGAAGCGAACACAAGGAACCTCTTTGGGATGATAAAAATGTTCTCCGGCTGCAGCTGCATGCGGTGATATCAGTACGACTCTGCAAATGTGCTAAAAGCCATTGAGTGTATTTTACGCTTAAAATGGGTAAATTTTATAGTTTGTAAATTGCGCCTCAATAAAGCTTTTTGCTTTCCGTGCTCCAGGGGATGGGAGAAGGGAGCGGGTGGGAATTAAATGAAACGATGGGTTAATTGCTTAAGCTGGGTGATGGGTCTATGGGGCTTATTAAGCTATTGTCTTTAATTTTGCATATGTTTGAGAATTCCCAGAATAAAAATAATTAAAAAGAGGAGAAACTTGGAAGTTGAAAGTCATCAGGAGCTTAAGCTTCTCTGGGGACCTGCTATCTCCACCACTTCACGCTCTCTCTCCTGGTGTCTCTTCTCTCCTGCCCATGCCCTTCTAACAACCAGCCGACCAAGCCTCTTGACATTCTCTAGTCCAAATCCCAGCGGGCGTTTTTTGCATGGCCTGGCTGACTGCCAAGGCAACTCTGAGCCCAAGCCCTTGGTGCCAGCCTAGGTGGGGACCACGCTTGGGTCAGGTGTCCCTTCCTGGTCCAAACAACCCATACCAAAACAAACAAACTAAACTAAAACAAAACACGCAATGATAGGAGCCTAGTTCCCAGAGAAGGGGGGCCATGGAATAGGCTGTTTGGGCTAGAAGCAGAAATTCAGCACAGCAGACACTAGCATGCTCCCTATGGCTCCCATTCCTACTGCCTGTAGAATACAACGCGAGCTGTTGCCTTTCTGGATGTGGCTCTGGCAGTCGAGTCTGAGACTCAGAGCATAGCCTGCAACAAGACTGAGCAAAAGCGATGGCAGGTACCCTGGTCTGGCACCGGAGAGCAAAGCTACAGGACAAGTCAAAGTCTTCTGAAGGGCCCATGGACCTAAATGCAGACCGAATACACTCGAAGAACTCCCAGCAACCTGGCCCGTTCTCCAGTTGTGCAGGCCTGGCACCCGTCCTCCGCTCCTTCACTCTGCTGACCAGCTCTCCAGCTTCTGTCCTGAAAGTCCTTGACCATAAAGATGATAAGAGAGGTCCAGGAAGAAAGAAAAAAAAAAACTTCTGGGCAGCCAAAACTCTCTCTGCCTACTTGCGGTGGGGCAAGGAAGGGATGGCGCGTGGTTCATTAGCAGCGGTTCGGCCCTGCCGCCTCTGAAGCGGTTATTATCCCATGAGCACACCTACAGAAACGGCATGTCGCCTTAGGCAGGGAAAGTGCTACATCGGAGAAAAAAAAAAATGCTATTGAGCCTCCAAGGCCCATTGCCTTGTCCCACTTGAATACACCACAGGAAAAGTAGGACTCTCGTCCTGCCACAGTTACACTCCAGCCGCCACTCCAGCTCTTTGGCTGGGCCCATGCCAGGGGTAAATTCCGGATGCCAAGCAGATACCCAAGGCTGACACAATTAATTCCAATTAGCTGGCCCCTTTTTCTTCGGCCTGTTGGTTCCAAAGGAGCTTTTCTCTGATGGTGCTAGTCTAGCTCGAGGTCTCTCTCAGGCTCCCTATCTCGGGTAGTTCTCCATCAACGTTCACCATGGAAGGTGCAGACGGCCTGGCCTCCAGCATGGACAGTGCGCTTTGCAATGGACCGGATGCTGGTACGTTAAGGCTGGATGTGTATGCACCTGACACCACGAGTGCCCTTTGCCCAGCACCTTCTCTGGATCCTGGCATCCCCCCGACCTTTCCCCACGGCACCATGGCACAGATGAGCATGCGCTCCCAAAAGAAACCATGCCATCTCCATCAAGAAATAAAATATCCGTGTGAGAGAGGTTCTGCCGAAAAGCTTTCCCTGTCCCCCTCCATTTCCTTGTCCTTAGGCTCACTTCTTTTTTAGGTCACTGGCTTTCCAAGTCTCCTCATTTCACCCATTAGTCCTTCACCCTCCGTGGAACGACCACGTGGCATCTGAACATACTTCCCTCTTCACCTTACTCTTCACTTGGCCATTTTCTTCACAGATTTTGACAGGTATAATAGAAAGCATGGATTCTTCTCCTCATTTGCCAACCACAGAAGCACTTCCCAGCCATTTCACACCTGCCAGCAAGCCTCCCACAAGAGAAGCCTCTTGACCTGAGGTGCTGTGAGAATGGGCCCACTTGGCCCTCATTCCCTCTCATTATTATTGGCAGAGCTTTGCACAACTTCTCAGCCTCAGAATTACTGTCCGAGGGGAAATGGCTCCTTCCAGATACAGGCAAGGCTCTGGATCGATTCTGGTGGTTTGCTGATCACCCACACTGGTCATAAAGTCTGAGCACAAGTAAGCTGCAAGGGAGGATCCCAAGTTCAGGAGCCATTTTCTAGAGCAGGGGTAAACCAAGGCTCCCTAGACTCCAGACCCAGTGGACTGCCTTCAAAGATTGTGAACCCTCTACAGCTGGGTTGAGACTGGTGTGTGTAATCTGTGGGTGGAGATTTGGGTACATGCATTTTTTTGTGGATAGGGCCCCGCTCTTATCAGCTCTTCAAAGGGGCCCCTGATCCAACCAAAAAAAAAAGTTAAGAATCACTGTTCTCAGAGAAATAGTAAGCTTGGTCAGCAGTGTTCCTCAGGCCATTGTGGAAAAGACTGGAAGGCCAGAGTCTAGGGCAGGGCCTGGTAGAACTGAGAATGGTGTTTTAGGACCCTTTTTGCTCCAGGGCCACATAGCCCAACCACAGCCAGCAATCCAGATGGAAATGCTGACACCAAGGTTCAGATACTGGAAGGATCCAAAACTCTTGCCCAAGGCTCAGTCTAACTCCTTACTCACAGACAAGGGTACACTTTAAAAAGGTGGTAATGCAAACCGTTATAGATCCCTGTCTTTCCTGTGGGATGTCTCCTCAGGAAAAGGAGGAAAGTGAGCCCAAGAGAAGGGAAATGATCTAACTATCATACAGGGAAACTGTGGCTGAGACAGGCCCGAAGCCAGATTCTCTGACACCACAGATTGGCATGGAGCACCCATTGGTTTCATCTGTCCTCCTCTTGCACCCTGGGCCGCTATGGAAGATGGAGGCCTATAATTAGTAACAGGTACTCATCAGGTCATTGCCAGTGAAACCTTTGGAAATGCTGATCCCGGAATAACCAAGGCCAGCATCCTGGTGGGACACGGAGAGCCGAAGAAATCCACACACTTCTTTACTTCATTCTAGCAAAGGGATCCCTGACCAAATGTGAGCATTAGTTAGGACAGGATTTGAAGAAGTTAAGTAAGTCAAGAACCTCAAAAGGCTGTAGATGAATTAGAAAACATCTAACTGAAACACCAGGGTAATATGTGGTAAAAACAAACCTCATTCAGTTAAGCGTCTGCCTTCAGCTCAGGTCATTATCCCAGGGTCCTGGGATGGAGTCTGTAATCGGGCTCCTCGCTCAGCCTGCTGCTCCCCCTGTTTGTGCATTCTCTCCCTCTCTCTCTCTCTCTCTCTCTCACACACACACACACACACAAATAAATAAAATCTTTTTAAAAAATAAATAAAATAAGATACCAGAAACTTGGAAAGAGTTATCTACTAGCAATAAGTAGCCATGTACTAGAGAGATGGGCAGTGTGAATAGAGCACCTTCTCTGAAGGTGGTTCAAGCAAAGGGAACAAAGACACTCTCCAAGAGTGGCAGGATAGAGGCAAACTAAAAATCAGGAGGGACCAAGGGAACTGGACAGAAACCCAGCAAAGTACCTGAAAACCAAAGCCAAGAGCCCTTCGAGGTAAGGGCTAGGAAGAAAGCCAGCAAGATCATCACTGAGGACAACTGACAGGTAAGATAAAAGCCATGCTTGAGAAGCCAAGAAGTAAACAGATAATACCATAAGGATATCACTGGGACGTCTGCTCCCTAGCTTTCACTGGAAGTGTCCAAGTTCCTAGACTAGATAGTCGCAAATGCTACAGAGTGGGCTAGAAGTGCAGCCTTCACTAGAAGTCAGTGGGAAAGGGTCCCCATGAAACTAGGCCAGAAGGGACAACTTGGCCTCCTTGAGGGCCCCCATGACAAAGGCTGGCACGTTGACAACATGAGTTCCATTGATAAGGTAGGGTCCTATAGAGGCCCCAGGGCACGGGCTGGGAAATACATAATTTTTATAACAACGAATGAGCTCAATGGCCAGGTGGACAACAGTTTACACAAGAGAAAGTCATGCCTGACCCGTTGATCAGAAATTTTCAAGAGTAAAAAGCATGACTATAAAAGAGCATATGAAAACAGAAGCTTTTAGATACAGTGCCAAATCTCCCAGGGACTGAGAACATGTTTGCATCATGGGTAAGCAATGGGCACAGGGACAGGAAACAGGGATAAACCCAACTTTCTCTAGGGAGAGCACTATGGCCTTCTCCCAAAGACTGGGGAAGATGTGACTTACTTGATTTACTCAAAAATCATGTGGAAGAAAGTCAGCCTAGTAAAAACTTCAGGTTTCCAGGCAACACCCAACCCTTCTGGGTAGTAACATGTTAAGCTCTTTAGATTAAACTGCAGGAAGATGCTGAGAGGCTGTGTGAGTGGGCTGGCAAGTAGCAGGTGAGCGTCAGTGTAGGCAAGTGCGACATAATGCACTGAGAAAAAGAATCCCATTAACCACTCAAAATAACACACGGAGCAATCAAGCCTCCTTTGTACAAATCCTGGGGACATCTGCATACGAAATGAAAGGTCCAATTTTGCTATTAGACCAATGGAGTGACATAGAGGTCATCTACTTAAACTCTTCCTTTGAGGAATGAGAATGTGGAGGCCCAGGACCACAGCCAGGACAAAAACCAGAAGCACATCCACTGGACAAGAGTATTTAGTCTTTAAGCATCAGCTATCAGATCCAGATCATGGAAACAATGTGGCGTAATGGAAGATCATGGGTTTCTGAGCCACATGGAATCAGATCCCAGCTCCATTTCTAGGTGGGCACAAATTAAACAAGTCCCTCAATCTTTTGGAGTCTCGGTTACCTCGGCTGGAAGATGGGAATCATGCAAGGTTATTATGAGGATCAGAGACATTTTAAAAGTGCTCTCCAAAAGGATCTGAATAGGCATTTCTCTAGGAAAGATATATCAATGGCAGCACGCACATGAAAAGAGCATTAGGGAAATGCAAATCAAAACCGTGATGAGATACCACTTCCCATCCACTAGGATGGCTTGAATCAAAAAATGGGAATTAACAGGCATTGGTGAGGACATGCAGAAATCACAACCAATACACTGCAGGTGGGCATGGAAAATGGTGCGGCTCTCGTGGAAAACAATGTGGCATTTCCAGGACTACACAGCATCACCGTATGACCCACTGATTCTACTCCACGGTATATACCCAAGAGAACAGGAGAGTGTTCAGACAAAAACTTATAGGTGAATGTTCACAGCAGCACTATTCACAAGAGCCCAAAGTTAGAAACAGCGCGAGTGTCCATCAACTAACGAACAGATGAGCAATGATGGTCTATCCACAACATGAAATATTATTTGGTCATTAAAAAAGGAATGATGGGCTGATACATATCACGACATGGATGAGTCTTGAAAACACTTTGTTGAGTGAAAGAAGCCAGTCACAAAAGACTACATACTATATAATCCCATTTACATGAAATGTCCAAAATAGATACATCTATAGAGACAAAAAGGAGATGAGTGTTTGCTTAAGGCTTAGAGGTATGAGTGGGGAGATCAGGGGCTATCAACTGAAGGGTGTGGGGTTTCTTTCTGAGGTCATAAAATTATTCAGAAATGGACTGTGGTGATGGCTGCACGTATCTGTGAACATACTAAAATCGGTTGAATTGTACACTTTAAATGGGTGTATGTCAAGGGGATTATAACTCAATAAAGCTATATTAAAAAATTGAATGTTTTCTACAGATAGTGATATGTTGGTCAAGGCTTAATGTTAAATCTGGATCTCAGACGGGCACCTGAGTGGCTCAGTGGGTTAAAGCCTTTGCCTTCAGCTCAGGTCATGGTCCCAGAGTTCTGGAATTGAGCCCCTCAAGGGCTCTCTGCTCAGCAGGGAGCCTGCTTCCCCCTCTCTCTCTGCCAGCTTCTCTGCCTACTTGTCATCTCTGTCAAATAAATAAATAAATAAAATCTTTTAAAAAAAATTCTGGATCTCAGAGAAAAACGTCCTAGTTTGCAGTGTTTGATGATTTCCATGGGGAAAATATTCCCTTGGCCCATTTTGAGTGACCAGTGTGGTATCCGCGGGTGCAGGGCTGGGACAAGATGTGTAGAAAGCACACCATGATAACAAATTGGTGCCGTACACATATAATGGACGTAAATAACCTTGAGATCGCAGGTCATAGGAAAAGGTGATAAAAATAATTAGGAGGTGATGTGTTTTAAGTATTTATTACGTGTGTTTGAATGTAGTTCATTTAATGGGAGGTTTATTTAATTTCGCTTTTCATGAGCACTTGCAAAATTCCTGAAAACTTAACAGTCAGCTCTTACACACTGGTACGGACTGTCTCCAGGTACTTCACTGTAACCACTGAAGACTCCTTATGAAGAATTTCACAGAAGCATCTTCTAGAAAAGTGCCGCCTTTTTCCTTCATATGGGCAAAAACTCAAAAACATATATGGCCATTACAATTTGGCTTGAAGAGGTTGATTTTTTTCCCCCTCCAAGGCTGATACCTGAGCATGGCAGCTATATTTTCCCAAATGCAGAAACATAATCCTAGTTTCTGTAGCCTCCATTTTGAGGCATCTTGGCCACATTGCTACAACCCACAGGCAACATGAACTGTTCAAGGAAGGCATCTGAAAACACGAGGATTGCCTTTCTCTGGTCAACCCACTGGCTCCCAAGCTCTCCAATGATTCTAACTGTCATTGAGCTCCGTGTTTGTACTGTTTGATGAAGCCAAACTTCCAAATGTCTTAATTCAGTGAGAAACAAGCTCTAAATCAACCTCTGAAAACTCTGCAAACCCTGACATTGAACGCAGAGTCAGGAGGCTTGAAGTGTTTGGTGCTCTGAATATTCACTACTAATTAGCAATGGGTCAGTTCTAACACCCAAGCCCCCCACTCAAGGAATACATGTTGTTGAATGGGGTAGGCCTGCCCAGGGCTCCTGGCCCTGGATACTGGACCAAGGTCACATTGTGAACCTTCCTGAGCCTTTGGGCAAGTTGACTTAGCGTGGTTCCAAAGACCAGAGGGTTTCCTGCTCTGGGAGGGACAGCGAGCGAAGCAGCCACTAGGGAGTGAGCTCTGACCTTTTCCACATGCTACTGGCATGACTTTCAGCAAATTATTTAGCTTCTCTGAACCTCAGTCTCCTCATCTATAAGATAAGGAATATTGGCAACACCCATCTCATAAGACTATTAGGAAATTAGATGAGATAAGGTGTATAAAGTTCCTTGCACATCAGTGATACGTTTTAAAAACTGCTTAGAATAAGGAAGCAAGGGGCGTCTGGGTGGCTCAGTTGGTTAGGCCACTGTCTTCGGCTCAGGTCATGATCCTGGAGTCCAGGGATCGAGTCCTGCATCAGGCTCCCTGCTCAGCAGAGAGTCTGCTTCTCCCACTGACCCTCCCCCATCTCATGCTCTCTCTCTCTCTCATTCTCTCTCTCAAATAAATAAATATTTTTTTAAAAAAGAATAAGGAAGCAAAATCTTGTAGCAGTCAAGCATCCACATTGTAAAGTCAGACTCTGTCCTAAATCAAATTTTAGCCTTGCCTGTTCCTGAGTGACCCTGAGGAAGTCATGGCTCCTTTCTAAGGCTTTGGTTCCCCCACATATTAAATGGAGCTGATGGCAGCACCTGTGTCCCAGAGTTCATTAGATGAGCTCGGAGAGGTGAAGTGCTAGGTACACTTTGGAAGCCCTCACTAATGCTGGAGGTGGGATCCTGGGGACACAAACCACCGGCCTTGGGGTTTTCTTTCCCAGGAGCTCTTTTGTATTTACAGTTTTATTCAGGTATAATAGAAGTAGATTAAACCACACATATCCAAAGAGTACCACCTGATGAGTTCTGACATAGGTATGTACCCATGAAACCATCAACCATCGCCACCATGAGGATAATGAGTATTTTCCTTCCTTCCATCCCAAAGCAATCCCTGACTGGCTTTATGTCACCTTTGATTAGTTTGCATTTCTGAAACATGATGCCAATGGAATCATGAGGGATGTACTTTTCTATGTGTGGTTTCTTTCACTCAGCATAATTATTTTGACATGCATCCATGTTCTCGTATCTATATCAACAATTTGTTCTCTTTTCATTGAATGGTATTCCAATGTGTGAAGATACCATTTGCCTGTTGGTAGACATTAGAACTGTTTCCAGTTTTTAATCTATTGCAAATAAAGGAGCTATAAACATTCATGTACATCATTGCATAGGCAAATGTTCTCATTTCTTTTAGGAGTGGAAACGCTGGGTCATATGGTAGGTGTATGTTTAGCATTTTTTTTTTAACCAAACCACTTTTACATTCCAAAAGCAATGCATGAAAGTTATAGTTTCTCCAAATCCTCACCAACTATATGGAGAAGCCAGCATCATAATTTGCTGTGATACGGTTTCCTTCATGTCCCTTCTGGGTGAATTTTGTTGAGGTTCTTGGATCTGAGGGTTTATCGTTTTATTACCTTTTGCAAAGTTTTGGCCATTATGTCTTCATATAATATTTCTGTCTCCCTAACTCCTTTGGGGACTTCAGTTATACCCCAAGTTGTCCCACAGCTCACTGCTGCTTTGCTCATTTCTCTCTTTTTTCTCTCAGTTTCATTTTGGACAGTTTCTATTTTCTCCTCTACCTTCTTGAACATATGAAATATATTTTTTGATCATTTTAATGTCTTTGTCTACCAATCCTATATTCTGTGTCTGTTTCTATTTAAGGAGTTTTCTTCTCATTAGGAGTCATGTTTTCCTGTTTTACGTACCTCATAATGTTTTATTGGATTTTAGACTTTGCAGATATCTTATTGGGTGTTAGATAATTTTTGTACTCCTTTAAATATTTTTGGACCTTGCTCTGTTGTGGTACAGATAGTTGGGAAGTGTTCAATCCTTTCAAAGCTTGATTTTAAGCTTTGCTGTGTGGATCAGAACTGACTTTGGACTAAGGTTAATTTGGCTGCACCACTAAGGCAATCTTCTGAGTACTCAGTCTGATGCCTTGTATGTTATGAAGTGTCCTCTCTCTTTTGGGAAACTGGACTATACTCAACCATGTGTGAGCTCTAGAAATCACTCTACTTATTCCTTTTGAGTCATTCTTTCCCCAGCCACAGGTAGTTTTCTCACAACATGTGCTGATCAGTATTTGGTCAAAAACGTGAGAGGTGCCTTTTATAGATCCCTGGAGTACATGCTCACTCACTCTCTCTCTCTCTCTCTTAGAAGGTCCTCTCTAGTGTATCACCTGGTAAAATCTAGCCACCCTCACTTCCCTGAATTCTAAACTATAGGCAGATTTTCAGGTTCAGCCTGGGTTCCCCATCTGGAAACCCCTTCTATGTAGCGAACTGGGCTTACCTCATTCATTTCTCTTTTCCTGAGGATTACCGTCTGTACCTTTTGTTTCCCGGTGTGTGACAATCATTGTTTCATAGATTTTGTCCACTTTTTCAGTTGTTTGAGTTGGAAGGGTAAATCTAGGCCTTGTTATTCCTTCATGGCCAGAAGCAGAAGTCCAGATTTCAGTTTTTAAATATTTAAGTTGGACTGGTTGGAGGGATTTTTTAATAACACCCTGATAGAAAGTAGCTGGAATCAAAAGTCAGAAACTGACAAGATCGTTAGAGATTATCTAACACTCCCCTCCCTTCATTGGGTGGATTAACAAAACTGAGAACAGAGAGGGGAGGGATCTTCTCATAGTCACACAGCAAGTTAGCCACAGAACTAGGACTAGAAATCAGGTCTCCTGCTCTTCATTTCTAACCCATCCAATTATTTTCTGCCAATATTCTCTTTCAAACCATTTGATTTGGATAGACATAGCTTTGAAATCCAGACCTTCTGTCCCGCCCAAGCCCACAGAGTGGACAATATTGGCTCACACCCAGATGGTACTTAATTTCCTTTGAATTTTGCAAACACAACCCTTAGGGTTGGCCTCAAGTGAATCCCAGAGCAGCTCCTAATACGGAAAAACTTAAAACACCCCCACGGGTAGGCACTCCAGAACAAAACCATATATTACTCTCCACTGACTTGTTATGAACTCGCAAAGCAAGAAGGAGTGTGTCTCAGAATTTAGATTAACTAGTTTAGTCATTTCACCACCTATGGGAGCCATGTATCCCACTAAGAGAAGCCATTATCACCGCACGTGCATTTGTCTTCCCACAATTCTGGCAATTCACCTGGATTCCAAATGTTTTTCTAAGCTGGATCCCTGAGAGTCATTCTGTTTTGCCTCTTGAGCCTTCCAAGAAGCAATCTAGGAAATGTCCCTATGTGGGAGTCAGGTAGAAAGGGTTGTTACCTCCAGCACCAACACGTACTTGCTGTGTGGCCTTGGGTAAGTTAGGCTGTAAGGATGGGGATGGTACTATCGTACATTGATTCTAAAGTACTTTTTTTATTATTATTATTATTTTTTTACATTTTAGCATCTTCGAAATCAAGAGGTATA
Organism: Mustela erminea; assembly: GCF_009829155.1. Taxonomy (NCBI): domain Eukaryota; kingdom Metazoa; phylum Chordata; class Mammalia; order Carnivora; family Mustelidae; genus Mustela; species Mustela erminea. The sequence continues at coordinate 115,165,068 of NC_045635.1, read as the reverse complement.
TTGCTACAAGGGACGTGACAATTACATTTGCAGCTTTTCTCTCCCTTAATGATCTATGATAACTTGGATTCTAAAAATACTGTATTAACCTAACTTGCAGAGTTTCCTCAAGGATTAAAGAGGATGAAGCAAACATGGGCTTGGTGCATGATAGGCCCTCAAGGACTCTTGCACCTCCCTGGTTAGCAGAACCAATACCTGGGTTGGGTCGTGGGCCTGTGATTTCCCTCACGCAGCAGCTGGTACATCCATCAGGGAAGTCCAATGAGGTGACCAGGTCTGGGAAGACCAGGCTGGCATGCTGCTGGCTGTTGCTGTGCGTCACTGTCACCAGGCCCTACAGCCCTTTCTTCTAGTAGCTTCTTGCTCCCTAGCATTGCCTCATTAATAGCATTATCCCAAGCTTACTTCTGCTGCCACAGAAACGTGAAGGCAGGGAAAAGGACTAGGTGACTTCTTGCGCCATCACCCCCAAACCCTCCCTGTCTCATCCCAAAGAACCTCTCCAGAATCTAGGAAGCTTGTTAGTTGAAGGGCTCTTCCAAGGCCATCAGAATCAGAGCCTGCAGGGCCTGAAGCCAAATCCACATTCTCCAAGGCCCCCCACATACCTCCAGTTGGGATGCTGATACTCGAATGCCTTTGAAATTCAAGGACACCAACTCTGTTCATGCCTGGAAGAAATAAGAGGAAACAGGCACCTGAGGATTTATAACCCTTCAATATCTCCCTGCACACACACACACAAAAGTGACTTTCATTTCTTTCCCAGAGCTTCCTTGGCTTTCTTGCTGTCCCCTACAGACAGACTGGCCTCCACTAGGGCTCCTCCTCGCCCCTCATCCTGCTTATCACCCATGGTGCAGCCCCAGGCCCCACGTCCCTGCCATTCCGAGGCACCCACCTTTAATATGTACCTTGAGGTCGGTGCCCTGTCCCTGATGAGTCCTGACAGTCCAGGGAACTCTTGGGACCACACTGGAAAGGAGGAAAGGGCATGATGAAATGAACTGGCCTTGGTCTCCAGCCACTTGTCACAGCCTGACTGCCTCCCAAGTAATTCTAAAAGACCAGAGTCTGGGAGAACTGTCACTTGACAGTGCATTCCACCCCGGATTCTGCACCATGGCCAGCATGAAGCTAGAAATTAATAACTGTGAGCGATTATCATGGAAACTGTCTCCAGGAAAAACGACCAGGTTTACACCATCCAACCTTGGGAAGATAAAATCAGGCCTAGCAGGGGAAAAAAAAAAAAGACAAATGATCTACAGCAAATGTAGGACTTAAAATCCAAAGAGCGTCCTGGAGATTGATCAGACACCTGCCTCATCTCCTTGTCCGAGAGGCATGGGATGCAAGAGTAGGGGGCATCTCTCTCTAGCCCATCAACGGACTCAGAATCTTGTGCTCATTCCAGACCCTCTCCAACAACTCCTGCCCTTATTTCTCAGCTCTGCCACTTTTGCCTTTCTATGGGTTTCTCTGTTCAGCCCCCTCTGTGTGACCTGTCAAGACCCAACTTGTCCCCTGCCACAGCCTCCTTTCTGCTCTTTGTCCATTCAATGCCTCATTCTCCCCCACCTCTGCCCTGTTTCTTAGAAGACCCTGGACAAACAGAAATCTCATCACATCGCCCTGCACATAAACCATCAATGAACAATAATGGCAAAATATTTATCATTGCTAAGGCTGAATGGTGGGAACATGGGGTTAATCTTATGACTCTTATGACACTTGTGTAAGTTTGAAGTTGTTCATAATAAAACAAATCCTCACCAGCCCTCCAGGGATCTCAGGGTACATTCCAAAGTCCCCAGGCTTGTATTCAAGGTCCCTCAGGACCTGCCCCTGCCCCTGCCCCATTTGTCTTGGCACCCGGCTCTCTCCCGCCGTCAGATCTCTGCCAGTGCCTCCTTCTTGCAGAACATGTTTTCCCTTCGTTCCTACCTAAAAACATTTCCTCAGCCCTTGGAAACCAGATGCAAATGACTCCTGAACTGGGATATGGGATACCTTCCCAAGCCTGGCCCTCCTTTTTTATTTGGGGGAAGGAGGGGACAGCCTGTGTCCTGGTGTCTGCCCAGGCAATGATACAGAGCAAACACTCTGTATGTTTGGGATACACCAGAAGTCTTGGTTAATAAAACTAATGCAGCATTTACTTGAACTTGGGCAAGTTGGGTACTCTCTTAGCTTTGGCTTCTGTCTCTATAAAATGAGACTTAACAGCTTAACCCAGTACCACAGTACCTGGTGGGGTGGGGTGGGGTGGGGGGCGGACTTATAGACAGACTTCCGTCAAATAATATAGTGGACGATTAAGCAGTTTCTCTTTGACCAAATGCTCCCAAAACCCACAGGAAAGGAACTACTGTTTAGTCCTTGCTGGGAGCTAGAGAAAACTGCAAAATTGGGGACCTCAAAGTCACGATTCCTCTCTGGGGCCCGGGGTGGTTCTTACTTTAGGGGAGTGGACGTGAGGGGGCGGGGGTCTTCAAACGTCGTGGCCCAACGCTCGGACCCAGGTTTCTGCTCCTCTTTGGAAGAACTGTGCAGGTCTGTGGCCGGGGCCTGGCCGAAATCCGGGGACCAGGAAGGCACAGGTTTGCAGGAAAATCTGTCCTGGTGACAATCCCCCATTCTGTGAGGTGCCGGCGAGTTCAGGCCGCCCCGGTCGGGGCCGCGGGCTGAGAAGACCGGAACGGGGTCCGCGGCAGCGCCCCCCCCGCACCCCGCACCCGCGGGCCCCGCTCCTCCCGGCGCCCGCGGCCTCGTGCGTCACCGGCGCGGGCGGGGGCCGAGGGGAGGGGGACGCCGCAAGGTGAGGGCCCCGCGCCGCCTTAAGACGCCGCGCGCCCCCGCCGCCGCTCAGAGCTTGCAGCGCTGCGCGCGGGCCGGACGTGCGGGCTCAGGCGCCCCGCTCCCACCGCGCCCCGCGCCCCGCGAGCTCCCCGCCGCCGGCGCCTCGGGAGGCAGCCCGGACGAGCGCGGCGAGTCCCCGAAAGAGCGGCACGCAGCTCCCGCGGCGCGACGCCTCCGCCAGCAACAGGTAAGCGGCCCGGCTCGGCTCCCGGCGCCGCGGCCCCGGCGCCCACCTGGCCCCGCGCTCGAGCGCCGCGGACGCCCGGTCCGCCGCGGCCCGACGGCAGCCGCTCCGGCCGGCGCCGAGCCCCCGTGCGCCCCGCTCGCCTGGCTGCAGCCCTCGCCGGTGGCCTCGCGCTTCTCCCGCGCGGTCCCCCGCTCTCCCCTCTGCTCCCCATCCTCTCTGTCTTAGTCTCTCTTCGACTCTCCTGTCTCCGTCTCTCCCCGCCTCTCGTTCCCTTGCTGTCTCTCATTCGTGGTCTCCACTCGTCTCCCTATCATTTTCTCTGCCCCTCCGGGCGGCTCTCATCCTGTCTCTGTCTCTCCTTCTCTTTCTGTCTCTCCGGGACTCTTTTCTTCCTCTCTCTGTCCCTCTCATTCTCTCTCTCTGTCTGCCTCCCGGTGTCTCCCGCTCTGCCTCTCTCAGACTCTCCCACCAGCCCGGCACCCCTGCCTCGTGTCCTGCTCGCCCCGAGCTCTCCCTCCCCAGCCGCGCCGCTGAGAGAGACAGAGAGATAGCGGGCGGGCTGGAGGCTACGGGTCGGGGTCGCAGGAGGCATCCTCCCTGCACCCAGCGGCGGCCGCGCCGCTGAGAAACTAGGGGACTGATCCGCCGGAGCCCGAGGGAGCCGGGGCGGCAGCCGGTTTGCCTGGCCAAACAGCCAGCCCAGAGACAGAGATCGGAGATCGAGATCCGGGCAGAGAAAAACCGAGGTGAGGGCTCGTCGGGGACAAACGGGGGGACACTGAGATGCACACGCACTAAAAACAGACGAAGGAAGTGTTCCGCGAGAGTCCCAGGGACAGAGGAAGAGACAGAGAACCCAGCTGTCAAAGTGCACGCGCCGGCGAGATAGCCTGAGCCACGAGAGACAGGGACAACCAGGAGAGACAGCCGTAGACCTTCCGAGGCAACGCCGAGAGACAGGCAGACCGCAGTCAAGAGGAAACTTAGCGCGCGGAGAGACAGAACGCGCGGGGAGACGCGCGGGGGACACGGGGAGACGCGGCAGCGACAGCCTCGGGGAGACACGGGGAACCGACAGGGACACGCAGGCGGCGTGGGATACTGGGGACCCCAGAGATTGTCAGGGAGCTAAGCTGAGAGAGACCGGGAGAGACGACGCCGCGTGGGGAGAAGACGGGGGAGCGCACGCACTAGCGAGCGACACAGACCGTGACAGGCAGAGACACGGAGAGAGACGCGAGCGCATCAGCAAGAGACGGAGGGAGAGACGGGGAGACGGGCGGAGAGAGACGCGCGCACACAGCTGCCGAGAAAGTGCGCAGGCGAAGAGTAACGGGGCGGGGGTCGTGCGAGGGGGTCCTGAGTCCGAGAAATTGGCTGAGACCTGGAGGGACAGACGGGAGTGACACAGAGACAGGCTGGAGAGAGAACGACAGAGTGACGGAGAACGACTGCGCGCACGTGCTAGCGAGACGCTGAGAAGGAGAGACAGAAGCCAGAGTGAGAGACGCGGAGAGTCGGAGCAAACCGGTGAGACACCGCCACAGACCCCCAAGAGACACAGGACAAGTGCGTTAGTGCGGGACACTGAGGAGAGCGCGCGCGACACGTAAACAGGTAGAGACCGCGCGCGCGCATGCGCCGGCGCCAGAGATCGCTGGAGAGACGCAGAGACCGTGTGGGAGAGACGCGGCGCGCGCAAGCCCGCGGGAGCGGCGGGTGGGGGGACCCAGAGACCCTGAAAGAGCGGGGCGGAGGGACCGGGAAAGGAAGAGGAGGTGCAGAGAAACTGCCCTTCCCGTGGCCAGAAGTGGCTGTGGAGGGCGCAGTGGGGACCGGTGCCCCGGGGAGGAGGTCCCCGCCCCCCTCTCCCCGAAGCGGCCCCCTCCCCCGCCACGGCGGGGGTGACTGACCCGGCCCGGGTGTTTCTTTCGTCCCCAGCACAGGCACTGACTGCGGTGCGGTGCGTGGTCCGAGGAGCGCCCCTGCGGCCGCCCACCCTCCGTCACCATGACGTCCACCTGCCCCAACAGCACACGCGAGAGCAACAGCAGCCACACGTGCGTGCCCCTTTCCAAAATGCCCATCAGCCTGGCTCACGGCATCATCCGCTCGAGCGTGCTGCTCATCTTCCTCACCGCCTCCTTCGTGGGCAACATCGTCCTGGCGCTGGTGCTGCAGCGCAAGCCGCAGCTGCTGCAGGTCACCAACCGCTTCATCTTTAACCTCCTCGTCACTGACCTGCTGCAGATTTCGCTCGTGGCCCCCTGGGTGGTGGCCACCTCCGTACCCCTCTTCTGGCCCCTCAACAGCCACTTCTGCACCGCTCTCGTGAGCCTCACTCACCTGTTCGCCTTTGCCAGTGTCAACACCATCGTGGTGGTGTCAGTGGATCGCTACCTGTCCATCATCCACCCTCTCTCCTACCCCTCCAAGATGACCCCGCGCCGGGGGTACATGCTCCTCTACGGCACCTGGATCGTGGCCATCCTGCAGAGCACACCCCCTCTCTACGGTTGGGGCCAGGCTGCCTTTGACCAGCGCAACGCCCTCTGCTCCATGATCTGGGGGGCCAGCCCCAGCTACACCGCTCTCAGCGTGGTGTCCTTCATCGTCATCCCACTGGCTGTCATGATCGCCTGCTACTCCGTGGTGTTCGGCGCGGCCCGGCGGCAGCACGCTCTGCTGTACAACGCCAAGAGCCGCAGCCTGGAGGTGCGAGCCAAGGACCGTGTGGAGAATGAGGATGAGGAGGGAGAGAGGAAGGATGCGTCCTCGGGCCAGCACGGAGGTGAGGTCAGTGTCCAGGAGGGCGGCGCGGAGGCGGAGGACGGGAGCGTGGAGAGCGGCGCAGGTGATGCGGAGGCCAAGGGCAGCAAAGAGGTCGGAGAAAGCAGCTGGGGGGCCGGGGAAGGCAGCGTGGAGGGCGAGGAAGATGGCTCACCGGCCGGCGGCGTGACGGCAGACAAGGGCCGCAGCGAAGAAGGCCAGTGCAACATTGACCTGGGTGAAGATGACATGGAGTTTGGCGAGGACATCAATTTCAGCGAGGATGACATCGAGGCCGTGAACATCCCAGAAAGTCTCCCACCCAGTCGTCGAAACAGCGCCAGCGACCCCCCTCTGCCCAGGTGCTACCAGTGCAAAGCAGCGAAAGTGATCTTCCTCATCATTTTCTCCTACGTGCTGTCTCTGGGGCCCTACTGCTTCCTAGCCGTCCTGGCCGTGTGGGTGGATGTCGAAACCAAGGTGCCCCAGTGGGTGATCACCATAATAATCTGGCTTTTCTTCCTGCAGTGCTGCATCCACCCCTACATCTATGGCTACATGCACAAGACCATCAAGAAGGAGATCCAGGATATGCTGAAGAAGGTCTTTCGCAAGGAAAAGCCCCCAAAGGAAGACAGCCACCCAGACCTGCCGGGAACAGAAGCCGGCACAGAGGGTGGGACCGAAGGCAAGACTGTCCCTTCTCATGATTCTGCCATTTTGCCTTGAAGCTAGCTCGAAGGTAAAGCCTGAACCCTGCGCCGTGCAGAAACAGGAGCAGCTTTGTTTTTCGTGGACTGCCCCCCCCATCCCAGTAATGCCAACCCACGCCATTTCAGGCAAAGGCCTTGCACACCTCCTTCTCACCGCAAGATAGATAAACAGAGGGAAGAGGTAGGAACTGGAGTTTTCCCTTAGAAATGTGCCCGCAACGCATGGACTTGAGGATTCTGACTGAAATTACACCCCCCCTCCAAATTATTAGGCTCGAAATTTATTAAAGCAACAAGGGCTATCCACTTTGGACCTGTGTCTGTCTCCCCAGAGCTACAGCGTTGTTGGCTTCTGCTCTGAGGAAAAAGGAAGATGATGCCTGTGAACTTAAGGACTTTTAGGCCCTCAGGTCAAGAGATTATGGGTAAGGGCTACAGCCCATGTTCAACCGAAAGAAAAGCAGCGGACCAAATCATTCACGGAGCCCAAGAAGAAGAACCCGACTGACTGACCAATGAGTCAAGTTCTAAACTGAAGAGACCACAGTCTGGTGTAAAGACTATTATGGGAAAAAAGAGACTATTATGGAAACTAAGGCAAAGGGCATCATGTAGTTAAAATACCAAGAGGGTTTCTAGATCCTCGAAAGGGATCCAGAAAAGCAGAAGAGGATATTAGGGCATGTTTGGAATGGGAAGGTAGTCCAAGGGAAAAGTTCGAGAAATAACACACATCCATGAGGCTGGGGCTGGGACCAGGTCATTCCATGCAAATGGAAAATTGTCAGTTGACACTAAAACTATTTTCTGTCTCCTATTCGAGTAATAGTGAGACAGAAAGCATGCCACCATTTTACAATTTTCCCTTTGTGATTGAATTGGGATGCTCGTAAGAATCCTCCAAATAGGCCTTTTTGGTCAAACAGTATTTCCAGAAAAAAAAAAAAGGTGAGCAGGAGTGGCCAAGTTTACAAAACTCACACTGCCAATCAAGAGTGATGTGCCCATTAGAAATCTCTTTTGTGTCCACAGGATCATAGACGAGACACATAACCTCCACGTGGGGAGAGAGTAAGGCAGGCTAAACATTTTCCTTTCTGTGGCTCTCCCTAAAGCCTTTAAGCTCCCTACAGATGTGGAAGAGAAATACAGGAGAGTCAGAAATAGAGACGGTGGTTTCACAATGCCGGGCAAGCATCTGACCTATTTCAAACAATCCTAAACGAAAGCGTTCAGGTCACACATATCCTAAGTATCGCTACCCAAATACATTGCTTTGGGAAAGACTTTACAAAGCCTAAATTATCCCCAGGGTTAACACAGAGGAAGGTTCTTTCACATCTCAAACCCTGAAATCATTTTGGGTGATGAGCTTCTCAAGTGGGAGAGGTAGACAGCAGTGTGTGCGGGCTATGAATAAGTCTGCGTGGAAACTTGGGATCGCCACGTTCAGAATTTAGGGAAGGAGATGTTATAGATGCAGACAGTACTGAGCTGGCCTGTTGACTCAGTGTGTCCGTGAAAATCGTGTCAATTCCACCCTCCCTACACTGTGTGGTAATTCAGACAAGACATGTGGGCTACAGTTTCTCCTTGCACTGTCATTTATTTTTCTACTAAAGTGTATAAAGCGAATTAATAGTCATAAATTTATTATACCAATTTATTGCCAAACTCTTATAGTGACCTGTCCTCAAAGGCTACCTGGGTGGAGAAATGGCCCGTGTGTCCAGGCCTCTTATGGAGGGAGGGGTATCACCTTGAAGGTCTGTCATGGTCATAACAGTTCCAAGTGGCAAGATCCTGTCCTTTGAGTAGAAATGCTTACCTGGGTAGGAAACAGGATTTCAAACACATGTGTCTCCAAATATTTTGTTGAAACTGAACTTCTTGTTTTATTTTTTAAAGCTCAACCCCTTCAGAGTGTATCAGAGAAAATTGTTTGCCAAAATCCCAAATCAAAATGGAACCAGAACCTGTCTGAGTGTGGTAAGTTCACCTAACAGCACACACAACATTCTCCGGTGTACCACGACTCACCAACTTCCTTTATAAAAATTTCCTCTTTTCCCCGTTTTAGTCATTGTCTGTTCTTAGAGCAAATTGGATTTTTCAAAGGTGAAACCCTTTTGAAAATAGGAGACTGGGAAAGAGGACCTTTGAATTAAGAGCAGTCTGCTTTGCTGACATTTTCTGCTTAATGAACAATAGGGCCTCTAGTTAGCTCAAGATAGCAAGTGCTTCAAATTTTGTGCTATTTTGAATAAAACACTATCAACTTAATGAGGTTTTACTGAACATACTGTTTTGTCATTTAAAAATCTGAAAGCACACAAAAAAGTCATCATTAGCCTCACGGAGCCTCATGCGCAATAGCTTTCCCTAAATGTTTTTAAAGGATGTGTTCTTTTGCCAAGGCCACTTCATATGTGCAGTAAAAATCCCATTAAAATCCAGGGGCCAGACAAACCAGACTTTGAAATGATGTGATTTCCAATTTAATGATTTCCTTATTTAAAAATAATAAAGCATCTAGTTTGCCAAGGAGTCGCAGGTGCTTTCACTGACACACAATTTCAAAAAGCTTGGAAGTCAGTAATAAGGAGCGAGCCTTGGGCTTCTATGGCTTCTGTGATTCGAGGGTCCATCTTCTCGAAGACACCACAAACAGCAGCTCCCTGCCTACCTCTTGCCATCAGGCCCCTGCCTCCACCTGTCTCACAACCCCTCCCCTTGTCCCACTGGTCTGTCCCCTGTCCCCTCCCCGCCCCCTCCCACACCCAGAGCTGACAGATCCAAAGGAGCCTGGGGGCCCATGGAAGCAGGGAAGGAGAGAAGTGAAAGGTAGGAGTGACAGAAGGGTATTTTTCTGTCTCCTCCCCAATTCCAATCCAATTTAGAGATGACGGGATATCAACCTCAAATTTCTTATCGAAAAAGCACCCAATACAACCCATCTTTGGGGACATATTCAATCCTATAGATACTGTCCACCGACTGCAGCAGAAAAAAAAAAACACTAAAAAAACTTTTACCTATAAAATTATAAGGTGCCTAACATTGCCTTATTTTATACATAATTAGCCAATTAAGCTAGATAGTTACTTCACAAGATTTTTTTCCTACTACCTTGAAGAATAATTTATAAAATTAAATTAGGCGTTCTTTCTCAGACTTTGCCAAAATGCTCTTAAAAATGTCTGAAATACACCATTTGGAAGGGAAGAATTATGCATCATCTGGTAATTGGAACTTTCCAAAATAAAACCCTCAGAGGTTGTTGGGATGAAACACAGAGAATAACAATTTAAACTACTGGACTGCTTCTTTCTCCCACAACTGCCCTCCCCCATGTTCTGAGGAAAAGAAAAAAAAAAAAGCATTTGCCCCTGATAATGTTTTTTTTTTTCTTTTTTTGCTGTGTTTCTCTTTAAGACAAACCCCATGCTGTCAGGAGAGGCTTCTCTAAGCAAAATGTCTTTTCCTTCTAGAGCAGACAAAAGATAAAACGAACAGTTGGCTGCCAGCCAGTTACCAAGATAAGGAGAGAAAATCTGGTCAGTCATGGCTTTTAACCCTCTAGCTCTTTAGTTCTGTCCTTCTTGTCTTCTATGGGCTGGACAGGTGCTCTTGACCCCCCTCGGAGCCCCTCCCAGCTCAGGCAGGAGGAGACGGAAGCAGTGAGCTGCAGACCACAGACCATAGCCTAAAACTCAAAAAGAAAAGTAGCCCTGGTCGTAAATTCTTTCCAGTTACTTACAAACGGTCTCTTCCTCTATGGCAAATGCCCAGCTTGCTCTCAGCAGTCTTCTGCTAAAAGCAACAAGATAGGCTGGAGGGAGAAGTAGGAAAGCTACAATCCACAGAACTTGACCACTGATTGCCACTTCACTGGCAAGTTCACTGCTCTTTGGTAAGTAGAAAGAGAATCCTCAAGGTAAATGAAGGTTGCCAGTAGGAGTCGAATTTTCCCATCATTGTTCTTCGATCTCAAAGTACACATAACAAGAGGAAACCACGTAATTTCTACACTCATGAGAGGCTTGCGATATTTGAGGACTCATTACCGGATCTCCCTTGTTCCAACCGGCAGATGAAAACAAGATTGGTTTTAGTTTGGTGCTTTAAGGTTGAGTGGATTCCCCCCCCCACCCCCACCCCCTGCTTCATCTGTTCCAACTTTAATGTTAAAAAAAATTTTGATATTTTGGTCTATTTCAGTGGTATATTCCTTTCTGTGGTAGTTCTAAATGTAAGCTGTACCTGTATATAAAACACCAGTGTTCTTGGAGATACGGTGCTAGATATTAGAGTGTATGTGTTTGTAGATAGGGTCATCCTCAACAATGGGTAATTCGTACATGTAAAGTTAATACAATGCATGCCGAATTTTACGTGTGACCCACACCTTGGTCAGCTTCTGAAGTAGAACATAGTACATTCGTTTTTCAAATTTCATTTTTAAAGTGTATACTACAGGCTGTAAAAGATGGCTCCAAGGTGGGGGCGGCAGGTACAGGTGCCTTTCATTCAGTAAATCCCTGGTGATCTCTGACAGGAAAGAACTTATTCTGGGACAACTGATCATTAGTGTGAATTAATCATCTTGGCTGAAGCCCTCACTGGCAGTTCTCCACCACATGCTTGGCACTGGTTTACCTGTTGTCCATTAGGCGAATGTACAAAGAGCACAGACCCCAGGAGAGGCTATTGGAGTCCTGTTGGCAGGATTAAAAAAAAAAAAAAACACCATGCTCTCAAGACCCAACCAGTAGGTGACAGGACATGCATTTAGCAGATCTATATTGTGCCCATCCCTCCCCTCTTAGAACACCACCCAAACCCAGAAAAAGGCTGTTCTGGATTTTTCCTTTGATCAGCTGCCTGAGAGATGAGCTAGAACTGGATGGGTAAATGGAGGAGTGGGTGTTGAGAATATTACAATCGCATATCAACGGCATTTGCATCAGACAAAAAAGAGAGAACTATGAGTTTATTATATTTTAAGAATAAAAATATGAAAACAAAAGACCATGTATATATGTATATCCTCATTGAGTAATTTCTAAACCTGCCTTTAAAACCAAATTTTATGTGCTGCTTGGAGACTGAAAACCACAGAAAGATGCATTCAGTTGAGAACAGTTCTATTCAATTCAATTTAAGATTTTCCTTTTCCTTTGAAAAAAAAAATTTGTGATTTAAAAGTGCCTTTTCAAAGGACTGCCACATTACCATACTGAGGCCAAGTTCCCATTGGCACAACTTACCTTCCGGTGCACAAGAGGGGTGGGTTTTATCCTCCTGCCCCAGCAAGAAGAGAAACCCCTTCACACCCCAATCAAATTCATAAACCAATACTGTTATAAGGGGCCAGTAGTCTCAGACATTCTGCCCAAGGACAAGGTTTCACATATTGGTTGGTTTTAATTGGATCCTTTCTAAAATGGTTACAACGCATTTTTTGCTGAAAAGGAATAATGGACTCCTGCTTGGGGAAGGCAGAGAGATTGATGTCTGTGGCTTAATTAAATATTATTAAGTAGTGTTTGTGTTTCTTAAATAGGTGCTGTTAATCTGTCCTTGGTATTCTTCTTAAATATGCTAAATAAAGTCTAATTTTAATGTGCGTATCTGGTTATTATGCGGAGATCGGTGGGAAAACAGCAAGAAGGACACACCATGAGGTCTCCATGCCTTCTCTCTTGCTGGAAGAGACGAGACAGGATAAGCTAGCTGTATTACATGTTAGGCTGGGACATATGGGCCCCAGATTTCACATTGTGCCGGCCCAATACAAGAAACACGCAACAGGTTGAGGGAGCCATCCTGATGGGCTTGCTGGAATAGGGGCTTGGGCCTCAGTCGTCTATGAATAAAAGGGATTTCAAAGCGACAGTAGGGTGGGCAGAGCAGAAAAAGGGCCAGGTGGTTTGTGGGGTTCCCAAATGCCAGCCTTCATTCCCAAGGCAGGGAGGTTTGACCAGAGGAGAGGGTAAGGAATAGCCTTCATTTTTAGGCAACAATACTGCCCAGCACCCAGGTCACCCCCCACTGGGCTCCTGCCCTTGCTGTCCCTCTACTGAGGACCAGGACACCTCCCTTGGCACAACCCCGTCTCAGCCACCTCACCTCAGCCCCAACTCACCAGGGTTTACAGAACAGTGGGGCGGATGCATGTTCGCTCGAGCCCCGGAGTGAGAAAGTTATACCTTGAACACCTACTGACATATGTACACACAGGACTCAGACAAGATAGTCCAATATGTCTAAAAAGCCCACCAGTTCCTCTGTGGCTGACATGCTTGACCTAGTCGTAGCTCTCCTGTCTTCTCATCACCAGCAGTTCAAGGAACTGCACACCTCGTGCTTCCCAAGTGGCATTCACGACCCACACTCAGAGGTTCGGGGAGCTGTTCATCTCTGTTTCAATCAAAGTCAAGGGCTCCTCCCCAGTTTTCACTCCAAAATCAAGCTAAATTCTGACTTACACATTATATTTCAAATGTTCAAAGATGGCTGCCATGAGATCTGTATGCAGCTAGAGAAATAAATTTGCCCTTCTATTTCTTTTTAATACTTACTATTGAAGTATAGATCACCTACAATGATATATGAGTTTCAGGTGGACGACACAGCGATTCAACAATTCTGTAGGTTTACTCACTGCTCACCGCGACAGGTACGGTCACCACCGGTCACCATACAACATTATTACAATACGACCGCATTCTCTATGCTGCACTTTCCTCTCCCTCACTTACTTATCACTGGCACTTTGTACTTCTTAATCCCCTTCACCTATTTCACCCATCCCCCCCACCCCTCTCCCAACTGGCCACCACCCATCTGTCTTCCTTACCTATGAATCCATTTGTTCCTTTTGTTTTTTTAAATTCTACATGAGTGAAATCACATGATACGTGTCTTTCTCTGTCTAGTTCACTTAGCATAAAACCCTCAAGGTCCAGTCATGTGTCACAAATGGCAAGAGTTCATTCTTTTTTTTTTAAGATTTTATATATCTGACAGAGAGAGAGCACAAGGAGGCAGAGAGGGAGGTGGGGGGGGGATGCAGACTCCCCACTGGGCAGAGAGCCCAGGACCCTGAGATCATGACCTGAGCCCAAGGCAGAGGCTTAACCCACTGAGCCACCCAGGTGCTCCAAGAGCTCATTCTTTTAACAAATTTGCCTTTCAAGAAATCTACTACCATCAATGCTAGTAGGAGGGCTTGTGAGCTTGGATAAAACTCCCCAGCAGCCAAACCGATGGGAAGAGTCCTGGAAGCTCACTATAACACTGCTTAGTTCAAAGCATTCAGGGGAGAATGGAACTGGTTCCAACGAATCTCAGAACTGCGGTTACTCCCCTCAGGCAGGGCCTAGGGGTCGGCCTAATTCTGACACTGAGTGGGAAAAGGTGGAGAGGATCTGAAAATTCTAGTCTAGAGACACCTTTGACCTTCTATAGCCACTCCCTCTCTCACCAATCAGCTCCAGGCCCCCCAGGCCTATTTGCCTGGGGTCTGAGCCTTCAACATTCAGTACAGACAAAGGCATCCTACTAGCTGGGGAATTACCTTCCTCCTTGAGGCAACTAGTCAACTTCCATCACCTCTCCCCTCCTTCAAAATGCAACTCTCTACACCCCATCCCTCCCCATCCCAATCTCCCCTTCATTAACAACATGGCTTCTTTGATCCACACACACACTGACAAGTGTTCCTCAGCTTAAGACTTTAAGCATGTTCATGAATTGAAGCTTGTGCATATCTAATTTTCAAACATTTTCCTCCACAAGGCCAATATTTATCAACACAACATATTGCAGAAAATACACGATTTTCATGATTGCTTTCCCAAAATTGAGAACTCGGAGAATATTTTGTCATATGAATTCCTGGCATTTGGGGAGTTAAGATACCTGACTATTGCCTAGTCAAAGCAAATAAATCCCAGAAAATTGGCTCCAAATATTTTTTATCTACACACAGTTAAGTCAAACTTGAACATTGTCAACCTCCAAATGACAGCAAACAGAAAAAGACAACCAATAACCAGCAATGTGCAGATTTAATTTACGAATAAGAGAGCAGTACCTGGTATTTCATAAACTCGATATACTAAACCAACGTTCAGGGAGCACCTGCGTGGCTCAGCTGGTTCAGCATCTGCTTTCAGCTCAGGTCTTGATCCCAGGGTCCTGGGATGGAGCACAGCCTCGGGCTCCCTGCTCAGAGGGGAGTCTGCTTCTCCCTCTGCCTCCCACCCCCATTCATGCTCTCTTGCTCTCTCAAATAAATAAAAGCTTAAAAAATAAAAAACAAAACAAAAAACAGATGTGCTTTGTTAAAATGGTCATCCAGGGGCACCTGACTGGCTCAGTCAGGAGAGCAAGTGACTCTTGATCTCAGAGTTGTGAGTTCAAACCCCATGGTGGACCTAGAGCTTCCTTTAAAAAGTAAACAAAATAGGGGCATGGAATCTTGGTTTCGGTTAAGCATGGACTCTTGGTTTCAGCTCAGGGTCCTGGGATCAAGCCCCACATCAGGCTCCATGCCCAGTGGGGAGTCTGCTTAAGATTCCCTCTCCCTTTCCCTCTTCCCTGCTCTCTCTCTCTCTCTCTCTCTCTCTAAAATAAATAAATAGGGGCGCCTGGGTGGCTCAATGGGTTAAGCCTCTGCCTTTGGCTCAGGTCATGATCTCGGGATCCTGGGATCGAGTCCCACGTCAGGCTCTCTGCTTGGTGGGGAGCCTGCTTCCTCCTCTCTCTCTCTCTGCCTGCCTCTCTGCTTGCTTGGTCTCTCTCTGTCAAATAAATAAATAAAATCTTAAAAAAATAAAATAAAATAAATAAGCCTCGCAAAAATAAATAAATACATAAATAAAATAAAACTGTTATCCAAATACAAGGGTTGAATAGTCTGTACAATCCACTTAAGTTAGAAAAATTCACATTTTACCTAAGATTTATTTGACAAAAGTTCTGATCTATAAACGAAATGAAGAAGAAAAGGAAAAAAAATTCATCTGAAAAGGCTGTGTGCTCAGCTTTCATTTTGTAAAGAAATGTGCCTCCCTTTGCTCTGATTGCTTTCAATTAAACCTTTTTATGGTATCTTTTCAGGACAACCTGACTTAGAATAAACCTATTTCCAAACCAACCTGTTTTTTCCACATAATCAGTATTTTGTGTCATATAAAATGAAGCCAGACAATGAGATTTTTAAGTGATATATATTTAAAATGTGTAGTAGGAAGCATAGACGTACATCTCTATAGATGTTCATACTGGTACAGATGGATATATTCAAAAGCGACGCTGATGAACCTGAAGGACGTTGAGGGACATTCTTTAATCCACTTTCACCACACTGTAGATTTTAGTAATAAACCAGAAACAAGAAAAAAATCCAATTGTCCCTGAAACAAAATGAAAAAGATCCTTGTTTACCAGACACTCTAGCAAATCAAAGCAGTTTTCTCAAAAATGCAAAGCATGTCAGTTTGGAGGTGAACTACTGATTCTCTAAATCTCAAGACTCATACATTATCAAATAAAAAATCACCAGACTCTCTTGCTGAGCCAAAAGTATGAGCAGCAGGGCCAGAGGCAGCCACCTGCAACAGGGTGTGAGAATCCATCTGATTGAACGCTGCAGGTCTCGAGTCAAAGCAAAAAAAAAAAAAAAAAAAAAAAGAGTAGCTTAAGTTCTCTATTTCAAAAAGGATACAAAGAGGTCCAAGGCTAGTTTCTAGTATAATAAGCTTTGTATAACTTGCATCAATTTAGAAAATGTAAATAATGGTTATCACTTGATGTAACAAAAATGGCAATAATCTATTTACTTTCCTGCATACTCAGTACATAAATAAGTTTTATAAATCAAAGTTTTGTCTTACTATACTTCAGAAATATCCCACTTCTGGAGATTTATCTTAAAGAAATGACCCCATGGAGATGAAGAGGAGAAGGGAGTTGGGGGGAATCGGATGGGGAGACGGACCATGAGAGACTGTGGGTGCTGAGAAACAATCTGACGGTTTTGGAGGGGCGGGGGGTGGGAGGTTGGGGGAACCAGGTGGTGGGTATCAAAGAGGGCACGGATTGCATGGAGCACTGGGTGTGGTACATAAACAATCAATTCTGGAACACTGAAAATAAATTTTAAAAAAAATAAAATTTAAAAATAAATAAATAAATAAATAAATAAAACCTCAAAAAAAGGAAGAAAGAAAAGAAATGACCCCATGGGGTGCATGGGTGGCTCAGTGGGTTAAGCATCTACCTTCGGCTCAGGTCATGGTCTCAAGTCCTGGGATCGAATCCTACATTGGGCTTCCTGCTCAGTGGGAAGCCTCCTTCTCCCTCTCCCGCTGTACCCTCTCCCCCAGCTTGTGCTCTCTCTTTCTCTCAAATAATAAATAAAATCTTAAAAAAAGAAATGACCCCATAGAAGAAAAAAATTACATGCAAAAATGATGTTCATAATACTCTGATTCATAATATTGAAAAATTACAAACAAACCAAATGCACCCCCGATAGGTGACTTAGCTAAATGATGGACTAAGTCCTCAATAAAACAAGATAGTCATCAAAAATGACAAATTTAGGGTGCCTGGGTGGCTCAGTGGGTTAAGCCGCTGCCTTTGGCTCAGGTCATGATCTCAGGGTCCTGGGATCGAGTCCCGCATCGGGCTCTCTGCTCAGCAGGGAGCCTGCTTCCTTCTCTCTCTCTCTCTCTGCCTGCCTCTCAGTGTACTTGTGATTTCTCTCTGTCAAATAAATAAATAAAATCTTTAAAAAAAAATAAAAAAAAATGACAAATTTAAAGACTATACAGGAGCATGGAGCAGTCTTTATATAATACAGTGTTAGGTAAGTCAGACCATAACTCACCAGCATGAACCCTGTGTACACTTAAACCCATGGACTAGACAGAGCAGTTCTGGGCAAATGTTTGTTTGACATAGGGTTTCATTGAGGTTCATGTTATAAAAACAATTCTCAGATGATATTAAGGTTCAATGACTCAAAGAAAACTCTAATAAAACTCTTTTCCAGATCCTACAATCTAATGGGGCCCCTGAAGACAATTCAATCATCTAGGAAAACATGTTAATCACAGAAAGCTGCAGGCAGGGTTTGCTTCCTTTTTCTTTGCCAGTTTCCAAGCTCAGAGTAACTTCCCATCCAATATACCATCATGCTCCCCCCACACACACCCTTCAAAGCTCCTTCTCAGAAGAGTGACATAAATCTACTCTGTTGGTAACTATCTGTTTAGAGGCCTTCCTTCTCCAGACTATAGCTGTGAGGTTTACTCGGAGCTGTACCCCCAGTGCTTAGCCCGGGGCTGGGCACACTGTAGGCACCTAACAGACATTATACAGAACTGTTTGGATGAACGGCGTAGCAACGTAAGCTCCCGAGCATGGAAATCTCTCTCCCTTTATACGAAGTTTTGTTCACTGCTAAAGCCCTGGCCTCCAGGGCTGGTGCCTGACACACAGTAGGTATTCGATACATGCTTGAATGAATGGTGAGAATTCAGAGAGGACAACACAGAGAAAGTCCTCCAAGTTGGACTCAGAGGCATCTGAGGATGAGAGACAGGTATCGCAGACAGAGCGAGAAGTACCCATAAAGGCTTGGAACAATTAAACCTCAACAGTAGTAAGGAACAGTGAGAACCCCAGCAGAAAGACTGGGACGTTAAGGGTGTTTGATCAAAGACCGAAGGGAACACTGGGATGTGTCTGGTTGGCTCTGTCCAAAGAGCACATGACTCTTGATCTCAGGGTTATTGGTTCAAGGCCCACGTTGGGTGTAGAGATGACTTAACAATAAATAAATAAACTAAGAATACTCTTGAAAATATTCAAAGGAGGAGCTCCTAGGTGGCTCAGTGGGTTAAAGCCTCTGCTTTCGGCTCAGGTTGTGGTCCCAGGGTCCTGGGATGGAGCCCTGTGTCGGGCTCCCTGCTCAGCAGGGAGCCTGCTCCCCCTCTCTCTCTGCCTGCCTCTCCACCTACTTGTGATCTCTGTCAAATAAATAAATAAAATCTTTTTAAAAAGTAAGATTGACAAAATTCAAATAGTCACAAAATACAGAAGTACAAAGCCTAAAGGGAACAGATACATGATAAACATTGAGAAATCAAGGGGCACCTGGGTGGCTCAGTGGGTTAAGCCTCTGCCTTTGGCTCAGGTCATGATCCCAGGGTCCTGGGATTGAGCCCCGCATCAGTCTCTCTGCTCAGCGGGGAGCCTGCTTCCCCCTCTCTCTGCCTGCATCTCTGCCTACTTGTGATCTCTGTCTGTCAAATAAATAAATAAAATCTTTAAAAAAAAGAAAATATTCAAAGGAAAAAACAGAATTAAGGGAAGAGTAAAGAAAGCATATAGTAGAAAAGACCGCAAAAGTGGTAAGAGCCAGAGAGTAAATCCTAAGTTAAGAAGCTGGGATTTGATTAGGCAGGGAACTGGGAGCCAGTGAAGATACATAAGCCAGAGAAGAAGATGACCAAATTTCCATTTCATGCCAATGACAACAACGATGGTAACAACGATGAGGTTGATACCCGTTGTTTACTAACTTCTTATATGCATGGCTCTGGCTTAAGCGCTTACACATGGGATCAGATTGAGTCGAAGTCTCTGAGGTAAGTACTAGGATTTTCCCCCATTCTATAAGGAAACACAGGCTCAGAGAGTCTGTGGACTTGCCTTACAAAACACAGCCAATGAGCAGTACAGCCGGGACTCAAAGCCAAGTCTGCCCGATTGCTCTAAGATAGGGAGATCAATAACGGGCAGAGGTGAACACGAACTGCTTTGTGCAGAAAGACCTCAGAGAATGAGCATCCGTTGGACAGGAAAAGCTTGGGGTGTAGGCAGTAGAAATCAACTCAGGTATGAGACACCAGAGAATGTAAGCTACACCACACAAGAACGCCAGAGAACGCAGACTTTGCTTACCCCTGGGGAAAGGAACATTACCTTTCTCAATATTTCAGCACGATACTCAGGACTAGCACGATACTCAGGGCTCCCAGAGGGCCCAGAGTTAGAGTAGGTGTGTAACTACCTCCACTGGGAAAAACAGCAGGAGCTCCAGGTTTTCCGTATCCTCAAAAACAGAGAGGACACCGTCCCGCTCATTCCTACAGCACCTGGTGTGTGGATCCATAAATGTAAATCGAGACCAAAATGAGCCGGGCTTGAAGTATGAAGTTATTCCCCAGGAAAAACTGGAAGACTGTGCCTCTATTTTTTGAAAGAAAGGTCAAAAGGGTATGAGAAAGACTTGAGCTAATTCTGTTTCCATCATCATATTCTCCAGGGCAATACTGTGTCATCTTAGATGCACCGATCTTAGCTCCCCCAATTAGAGAAGTCCCCTTGATCAAACAGAGGACCACAGAGAAGATTCCACAGGCCTTCTCTGGCTGTTGGCTTGGCCTCAGCTCAAGGAAAGCGCCTCTCTGTTGAGGAGGACATGGAGAGTTGTAGTTAAGAGAATGAGCTTTGGAGTCAGACCAGCCTGGGTTGGACTGAGTCAGAGAGCCAACACTTAACTAACAGAGTGACTTCAAGCAAGTCACTTAATCTCCCTGGCCTCAGTTTCCTCATCCGTACAATGGGAGTAATATGACCTAACAGCTCATGATAGCTACACAATTAGGTGAAAATCAAGTGAGATAAATACATGCAAATAGTTGGCACATAGTCAACTCAACAGAAAACAAGTGGTATTAGATCTAGGATTCCGTATTCCCCATTAACACATTGCCAAGCCCATGGAAGCTTAATAACTATTTGTTGGATGGTTAAGTTAGCATTAATACATTTTATCTCTTTTTGATCTTTTGGCCTTTAGAACTGAAATTTTTTTTAGATTTTTTAAAATTTATTTATTTGACAGAGAGAGCACATGCACAAGCAGGGGGAGCAGCGGGCAGAGGGGGAGAGAGAAGCAGGCTCCCCGCTGAGCAGGGAGCCCAAGGCAGGGCTTGATCCCAGCACCCTGGGATCATGACCTGAGCCGAGGCAGATGCTTAACTGATCGAGCCACCCAGGTGCCCCAGAACTGAAATTTTTAATAAGGCAGGGACAAGTCGGTATAGTAAAACACGAAAGGCCCACTATAGCTAGTATTTGTGTGTTGAGGTAACTGGACTTTTCCTTCAGTGTATCCCTACACTGTGTGAGAACATGGATTCTTCACTTTAATTTAGTGATAAAATATTCACTTCACTTTAATTTAGTGATAAAATACTACATAGTAGACATTCTCAAAACATAGTGAGCTTCATTTGGTTCTTTTAATGAATAAAAATATATTCAAAGCACAGACCCTGAGTGAGAGAGCCACCAGAAAAGCACTCTGCCCTTGCCTAATACTTCTTCTGGGTCTTAAAAACTCCTGGGACCAAACTGGCTTCAGTCCTTGCACAGTGACTGGTGATTTAGAGTCTCCGATTCTAAACAATATCTTGATTCTTGAGACAATCAAAACTGTATTTTGAAAATAGCACTAACTCTGAAGTAAAAGTGAGGTTCGAAAATAGCTCAGTCTAGACCAGGGTTTCTTAACAGTGGCACCACTGACGTTTGGGGCCCGATAATTCTTTGTTGTAGAAGGCTGTCCTGCGTGTAGTAGGATGGTCAGCAGAACTCCTAGCCTCTACCCACTAGATGTCTCCAGCACTCTTCCAGTCATGACAATTAAGAATGGTTCCACGTACTGTTAAATGTTCCCTAGGGAGCAAATTCACCCCTGGGTTGAGAAACACTGCTCTAGAATAATAGATTGTGGCTGAATAATGGACCTTGGCTACATACAGACATTTTTCATGGCTTGCCTAAAATATACATCATCATGTAAAAGATGTCATTCATTACCCAACAGCAATGCCAAGGTTTATATTAGGTTAGAAATGTCAGTATTATAATAGAAGATAGTACTTTAGACTTTTAGAGAAGGAATCTTAAGTGTTAGATTTTAATTGGTTATTGTGAGTTTATGTCCTTCCTTTCAAAATAAAACTACACTATTTCTTTTTTTTTAAACTACACTATTTCAATTCATTTTCTTTTTTTTTAAGATTTTTATTTATTTGATAGAGAGAGATCACAAGTAGGCAGAGAGGCAGGCAGAGAGAGAGGGGGAAGCAGGCTCCCTGCCGAGCAGAGAGCCCGGATGTGGGGCTCCATCCCAAGACCCTGAGATCATGACCTGAGCTGAAGACAGAGGCTTAAACCACTGAGCCACCCAGGTGCCCCTTCAATTCATTTTCTTTTTTTTTTTAAAGATTTTTATTTATTTATTTGACAGAGAGAGATCACAAGTAGACAGAGAGGCAGGCAGAGAGAGAGAGGGAAGCAGGCTCCCCGCCGAGCAGAGAGCCCGATGCGGGACTCGATCCCAGGACCCTGAGATCATGACCTGAGCTGAAGGCAGCAGCTTAACCCACTGAGCCACCCAGGCACCCCTCAATTCATTTTCTTAAGACTTTAACTCACTTAGGGAACCCGGCTGCTTCAGTCAGCATGTGACTCTTGATCTTGGGGTTGTAAGTTCAAGTAGAGATTACTTAAAAATAAAAAATTTTTTAAAGACTTTAACTCGGGCGCCTGGGTGGCTCAGCGGGTTAAGCCTCTGCCTTGGGCTCAGGTCATGATCTGGGGGTCCTGGATCGAGCCCTGCATCAGGCTCTCTGCTCAGTGGGGAGCCTGCTTCCCCCTCTCTCTGCCTGCCTCTATGCCTACCTGTGATTTCTCTCTGTGTGTGTCAAATAAATTAAAATCTTTTTTTAAAAAAGACTTTAACCCATTTGATATCTAAAACAAAACTTGATGCAAATAAAAAATCACTAACTATCCTCCAATCAAAACTAAGTATCCGTAAGTGAGCATCCATTAGAAATCAGAGGCAAACAATCGAATTAGAAGAGAGCAAAGTCTACACATCTGTAAGCAAAGACTTAGCTTCCTTTTTAACTAGCTTAACCAGGTGATAAGCTAGTCTTTAAAAACCAGTTAGGCTGGGCTGCGTGGGTGGCTCAGTGGGTCAAAGCCTCTGCCTTTGGCTCAGGTCATGATCCCAGCATCCTGGGATCGAGCCCCGCATCAGGCTCTCTGCTCAGCAGGGAGCCTGCTTCCCCTTCTCTCTGCCTGCTCTCTGCCCACTTGTGATCTCTCTCTGTCAAATAAATAAATAAAATCTTAAAAAAAAAACAGGATTTGGGGCAAGTCACCAACACATAACTGAAATTTATTATCTTAGTCTACACAATACAAGGTTTCCATCCTGGTACCCTTGGATGATATTGTTGATATATTGTGGCTTATCTTCCCTCTCACTGTCACTTGAAGCCTACTTCGACATGCTGTTTATACAACTGTAAGTGTGCCACCAACTGAAAACTGGGTAGAGGAACACCAGCCACAATGCACATCACTTCCTTTTCCTCAAAAAATGAGTGGAAGAGGGGCGCCTGGGCGGCTCAGAGGGTTAAGCCTCTGCCTTCGGCTCAGGTCATGATCTCAGGGTCCTAGGATAGAGACCCACATTGGGCTCTCTGCTCAGCGGGGAGCCTGCTTCCCCCTCTCTCTGTCTGCCTCTCTGCCTACTTGTGATCTCTCTCTCTCTGTCAAATAAAATCTTAAAAAATAATGAGTGGAAGAAAACAATGGGATGCCATTTTAGACATATCATGTTAACAAAAAGGAAAACCACTGCTTAAGTTTTGTTTTGTTTTTTTCAAAAAGTATACTCAATGCCAGCCAAGGTTGTGGAGGAACCAATACACTATGTTAATGACAGAAAAGTGTAAAGAACCATAAACATATTCATGCTTTTTGACACTGCTATCCTATTTCACAGACTACCTTAAGGAAATAAGTCAAAACAGAAAAAAACAAGTTCAATGGACAAGAAACAGGTAATCTGCTCACTAGCTTAAGCAGTCTCACAAACGATAAATATAAAGGATTCATATTTGAATATGGATTAATATTCATATTCATATTCATATTCCATAGTTGGGGCACCGGCCTGGCTCAGTCAGAAGGGCACGGGACTCTTGATCTTGGGGTTGCAAGTTCAAGCCCCATGTTGGGTGTAGAGATTCCTTAAATAAATTTTTTTAAGTAAATAAAAATAAAAGATTTGTAGCAACATGGAAATATAATTAGTATGTGAATAATCTTCTCTACAGTCACAATACTCAATATTGAAAGATGACAGCTGTGAAGTCTTATCTCTCTGCTGCAATGACACAGAAGAATCCGAATAGCAAAGACAATGTGGTGACCACAAGGAAGAGCTTTGGATGAATGCATAATTATTCTAAATGAGTGTGAAACTCCTTGGCATTTTAAGCATGAGTGGATATTGCTAATTTTCCAGTTGCCATTTAAAAAAAAACCCTCTCGGAAGCATTTGTCTACAGCAAGAAAGAGTAATCAGCAATTATTAACTGTACTTTTGTGTACATCCATATTCTCAAGACTAATGATTTAATTAAGGATGTCTTCCTCAAAAGTGAAACAACATGAACATAGGCCATAAGCCTTACTTCCCGCGGTGAACCTCAAAATATAATGATGATGACAAAATAAAAGGAACTCAACAGAAAAAATATATATAATGATGAACTGTAAAGAGATGCCATTTAAGGGTCTATAAGCAGACAAGGCTTCTTAAAGAAGAGTTCTAGAGAATAGATGCCAAAAACACACATCATGGGATGCCTGGGTAGCTCAGTCAGCTGAGTGTCCAACTCTTGATTTTGGCTCAGGTCATGATCTCAGGGTTGTGGGTTCGAGCCCCCCCACCCCATACCACTGGGCTCTGCACACAGCGGGGAGTTCAGTTCTCCATTCCACCCACCCACCCCCTCCCCACCACGCTCGGTCTCTCTAAAATAAATAAATCCATCAAAGATGGAAAGAAATTAAAATGAGTCAGTCTTGGGGAAAGGAAGCACTACACTCACTGGAGTTGGCATGTTGAGTTGGTAGTGCCAGTGTGACATGCAAATGCTCAGAATCTAACTGCCTAGAAGTTACAGCTTGAGATACAGACTTAGGAGCTGTCAGCACTGGGGACATAGACGAAGCCATGGGACTGAATGAGCTCTGAAAGGGAGAGGGTACAAAGAGAGGACTGGAATGCTGAAGACTGAACCCTGCATAGAGGCTAGAGGTAGGTGACAGGAAGAGGAAGGCAAAAGAAGGTCCAGAGCAGTACAAGGAGAATGATACAAATCACACTGAGAGAGTTTCACAGAATAGGTGCTGATTAGTTAGCTGCAGAAACTAAGGAGGGTGAAAGCTAGGGAAAGGCCATTAGATCTGGCAAGGGATCATTGGGAACCTTCAAGAGACAGTATTCAGGCACACCTGGGCAGTTCAGTCGGTTGAGTGTCTGCCTTTGGCTCAGGTCATGATCATGTGGTCCTAGGATTAAGCCCCACATTGGGATCCTTGCTCAGGGGGGCCTGCTTCTCCCTCTCCCTCTGATGCACCCCTGCTGCTTGTGCCCTCTCACTCCCTCTCAAATAAATAAATAAAATCTTTTTTTAAAATCTTAGTATTAAAAAAAAGAATCAGTATTCAGTGGAGTGTGACCAAAGTGACGACAAGTGATGGAGCCAACCAAGGGGAGAAGATTTCTGTCAGCAGTGTGACCATTCAGCGTTCCATCTACCTTCTGAAGGAAGCTGTTGTCATACAAGACTCCCAGGAAAAAAGCAACCTGAGTCAAAGTGCTAGGTATTGAAGAAAACAGAAGCCTGAAATTACTGTGTGAGACAAATCCAACTGCACAGCACCCAAATATAAAAGCCAGTCAGTCACTGAGGGGGAAATCCAAAACAAAAGACACAAGGGGTAGAGACAACGTCTACACACAGCATCATGGGGGAACTTCACCAATACTGAGGAAAAGAGAGCAGACATAAAAGAGTACATCCTGTAGGATTCCACTTATGCACAATTCACAAACCGGCCAAATTAACCCATGATGCTAGGAGTTAGGGGAGCAGCTCCCTTTGGGGAAGGCGAGTAGAGAGAAGTGGCTCCCGGGGCACTGATTGTGTACCATTCACTGACACCAGTGCCAGTTACAAAAGTGCGTTTACTTGGCGATAACTCACTGAGCTGTGCGTGCATGTTGTGTGCACTTCTCTGTATGCGTATTTCAAATGAGAAGTTAGAAAAACCGCAAAACACATGAGGATCCTGGTTAGACCAGGATGGTGAGATGTCATCAGGCCCTCAGTTTTATCTAGAACATCTGGTGGCTGAGATATGAGAGGAATCCTGCACAGTCTTCTTTGACCTGAGGAGATGAGGCTGGTAGGTCATAGGTAATACAGTATTAAACAGGGAGCCACCACCAACATGCCTTGGTTTCTCAGATAACAGACTTGTCTTAAGGCTTTGATTTCTGACACATTTCCACAGTTTACGTATTTGTTGAACCTGACAGAGACAATACTTGAAATTTGTCCAAGTGACCTACATAAGTCATACAACTTCAGAGAAGAACCAGAACTTAAAAGTGAGGCAGGTAGAAGGGCGCCTGACTGGCTCAGTTGGAGGAGCTTGCGATTCTTCTTGATCTCAGGGTCGTGAGTTCAAGCTCCATGTCAGGTATGAAGATGACTCAAAAGTAAAATCTTAAAAAAAAAAAAAAAGTGAGGCAGATGGAATGGAACACTGCCTCGCTCGTCCTGAAAGGGTCTCCAAGCTCTCAACTTCATTATATCTCTAAATGGATCATTTTATAAACCACTCCATGTTGCCACCTACATCAAGCATTAATCTAAACAAGAGTTGCCATCACGTCTTGGACTCAAATAACAACCCCAAATGAGGAATCCTGAGAAGTATACATCTTGTCCCTCGTATCTAATTGCTCAAATGACTACACATTCATTTAATCTATTTTTGCTAATTTAAAAGTTATTCAAGCCAGTTAACGTTTATGCTCGGAGGCCATTCAAAGGTGATTACACATAACCCTTTCTGTACTTTGGAACACATCCCTACTGCTTAAAAACATTCACCAGGGACAACCTTGAAGCTAAGTACATAAGGTCCCTCCAGTTCCCCAGGCTTTGCAATCTTTTATCCCCAAAGCATAAAAACAAACGTGATGACTTTGTTCCCTATTCCTTCCATTAATTGTTAATTGATGCTTATTACATTATGGCTACCTCCAGGTCTCTTCAGAGAGTCTGAAAGGCATGAAGTAGTTCTGTGGTTACCTGTAAAAAGGAAGAAGATCAGGACGATGACCATTGTGTACCCAAAGTATAAAATGCTGCTTGCAAAGCCCGTGATCTGAAGTTTGGAGAAGAAGTAATGAACTGCATAAATGAAAAGGTAAACAGCTGTGAAACTGCTGGTAAAAAAGGCTCTCCACCACCAACGATAATCCTGCAAAAAGAAATAGAAAAAAATAACTTTTTAGGTGAAATCTAACTATAAATGAGTTAGCAATTATTGTCATAAAATAGGCTCCATTAGATTACGGAGTAAGAGAAATAAAAGGGAAACTTCCATAAGAAGTTCAACGTGAAGGGTGCTGGGTGGCTCAGTTAGTTAAGAGACTGCCTTCAGCTGAGGTCATGATCCTGGGGTCCTGGGATGGAGAACTGGTTCTCTGCTCAGCGGGGAGCCTGCTTTTCCCCTCTCCCTCTGCCTGCTCCTCCCGCTGCTTGTGCTCTCTGTCTCAAATAAATTAATTTTTTAAATTCTTTTTTTAAAAAAAAGAAATTCAATGTGGTATACACTATCTGACTAATGTAGCTCTGCTTGGGGTGCCTTAACTTGTATAAACTCCTTGTTTCCAGGGAGACCACGTGTGCCTTCAGGGTCTGCACTTGTAATGCACACGTCTTTTCTATCAGGATGCTGCCTCAGCCTTGGAAGGCTTTTCCGGTCAGCTTCAATTTACTGGCCAGAGCTGCCTCGGGCTAGGTGGGAAACTGTTAGTATAGAACTTCAGATTGAGTTATACAGCGAATTCGATTTGTTTTACCCTACTGAAGCTGGGATCCACGGAGGCATGACGGAGGTCAATACGCAGGTTCTGCGTATTCTGCGGGCTCCTGCTGATGCTAATTTTACTCTAAGGGGTGGGTAGAGCCTGCAGACTCTTATCTCAAGGTTGAATTCAAGCCCCACATTGGGTGTAGAGTCTACTTTAAAAAGAAAAAAAGGAAAGAATTTTACTGGAAAGTCACTATGGTCGGGGCTAAGGGGATCTACAGTGCAGAAAAGAGTTAACATAGCAGGTTTGAAGTTACTATCTTTAGAAGGGCCCACTTGCAAATTTGGCCTTAGCTTACATCTGGGAATTTGGCATTTAATCATTTCCTGATGATAAGACTGGTTTGCTATACCTAGACTATACAAACAATGTGATTGATGATGAGCACTTACTTTCCTTTTGGGAGTCTGGAATTTTTGTAGTTGCTAGGCAGAGAGAGGTTGCCTGTGTGATTAGCTCCTAATGAAGACTTTGGATGCGGAGTCTCCAATGGGCTTCCCTGAGCACAAACACTGCATATCTATTACTATATTTTTTGCTGCCCGAGAAAGAAGCACAATTGATGTATTCTCTTATGGAAAAGAGAAAGCATGGGAAGACTGAATGTGGATTTCTCCAGGCTCTACCTGTGTCTTTTCCCCTTGCCGATCCTGTTGTGTATCCTTCGGCTACAGTGGGCCGTAGCCATGTGTACATCTATATGCTGAGCCCCGTGAGTCCTTCCACTGAACTGTCCAATATGTGGGTGGTCTTGGGAGCCTCCAAAACATTTTTTTTTCTTAAGTAGGCTCCAAACTCAGCGTGGAGCCCAATGCGGGGTTTGAACTCACGACCCTGGAGCTGAGATCAAGAACTGGATGTTTAACTGACTGAGCCACCTGGCACCCCATCTAAGAAATAGAAGTAGATACATGATATGTCTATGAAAATGCTCTCAGACATCAGGTACACGATTGTCATTCCCTAAACTCTCTATTGTCACCTTTAGAGAGTCACACCAAAACAAGAAGGATGTAGGGCATTTATGAAAATAATGTTCACTACCACCTTAATTATCCAGAATAACATCAGAAAAAAAATGGGGGTGGAGTGGGGTTAGCAGAACTATTTATGTCCATGGTAACCGAAAGGCAATGAAATGAAAATAAGAGAAAGGGCCTTTAGCAGCAACCTCAAACCCATAAAACACAATGCTGGCCTAAGTGGCGAAATTTTAATTGTTATTAAAATTGTTATTTAAAAAAACACTATTGAAGCAGATCTTTTATAGGTCTAAATATCAAATCAGTTCCCTATATTTTTCTATGTTAGCTGAATATTACATAGCAATTACAGTAACTAGCCAGAGAGAAATTGCATTCTGTTTAAATTTTCCATCAAAGTTGCATTAACTTGATCAAAATCAAAATGTGTCATCAGGAAAACAATATAAAACTGATGCCACATTCCTGAAACCATGCGGTTAACAGTTGTTTCAATTCCTTCCTCGACACAAGCTCCTCATTCCATTAACACGAGTTTGGGAAGCAGAAAATACATTCATTTCTTAGGTCTTTACCTCAGCACACAAATGGAAATAACACAGCAAAACTGTAGCTTCTGAACAGGTAATCAGGAGAATTATAAAGACCAAGAAAAGGAAGCCAAACATGAAGTACATCTGATGAGACCTGAAAATAAAAATGACAGCTTTAAAATTAACTTCGAGTACACAGAAAGCCCAATCCAAATCCAATACGAGAGATGGCCACACTTCTCGAACCTTAGCCATTCATTCCAAACCTTGATCTATCCATCCAGTATCCAAAAGAGACTTCCTGACCTGTGCGGCTTCTGAGTTCCCCCCGATCCTGTCCCGACGGGGTCACCCATAATTCCCTGCTCACGTAATTGAGACCCATCAGTATCTCTGTCATCTTCTTTATGCACACATTAAACCACGCTTTCTTTTTAGCAACGGAAGGTTGTAAGTGCCATAAATATCAGCGACGACGTTATATAACAGAAAACCACAGAATCAAATACGCTTTGCCTTTGAAGCTCTATTGATAGGCAGCCTCTCCCGATGGGACTTGCTAGCACAGCGCACATAATTCTATTAAATATATTTTCAGACATGCATCCTCTTAAAGCTCTGTGTGTGGACTCCATTTCTGCCAGACTTTGCAGGAACAAAGTCATTTCTTTCATTATGACAGAGCTGAGCTGACTAAATTGGGATGAGCAATTTTTAAGAGCCTCCTGAAGAAAAGAAACTGAGGAACCAATCAATACCCCATTTTACACTCTCCTGCAGAATGCATTCCCCGGGCACAAGGGCGAGGGACAGGGCTTGGGGAGAATCTTTTTTTTTTTTTTAAGATTTTATTTATTTATTTGACAGAGACCAGAAGTAGGCAGAGAGGCAGGCAGAGAGAGAGGAAGAAGCAGGCTCCCTGCTGAGCAGAGAGCCCAATGTGGGGCTTGAACCCAGGACCCTGGGATCATGACCTGAGCCGAAGGCAGAGGCTTTAATCCACTGAGCCACCAAGGCGTCCTGGGAGAATCATTTCGATAATGAACATATACACAGTTGTATACGGCAAGCACCCTCTGTTTCACTGAAATAAAACTTGTCTGAAGACTCTTCTAGTTTTCACTTGAAAATTATTTTCCCATCAAAAACATCTGGAAAATGCGGTTACTATAATCGATTTTACAGCAGGTTAAATATTTAGTTGCTGACAAGGTAACAGACTTTATTGCTTATCTTTTAAACAAATTTGGCACAATGCTGTTTAAAAGGTAAGCAATTAATGTGCATGATTAAGCCTAACTTTTGAGGACTTGAAAGCTGTGCCTGGAAGGTGGCTTTGGGACAAAAGCATTCTAAACACACACAGCTGGCTACTGCATTTGATTTGATCATGTGTTTGTCCCATCTCCAAAACTCCCTCCAGAGCGCCACCCCACTGACCAGCTCCTGAAACCAGAATGCAGTCAAAAATCAGGAATTAAGGAAAATAAAGGGACTTGGGAGAAGCTGAAGCTGTCGCACTTGCATCAGAGAGCTCAGATTCTTACTTAACATATCAAGATTCTTAAATCACGACAGATTCAAAGTAGCCAAGAGAAAGGGGAACACTGTAAGGAACAAGCATCCCAACATCAGAGATAACAGCTGACAGACAGGAAAGCAGAAAAATATTACTCACATACAGCTCAGTATAGATGAAGACCCAGAGTCAGTGGTCTTCAAGGTATTTTTAGCGGAGGAACTCTGAAATCTTGCATGGAAGGTCAGTACGGAAAAAAGAGATACATGGGAGCCACCTCTTCCCATGTTCAGACACCTCCTTCCAAGGGACACCCCCACCCCACCTCCTGCAAAGGCTCAAAGAAGTATTGTGGGAGCCAACTTCCTAAGTCATCGGGAAAGGCTTAAAAAGAGGTTATTACTTTTGTAAAAAAGGAAACTCGCATAGAAATTTCCATCAAAAAGTGTCTTTAAAAACTTGTGAATTAAGTCTTAATTCCCTAGGAAACTCCCCTGGGGTCAGATCGCCATTTCCTGGATACAAAAATGTGGGAGGGGGACAAATGAAGTTTTATCATACCAGAATTAAACCTCCTTGAAATACAGGAAAATTAACTGATCAACAATTAAGATTTTTTGAGATTATGAAGATATAATACTCACCACATACTGTTTAGAATGAAAAAGAGTTGAATAAAAATACAGCCAAAAGGTAAAATGCCACCGATTATGATGCCAAAAATAGGTTTAGTAAAGAAATTCTGCCGAGGAATGTGACGGGGAATCTGGTTTGTGTGAACTGGACACCTAAACTGCTCGAAAAGAAATTCAAGTGAAAATCAGAATAACATGAAACTGAAGTGAATTTATATACTTATAATCACATACTGAATCCTAAATTGGAACAGGTCAAGGAACACTGCAGAGGCTAGACCAACTCTGTGCAAGAGAAACATAATGCAAGCCATATATGCAATCTTAAAGCGTTTAGAAGCTGCATTTTAAAAAGTGGAAAGAAATAGGCAACATCATGGCGCCTGGGTGGCTCAGTCGGTTAAGCGTCTGCCTTTGGCTCAGGTCATGATCTCAGGGTCCTGGGATCGAGCCCTGCATTGGGCTCCCTGCTCAGTGGGGAGCCTGCTTCTCCCTCTTCCTCTGCCCTTCCTGTCCCTTGTACTCTCTCTCACTCTCTCAGAAAAATAAATTTAAAAAATTTTAAAAAGAAACAGGCAGAATCAATTTATGAATACATTTCATTTGACCTAACATAGCCAAATATTATCAGTTAAACTTGTCATCCATACAAAAATTACTAACTTGATGTTTTTTATTTTGTTGCTGTTGTTCTGTTTGAAATTCACTGTGTATTTTTTTTTAAGATTTTACTTATTTATTTGAAAGAGAGACAGTGAGAGAGAGCATGAGGGGGAGAAGATCAGAGGGAGAAGCAGACTCCCCGTGGAGCTGGGAGCCAGATGTGGGACTCATTCCCAGGACTCCAGGATTATGACCTGAGCTAAAGGCAGTTGCTTAACCAACTGAGCCACCAAGGCGCCCTCACTTTGTATTTTATACTTCCTTACAACACTTACCAGTTTGGAACTTGCCATATTTCAAGCACTCAAAAGTCATATGGGGTGGGGGGCGCCTAAGTGGCTCAGTGGGTTAAGCCTCTGCCTTTGGCTCAGGTCATGATCTTAGGGTCCTGGGATCGAGCCCCGCATCAGGCTCTCTTCTCCTTCCCTCTCTCTTTCTCTGCCTGCCTCTCTGCCTACTTGTAATCTCTGTCTGTCAAATAAATAAATAAAATCTTTAAAAAAGAAAAAAGTCATGTGGGGCTGGTGACCACCATACTAGAGAGCATGCAACTACATAATAAGAGACTTTTATCCTTTCTTATCACTTTCAAGGAAGAGATTAGACAAGATTTAGTTGTGATTATTCCAATATGAAGTATTTGATAACAAAAAGTCCTCTCAGAATGTATAGAAAAACCTGAAAGACTCCATCAAAAAATTGCTAGAACTACTACATGAATTCAGCAAAGTTGCAGGATATAAAATCAATGTACGGAAATCAGTTGCATTTCTATAGACCCATAATGAAGCAGCAGAAAAAGAAATCAAGGAATCAGTCCCATTTACAATTGCACCAAAAACAATGAGATACCTAGGAATAAACTTAACCAAAGAGGTAAAAGATCTCTACTCTGAAAACTATAGAATACTTATGAAGGAAACTGAAGAGGACACAAAGAAATGGAAAAACGTTCCATGCTCATGGAGTGGAAGAACACTGTTAATTGTCAATACTACCCAAAGCAGTCTATATTATCAAATGCAATCCCAAATCAAAAATGCAATCCCTATCAAAATACCAATGGCAGGGGTGCCCGGGTGGCTCAGTGGGTTAAGCCTCTGCCTTCAGCTCAGGTCATGATCTCAGGGTCCTAGGATCGAGCCCCGCATCAGGCTCTCTGCTCAGCAGGGAGCCTGCTTCCCCCCTCTCTCTGCCTGCCTCTCTGCCTACTTGTGTTCTGTCTCTCTCTATGTCAAATAAATAAATAAAATCTTTTTTAAATATACCAACAGCATTTCTCACAGACCTGGAAAAAACAATCCTAAAATTTGTATGGAACCACAAAAGACCCACATAACCAAAGCAATCCTGAAAAAAGAAAAGCAAAGCTGGAGGCATCATGATTCCGGACTTCCAAGTTACATTACAAAGCTGTAGTCATTGAGACAGTATGGTGCTGGCATACAGACACACAGATCAATGGAACAAAATAGAGAACCCAGAAATGGACTGTCCACTCCATGGTCAACTAATCCTCGACAAAGCAGGAAAGAATGTCCAATGGAGAAAAAGACAGTCTCTTCAACAAATGGTGTTGGGAAGACTGGGCAGCAACCTGCAGAAGAATGAACCTGGACTGCTTTCTGACACCATACACAAAAATAGATTCCAAATGGATGAAAGATCTACATGTGAGACAGGCAACCATCAGACCCTAGAAGAGAACACAGGCAGCAAACTCTTTGCTCAGCCATAGCAACTTCTTACTAGGCATGTTGCTGGAGGCAAGGGAAACAAAAGCAAAAATGAACTATCAAGACTCATCCAGATGAAAAGCTTCTGTGCAGCAAAGGAAACAAAACTAAAAGGCAGCCTGCAGAATGGCAGAAGATATTTGCAAATGGCATAGCTAATAAAGGGCTGGTATCCAAAATCTATAGAGGTCATCAAACTTAACATCCGAAAAACAAAAATCCAATTAAGAAATGGGCAGAAGACATGAACAGACATTTTTCCAAAGACATCCAGATGGCCAACAGACACATGAAAAAGTGCTCCACATCACTCATCATTGGAGAAATACAAATCAAAACCATAGTGAGATACCACCTCACACCATTCAGAACGACTAAAATGAAAAGACAGGAAACAACAGATGCTGGTGAAGATGCGGAGGAAGGGGAATCCTCTTGCACTGTTGGTGGGAATGCAAGCTGATGCAGCCACTCTGAAAAACTGTATGGAGGTTTCCGAAAAAAGTTAAAAATGGAACTACCCTACAACCCAGCAATTATACTACTAGGTATTTACCCAAAGGATCCAAAAATACAGATTCAAAGGGGCACATGCACCCTGATGTTTATAGCAGCAAAGTCCACAATAGCCAAACTATGGAAAGAGCCCAGATGTCCATTGACAGATGAATGGATAAAGAAGAGGTCATAGGTACATATACATATACATATACATATATATAACTATAGTAGATAGATAGATGTGGTATGTATATATACACACATATAGAGAGATGTAGTACACACACACACACACACAAAGTACACACACACACACACACACACACACACAGCATGGACTATTGCACAGCCATCAAAAAGAATGAAATCTTGCTACATGCAACCATGCGGTTAGAGCTAAAGGGTATTACACTAAGCAAAACAAGTCACTCAGAGAAAGACAAATACCATATGATCTCCCTCATATGTGGAATTTAAGAAACAAAGAGATGAGCATAGGTGAAGGGAAGAAAAAGAGAGAGGGAAGCGAACGGTGAGGCTCTTAATCGAGAGCAAACTGAGGGTTGTTAGAAGGAGGCGGGTGACGCACGGACCAGATGGGGATCAAGGGGGGCACTTGCTGTGGTGAGCACTGGGTGGTCTTCGTAAGGGATGAATCGATAAATCCTACTTCTGAAACCAATATTAAACTATATGGTAACTAACCAGAATTTAAATGAAATTTTGGACAAAAAAAAAAGAGAGAGAATTTCTCTTGAAATGTGTCAGTGCTTTTCAGGCGTCTTTCTTTTTTTCTGCTCTGTGTGGAACCAGCTCGTGTTTTGTCTTATCTGATTTCTCTCCTGCAAATGCACACCATATCTTTGTACAATCCTTTTGCAGGCTGGCCTCATTTAGTTTTTTGATATCCTGCTCCTTTACCCTATGCATGGAATAGGCTAACTTCAGATCTATAAACTGAATAGCTCCATTTTTCAGACTGTATCTTTGCTTTCTTCCCTCACTCCATAATCTTATTACTTTTCTGACTTTGTTAAAGTCAGCCTTCTAACAATATGTCCCTTTAATTTCATCTAACAGAGATAGACAGAAATATAAACAACCTATAAAATGGGAAGTACATTAAATAGTGTCTTTTGAAGTGTTACTGTGTTTCATTTTTTAAATTTTTTTAAATTTTTTATTCTAACATGATTATTCTTTGTAGTTTTTGCCAATGGTACATTTCACTTTCCATGAATAGTAATATACACTTTGAGGTATTATTGCAGACATTAGTCAATGGCCAAAAGCAGGATTTTACAAATTTACCTTTATCTTGCTTCCGAAGTATGCACCCAAAAATGTTAATGGTACAGAAATTCCAAACCACAGCGCAAGGATACCTATCAGGGTACCAAAGGAGATGGCAGCTGATGACCTTTCCACCCAAAGAATCAGGTTCATAAAGAACAGGTCGATGAAGACGACACTAGGGAGAAAAAAAAAAAAAATCAGGAAACAAGACACTTTCAGGAAAATGTTATAATTATACTTGATGTGAATGTCGGGAAATTCTTTTGGTGGGAAGGATAGAATAAATGACAAGGCAAAACCCTAGAAGAATATTATGCCTCACTGTGGAAACCCAGCCACTGAGCTGGGGCTTAACCTTAACACCATGTAACGAGCCAGCAGTTGAGTCCAACAAGCGTTGACTTAACACAAAAGCTTTCAATCAGTCACTCAAAATCAAGGGGTCAGCTGTGAATCTACTGGGTAAATCACCAGGCGAGCTACTGTCCCCCTGTGGGCTCCAGCCAAGCTTGGCCAAAGCTACAGGTGAGTCTGGGTATGGATGTGGGTGTTTCTGACACCCACATTATTTTAAGTTTTCTTAAAAGATGAGAATGCTACTATGCTTTTGAAAGGCTCATATGTGCTCCTGCCAGAGATGCATGTGATTTGAAGCCCTCCCAAATGACAACAAACCTTAGGTCTCATCACTTTCTGGCATCTTAATAAGGGATCCTGGTTTCCTACGATTTAACCATACTTCTTCAAATGTTTCTTAATACCTTTCTGCTCTAATGAATTTGTTCAGCCACAATACTCCTCTGCCAAATTTCCCAGCCTCTGAGAGATTCATTTCAGCTGCTATCATTCCATGGCCAGAAAAATTACTTCTCACTTGACAAATCATAACCTCCCTTCTTATACATAAACTCAATTAACCCGTCTCAACAATTTCCCTTTTGAAAGTACACTCTAGAATGTTAATATGTGTTTAACAATTCTGTAACTGCCCTTCAGTTTCAAGTTTTTATATTCTAAATAGCTCTTCCTTTGTTGATCTCTAATTATTTCTAGACCTTTTCATGGAATCTTAAACAGCAAAACTAAAAGGAAACTAAAGATGTCATCTGGGGTCATCTCCTACCTGAAACATTTATTCACATGTTCATCAAACATTTATTGAGTACCTGTGTGTTAGCCCCTGGAGTTCAGAGGTAAATAAAAACCCTTGCTCTGAAAAGCTTAGTCTGGTGGGAGAGAGAGATAAATAAATTACAATACAACATGGGATATACTATAGCAGATGACAAAGACAGAGCAGTAGGAACACAGAAGAAAAGAGTGACCAAAAATACTTTATAGCTCACAAAACAATTTCACAATCCATTAGTTCATTTACTTCTCTAAACGACTGTGACACAGGCATTACCAGGCAAGGAAACAGACAATCAGGAAGGTTGTAGGACTTCTCCCAAAGTCACTTACCTAATACCGAGGGCCTGATCGTAAGTGCTAGAATTCAGGCTTGCTTCTTTCTAATTGTAAAGTTTGGGTACATGCCCATCGAAGTAGGCTACCTTTTCCTTTTCCTACCTGCCACTTTTGGGGTTACATGAAAGAAAAGTATATGGTTGAAGAAGCTTACTTTCTTCAATTTCTTTTTTTTTTAAAGATTTTATTTATTTATTTGACAGAGATCAGAAGTAGGCGGAGAGGCAGGCAGAGAGAGATGGGGAAGCAGGCTCCCCACTGAGCAGAGAGCCCGATGCGGGGCTTGATCCCAGAACCTGAGATCATGATCTGAGCTGAAGGCAGAGGCTTTAACCCACTGAGCCACCCAGGCACCCTGTTTCTTCAATTTCTTTTAGGGAATGTCTATGTTCATTAGCCTGAATGCTTCTCCTTTTAAGTTAAAGCCGTTTTTATGGTGCCCATTTAAGGCACCATATGAGCTATTCGCACACTGATCCATTACGAGGCACTGAACTTCTCTCTCAGCCTACTACAGTCTAAGAAATGAGAACACCAGTACCTTACGATTCTCTCTCATATACCTAAGAGAGCCCTTGAACCACTTGAGGGAAATATGTCCTTTGTATCACACCTGGTTTATTACTTTAAAATTGCATTCAGTTCTACCAACAGAACAAGGAAACCGAATCTGTTTTGCATTTTTAAATTATTCATTTTATTCGATCATACAGTAGATATTTACTGAACACTTACTACATATAAGGCACTTGGTTACATGCTGTGAAAGATACAGAAATGATTAAGACATAGTAATCACCCTGGTGAGTTTTAGAATGCACAATGAGATAAGGCATATCACAAATAAGTCCAATCTAAGGAACACTGTGACAAGTGTTATAATAATGATAGTAGACGCGATATAATTCCAGAACATGGAAGTGGTAGCATTTCAGCGGGGACATAAAAAAAGAACAGGAGGGGCACCTGGGTGACTCAGTGGGTTAAGCCTCTGCCTTCGGCTCCGATCATGATCCCAGAGTCCTGGGATCGAGCCCCACATGAGGCTCTCTGCTCTGTGGGGAGCCTGCTTCCTCCCCTCTTTCTCTGCCTACCTCTCTGCCTACTTGTGATCTCTCTCTGTCAAATAAATAAGTAAAATCTTAAAAAAAAAAAAAAGAACAGGAATCTGGCATTGGAGGATTGGAAAGAAGTGATTAGAAAAAGAGGGAACAGCATGAGCAAAGGCATGATGGCAAAAGTCAAGAGTAACTAACAACCACAGCTACCATTTGTTGAGCACTCAGTATCTGCTAGGCACTCTTTCAAATCTGTCACACATCATCCCATTTAATCCTCACAGCAACCCTGAGGTAGATAACACCACGATCTGCATACTCCAGATGAGGAAAGCCAGGATTAGAGAGGTAAAACCACTTGCCCAACAGCCCATGATTAGCAAATATTAGTTGAAGCTCTTTTTCATCCAATTTAAAAGACAATAGCATAATGCGATCATTATAAATCCGTGTTGACGAGCATGCACAGTATTAAGATGTCATCTGTCTGGCAATAACAGCACATGGAAGGAAGGAGGGAAAGGTGCTACATAGGAGCAAATATTCCGTATAATATTGAAATTAAATTAATCCAAACCAGACTGGTGTAAATTGAGGCATTAACTGTAATCTGTAAGGTAACCACTAAGAAAATCATTCAAAAAAATAGTAAGAAATGACAAGGGAATAAAAATAGTACAGTAGAAAAATATCTATTTAACGCAACAGAAGGCCAAGATTTCAAAGAGAGGCCCAAACCCCTATGTTCATTCAGCAATATTCACAACGTGCGCAGGGCCTGGTAACTTGAAGGAGGCAGAACTGGGAAATGAACTGCTGTGTGTGTGTTGAGTGTAGGGTTGGTGTACAAGGGAGAGTGCCTGCGGGTGTGCGTGCACGTGCTCGGGTATGTGCGTGTACGTGCGTCTGTGTCTGTGTGTCTGACTCTAAAGTCTGTGCTTGTAGCTTCTATCAGTACCTCTCCCCTTTAATATACAGTTATGAGTTGTTGTTATTGTTGTTTATAATGAAATTATTTAAAAATTATCTAAAAATTAAAATAAAAAATTACTTTAAAATAATGAAATGAGGGGCGCCTGGGTGGCTCA
Source organism: Mustela erminea (assembly GCF_009829155.1). Taxonomy (NCBI): domain Eukaryota; kingdom Metazoa; phylum Chordata; class Mammalia; order Carnivora; family Mustelidae; genus Mustela; species Mustela erminea. Next base: position 115,125,979 of record NC_045635.1, on the reverse strand, counting down.
GTGGGTTAAAGCCTCTGCCTTCGGCTCAGGTCATGATCCCAGGGTCCTGGGATCGAGCCCCGCATCGGGCTCTCTGCTCAGCAGGGAGCTTGCTTCCTCCTCTCTCTGCCTGCCTCTCTGCCTACTTGTGATCTCTGTCTGTCAAATGGATAGATAAAATCTTTAAGAAAAAAAAAATGAGGGCGCCTGGGTGGCTCAGTGGGTTAAGCCGCTGCCTTCGGCTCAGGTCATGATCTCAGGGTCCTGGGATTGAGTCCCACATCGGGCTCTCTGCTCAGCAGGGAGCCTGCTTCCCTCTCTCTCTCTCTGCCTGCCTCTCCATCTACTTGTGATTTCTCTCTGTCAAATAAATAAATAAAATATTTAAAAAAAAAAAGAAATGATTTTTTTTAATTATAATGAAATTATTTTAAAATTTTTCTAAAAGGTGGGGCACCTGGGTGTGTCAGTCAGTTAAGCATCTCTCTTTTTTTTATTTTAAGATTTTATTTATTTGACAGAGAGAGACAGCGAGAGAGGGAACACAAGCAGGGGGAGCGGGAGAGGGAGAAGCAGGCTCCCCACTGAGCTGGGAGCCCGATGTGGGGCTCGATCCCAAGACTCTGGGATCATGACCTGAGCCAAAGGCAGACACTTAACAACTGAGCCACCCAGACGCCCCAAACATCTGAGTCTTGATATCAACTCAGGTCTTGATCTTAGGGCATGGAGCCTACTCAAAATAATAATAATAAAAGTAACAAAATAAAAATAGAAATAGGTAACAAATGCATACGGTATACGATGCAAAACTTTTTTTAAAAAAAGTGAAAAGTTGGGGCGCCTGGGTGGCTCAGTGGGTTAAAGCCTCTGCCTTCAGCTCAGGTCATGATCCCAGGGTCCTGGGATCGAGCCCCACATCTGGCTCTCTGCTCAGCAGGAAGCCTGCTTCCTCCTCTCTCTCTGCCTGCCTCTCTGCCTCCTTGTGATCTCTCTCTGTCAAATAAATAAATAAAATCTTTAAAAAAAAAAAGAGTGAAAAGTAAATCTGATATAGTCTCCTTCACACTCCTGCCCCCAGCCATCCAAAAACCCACCCAGGACACAACCACCATTATTTAAATTTGTTTTTCAATTTTCAATTTTTTTTTATTTTTACAGAACTATGGCTTCACACTGCATCGTGTCATAATCCACGTAAACCTGAGCCCCATGATTATGGATTTCTGGGCAAATTTTTGAATTTTTCTGTGTAAGAAATCCATCTCTTCAAAATGTTTTGAATCCCAATTTGCTCCCATAGAAAACATGGTGAAAACAGCTCATAGTGTGTTGCAAATGCTAATGCCTTTCAGACATTAATTGTTTAATTTGGCTAATCAAGCTTAGTGATACAGTATATTCTAATTCTTTTACATCTATTTCAATGATGTAACTTCTTTTTGCAGTAAGATGGGACATCTGTGTGATGAAAAATGGGCCATTATTATTCATCATGAGCCACGAAGCCAGAGATTTAGGGGCAATTTGTATTTATTTCCTCTATAGTACCTAGCATAATGCCTTAAATATAATAAAAACAAAAACAAAACAAAACCAAAAAGACCACAGTAAGTATGTTGAATGAGTAACTAAATAATGCAGAGAACAGTGAATGGCTTATTGACTGGCTCTCGCGTGTAATATCCCTTGTATTACAATCCAGTATAATGACTTCTGCACAATGGCACTTCGTCGCCAAATTTATTCAGTTTTGGATTCATTTGAGGCTCAAACTGGAAGCAACAGATATCTGAAGTATTGTCAAGGACATTGCTTTCTTACAGAAATGTAATAAAGCATTCACCTCAGAAAAGACCACCCATTCTTGTTCCCTTGAAAAGAGTTATAGGAAAAGCAGATGGCTCTATTCAAGGTGGGGGAGGGGAGCGGGAGGGCATTGTCTGTATTTTAAACCAGTTAAAAATTCTGAGGTTCCCGTATTTGATGTGCAAACTTGTAACATTCAAGCCTTTCAATGATCTAATCTTTTTCCCTGGAGTTTGAGAGAAACCAGCCACATGGAGAAGAATGATTATGGAGCTACAGAACCCATCACTGTATTGCATGACTTATTGTGTGACACTCAGTCACAGACCATTATTGAAGCATTTGCTCTCACTTTGTCACTATTCAGAATATAACGTAACTGAATTCACTATGTGTAACTTTCACTATTGGACCTCTTCTGCTATTGCGACATCCTCTTAGCATCACGGATGTGGAAACTTCGTAACAAGTAGAAATTAACGTACCATGTGACAATTAAGATATAATCCACTACTTTCTCCTTAAAAAAAAAAAAAAAAAGCTATCCTTCCTAACAGATCAAGGAAAGAATATTAGAAATGAAACGTGCTGTGGACTGCATTGTGTTCCCCCTCCATTCATTTGTTGACACCCTAATCCATAATGTAATGGTATTTGGAGGTGAGGCCTTTGGGAGGTGATGAAGCTTAGATGAGGTCACGACAGGAGGGCCCTCACGATGAGATAGGTGCCTTTAGGAGAAGAGACACCAGAGTTCGCCGTCTCTGCCTGCCATGTGAGGAAACACTGAGAAGGTGGTCGTCTACAAGCCAGAAGACAGCCCTCACCAGGACCCGACCCTGTTGGTGCCCTGATCTCTGACATGCCTGCCTCCAGAACTGTGAGAAATCAAATTTCTATTGTCTAAGCACCCCCCAACCCCCGTCTATGGTATTTTGTTATGGTAGCCCAGACTAAGTAAGGAAATGAAATGCAGGAAATAAAAGGAAAGGAATGAAAGGAAATAAAAGTGCCGGGCACCCGGGGGTCTGGCTTAGCCGGTGAAGTGTCTGCCTTCAGCTCAGGCCATAATCCCAGGGTCCTGAGATTGAGTCCCGGGTGGGGGGTTCTCTGCTCATCGGGGAGTCTGCTTCTCCCCCCTCCTCCCACTCATTCTCTCTCTCTCTCAAATAAATAAATAAAATATTTTTTAAAAAAGAATTCAACAGGGTGCCTGGGTGGCTCAGTGGGTTAAGCCGCTGCCTTCAGCTCAGGTCATGATCTCAGGGTCCTGGAATCGAGTCCCGCATCGGGCTCTCTGCTCAGCAGGGAGCCTGCTTCCCCCTCTCTCTCTGCCTGTCTCTCTACTTGTGATCTCTGTCTGTAAAATAAATAAATAAAATCTTTTTTAAAAAAAACAATTCAACAAAATGTGAAAGAAAGAAAGAGAGGGAGGGAGGAAGGAAGGGAGAAAGAAAGAAAGAAAGAGAGAGAGAGAGAAAGAAAGAAAGAAAGAAAGAAAGAAAGAAAGAAAGAAAGAGAAAAAGGAAGGAAGAAACCCAAAGTGGGTCAGCACTTCATCAGCGAGGTTCTGGGGGAAGAGCCCTGGACAGGATGCCGGGAGGACTTTCAGCCTGGGCTCTGTCACTAACTTCGCATGTGACCTCGAACACCTGCTCCCGAGCTTGGCCGCCAGTCTCCCGTCTCTATAATCAGGGGACGGAGGGAGCTACTAGCACCCACCCCGAGCAGCCACGCCTACTCCCCCTGGGACAAGGACCCTACCTGGGAGCGGCAGTCACTACTGATACCGCAAGAACCAGGTGAGACAGGAAGAAAGGATCAGGGAAGCCCGTGACAGGTGGTATGGAACGCGAGCTATATAACGAGATGCGCGTTTAGGAACTCCGCTTCCAGACCAAATCTCAAACTCGAACACAGCGGCACCAAAGCCGTCCCTCTGTCCTAGAGGGTACGATGTACAAAAAGATGAAAGGAATGCAGATACCACAGAGAGAATGCCAGCGTTACAGAGAGCACAGGGGTCTCTCATCTCCTGTCTCCTCATTATCGCGTACAGTGAATTTTTTCCAAGATGGAATCCAAGAAAGGGTATAATTGTGTAGAGAAAAAAGAACAAGCAATACTAACCCAGGACATAAGAGTGCCGTCAGCAGAAAATTTGTCTTCCAGTTAACACCTTTAAGTGCTGAGGAAGGAAAAGACAGAAATAGTTACTGTAGCAACTTATTTAGCCCAATTACAGCTACTTTATACCCAGGGCCCAATTACATTTTGGTAGGCCGGTTAAAATGCCCCATGCAATGTTTAAATGTTTTCTTTACGGCCTTTTAATTTCTACATTTAACACACCAACTAACCAGAATGATAACAGTTGCGATGCTTACTTTTATACATTCTGGCGGACACGTATCCGGCAGGGGTTCCCAGGAGGACCCATAACACGACGGCACAGGTCATTAAGGCCCCTCGATTGGCGGGGGACAGAAAACCAAAGCAGGCTAGAACTAAAGGTACAAAAAAGAAATATCAAAGCAGTGATGGTAACAGTCTCAGAGCCACACAATATTTTGTAATAAATTTAAGATCTGCTCATTAAGACCCATTATGTGTAACAGCACACAAGGAAATTCTGTGGTGTGAGTACTTAAATGACAGTGGGAACGACTGTTATTTACTTTGCTGATGACAATTTTTTTCTGAACGAAAAGGTGTGGTTTCTCAATACCGGGCAAATGAAGTCCGTTTCCAAGTGGGGTCTAGTCTTTAATCTCACTGTTGAAATCAAAATTAAACAAACTAACCCCCCGTTCCCTACTCCGGGATCACAACCTAAATGACAAATCATTTTTCCACACAAAAATTTCCTTCTACTTCCTTTTATTCAAGGTGAGGGATAAAAAAAACAAAAATCAAAGTGAGACTTAGTCTCAAGAAAATACAGCCTTAGGAGCTGAATTTTGAAATTATCACTGACATGTGAAACACCTAATAAGCTTTTTTTTTCCTTTTTAACAGCAGTTTTGTTTATAAAAATCACCACTCTGGCTATCAAAAACTGACAAGCTCCATATTCACTTTATAAATGAAGGCAGCCAGGGTTTGTCGGCTGTTGTAAGACTACTCAAGAAGCCGTTGCGTTTATACATTTAAAGACCAGTGCCTAGGCTTCCCGTAGCATTTCAAAATGCTAGTCGTTAGGGGCACCTGGGTGGCTCAGTGGGTTAAGCCTCTGCCTTCAGCTCGGGTCCTGGTCTCAGGGTCCTGGGATGGAGCCCCGCATCAGGCTCTGCTCAGCAGGGAGCCTGTTCCCCCCCCCCCCTGCCTGCCTCTCTGCCCACTTGTGATCTCTGTCAAATAAACAAATAAAATCTTTAAAAAAAATGCTAGTCGTTAATTATGAATTCTCTTAGTCCATGTTAAATATGCTTCTGCCCACATATTGATTTTCTTTCTTTCGTTCTTTCTTTCTTTCTTTCTTTCTTTCTTTTTAATTTGAGAGAGAGAATGAAGGGGAAAGAGAACATGACAAGTGGGGAGGGTCAGAGGGAGAAGCAGACTCTCCTCTGAGCAGAGAGCCCGACGCAGGACTCAACCCCAGGATTCCAGGATCATGACCTGAGCCAAAGGCAGTCACCCAACTAACTGAACCACCGAGGCCTCCAATACATGCTGATTTTCAAGAAAGCATTTATTTCTCAAAGCAAGTAATATGGGTATTAGATAGTACAATAAATTATTCAGAACTGAAGAAAGCCACGAAAGGTCCTTGACATAGGAACGTATTCAGAGTCCTATTCTTAATTTGCAAAGATGGAAATGTAAGTACTATAAAACACACGTTTTCTTAAAACATCAGGGTATCTTCAAAATCCTTTTGTGCACGTGGATCAAAATTTAACATACGTCAGCAGTTGACTAAGAATGTTTAAGGTGACACCAACTGATCTGAGTCTACTCACATAAGGTAATAAACGTCATAATCAAAACTTGTGTTCCTTGCCCCAGGAAAGCTGACAGCAGCATTCTGTTCCTTGGAGGTCTGAATACATCCCCATGAACGAGCTTCCAACCGAAGTCCTCCTGGATGCCTTCCTGCATGTGAGAAAGTCTTTGGTAAATGCACACTATAACCGAAAGTTACCAAAAATCTGAAGTTTACATGAAAATGAATTTTCCTCTAAAGACAGATTAATGTTGGGGCACCTGGGTGGCTCAGTGGGTTCAAGCCTCTGCCTTCGGCTTGGGTCATGATCCCAGGGTCCTGGGATCGAGCCCTGCATCGGGCTCTCTGCTCAGTAGGGAGCCTACTTCCCTTCCTCTCTCTCTGTCTGCCTCTCTGCCTACTTGTGATCTCTGTCAAATAAATAAATAAAATCTTTTAAAAAAAGACAGATTAATGGAAACCAGTAGCTCATTTTGGATACAGTGAGGTCTCTGGAAGGTTAGTGATCCTGCCATACAAGTAAATTGCTCCCTTACTTTAAGGTTTGCACTGGGCGGGGCGGGGGGGGGGTGTTCACTTATAAGGGCACACACCTGGCTTCATTTCATGAAGAAAGCAAAATCATTTAACACACAAAAGGAATTGAACCAATTTTATAGACATTGAAAATTCACCATACGCAAATGATGATAAGAGTCAAAACAGCATAAATGAGATGAAAACTAAATTTAACCTAAATGATAGCATTTTGCAATGTTTGGTACATTTATTTCTTGCTCCAAATTTATGAAAACCTTAAATAATAATATTCTGCAAGTTCAGAAACATACCAAAAGGAATGGAACCAGAGTTGATAACAAATATTTCTCTAATTAGCTTACTTGTGCTTTTTAAAAATCTATACAGCTCCATAATTTCTGATTTGGTCTAATAGGCAAAATGACTAGACATCAAAAATGTGCTGTATTCAAGGTATTATATACTCTAAGTACAGTATAACATTGACTACTGGGCAGTGTGGGCATTTAGATATGTGCTGAATCAAATATGTGCATTTTTACTTACAGAATTTGTCTGATTATATCTGATAATATCTCTATGGAGGGTTCTTAATAGAATCATAGCCACCATCCCAGACAAGAAGAGAGCAATAACGAAGGAATTCATAATACTAGAAAATTTAAGGAAGAACAAGAGAGAAGTTAGATCTCAAGGTCCTTAAACAGTGAAGAGAAAATGTGTGTACATATAAAAGAAAGACATGCAAATTATCGTTACAGTGATCAGCTTTCCAAGGTTAAACTTAGATCAAATGCTTAATGCATCAATATATAAACAAACTTAAAGCTCTACCATAAAAAGGCATTACAAATAAAGCAATAGAAGCAACACTATTCTTCAGGTGATTTTAGAATTTTTTTAAGAGTACATTCCCAGGGGCGCCTGGGTAGCTCAGTGGGTTAAGCCTCTGCCTTCAGCTCAGGTCATGATCCCCGGGTCCTGGGATCAAGCCCCACATCGGGCTCTCTGCTCCGCGGGGAGCCTGCTTCCACCTCCCCCTCTGCCTGCCTCTTTGCCTACTTGTGATCTCTGTCTGTCAAATAAATAAGTAAAATCTTTAAAAAAAAAAAAAAAAGAGTACATTCCCAAAAAGAAGCAAGGAGAAGTAAATAAGATCAATAACAGAAACTCAGTTCCAGAGCATAGAACTGAGAACGAAAGTTCAGGAATCAAGGTTGAACTAATGGCGGACCGACTTCTTCGCTGATAAACCAAGGTTGCAGTCTTTTTGTCATTCTGTGAGCTTCAGGTAATGACCCCATGGACGACTGACCTGCCAGCTCTTACTGTTACTAAAACTACAACTTGAAAATTATCCCCAAATCACAACCAGTACGTCTGCCATCCCACCACCCAGCCAAACCAGACACATCAACAGATTCCACCAGAATCTATGAAAAGACCATCACTGTTTTAGAAAGATGCCAATAAGGTGATGGATGTCTACGACTGCCTGAGAGGGGTGGGCAACACAGGTGAAGGGGGGCGGGAGGGCAGGCTTCCAGTCATGGAATGAGTAAGTCACAGGGATGGAAGGCGCAGCCTAGGGAATGTCCCGAATGGTATCGAAACGGCCCTGTATGGGGACAGATTGTATAGGGAGCATGGCAGAACATGTAGACTTGTCCAATCACAATGTCTTACACCTGAAACTCATATAACATTGCGTGTCAACTAGAATTTTGGATATAAATAAATAAATAAATAAATAAATAAATAAGCAAGCCAGCCAGCCAGCCCTGGGGATGAAAGGTACATCATAAGGAATATAGTCAATAATATTGTAATAACTGTATGTGGTGACAGATGGTAAGGACACCTATCACGGTAAGCATTTCGCAATGTACACGATTGTCAAATCGCCATGTTGTACACCTGAAACTAATAATATCGTCCGGCAGCTATACTTCAATTAAAAAGTTTTAAAATGATGACTGACTTCTAAAATGTCTGTTAAATGTTGTAAGTAAATTAGCTCATGACAGAAACTGAAGTACATTCCCTCATTATGCTATAAAGATCACTACTATTAGAGATTAGCCCCCACAGTGTATCCGGAGGCCCTTTGCTTTTACAATCATTTTGGAGAAACCATTCACCTAAATTTTATCTGAAGAGACTTCTGGGGGTGTAAGAAAATGGAACCTGGACATTTGCCCAAAGAAAATACTCAGTGGAAAAGCTATGATATGATCATAATAATGAAGATGAAAAGGAGGAGTGCGAGTGGGAAGAGAAGGAGGAACAAATCTAGAAAAATAGGAGTGGGGGATGCTGTTCTCACTTTTTTTAAGATTTATTTATTTAGAGAGAGAGAGAGAGAATGCATGCAGGGGGTAGGGGCAGAGGGAGAAGGAGAGAGAGAATCTCCAGCAGACCCCCACTGAGTATGGAGCCCAATGTGGGGCTCGATCTCACCACCCTGAGATCATGACCTGAGCTGAAACCAAGAGTCACTTACCAGCCGCACCACCCAGGTGCCCCGCTATTGTCACTTCAAAGGCAATGTCAATATTAGGAAAATCAGCACCTCAAAAGACCATACTCGGAATCACACCTTTCCTCACTTTCATTTTCACTTTGATAGTCTCCTTCCACCGCAAACTGAGCTAACACCCTACCCCTCCCTCAGGACTTTGCCACAGTCGTGCCCGATCATCGCGTTCTCAGCTGGTGTATCCCTCTGTCTCAGGCTGAAATTCTAACTCTGTGGCTTGGCCCTGTGGAAGATTCCTAAGGAATCAAGCACTTTCCCCGGAATCCCCTAGAACGTGGTAAGCTTCATGGGAGCGGAAGTCTGCGTGCCTCACTCACACTGTCTCAGAGCCCAGCAGAGTGCCCGGCCGCCTAAGAGAGACGAGGAAGAACTCCAGTGGAATGAGGGAGCTCACTTTTCCTCACACAGTCCTCTCCACTATCTGCCCTGCCGATAATTAAATCATAAATAATAAAGCTGCTCCTTCCCTTCGGCAGAAACATTCGTGTATTTAAGACACATCTTCCTTTCTTACTTTTTCTCTGTGTATGCGCAGAGGTGGGAGATAGGAAGGAGTGGAGAAACTAGCCAAACGTCACTCAAGATCATCTCTGGTAACAAAATAATTTTAAAAAAATAGGGCTGCCTGAGTGGCTCAGTTGGTTAAGCAACTGACTCTTATTTCAACTTAGGTCATGATCTCAGGGTTGTGGGATCGAGCCCAGCATCGGGCTCTGCGCTGGGCATGGAGCTTCTTTGGGACGCTCTTTCCCTCTGCTCCCTCACCCTTAAAAAAATAATGTATCAAAAAATATATATATAGGGGCACCTGGGTGGCTCAGCGGGTTAAAGCCTCTGCCTTCAGCTCAGGTCATGATCCCGGGGTCCTGGGATCAAGCCCCGCATCGGGCTCTCTGCTCAGCGGGGAGCCTGCTTCCTCCTCTCTCTCTGCCTGCCTCTCTGCCTCCTTGTGAGCTCTGTCTGTCAAATAAATAAATAAATATTTAAAAAAAAAATATATATATATATATGGATGTATAGGGGCGCTGGGTGACTCAGTCAGTTAAGCCTCTGACTCTCGATCTGGTCTCAGGCCATGATCTTGGGGTCCTGGGACTGAGCCCTGCATCAGGCCCCATGCTCAGTGGGGAGTCTGCCTGACATTCTCTCTCTCCCTCTCGCTTTGCCCCTCCCCTTGCTCTTGCTCTCTAAAATAAAATCTTATATATATATATATATATATATATATATATATATATGATACAAATAAATACTTACATCTCCCTCCCTTAAACTATGTATTCTTTGTGTCATAAACTACTTACATAGGGGCACCTGGCTGGCTCAGTTGGAGCAGCGTGAGATTTGATCTCAGGGTCATGAGTTCAAGCCCCACATTGGGGGTAGAGATGACCAAAAATAAATTAATTAATTAAAAAATAAAAATAAAGTACTTACCTAAACCACTGAATGTTGGTATGAGGCATGGACTCCAAAATATAATCCCATCTAGATGCCCACCTTATACTTCTGTTTTCCTAAAAAACAAAAATATATACTTACATGACCGAACTGTCACTGACCTTTTTCCTGGTTATAATCCTAAAACAGGCAGAAAGTTATTCTGCATGTACTTTCTCTATTTCTTTATTACTAAATTCGTGGAATAATGAGACGTAACCTGGCATTTTTATCTTACTTTTATTAACTGATACTCCTCTTCATTTCAGGAAGAGACTAGGAAGAAAGTAATCTTAGCTTGCCGCTATTCCCCAGAAGCCGCAACCTTTTTTAAAAAAACAAACTATCTAAGGTCTCCTGGATGGCTCAGTCGATTATGCGTCTGCCTTCACCTCAGGTCATGATCTCAGGGTTCTGGGATCGAGCCCTGAGTTGTGCTTCCCACTCAGCAGGGAGTCTGCTTGTCCCTCTGCCCCTCCCCCTACTTGAGCACGTTCTCTCTCTCTCAAATAAATAAAAATTAAACAAAAATAAAACAGACTATTCATTAACTTAAATTCATCTGTACATTCAATGTGGGGCTCGAACTCACAACCCCGAGATCAAGAGTCCCACCCACGCTCTTCCGACTGAGCCAGCCAGGCATCCCTACATTTTTTTTTTCATCCCTACATTTTTATACCTTGAGTATTTTGAGATGTAATGGCAACAAGTTTATAAAAAGATGTTTTGTTTTCAAATATTGTAATTTTCAACACTGAATAAACCACAAGAAAATACAATTACCAATCAAGCTGTTTCGGCTGATGTGTGATCAAACTCAAACTGTCAGTAGCTTTCTTACAAAATATCCCCAGTAGATGAAGATCTTAACTAGTAACCCCAATAAATGCTTACACCATTAATACAGAGTAATCACCCCTCAAATCAATAACATGCTCTCAGCAAAAGGAAAATGCTGGTACAAATTGATCAAGTAATGTCTGAAATGACTTATTTAAAATTGGGTGGTTGTAAGACAAAATCAGAGAGGGACAGAAGCCATAAAAGACTCAACTCTAGGAAACAAACTGAGGGTTCATGGAGGGGAGAGGGGTGCAGGAATGGGGTAACCAGGTGACAGGCATTAAGGAGGACATGGGATATAATGAGCCCTGGGGGTTCTAGAAGACTGATGAATCACTGACCTCTACCTCTGAAACTAGTAGTACATTATATGTTATTTACTTGAATTTAAGTTAAAAAAACTAAAATAAAATATGGGTGCCTGGGTGGCTCAGTTGTTAAGCGGCTGCCTTCAGCTCAGGTCATGATTCCAGGGTCCGGGGATCAAGTCCCCCATCCGGCTCCTTGCTGGATGGGAAGCCTGCTTCTTCCTCTCCCACTCCCCTTGCTTGTGTTCCCACTCTCTATCTCTGTCAAATAAATATAAATAAATAAATAAATAAATAAATAAATAAAATAAAACCTTTAAAATAAATAAAATAAAAGTGGGTTTTTGTTAGGTGTTTTTTTCTGAAGTTTAGAGTTGGGAGTATGGAGAAACTCAATGTGCATTGCTTTTTTTTTTTTTCACAAGTAGGCTCCAAGCCCAACATGGGGCTTGAACTCAACCTTGAGATCAAGAACTGATACTCGGAGCGCCTGGGTGGCTCAGTGGGTTAAAGCCTCTGCCTTTGGCTTGGGTCGTGATCCCAGAGTCCTGGGATGGAGCCCCGAATCGGGCTCTCTGCTCGGCGGGGAGCCTGCATCCCCCTCTCTCTCTCTCTCTCTGCCTGCCTCTCTGCCTACTTGTGATCTCTCTCTCTCTCTCTCTGTCAAATAAATAAATAAATAAAAATATTAAAAAAAAAAAAAAAACAATGGGCACCTAGCTTGTTTAGTTGGTAGAACATGCATGTGACTCCTGATCTCAGGGTTGTGAGTTCAAGCCCCAAACTGGGTGTGGAGCCTACTTAAAAAAATAAAAATTTTTAAAAATCCAAATGATAGATTTTAATTGGGGTTTGATTCAGCAGTGGATTTTAGTTAAAAGCTGATGACCAAACAGCTACTGACCCCCAAACTGTGTCGACAAATGTTTCAAGTAGTCATCATACATACATCACAAAGCCATCGTACATCTAAAAATGTTTTCCATCCAACATGGTTTTAATTGATTCCCATTGCTTACAGGGATAAGCCTTAGACATTTAAGTTTTGCACTCAGGGGTATGGAACTTTTTCCACACGTCAATGACTAAAAGAAATGTTACTGTATATTTACAAAAAGGGCAGCATCAGCTCAATCAGTTTAAAAAATAAAAATTTACTATGAAAACTGTTAAGAACCTTCCCTTTTAGGTCCATTTCCAAAGGACATTCAAATACTGCATTTCTGCAATGACTCTGCAGAAGCATTTCTTGGAAAATTGCTTACAAAGGATATATTTTAGAAAAAAGAAACGGCCATGGAAGTTTAAGCCTTATTCACAATGCATAACAGCTGTATTAAATTCTCTGAGTAGGTGCGCCTGGGTGGCTCAGTGGGTTAAAGCCTCTGCCTTCAGCTCAGGTCATGATCCCAGGATCCTGGGATCGAGCCCCGAATCGGGTTCTCTGCTCAGCAGGGAGCCTGCTTCCTCCTTCTCTCTCTCTGCCTGCCTCTCAGCCTACTTGTAATCTCTGCCTGTCAAATAAATAAATAAAATCTTAAAAAAAAAATTTCTGAGTAAAGAAAGAAACGTTCCAAAAAAAAAAAAAAAGCTGATGACCAGAAGATCGTGATTAACCAGTGACAAGGCAGGTTTACATCACATGCGACCTAATGTGCGACATCACTTCTGCCATGTAATCTCTGCCTAGAATGTGGCCTGAGCCTGTTCATAAAGAACCATCAGACATTAATGATCATCCTGCAGGTTGCCAAGTCCTGACTCTATAAAAATTTCAAGGATGTGGAAGACAGAGAAAGAACCAATCTGGATTGGAGATCACAAACTAAACAACACACACTCCTGGATAGGATCTCAAACCACAAAGAGAAAAAGTGACATTTTTGGCCAACTGGTGACATTTGAATGGACGGATGTGGACCAGATGGGAATGAGATACCGATGCAGATTCCTGATTTGGAATCACTATGCTAGTGGTACCCTATGCTAGTAGGAAAGTGATCTTGTTTGGGAGAAAGACTCTGTAGTGTTTGGGGGTGTTGGAACACCTAGATCTCCAAAGATTCAGAGAAAGACTAAGGCTAATGGACACACGAGGGTGAAGAATGCAACAAAATGAGTACAATGGCAACGATTGGGACATCTGATTAAAGGGACTACGGGAGTTCTTTGCATTGTTCTGACAATCTTTCTGTAGTCTGAAACTGTTTCAAGATAATCATTATTTAAAACCAATAAGGAGGGGTGCCTGGATGGCTTAGTCAGTTAAACATCTACCTTTGGCTCAGGTCATGATCCTGGGGTCCTGGCATCAAGTCCCGAATCAGGCTCCCTGCTCAGCAGGAAGCCTGCTTCCCCTTCTCCCTCTGCCTGCTGCTCCCCCTGCTTGTGCGTGCTCTGTCAAATAAATAAATGAATAAAATATTTTTAATAAATAAATAAAACTTATAAGGAGGGGTGCCTGGGTGGCTCAGTCGGTTAAGCGTCCGCCTTTGGCTTGGGTCATGATTTTAGGGTCCTAGGATTGAGCCTAGGCATCAGGCTCCCTGCTCGGCAGGGGGCCTGCTTCTCCCTCTTCCTCTGCCTACTGCTCCTCTTGGGCTTTCTCTCTTTCAAATGAATAAATAAAATCTTTTAAGAAAATAAATATTAAAATTAAAAAACCTATAAGGAAATCAGAATTCATAGACAAATCAAGGGAAGGGTTAAATATTCATTGCATGAAAGCATGTATCTAAGCCATTCTATTAAAATATTGTTTCTACAGTAAAATGTGACTTAATTTGTAAAAATTTGAATTACAGGCATCTTCTTCACCAGTCTATCCATTGCCTTAAGCATGTTAACTCATATCAAGTCTTTCAAAACAGACAAATATTTTAAAATATGAGCCAGGAAGTTTGGATTTTAAATACAAAGAGAGCTTGGAAAAATCTGCATTTGTTAAACCTGATAGTTTTGCACCCAACACTGCCATCTGCTGGAAATAACAGACCATAACACATATTACTCCTCCCTAAGAGTAAGAAACCATTTAAAAATCCTACAGCACATTTGAGAACAAAATGACAAAAGCAGACAGATAACTAAGTGGTGAAACCTATTTCCTTAATCCACAGAAAACTAATGAGTTATTCTGCTTCTTTCCATGCCAGAGTTTCAAAGAAAACATTCATGTTTTCTTAGACATAGCAAATTCCCCTAAAACAAGTCCTTAATGTTGTCTATACTGGAGACATAATAAGCCAAGTTGGAAACACACACACAGGACTTCTAGAGTCCTGACACAGTGTCCCATGATGGATCTCACTCAATAAATAATCAGGCAGGGGCTCCAAGAATCAAATGAGCAGACAACTAGGGCTTCTTCTAGTCCAGATGTTTTTCAACATGGGGAGCAGTACCCCCTAGGAGGTTAAATGAAAATGTGTATGGATATTTCCAGCGTTCTGCAGCAGAGAACGCCAGACTTCCTACAGGGCACTGGGAGACCAACACAGCAACAAATTGAGAAAAACTTCCAAAGTGCCACCCAATATGGTTTGAGGGAAAGACTGCTTATGATTATGATCTGTGGAAAGCTGAGGTGGTTCAGTCGGTTAAGTGTCTGCCTTTGGGGGTGGCTGGGTGGCTCAGTGGGTTAAAGCCTCTGCCTTCGGCTCAGGTCATGATCCCAGGGTCCTGGGATTGAGCCCTGCATCAGGCTCTCTCCTCAGCAGGGAGCCTGCTTCCTCCTCTCTCTCTGCCTTCCTCTCTGCCTACTTGTGATCTCTCTCTCTGTCAAATAAATAATTAAAATATTAAAAAAAAAAAAGTGTCTGCCTTCGGCTCAGGTCATGATCTCAGGGTCCTGGGGTCAAGTTCCCCATCAGGGTCTCTGCTCAGCGGGGAGCCTGCTTCTCCTTCTGCCTTCATCCCTCCTCCCGATCGTGCTCTATCTCAAATAAATAAAATCTTTAAAATTTTTTATTATTTTTTTAAAGGATTATGATCTGTGCCTAGAATCAAGTTCCATTTTACAGCTAAAGTACCTTTATGCATTTTTAATATACACTAACTTTTGGGGGGAGTGCAACTACCATGTAGTTGAGGGAAAACAGTATTATGTTTGGTTTTAAATTTTTTTTTAATTTTTTTTAAGATTTTATTTATTTATCAGAGAGAGGGCGAGAGAGCAAGCACAGCCAGACAGAATGACAGGCAGAGGCAGAGGGAGAAGCAGGCTCCCTGCCGAGCAAGGAGCCCGATATAGGACTCAATCCCAGGACGCTGGGATCATGACCTGAGCCGAAGGCAGCTGCTTAACCAACTGAGCCACCCAGGCGTCCCCGGTTTGAAACTTTTTATTTGACAGAGAGAGAGCACAAGCAGGTGGAGCAGCAGACAGAGGGATAAGCAGGCTCCCCGCTGAGCAGGGAGCAGGATGCGGGGCTTGATCCCAAGACCCTGGGATCATGACCTGAGCCAAAAGCAGCCGCGAAACTGACAAAGCCACCCAGATGTCCGTTAAAACTTTTTTTTTTTTAACATTTTTTTTTTTCTAGGTAATCTCTCAGCCCAATGTGGGGCTCAAACTCACAAGCCCAAGACTGAGAATAGTATATGCTACTGACTGAGCCGGCCAGGCGTCCCTGGTTTGCAACTTCACCGAAATTGATCAGCATTTCAGAGACTCCTGTCCTCATGTGGAAATATGAGCTATCAATGCACAGTATTCTCATCTTCATCTGCCTCCACGGCAATCACATTTATAGTGATTATACTCATTGGCACATGCATCTGACAAGCTGATATATGTACTGAATTACATGTTATTTTATTAGAAGTTATTTTCTTTTTGTTTATTTTATATTATAGCTAGGCTGTTATACTGATGTTTAATTGAAACTACGTGTATAGACAGGTTCCATCATTTAGTATCTATAAATATGAATTCACAGTAGTAAAGGGAGACCACAAAAACATTTGATATTAAAACAGGACATCAGGGGCACCTAAGTGGCTCAGTAGGTTGAGCATGTCCGACTCTTGGTGTCAGGTTGGGTCATGATCTCAGAGGTGGGGGACTGAGCCCCCACATGGATCTCCAAGCTCAGCACAGGGTCTGTTTGCCCCTCTCCCACCCCATCACTCACACCAGTGCTGTCTCTCTCAAATAAATAAAATCTTTTAAATAAATAAAAGAGGACATCAATGTGATAGGGTTGAGAACTACTGATCCGTTGTCAAGCCTCGCTTTTATTATGGGGAAACTAGAGTCCAGACAGGCAAATAAACTTCCTCAAAGTCCCAGGATGAGTTTGAGGCAAGAGAATGCCAAAATACCAAAATATTCCATTTCTCAATTCAGTTAGTGGCCCATGCTGCCTACAAATCAAGAATATATTTTGGAGGGGGTGCCTGGGTGGCAGTGTCGGTTAGGAATATATTTTGGAGGAAAAAAAGCAAAGCTAATAAGTAAATTAATGAATTAATTAAACCAAAAAAAAGGAAAGAAAAAGAAAAAAATGCTATAAATGTGGCCAGGGTCCCAGGTTAGCCCACAAATAAAGCTTATATAATTCACATAAATAGCTAAAAGTACTGGGATTAGAATGAAACAAAAAAAATTTGATTGGTGGTATAAAAACAGTAAGTTTCTGAAATAAAAGTACTGGGAATAAAAACACCTTAGCCTGGCACTCAAAGCCATTCAAAATCTGACCCATGTCTATCTTTCTGACCTTTCTACCAATACTATATAAACACTTAAAAGTCTAGAGTGTTAGACTGAATCTTTTTGGCCATTACAAACCAGCACCTAAATGCACTTAATGTCCTTTGATGATCGGATAAGCAACACTTTGTTTCAACTGGATGTTTGTTTGCTGTTCTCCGCATACACCATGCACAATCTTATCCAAAAAGCCTTACCCCACCTCCTCTCCAAATTTGTAAAATCTGGGTCTCTTAATTCAGTCCATTGGCCTTCCCACAATTCCTTGCACACCTCTGTCCCTTTCATCCAAATCACATGCAGCGTCCTTTGAAGCCCAGCTCAAGGCCCCTATCTTATAGTGTCCTCTTGGACAATTCACCCACAATAATTCTTTTTTTTTTTAAGATTTTATTTATTTACTTGACAGACAGAGATCACAAGTAGGCAGAGAGGCAGAGAGAGAGGAGGAAGCAGGCTCCCTGCTGAGCAGAGAGCCCAATGTGGGGCTCAATCCCAGGACCCTGGGATTATGACCTGAGCTGAAAGCAGAGGCTTTAACCCACTGATCCACCAGGCGCCCCGCCCACAATAATTCTTTACCATTTTAAGGTCACACCGTGTAGTTGAGAGGCTGTGTTAACAGCGTGGACTCTCTACTCTAGTCAAACTAATTTTGATTTATTAGCCTTTACAGCCATGACCTTGGGCAAGTGACTTTCCCTCTGTGAGTCTCAGTTTTATTTTCTATAAAATGGAGATTTAAAATAGTACCTGCTTTCAGAGGACTATTGTGAGAAATGAAGTTAGACTAAGTACTTCAAAAAATCCCCATGCCAGGCATACAATAGGCACTTGATAAATATTTGTCATCTAAATGGATGAATGAAAGGTCTTCGCTCTGATGTTAACTTTATGACCCATCCTTCAATGACTTCTGAACAAATTTGTCATATAAACTCCCAACCTTATACCCCTTTGGGAACATGAGTCATTTTCCGAAAACATAAAGTACACAAGATGTTTAATTTAATAACCAAAACCTCAGAATTTTTTTAACTAAAAATTGTATTGTCGGGGCACCTGGGTGGCTCGGTGAGTTAAAGCCTCGGCCTTCAGCTCAGGTCATGATCCCAGGGTCCTGGGATCGAGCCCCGCATCGGGCTCTCTGCTCAGCAGGGAGCCGGCTTCCCCCTCTCTCTCTCTGCCTGCCTCTCTGTCTACTTGTGATTTCTGTTTGTCAAATAAATAAATAAAATCTTTAAAAATAAATAAATAAAATAAAAATTGTATTGTCTCTGGACCTTTCTGTAGCCAGTAGCTGCCTAAGCAGGGGCTTAGGCCCACAGTCTCAGCCGATGACCATGGGCTCTGCTTGCAAACAACAGCTTGCAGGTGGCTCTACAGGAGATACAAGGAGGTCTAAGGCGATAGAGGGAGGCCAGGAGGAGGGAGGCCACAAGCCAGGTGGCCGAGGAGCCCCAGCTGCTGCATGGCTTGACATATGCATGAAGTTTGGCTTCCTGTCCATGTCCCCCAGCCCCACCTCTGTGTCCGGATTGTGCGTGCCCCTCCCCCGCTGACCCTGAGAAGGACTCTGTGTGCCAGAGGTACATGAAAGGCTTCCACCGTATGTACGAGGGTGAGACGGTGTGGTTTGCCCAACCAAGGGCCTGGAATCAATCCATGTCACAGGACCTGGTGGGATCTTCTGTACTGGGAGTGAGAAGCAGCAAAAAGAGGGAAAACAGGGGTGCCTGGGTGGCTCAGTGGGTTAAAGCCTCAGCCTTCAGCTCAGGTCATGGTCCCAGGGTCCTGGGATCCAGCCCCACATCGGGCTCTCTGCTCAGCGTGAGCCTGCTTCCCCCTCTCTCTCTGCCTGCCTCTCTGCCTACTTGTGATTTCTATCTGTCAAATAAATAAATAAATCTTTTAAAAATATATGTTAAAAAAAAAAGAGGGAAAACATGCAGAAGCATGGACCAAAGGGGAACTCCCAGGAAATGTGGAGGGTTAGATCTTTGCCAAGATGACAGCAACTTGTCAACTGTGGCTACTGAGCACCGGAAATGTGGCTGGTCCGAAGGGAGATGAGCTTTAAGTGTAACATATATGCTGGATTTCAAAGACTTGGTACAAGATAAAAGAACACAAGGTATTGCTTTACCAAAACAAGTGCTAAACAAATATGGCATTCTAGTTAATAACTGTGTCTCTCACAGGGGTATACGTTACAGACACTACATGTATGCTAGGGTTGAACAAATAAGTCAACACACGGTAGACGATAGGCCAGGGTCAGAGAATGACCAATGAGCGAGGGGAAAGGGCTAGCCGGAACCCCACAGTACTAGGTTAAGTCTGAGTTACTGGTATGAGCTCATATTCACTTATTTCCTTATCCACTCACTTATTTTTCTATTTTCCCATTTGCAATTAGCAAGTCGTCTGTGGTCATTATACTTTGCTACTGTGAGAGTGACCAGTTCCCCAGTACTCATTCACCTCCAATTTTAACACCCACTGATAACATTGACCTGAATCGATTATTGGACTGGAGGGTGAAAAATAGTGGTTTCTGAATTCAAATTCAATTTCCACTTCAAATAGTCATGACCACCGAAGCATTTCAAAAAATGATGATGTCAGCCCAGCGAGTTGACAAGATCCTGCACAAGCCATAGTGCACTTTTATATTACAGTTACCAGCGTGGGAAGCTTTGCTTATTTGTCCACTGAAAGTTCAAGCTGTGTTAGGAGTTCAATAAGATTTTGTGAGCTACTCCAAGATGCAACAACCACGTACACTTGGGAAAACCGAAGTGACATTCACTATGCAACATAAATTGTGTTCCAGAAGAGGGCGCCTGGGGGGCTCAGGTCATGATCGCAGGCTCCTGGGATGGAGCCCCACGTCTGGCTCCCTGCTTGGCAGAGAGCCTGCTTCTCCCTCTCCCACTCCCCCTGTTTGTGTTTCCTCTCTCGGTGTGTCTCTCTCTGTCAAATAAATAAATAAAATCTTTTTTAAAAAATCATACTCCAGAAGAGGACTCCAGAGCCAAGTGTAGATATAAAATGCTGGGTTAGACTCAGTCAAAAGGTCACTTTACTAGGAGACTTTTTTTTTAAATAAAGATTTTATTTATTTAAGAGAAGGGGCGCCTGGGTGGCTCAATGGATTGAGCTTCTGCCTTCGGCTCACGTCATGATCTCAGGGTGCTGGATCGAGACCCGCATCAGGCTCTCTGCTCAGCAGGGAGCCTGCTTCCCCCTCTCTCTCTGCCTGCCTCTCTGCCTACTTGTGATCTCTGTCTGTCAAATAAATAAATAAATAAATAAATGAATAAATAAATAAATAAAATCTTTTAAAAAAGACAGAGAGAGTGCGAGGGGTGAGGGGTGCGGGGCAGAGTGACCAGGAAGACACAGGCTCCCCACTGAGCAGGGAGCCCGATGCGGGACTCGATCCTAGGACCCTGGGATCATGACCTGAGTCAAAGGCAGACGCTTAGCTGACAGAGCCACCCAGGCACCCTAGGAGACTTTTAAGTATTTTACTGATGGGCTTTGTGAAGCTAGAGAGCAGCGTTTTCCAAACTTGTTTGACTAGTGTTCTAGGGAATGCACTTTGGAAAATGCTGATATATATCACTGTCACTGGGTTTTCAAAAAAATCATTTTTCAACTAAAGACAATAAAATGAACGGCAGAAGAGCTATACAACACCACTCCTCTTGACACCATCCCCCACCTACAACAGCAACATTCTGGTGTTCAGACCAAGAATATGGTGGCTCCGCGTGCTCTCTGCACGCATGAGCCGTTGTCATGTGAGACACTTAGGAATCACGGGCTCCTGTATCCTCAAGAAGGAAGAAGAAACATTGCGTGTCTACTACGGCTAGGCCCTGTGCTAAACGTTTTATGTGAGCTCACATATCTTGGATAGTAATCACTGGAGATGATGATTTTATGCCCATTTTACAGATTAGGAAAAATAGGCACAAAGTACCCCGCCCAAGTTCACACAGCTAGTAAATGTCAGAGCCAGAATTCAAATCAGACATGTCTGGTTCTTTCCATTGTGCCACTTCTTGAAGCCAAGGGCCTTCTAAGCACCCTAAATGAGCTTCAACAGGAGAGGGAGAGAATTCCCTAGAAGCCCTGGGCTTCCAGGATAGAGGCCTGTTAAGAAACAAGGGATTGAGAATGTTTATAGCAGCAATGTCCACAATAGCCAAACTAGGGAAAGAACTTAGATGTCCATCACAGATGAATGGATAAAGAAGATGTGATACACACACACACACACACACACACACACACAATGGAATACTATGCAGCCATCAAAAGAAATGAAATCTTGCCGTTTGCGACGACGTGGATTCAACTAGAGGGTATCATGCTTAGCGAAGTAAGTCAATCGGAGAAAGACAACTATCATATGATCTCCCTGATATGAGGAAGTAGAGATGCAACATGGGGGGGTTTCGGGGGTAGGAAAAGAATAAATGAAACAAGATGGGATTGGGAGGGAGACAAACCATAAGAGACTCTTAATCTCACAAGACAAACTGAGGGTGGCTTGGGGGGACGCAGGGGGAGGGAGAGGGTGGTGGGGTTATGGACATTGGGGAGGGTATGTGCTATGGTGAGTGCTGTGAAGTGTGTAAACCTGGCGATTCACAGACCTGTACCCCTGGGGCTAATAATACATTATATGTTTATTTTAAAAATTTAAAAATTAAAAAAAATTAAAAATTAGGGGTGCCTGGGTGGCTCAGTGGGTTAAAGCCTCTGACTCTGGCTCAGGTCATGATCCCAGGGTCCTGGGATCGAGCCCCACATCGGGCTCTCTGCTCCACAGGGAGCCTGTTTCCTCCTCTCTCTCTCCTGCCTGCCTCTCTGCCTACTTGTGACCTCTGTCTGTCAAATAAATAAATAAATAGATAAATGTTTTAAAAAAAAAAGAAAAATGAAAAAAAAAGAAACAAGGGGTTGAACCCTAACCCCAAATAAGGCGATTTCCCCATACTCCCCCCATTTGATATAGCTGCATCTGAACTTGTACTTCAGCTTTTGGATAGCCACGGTTGCTTCCTGACGGCCAGATGTCATGTAGGCTCCTGATATAAATCTGGACTTCAATTTAGAAGCGTTCTCCCTTGGCTTTTACTGTAAACATAAGGCTTCCTACATTTATTTTTTTTAAGTAGGCTCTGTGCCCAGCATGGTGCTTAAACTCATGTCCCTGAGATTAAGAGTCACCTGCTCTACTGAGTGAGCCAACCAGGCGCCTCCCTTCTACATTTAAATTTTTAACAGTTGATGAATAAGAGATAAATATGTAGAAGGGCTTCCGTTCTTTGATCAATTTCTGACAGTAGCTTAGACACTTAGTAATATTCTTGATCACCGGGGAAAGTTTATTTTAACTTCTTGAGTGTATTTCACCCCTTCCCCCAGATTACACTTCTGCATTTCATCCCAAGATCAGGCAGCTGACTGGACTATACTTATCGGACTAGTAAATTGCCTGTTTTTTTTTTAACCAATTGTATTTTGGGTGAACTGCAGGATGTGGGATCAAGTAATCTTGACCTCTAGCTGGATGATCTAAAGTACACACACACACGCAGGTGCGCACGCGCGCGCGCACACACCCACACACATTTCTAATGCAAAAGCTTCTCATTTTCTTCGCAGTAACTCTGTGGACAGAAACATAACTGACCTTTAATGTTGAAGGTCAGAATAATAGAGTAGAAAAGTTGTGACTCTGGAGGCCAGGCAGATCTGAGTTTGAATATCACTTCCACCTCCTGCCAGCTATGATCCTGAGAAAATTACTTCACCTCGATGGGCATCAGTATCCTCATTTTAAAAATGGATATAACCACGTAGGTGATCTAGAGGGACAAAAGCAAGCCATCCCCAACCTGGAATTGCTTTCAGAATGGGATTAAGAAAAATCATGTTCTGATGGCTGTCAGGCATCTTTGGAAATGATACAAACTGAGCACAATTTGTAAATATTTGAAAAAATTTGAGACTTAATCCCAAGTAATATGATTAGGGTTTGGTCTCAAGAAAGCACATCAAAAGCTTTAAGAAATAAGCCTTTTATACAAAATCAAGTATAATCAAAGCAGAATCAAAAATATGAGATATAGGGTGCCTGGGTGGCTCAGTGGGTTAAGCCGCTGCCTTCGGCTTGGGTCATGATCTCAGGGTCCTGGGCTCGAGTCCCACATCGGGCTCTCTGCTCAGCAGGGAGCCTGCTTCCTTCTCTCTCTCTGCCTGCCTCTCTGTCTATTTGTGATCTCTCTCTGTCAAATAAATAAATAAAATCTTTAAAAAAAATATGAGATATAGGGCGCCTGGGTGGCTCAGAGGGTTAAAGCCCCTGCCTTCAGCTCAGGTCATGATCTCAGGGTCCTGGGATCGAGCCCCACATTGGGCTCTCTGCTCAGCAGCGGGCCTGCTTCCCCCTCTCTCTGCCTGCCTCTCTGCCTGCTCGAGATCTCTCTCTCTGTGAAATAAATAAATAAATAATTTTTTAAAAATATGAGATATACATATGATCTCCCTGATATGAGGAAGTTGAGAGGCAACATGGAGGTTTGGGGGTAGGAAAGGAATAAATGAAACAAGACAGGCTCGAGAGGCAGACAAACCATAAGAGACTCTCAATCTCACAAAACAAACTGAGGGTTATGGGGGTGGGGGGTAGGGAGAGGGGGGTGGGGTTATAGACATTGGGGAGGGTATGTGCTATGGTGAGTGCTGTGAAGTGTGTAAACCTGGCGATTCACAGACCTGTACCCCTGGGGCTAATAATACATTATATGTTAATAAAAAATATAATAAAAAACATATATGAGATATAGTATTTAAAACAAAACTAAAAACAGAAATACATGGATCTGTATAGTCATAAAAGGTTTTCCCTATAAAAGGAGAGCCCCAAAGTTAATCTTTTGGTGAAGCACCTCTAATACTGCCCAGGGCTGAGTCCCTAACTCATGAATATGAACATTTGGTCCATGGGCAAGCAGAGCACTAGAGTGCCATGAATATCATCTTTCAATACCTTATTTCCCTTTGCTCTGGGGTCCTATGCTCACCATGAAACTTTCTATTCATTCTATTCTGTTTCTATTCGCTTTTTCACATATCATTATAACAGGCAGATGTGCTAACCAGCTCACATGAATGGTGTGGTCTGCTGGGCACTTTTATTTCTCCTTGTAAATTAATAAGTTGGTATTCTGATTTATACATTGGACCCTTAGGAGTTTGGTTAGTATGAATCAATCTTCCTTTGACATACTCACAGAATTAAAATTCTGAAGAAAGATTTTTTTAAATTGACAAAAACCTAATGCTGCTGCATATGTGAGGAAACAGCAGATCCTCAGGCCCAGCAACTTGTCTGGACAAAAATTTGGCAATGTGTTATCAAAATATGTACATCCTTTTATCTATCTAAATAAGCCTACTGCTAAGAATTTAACTTTAGGAGGTAATCATACAAGAAAACAAATAAGAATGTATTGTTTATAGTAATTAAAAATTAGACATTTGAGTCATTTTTATCAATAGTACACTAAGGAAATCAACGATGTCCTACACATTGTGTGTATGTAGTAGGGGGTGTCTTGGCAGCCCAGTCGGTTAAGCGTTCAACTCTTGATTTCGGCTCAGGTCACGATTTCAGGGACATGGGACCAAGCCCCACATGGGGCTCTGCGCTCAGCATGGAGTCTGCTTGACTCTTTCTCCTTCTCTTTCTGCCCCTCCCCACCCTCCCCTCTCTAAAATAAAAATAAGTCTAAAAAACTTTTAAAAATGGAGTGCCCAGGGGCGCCTGGGTGGCTCAGTGGGTTAAAGCCTCTCCCTTCAGCTCAGGTCATGATCTCAGGGTCCTGGGATCAAGCCCCGCATCGGGCTCTCTGCTTAGCGGGGAGCCTGCTTCCTCTTCTCTCTTCTCTCTCTGCCTGCCTCTCTGCCTGCTTGTAATCTCTGTCTATCAAATAAATAAATAAAATCTTTTTTTAAAAAAATGGAGCACCTGGGTGGCTCAGTTGGTTAAGCGTCTACCTTTGGCTAAGGCTGTGATCTCAGTGTCCTGGGATCAAGCCCTGAGTCAGGCTCCCTGCTTAGCAGGGGGTCTGTTCCTCCCTCTGCCTCTGCCCCTTCTCATGCTTCCTCACTCACCCTCTCTCAAATAAATAAATAAAATCTTTTTAAAATTTTAAAAATAGGGATGCCTGGGTGGCTCGGTCTGTTGAGCAGCTGCCTTTGGCTCAGGTCATGATCCTAGGGTTCTGGGATCAAGCCCCGCATCAGGCTCTCTGCTCAGTGGGGAGCCTGCTTCTCTCTCAGCCTCTGCCTACTTTTGCTCTCTCTCTGACAAATAAGTAAATGAAATCTTAAAAAAATTTTAAATAAATGTGCCAGGCAGTAAATAAAAAGAAGGCTGTGACTCTATATTTATTGATATGGAAAGATGTCCATGATAAACACGGAGTGAAAATAGCATGTGTTGTATCTCATTTCTACAAAGTCACATTTTTTTTGGTACCACATGCAGTGTTTCCCTTGAATATGTTACAGAACATTATAATCCATGAGTTCTGCCATTGTCTATGAAATGCCACGTATCATAATCATCTTCTGAAAAATCACAGTGCTTTCAAACATAATGACTACTCTCGATGCCATTGTTTTAACATCATTTAACTCAACTTTATCTGAAGTAACCTCGTCATAGAATCCCTTTTTCACATAACGCTTTTGAAAATACAAAGCAAAAATAAATAAAATAGGGGCACCTGGGTGGCTCAGTGGGTTAAAGCCTCTGCCTTCAGCTCAGGTCATGGTCTCAGGGTCCTGGGATCGAGCCCCACATGGGGCTCTCTGCTCATTGGGGAGCCTGCTTCCTCCTCTCTCTCTCTCTCTGCCTGCCTCTCTGCCTACTTGTGATCTCTGTCTGTCAAATAAATAAATAAAATATTTAAAAATAAATAAATTAGGGGCATCTGGGTGGCTCAGTGGGTTAAGGCCTCTGCCTTCGGCTCAGGTCATGATCCCGGGGTCCTGAGATCGAGCCCTACGTTGGGCTCTCTGCTCAGCGGGGAGCCTGCTTCCCTTCCTCTCTCTCTGCCTGCCTCTCTGCCTGCTTGTGATCTCTGTCTGTCAAATAAATAAATAAATAAATCTTAAGGAAAAAATTTTAAAAAATAAATAAAAATAAAAAGATATTAATTAATTAATTAATTGAAAAAATATGAAGCAACGAATTTCCAGAAAAATCTTTGGGAAACATGGGCATCACAGTGCTGATAAATTATTCACTAGAATGTTAATAGTCAGTCTGTATGTCTATCCACCCGCCCCAAATACAGACCACTTCATAAAAACAGCCACTTACAAAAGACAAATGACAGATGTAGAAACAATAATGAGTGCCATATGTTGGGGACTTACTGTGTCATGCTAAGGTCTTTATATATTCTGAAAATGAGGATGAAATAACATGTGAAAAAACATTGAGCCTGAGGTCAAATGACTTACCTAAGCTCACACCACTAGCAACCGGCCAAGCCTCAACTTGAACCCCAGGTCAGTCTGAGCCCAATAAGGATGTGCTTTTCAGGGTGTCTGGGTGGCTCAGTCGGTTAAGCATCTGACTCTTGATTTTGGCTCTGGTCATGATCTCAGGGTTGTGGGACTGAGCCCTGCATCAGGCTCTGGGCTTTGCATGGGAGTCTGCTTGGCATTCTCTCTCCCTTTGCCCCTGGACCCTCTTTCTTTCTCTCAAATATATTTTTTAAAAAAATTTAAAGGACTATCTTTTCACTACATGATACTCTGTCCTTTAAGGTTCCACTGGAGCAGCCCGACAGCCTGCCGACCCCAAGTGAGACTCCTCTGATTTTCCAAGTACTTCTTTCAAACCTCCACTTAAAATAAGAGAAAGTAAGTTATCTGACACAGTACCTGAAAGGGAGATTTAATACAGAATTCCTTTCACCATTGTCCTCTGACTAGTTTTAATATAAAGAACTTACCTGCTTTCCTGGGCTCTTAGCTGTGTTATAAAAAAAAAACTTGATGGAAATTAAGGCTTTACTATTAATGAAGTATATAGTATTTATATATTTGATTTGGAACAAAAGTAAGATGATGGCATGGAACGCTTACTTCAAATCTCACAGAGTAAGTATAGGTTACATTCATCTTATCTGTATCTTCTCCAGGAATTTCCATAGGGGGTCCACTGCAAGTCAGGTGGTTTTCATCTGAATGCTTATAGCTAAGAAAAGGGGGAGGGGAAGAAGGGAAAACCGCTGCTGTAAATTTCCGAGTCATGGTAATTCAGGCATGTAAGAAAAGCAGACAGAAGAAATATGCCTTCCATTATATTTCATAGTTAACACTCTTTATGGCTTAAAATACTTCTGTTTCTAAATGTCCCTAACACCCAAATGAGAGTCAATATCCTGCCCAAAATGCAATACAGGTACTCCCGCTTTTCCGTAGCTCAGTTTATTCCACTTCGCTTTAACGAAAGCCCTACATTAGCACCTGTTTTCATGAACTAACGGGAAGAAATGCGAAGAAGATTTTCACTTTTACAAAAAATCGAAAAGAGGATTCAGCATCACTTTTGCAGGAAGCCATCCTAAACGCAGCTCGCAGTCCCGAAGCGAGAATGGCGCCACCCAGCGACTTTCCTGGGAACTACACAGCATGTTGACCTGAAGCCTTCAATGCTCTGAACTGTGTCTGTGAGCATCTGCACTTGACCTTGCTTTACTTTGTGCATCCATTAGCAAGCTGTGTCTTAAGGCATTAGAAAAGCCTATGTGAGGTGATCTGGGGGTCTGGGAAGGCTCACAAATTTTTCCATATAAATTAATGACAATTCCGTCTTCACTTCGGCATTTCAGCTTCCAAATACTTTCAGAGGAATGCTCTACTTCAGACAGCAGGGGAAAACATATCCCTAAGACTTCTCACGGTTCTTCTCACGAGCCTGGCTGGCTCAGTCAGTAGAGCGTGCAACTCTTGATCTCAGAGCTGTAAGCTCAAGCCCCATGTTAGATGTAGAGATTACTTAAAAATAAAATCTCAAAAAAAAAAAAAAAGGAATCTTCTCTTTGGCTTTACATAGATTTTTTTTAAGTCCTTCTATTAGCAAATGGCTTTATTTCTCATCTCTCACCTTATCCCTCCCAATATGTTAAACAACCTAGCTTGTAATCTTAGCTGTAGGCTTAGAAAACCAAACAGAGGGCGCCTGGGTGGCTCAGTGGGTTAAAGCCTCTGCCTTCGGCTCAGGTCATGATCTCAGGGTCCTGGGATAGAGTCCCGCATTGGGCTCTCTGCTCAGCAGGGAGCCTGCTTCCTCCTCTCTCTGCCTGCCTCTCTGCCTACTTGTGATCTGTCTCTGTCAAAGAAATAAATGAAATTTTAAAAATAAAAAAAAAGAAAAGAAAAGAAAACCAAACAGAAATCACATTTATAAGCAGCCAGGGATCTGAGGGCCTACTGTGTGTAAAATGCTACGATTAGTGATGAAAGGTAGGGAGGACATAATCGATGCAAACAGGACTGATGCACTGAACAGGACTGATGAAGATGAGCAGCGCCTAGTCAGGAACAAAGAGACTGTAATATTACTTGAAAAGTAAAAGTGGAATAAAGGGGAGAAAGAAAAATTGAAAGGGGAAACAGTGGTGCTTCCCTTTTGAATTATTTACTCAACATACAACTTATCCCTTGGCTTCTGTGTAAAGGAGAATATGCAACCCTTATGGGATGGTTATTTCTACATGTATATGCACAATAAAAACATTCACTCACAATTGCAGGAGTGACTGACGTGGCCCTCTTGCTATTCATTTTTGTAACCCTAATGTCTGGCATATGATGTGCCCTTACTAAGTGTCTGTAGGCTGAATTCTATTTAAAGCCAAAATGTAGGGGCACCTGCGTGGCTTAGTCAATTAAGAAGCTGCCTTGGGCTAGGGTCATGATCACAGGGTTCTGGGATTGAGCCCCACATCAGGTTTGCCACTCAGTGGGAAGCCTGCTTCTCCCTCTCCCACTCTGCGTGCTTAAGTTCCTTCTCTCGCTGGGCCTCTCTCTGTCAAATAAATAAATAATCTTAAAAAAAATAAAGCCAAAATGTATTTTTAAAAAGCTATGAATTAGGGCGCCTAGGTGGCTCAGTCGGTTAAGTGTCTGACTCTTGATTGCGGCTCAGATCTTGATCTCAGAGTGGTGAGTTCAAGCCCCACACTGGGCTCCACACTCGGCCCAGAGCCTACTTTTAAAAAATTTAAAAATTAAAAGTAAAATAAAACAGCTATGAATTAAAGAAATGATCACTGTTAAGGCTACCGATAAAAACTTCACATCTACGGAAAAACATTCCATCACCGAATGACAACACATATCAAGGTTTACTGTTTAAGTGTGGGCCTTGAACCCAGCATAGGAAATACCTGAATTTCATGTGAGAGAGATCATGCACCAAAAAGTGTATTAAGATCTCCAACCAATGTAAAAGGCCTATTTTAAACCACTGGCCTTACATACGGGTTGCATAAGGCCTTCTAGGTCTTTTGAAAACTTGGGCCTTTAAGTGAGATCAGAAGCCACTGGAAGATTCTGAGCGGAGGACTGACAGGAGCTGAATGCTCTGTACAGAATGCTGCCCGCTGTATGGGGAACAGACTGCTGGGCGACAAGGATGGCACCAGGGAGACTGGCGAGAGTGTTGCCACCAGTCAGGTGAGAGGTAACGATGTCTTGGACCAGATGATAGAGGTGGAGGTGATGAAAAAGATGTCCTGAATATATCTTAAAAACACAGTCCCATGGTCTGCCAAAGGATTGGAATAGATACAGGGTAGGAGTGAAAAATTGTAAAGAGGAGTCAAGGAGGCTGCCAGTAGTGTGGGGGCCTGAGCAACGGCTGATGTATATCACTCCTTCCACCACTCGTGCACTCTCTCTCTCTCTCTCTCTCTCTCTCTCAAATAAATCTTCTTACAAAATTTCGTATGCTTACTAGACATCCATGTGGTCATGTCAAGTAGACAACTAGATATACAAGTTTACAGGTCTAAGGGTCATTGTTGGATTTAATACCAAGAGGTAGGATAAGATTACCAATGTGCAAGTATATATAAGGAAGAAAAAAGTTCAAAGACTCAGTCCTGGGGCCCTCCAATATGAAGATGTTGGAGAAATGAGGAAGACTGATACACAACCAGTGAGACAGGAGACAATCAGTGAAGTATGGTAATTCAAAAGCCAAATGAAGTCAATAATTTTAATAAAAAGAAATGATCAACTATGGTAACCATCAGGGAAATTAGCTGGGTACAATCCCTAATAAAAAACACAAGACTGTAGGTCTAGAATACCGTGAGGCCTAACTCACTTCGTATGACCTTGAGCAGACTGCCTAATTGTAAAAAAAATGATTTGCAGCACAGTCCTTGTTCTCAAGGGGCCCACATAAATGACCTTTACAATGATTAGATAAAAGTTTCATTGCATGCATACATAAACTGTTACTATGTGCAATGTTGAATAAATATGTCTAAAAAATATTTTCTTGGCTTTTTTACTCTGAGTCTGACAATAGGAGATATAACTGTAAAGCATTAAGCTTGATTTTCATACAGCTGATGGGACTAGCTTCCTGGGTGAGCCCTACCTATGTCTGTGTTTACTACCTAATGACTGTATGTTAACTACCTAATGACTACGTTTACTACCTAATGACTTTGAATATGAGCAGCCATCCTGAGTTAGACCTCACAGTCCAGCCTCCTAACATTCTGTTGAAGTGACATACACCAAAAAAAGCATCGGTGATTGCCCTTGACAAGGATTAGTATTTCCTGTTAATTTAAAAAGAATTTCAAAAGAATATCCTTTTGGGAACCTGGGTGACTCCATTGGTTGAGCAACTGCCTTCAGCTCAGGTCATCATCCCGGAGTCCCAGGACTGAGGCCCACATCAGGCTCCAGTTCCACATCTGGCTACCAGCTCCATGGGGAGTCTGCTTCTTGCTCTGACCTTCTCCCCTCTCAAGCTCTCTCTCTCTCTCTCTCAAATAAATAAATAAAGTCTTTAAAAAAAACTCTAAACAACAAATTAAAAAAAAAAAAAAGGATATCCTTTTACTAAGATAAACCAGAGTTGGAAAGTACCAGTGTTCCTCACCACTTGGGGTCCATTTAATGAAATCTACAGGCCCTTTTTATCCAGAAAAATACACATCAATAAAAATTTCCAGAGTTTGGGGGCGCCTGGGTGGCTCAGTGGGTTAAAGCCTCTGCCCTAAGCTCAGGTCATGATCCCAGGTTCCTGGGATCGAGCCCCACATCGGGCTCTCTGCTCAGCAGGGAGCCTGCTTCCTCCTCTCTCTCTCTGCCTGCCTCTCTGCCTACTCATCTGTTGAATAAATAAATAAAATCTTTAAAACATAATTCCAGAGTTTGATATATCAGGGACCATATTAAAAACTCCTAATTCAAAAAAAAAACAAAAAAACAAAACTAATTCAGTCCTTTCCTTTCACAGATGAGGATATTAAGCCTATGGCAGATCAAGTTAACCGACCCAATGGTCAAAAGTTTGGCACAATACAGTTTCTAGCTCTTCTTTCCCTTTGGGAATCAATCATCTGTGCCAGACAGAACAACCTTGGCTGACGTCAAATAGGGCAGTAACCTTAAAAACAATAAAGTCTGATCCATTTCTATAAACTAGGGTTGACTTACAAAATGGAACCAGGAGAGATGAGACTAAAATCCAAATTTCCTAATTCCTCATTTTGTCTTGGAAAACTCTATCACAAGGGCCTCCTTTGATATACTCACATTCTTTCCCCCATCTTAGTATTTCAGGTTTTATAATAGTTTGCCCATAATGGACCATGACTTTACACATTGTGTGCTATATTCCCCTCTCTGTCTTAATTAAAGAGCTCTCATTTATCCTATAGTTTTGAAGGATCCTAGTTGCAACATTCAAGGTCACCTGTCTAGTCTCTTACATAGTGCTGATTGTCCTTTACAATCTGTTGAGCATTTACTGGGGACCAGACACTACACTGGATGCCTAGTTATGAACTCTCTAACAGCTGTGCCATCCATTGTTAGTAGATTCTTCCTTATTTTCAGCTTATATCTGCCCGACAGACTCCAGTAATAGACCTGTCCTCAGAAGAAATCCAGATCTAAATCCCAGCTCTTTGTCCTACGGCAGCCAGCAAAGAAGAGCATTAGGAGCCCTCAATAAGTCTATTCCCTTCCAGATCTGTCCATTTTTCCTCACATTACATGATAGGCAAACGCTAGGGAATAAATGGCCTGTTTGATTTTTCGAACCCTATGTCTAAGGTTACATTACACATGTATCCTAAAAATGAAAATTCTAGTTGAGAACTCCCACATTCTGAATTAATTTTTAAATTAAAGGGGCTAATTAAAAAGATAGTCTATAATTACCTTTGGGGGTCAAGTCTAGCAGCAACCAATCTTGCAGTACTCCAATTTCTTTCACTTTCTTTGTGATATGTGATAATAATATCAACGTGGTTGAAGAGGTAGAAAGTATTACTTTTGTTGAATTCAGGCTGCAAAAAAGACATGGAAATTTTAAAGAAGCTTGAGCTTTTCCCAGAATCTAAAAAATATATAATCTGACCATTGATTAAAAATGAGATCCATTATAATATTACTGGCTAGGGGGTACCTGGGTGGCTCAGTGGGTTAAAGCCTCTGCCTTCAGCTCAGGTCATGATCCCAGGGTCCTGGAATCAAGTCCCGCATCAGGCTCTCTGCTCAGCAGGGAGCCTGTTTCCCTTCCTCTCTCTCTGCCTGCCTCTCTGCCTACTTGTGATCTTTGTCTGTCAAATAAATAAATAAAATCTTTTTTAAAATTATTACTGGCTATATTCCCTATGCTTTTTATCTTCATAACTTATTTATTTTATAACTGGCAGTTTGTACTTCTTAATCCCCTTCACCTATTTTGCCCATCCCCCATCCCCTCCCCTCTGGCAACCTCAGAACCTTCAGAAGGAAACAACGCTGCCTACACCTTGATCTTGGACTTCTAGACTCCAGCACTAGGAGTCAATAAATGTTTGTTGGTTTTTTTTAAAGATGTATTTATTTATTAGAGAGAAAGAGAGAGAGCATGCGCATGGCGCGGGGGCACAGAGAGAGAGAGAATCTCAAGCAGACTCTTACTGAGCAGGGAGCCTGATGCGCAGGGCTCCATCCCAGGACCCTGAGATCATGACCTGAGCCAAAGTCAGATGCTTCACCAACTAAGCCACTCAAGCACCCCAAACTTTTATTGTTTTAAGCTACCCATTTTGGTTTTTTTTTTAAGATTTTATTTATTTATTTGACAGAGATCACAAGAGGCAGAGAGGCAGGCCAAGAGGAAGGGAAGCAGGCTCCCTGCTGAGGAGAGAGCCCAATGCGGGGCTCGATCCCAGGACCCTGAGATCATGACCTGAGCTGAAGGCAGAGGCTTTAACCCACTGAGCCACCCACGTGCCCCTAAGCTACCCATTTTACAGTGTATTTTTAGTGAAGCCCTAGCAAATAAATACGAGCTTTGAAATCAGACAGCACCTATAAGCTATATGAACACAGACAAGTCACTTAACCTCTTTGAGCCTCAGTTTCCTCTTTTTAAAAATGGGAGCAATAAGGGAGCCTGGCTGGCGCAGTTGGTACAACATGTGATTCATGATCTCAGGGTCATGAGTTTGAGCTCCACCTTGGATGTAGAGATTACTTATAAAAATAAATTTAACTGGGACGCCTGGGTGGCTCAGTCGGTTAAGCATCTGCCTTCAGCTCCGGTTGCGATCCCAGGGTCCTGGGATCAAATCCCGTGCTAGGCTTCTTCCTCGGCAGGGAGCCTGCCTCTCTGTCTGCCTCTCTCTCTCTCTCTCTCTCTCTCTCTCACTCTGACAAATAAAAATAAAAATCTGTTAAAAATAGATTTAACTAGGGACACCTGGGTGGCTCAGTGGGTTAAAGCCTCTGCCTCCGGCTCAGGTCATGATCTCAGGGTCCCGGGATCGAACCCCGCATCAGGCTCTCTGCTTGGTAGGGAGCCTGCTTCCTCCTCTCTCTCTGCCTGCCTCTCTGCCTACTTGTGATCTCTGTTTGTCAAATAAATAAATAAAAATCTAAATAAAAATCTTTAAAAAATAGATTTAACTAAAAAAAATGGGGACTATAATAGGATTGCTCATAGAATGGTTGAGGATTAAATAGAATAATATATGTATTCAGTACAGTGCTTGGCATAGGAAGCCTTCAACAAATATTAGCTATTACATTACCCAAGCCCTTCAATCTTCAGAAAATTAATCCAAATGAACCTTGTCAATTACCATATTCAGTAATCTACAACATGCAGGACACCTAGATTGAGAATTATGGCTCTGGAAATCCCAGAATTGAGGGTGATGGCCTGAAGGAATGTTAGAGATCCTTTAGTACAATGATGATAGAGAAGAGGGTAAGAGTGATCCTGTGGAGGAGTCCCACAGTCAGCTTAGGGTGGAGAGTAAGTACTGCTCCCTGCAGGGCTGTCCGTAAATGCAAAGGACTAAAAACCACCAAGAAACCAGTCTATCCACTCAGTTAAATGAAACAGGGTGTGATCATATAGAGAAATAAACTGCAGCTAGCAGATTTGCATGTCCTAGTATGGAGAATACCACGTATTGGTATCCGATGTCCATGATATATACAAATAGAAGCAGCCAGCGTTGTGGTTAAGGTTGTGGTCTCCGCATTCAAACTGCCTAGGTTGAAAGCTCAGGTATGGGATATACTAACCTGTGTGATCACAAGGCTAGGAACATTGCTTCATTCATTCATTCATTCATTCATTCATTCAGCAAATATTTTTGAACATCTGTTATATGCCAGGCACATCTTAACTATGCCCTAAGGGCTAACATCCTACAAGCATTCAAATAATATAAGAGGGAGTTCCCTATGTTGCAGAGAGAACAGAATTTGGACCAGAAAACACTGGGATGCAATTCAGATTTTGCCACATACACTCTAGGGAGTTTTCTTTTTCTTTTTTTTTTATAAATTTATTTATTTCACAGACAGAGATAGGCAGAGAGGCAGGCGGAGAGAGGGGGAAACAGGCTCCCTGATGAGCAGAGAGCCCGATGCAGGGCTTGATCCCAGGATCCTGGGATCCTGACCCGAGCCAAAGGCAGAGGCTTTAACCCACTGAGCCACCCAGGAGCCCCTGGCCGTAGTTTTCTTAAAATGGGGACACCATCACTCACTTCATAAAATCATTAAGTGGATTAAATGAGAAATTATAGGGAAAGAACTAGCCCAGCACCTGGCACAGAACAAGGAGATCATTAAATGTTAGTTTCCTTCCTACTGATGTTAAAATTGTGCTTTGAATCTTCAGCTAGATTTCCAATTCCAATCCACTTTGGGCTAAATCTCCTGCTGAAAACTACAAATGATAAATATAACATAACAAATATCTTCATAAAAGCAACATGAACATAGAATGTACAACAGCAAAAGTCAGCCGTAATGTAAAGTACGGACATTGGGTGTCAATTGTTCATCAGTTGTGTAAAATGTACCACTCTGGGGTGGGCAGCTGGCTCAGTTGGTAGAACATGTGACCTTCAATCTCCAGGTTGTAAGTTCAAGCCCCACGTTGGTGTAGAGATGACTTAAAAATAAAATCTTTTTAGGGGTGCCTGGGTGAGTCAGCCAGTTAAGTGTCAGACTCAGTTTCAGCTCAGATCATGAGCCCAGGATCATGAGATCAGGACCCAGACCCAAGTCTGCTTGTCCCTCTTCCTCTGCTCCTACCCGAGCTCTTGATTTCTCTCTCTCAAATAAATAAGTAAAATCTTAATTTTTTTTAATTTTTATATATATATTTTTTAAAGATTTTATTTATTTATCAGAGAGAGAGCGAGAGCAAGCGAGCACAGGCAGACAGAATGGCAGGCAGAGGCAGAGGGAGAAGCAGGCTCCCCACCGAGCAAGGAGCCTGATGCGGGACTCGATCCCAGGACGCTGGGATCATGACCTGAGCCGAAGGCAGCTGCTTAACCAACTGAGCCACCCAGGCGTCCCTTTTTTTTTAATTTTTAAAAACAAAATGAAATATACTACTCTGGTGGGGGAGGTTCATAGTGGGGGAGGCTATGTATCTATCGGGGTAGGGAGTCTATGAGAACTCTCTGTACATTTCCTCTTAATTTTGCTGTGAACCTAATCCTGCTCTAAAAAATAAAGTCTTTTAAATTTGAAACAAAAACAAAACATGAGCTGAGGAGAAAGTGAGGAATTGCCATGCCAATTTCTAAGGGAAATCTGGAAGCCAGAGAGTTAAGCTGGGTGAGGGAGCACTGACATGGCTATTGCCCTGAGGACACCTGCTGTTCTGGGTAAACTTGAACTTAAGTTTGGGTAGCCTCATGGGATAGGGAGGAGAGCACTCAGGGAGGGCCCTCCCAGCTGAGAAGGCTAAAATGAGACCCTATGCCCATTAATCTGAGACCACTGACCCCTCGCAAAACCAATACCCTCAAAGGTAAAGATGAGCCAGGAGTAAGCCTTCTCCACAACCCCCAATGGACTATAAGGAAGATGGCCTTGATGCTAAACACAAAAAGGGAGTGGGGGAACTGTCCTCAGTTTTGGCCACAGCCCAGTCCTAACATAGATTTGCAATGTGGATTCCCATCACCTAAGTGGCCCCAGGAAATTCAAGTTGTGAATTTGCTTTAAGGCAGTCCCAGGCTGGTATTTCCCAAAGACGCTTTGCAGAAGTGAATGAAAATCTTCTCTGGAGGAAACTAGTTTGACCCTGGGACTCAAAGAAACTCCACAAACAACTTTCTTTTAGAGATTGAGAGAGTGAGCAAGAAGCACTGGGGGCCAGAGGGAGAGGGAGAATCTCAAGCAGGCTCCACGCCCAGTGTAGAGCCAGACACTTGAACTCACGACGCTGAGACCATGACCTGAGCTGAAATCAAGAATCAGACTGACAGAAATCTAGTCATTTGCGATAACGTGGATGGAACTAGAGCGTATCATGCTTAGCGAAATAAGTCAATCGGAGAAAGATAACTATCATATGATCTCCCTGATATGAGGAAGTGGAGATGCAACATGGGGGGTTAAGGGGTTAGGAGAAGAATAAATGAAACAAGATGGGATTGGGAGGGAGACAAACCATAAGTGACTCTTAATCTCACAAAACAAACTGAGGGTTTCTGGGGGGAGGGGGGTTGGGAGAAGGGGGGAGGGGTTATGGACATTGGGGAGGGTATGTGCTTTGGTGAGTGCTGTGAAGTGTGTAAACCTGGCGATTCACAGACCTGTACCCCAGGGGATAAAAATACATTACATGTTTATAAAAAATTGAAAATTAAAAATTAAAAAAAAAAAGAATCTTGCTGAGCAACCCACGTGCCCCATCAGAAGCAGAATTAAAATTAACATTTACTATACTTCAAAGAAGTAAAATACAAGCATGATAGCATGTGCATGAAATAGAAAAGTACAAAATAATGATGTAGCAAATTTGCAAAAGAACAAAACAAAACTTGCAGAAATGAGAAAGCTAATTGTTGAAATTAAAAATTCATTGCCTATGAGGGTTTTTTTTAGGATTTTTGAGGTTTGTTTATGTATGAATTAACTTATAAATTATCAGATGCCAAGGCAAAGGGCTTAAAAATGTGAGAACAGGGCGCCTGGGTGGCTCAGTGGGTTAAAGCCTCTGCTTTCGGCTCGGGTCATGATCTCAGGGTCCTGGGATCGAGTCCCGCATCGGGTTCTCTGCTCAGCGGGGCGCCTGCTTCCTCCTCTCTCTCTGCCTGCCTCTCTGCCTACTTGTGATCTGTCTGTCAAATAAATAAATAAATAAAGATCTTTTAAAAAATGAAAAAAAATGTGAGAACAAAAATCTCAAAATGTTTGATATCAATGTTATTGTAATAAAACATTTCTTTTTTTCTAAGTTCTTATTTAAATTCTAGTAAGTTAACACACAGTGCAATATTGATTTCAGGAGTAGAATCTAGTGATTCATCATTTACATACAACACCCGGGGCTCATCACAACATGTGCCCTCAATGCCAATGTTCATAAGAGAAGAAACAAATGAGAAGAAAATTTAAACTAGAAGATAAGCCAGAACACAGCACAGAAAAAAATGGAAAATACACAAGGGAGATTAAGAGGCATGTAGGAGAAAATAAAAACATTTCACACAGCTTTAACTGGAGTCTGAAAAGGAAAGAAGAAAGTATCTGACAATGCTGAGAATTCCAGAACTGATAAGACACACCAATTCAGGAAACTCAAAAAAGTTACAAAAAAGATTAAAAACAAAGCAAAACAAAAATCTATAACTAGACACCTAATCATGAAACTGCATGAGACCCTTTAAAGAAAGAGGTGACTAATAATTCCATTTCATGGAATCTAAAACGCCACCAACTATAAAACATTATTTTAGGGGGACCTGGGTGGCACAGTCAGTTAAGCATCTGACTCTTGGTTTCGGCTCAGGTCGTGGTCTCAGGGTTGTAGGATCGAGCCCTGTGTTGGGCTCCATGATCAGAGTAGGGTCTGCTTGGAGATCTCACTCCCTCTGTCCCTCCCTTCCCCCACCTCCACTTTCTCTCTTAAATAAATAAATCTTTTGGAAAGACATTATTTTATGTGCTGCTAAGAAAAAACATTGCTAATTAAACTTTGCCAAGCCATCAACTGAAAGGGACACATTCTGATTTCATAAATGTTAAAATATAGGAAAGTTTTAGAATCAATAAAATGCAGAATATAAAAATTATGAACAAAGGGTGCCTGGGTGGCTCAGTAGGTTAAAGCCTCTGCCTTCGGCTCGGGTCATGATCCCAGGGTCATGGGATGGAGCCCTGCATTGGGCTCTCTGCTCAGCAGGGAGCCTGCTTCCTCCTCTCTCTCTGCCTGCCCCTCTGCCTACTTGTAATGTCTGTCTGTCAAATAAATAAATAGAATATTTAAAAATAAATAAATAGGGGTGCCTGGGTGGCTCAGTGGGTTAAAGCCTCTGCCTTCGGCTCAGGTCATGATCCCAGGTCCTGGGATGGAGCCCCACATCGGGCTCCCTGCTCAGCCAGGAGCCTGCTTCCTCCTCTCTTTCTGCCTGACTCTCTGCCTATTTGTGATCTCTGTCTGTCAAATAAACAAATAAAATCTTTTTTAAAAGAAAGAAAGAAAGAAAGAGAGAAAGAAAGAACAAAACCATAAACTAGTATAACAGAAGTGAGACCAAACATCATATCAGTATATGTAAATGGCTTAACTCACCCAGTAAGAGGAAAAGGACTTTCCGAAGATACCACAAAGCAAAACTCAACATGTTGTGTACAAGAGACACATCTAAAACAAAGAGGTTCTGAAAAGCTAAAAAGGGATGGGCAAAGTTACACCGAAGGAATGCACGCAAGAAGAAAGCAAGGGACTTGGACTCCCTTCTTCCGACATGATGGAATAATGCAAGACCAGATTTATCCCTTCACTTTAAACAACTAAAAAAAATGGGTAAAATATATAAAGACAACATTTTTTAGACCTCAGACAACAAAGAGCATTAAGAAACTGATCACTGGGGCACCTGGGTGGCTCAGTTGGTTGAGCAACTGACTCTTGGTTTCAGCTCAGGTCATGGTCTTGGGGGTCCTGGGATCAAGCCCGCATTGGGCTCCACAGTCAGTGGGGAGTCTGCTTGGGATTCTCTCTCTCCCTTTGCCCCCCCCAAATGAATAAATAAATCTTTAAAAAAGAGAGAGAGAGACTGATCATTAAGAGAAAGGCAACTAAGGTGAGCCCACCTATTGCTTCAGGCTTACTTCCCACGGAGAATTTTCAGGATCTGGGGCAAGGAAAGGGTACCTAATCAGAACCCTGCAGTCTCCCAGAATTGAGGAGACAAGGTTCACAGTCCAGGGATGCCCAGGGGCTACATGGTATGGGGTAGAAACCAGAGAGAAGAGAGCTACACAGAGATTTCATTGGTAAATGCATATAAAGTGTGCCAGTGGGGCGCCTGGGTGACTCAGTGGGTTGAAGCCTCTGCCTTTGGCTCAGGTCCGGATCCCAGGGTCTTGGGATTGAGCCCCCCATCAGACTCTCTGCTCCACAGGGAGCCTGCTTCTCCCCTCTCTCTCTCTGCCTGCTTCTCTGCCTACTTGTGATCTCTGTCTGTCAAATAAATAAATAAAATCTTTTTAAAAATAAATAAATAGGGGCGCCTGGGTGGCTCAGTGCGTTAAAGCCTCTGCCTTCGGCTCAGGTCATGATCCCAGGGTCCTGGGATCAAGCCCCCCATCAGACTCTCTGCTCCACAGGGAGCCTGCTTCTCCCCTCTCTCTCTGCCTGCCTCTCTGCCTACTTGTGATCTCTCTCTCTCTGTCAAATAAATAAAATCTTTTTTAAAAATAAATAAATAAATAAATAAATAATAAAGTGTGCCATAAAGTGTGCCAGTCATTGACTTCTTGCCTCACATCTCCAAATTCATTCCTTTTGGCCTCTATGAAAATTATGCAGGCCCTTTAATTTTTTTTCTTTGGCAGGTGACTGGGTGGCTCAGTTGGCTTAGGTCGTGATCCCAGGGTCCTCAGATCAAGGACCACATCGGGCTCCCTGCTCAGCAGAGAGCTTGCTTCTCCCTCTCCCTCTGCCTGCTGCTCCCCCTGCTTGTGCATTCATCCGCTCCCTCTCTCAAATAAATAAAATCTTTGTTTTAAATATTTTATTTATTTATTTGATAGACAGAGATCACAAGTAGGCAGAGAGGCAGGCAGAGAGAGAGAGGAGGAAACAGGCTCCCTGCTGAGCAGAGAGCCCGATGCGGGGCTCGATCCCAGGACCCTGGGATCATGACCTGAGCCTAAGGCAGAGGCTTTAACCCACTGAGTCACCCAGGCGCCCCTAAATAAAATCTTTTTTAAAAAATTGTTTTCCGGGGCACCTGGGTGGCTTAGTGGGTTAAAGCCTCTGCCTTAGGCTCAGGTCATGATCCCAGGGTCCTGGAATCAAGTCCCACATCGGGCTCTCTGCTCAGCAGGGATCCTGCTTCCCCCTCTCTCTCTGTCTGCCTCTTTGCCTACTTGTGATCTCCGTCTGTCAAATAAATAAATAAAATCTTTAAATTTTTTTTAAAAAATAAAAAATCGTTTTCCTTTGCAAGAAGGTGTTGAATGAAGTGTTGCCAGTAGATGGCGCTGGACAAACATTACCAGGGAGAAGAGTTTGGATTTCTGGTTGAGGGGAGCTCTGGCTCTAGGCTCAAGCTCCAGTTTCTCCAGTTTCTCCAGTGAACACAACCTCTAAAGAATTAATGGATCCATGTGTCTCAACAAAAAGAAAGATAAAAAGACATCAGGGTTGGGGTGAGAGGGAGGGATGAGTAGGCAGAAGGAAGAACACAGATTTATAGGGCTGTGAGACTACTCAGTAGGATACCCTTACAGTAGGTATGTGTCATTATACATTTGTCCAAACCCATAAAATGTACAACACCAAGAGTGAACCCTACTGAAAACTGTGCTCTCTGGGCGATAATGCTGTGTCAATGTAGGTTTATCAGTTGTAACAAATGTGCCACACTCTGGTGAGTGATACTGATCATGAGCAAGGCTATCTATGCACATGGGGGAGGGCAAGGAGTCTGAGGGAAAATCTCTGCACCTGCCTCTCAATTTTTCTCTGAACCTAAAACATCTAAATAATAAATCTGTTTTTTTGGAGGGGGGATCCTGGGTGGCACAGTTGGTTAACTGTCTGACTCTCGGTTTCAACTCATGGTCATGGTCTCAGGGTCATGGGATCTAGCCCCAAGTCAGACTCCACACACAGCACAGAATCAGCTTGTCCCCCTTTTTCTCTTTTTCAAGTAAATAAAATCTTTAAAATAATAATAATAAATTCATTTGTTAAAAAGGCGACATCATTTGCCTCTTGAAAGAACGCACCACTATCTTATCTCACCAAGAGATCAAACTTGAATCTGATCAAGCCAGCGGATCCATCTGCCAATTTGCAAGAACTAAAAGACAGAGAACATGCAGCCTTGTTTGGATGA
The DNA here is from genome assembly GCF_009829155.1 of Mustela erminea. Lineage (NCBI taxonomy): Eukaryota > Metazoa > Chordata > Mammalia > Carnivora > Mustelidae > Mustela > Mustela erminea. The sequence goes on along the minus strand of NC_045635.1, from coordinate 115,083,687 downwards.
ATGATACAGGCATAGACAAAAGTATAGACATGGGATAAATCAAATATTTTAAAATGCTAATTTGGGGCACGTTTCTGGCTCAGTTGGAAGAGCATGCAACTCTTGATCTTGGACTCATGAATTCAAGCCCCTGTTGGGTGTAGAGATTACTTAAATAGAACTGTAAAAAAAATTAAAACGCGGGGTGCCTGGGTGGCTCAGTGGGTTAAAGCCTCTGCCTTTGGCTCAGGTCGTGATCCCAGGGTCCTGGGATCGAGCCCTGCATTGGGCTCTCTGCTCGGTGGGGAGCCTGCTTCCCCCTCTCTCTGCCTACTTGTAATCTCTGTCTGTCAAATAAATAAATAAATAAATTTTTTTTTAAAAATAAAAAAAAATTAAAACATTTATGATAGAATCTAGGTACTGGGGTGCCTGTATGGCTCAGTGGGTTAAGCCTCTGCCTTCAGATCAGGTCATGATCTCAGGGTCCTGGGATCAAGCCCCACATTGGGCTCTCTGCTCAGCGGGGAGCCTACTTCTCCCACTCTCTCTGCCTGCCTCTGCCTACTTGTGATCTCCGTCTCCATCAAATAAATAAAATCTTAAAAAAAAAGAATCTAGGTACTGCGTATATGAGTGTCCACTACATAATGAATTAAGCTTTTCTATGTGTTTGAAATTGCTCATAATAAAAGATTTTTAAAAGATATATGAGGGGCGCCTGGGTGGCTCAGTTGGTTAAGCATCTGTCTTCAGCTCAGGTCAAGATCTCAGGGTCCTTGGATCGAGCCCCACATCAGGCTCTCTGCTCAGCGGGGAGCCTGCTTCCTCCTCTCTCTCTCTGCCTGTCTCTCTGCCTGCTTGTGATCTCTGTCTGTCAAATAAGTGAATAAAATCTTAAAAAAAAAAAGGTGTTGGCAATGAGCCATCTTACACAGAACATCAATGCAATATTTTAAAAATAAATAAATAAATAAAGCAACATAACATCGCTCCTGGCCCGAAAGAGGCATTCAATACGATTCTCCTCACCATTGCACACAGGACCTCCCTCCATTGACCTGGCTTCTGCCTACCCCCCATTTTAGCTTCATCTCTAGCTGTACTTTCCAAACCCCAAAACTTATGCTGAGAGACATGCTCGACTCCTCACAGTCCCCCAATCACATCATCCTGCTTCAGACTTCCAAGCTTTTTTTTTTTTTTAATTTATTTATTTGACACAGAGAGAGAGATCACAAGTAGGCAGAGAGGCAGGCAGAGAGAGAGGAGGAAGCAGGCTCCCCGCTGAGCAGAGAGCGGGGAGCCTGCTTCCCGATGTGGGGCTTCCCTGCTTCTCGATGTGGGGCTCTATCCCAGGACCCTGGGTCATGACCTGAGCTGAAGGCAGAGGCTTAACCCACCAAGCCACCCAGGCGCCACGGCTTCCAAGCTCTAGATCACATTGATCTCCCTCCTAGAAATGCTCACCCACCCATTTATTTCACAAATACTTTTTCATTCCCTCCATTATATCCTCCTTGTCCCTTTTCTACAGGGCCACCTCCTTACTCAGGACTGGGAACTTTGTGAGGACAGAGACCATACCTACTTGAGTTTGTATTCCCAACACCTAGCCCCAAACCTAGAAGATGGTAGGTGTCCCGTTAATGTTTGCTAAGTGACTATAACAGAAAGCAAATTATAAGCAACTTATATTCTATAGTAAGTTCTCAACACTTACGCGAATAGCGCAAACATCTTTTGCTGTGCCATCTTTGGTAATAAAACATCCTATCGGAAATCCTGTTGTGCAGTACTTTCCATCCTCAATAACGTGACACCATATTACTGGCATATTATCAATAATCCTAAACATAAATATTTAAAAAATAAAAGATTTAACAAGCATGCATGTCACACCAAGCAATACCAACATCATCTTGCATATATTTAATTCGAATTTGTATTCAAAGTCACAAAATATAGTCTATAATTTCAAGTATTAATTAAAACTACTTTTTTTAAAAAAAACTATTGAAAGGACTTAAAATTTTTAATCAAAGTCACAAAAATAGTGTACAATTTCAAGTACTAAAACTACTTTTTTTTATAAAAAACTACTTCTGAAAGGACTTAAAAAATTAAGTCATGTTATCTCAGTGTTATCGCAAACCTACCAGTGATGTTGATAGTTTAGTTTTATCCCTTTCTTCAAAAAAGCCAGTTTTTTCTTGTGGTGGTCATTTCCTTTATCGTAGGATTTTACACAGACTTTTCTACATGTTTCTGTCTTGTTAAAAGAAAACTGTTAAAAAACATTTAAAATAATGAAAGATTTGACTACATTTTAGAAAACAAGTGTCACAAAATAAGCACTTTACCTTACAGATAAAACTTGTTCTCAGAGATTTCAGTATGCCATTAGCCGCAATACTCTCTCCTTTGAGTTTCAATTCATACCTGAAATGATTACACTACACACACACACACACATAATACACACATGCACGCACACGCACACACACACACATGCGCACATACATTGACAATATGCTTTCACCACTAAGCAGAAGAATCTTCCTTCTTCAGTAACACATAAGGTGGGATATAATATCTACTGTAACTTCCTAAGACCACCTTGATATGGAACCCTTCACTTAAAAGTGGTAACAAAATTGATTTTAGTGATGGTCACACAATGCTCTGAATATACTAAAAAAAATTAAGTCAAAGGGGCGCCTGGGTGGCTTAGTCAGTTAAATGTCTGCCTTTGGCTCAGTCCATGATCTCAGGGTCCTGGGATCGAGCCCTGCATCAAGCTCCTTGCTCAGCGGGGAGTCTGCTTCTCCCTCTCCCACTCCCCACCCCTGGCTTATACCCTCTCTCAAATAAATAAAATCTTTAACAAACAGAAAATAAAAAATAAACAAACGTTAAATCAGATACTTCAAGGGGTGCCTGGCTGACTCAGTCAATGCAGCATGCAACTCTTGATCTCCAGGCTGTGAGTTCAAGCCCCACCTTGGGTGTGTAGAGCTTACTTTAGAAAAAAAATGGCCACTTCAAATAGGTGAATTCTTTGGTATGTGAATATTTCTCAATAGAGCTGTTAATAAAAAAGTATTAATAAAATATTTCATACTTTTAATATGAAACCTCTTATTTACAAAGTCTAGCTATCAAGGATTATCAGGACGAAGTACCAGTGTTACTAATCAGGAAATAATGGGCAAGAATAAACTACGAAAAAGAGTTATAGTAAGGACCTCATACCCTGAAATCATACAAATATTAACCAAAAAGTTCCCTATTGGCAGCTGAGAAGAACACTGTCATCTTTCTTTCTTCCTATCTTTCTTTCTCTCTTTCTAGTACTATCATGTTCTTCATTTCAAGGGACAGCACTCCTTGAAAAAGTTCCCTTTTTTGTTAGGACAATGGTACTCCACGCAGGTATTTTGTGCAACTTTAATTATCAAAAAGCTAATGCCTGGGGTGCCTGGGTGTCTCTGTGGGTTAAAGCCTCTGCCTTCAGCTCAGGTCATAATCCCAGGGTCCTGGGATGGAGTCCCGCATTGGGCTCTCTGCTCAGCGGGGAGCCTGCTTCCTCCTCTCTCTCTGCCTGCCTCTCTGCCTACTTGTGATCTCTGTCTGTCAAATAAATAAATAAAATCTTAAAAAAATTTTTTTTTTTTAAAAGCTAATGCCTGGGACGCCTGGGTGGCTCAGTTGGTTGAGCAGCTGCCTTCAGCTCAGGTCATGATCCCAGCGTCGTGGGATCGAGTCCCACATCGGGCTCCTTGCCCCGCAGGGAGCCTGCTTCTCCCTCTGACTCTGCCTGCCACTCTGTCTGCCTGTGCTCGCTCTCGCTTGCTCTCTCTCTGACAGATAAATAAATAAATAAAATCTTAAAAAAAAGCTAATGCCTGACACACAGACCAAAGAAACAGATCAACAGAGAACCCAGAAATAGAACTCTACAACTATACCTGTGTGATTTTTTTGACAAACATGCAAAAGCAATTCAGAGAAGGAATGACAGTCTTTTGAACAGATAGTGTTGAAGCAACTTGACTTCTACTCGCCAAAAAAAAGAAACCCAAAAAGCAAAACCAAAAAAATTCTGTAATTTCAATCCAAACCTCTACCTGATACAAAATAACTCAAAAAAGATCACAGACTTAAATATATAAATTATAAAAGTTTCAGAAGGAAACATAAAAGAAAATCTTCAAGACCTAAAGGCTTATGTCATGTGTTCTTAGACTAGACACCAAAACCACACTCCATAAAAAGGAAATTTGATTATTGGACCTCATAAAAATTAATGTTTGCTCTGTGGAATACTCTGTTAAGAAGATGAAAACACGGGGCACCTGGGTGGCTCAGAGGTTAAGTAAGTGTCTGCCTTTGGCTTGTATGGCGGTCCCAGGATCCTGGGATCAAGACCCAGAAAAACTGCTTCTCCCTCTCCCACTCCCCCTGCTTGTGTTCCCTCTCTTGCTGTGTCTCTGTCAAATAAATAAATAAAATCTACAAAAAATAAAATAGATGAAGACACAGGGGTGTCTGGCTGGCCCAGTTTGTTAGAGCACACTATTCCTGATGTCAGAGTCATGAGTTTGAGCCTCAAGTTGAGCAGAGAGATTATTTAAAAATAAAATCTTGGGGCGCCTGGGTGGCTCAGTGGGTTAAAGCCTCTGCCTTCAGCTCAGGTCATGATCTCAGGGTTCTGGGATCGAGCCCCTCATCGGGCTCTCTGCTCAGCAGGGAGCCTGCTTCCCCCTCTCTCTCTGCCTGCCTCTCTGCCTACCTGTGATCTCTGTCAAATAAATAAATTAAATATTTTTTAAAAATAAATAAATAAAAAATAAAATCTTAAAAAAAAAAAAAAGATGATGGAAACAAAAGCTACAGACTGGGAAAAAACTATTTGTAAACTACTGCCCTAACAAAGGAATCACACCTAGAATATATAAGGAATTCTGAAAATTCAATAGTAAAGGTACAAACAATCCAAATATAAAAGGGGTAAAAGAGGAGACAGAGGGCCTGGGTGGCTTAGTCGGTTAAGCATCTCCTTCAGCTCAGGTCATGATCCTGGGGTCCTGGGATCAAGCCCCCCACATCAGGCTCCCTGCTTAGAGGGGAGTCTGCTTGTCTCTCTCCTTCTGCCTCTTCCCCTGCTTGTGTTCCCTCTCTCTCTCTCCCCCCCCCAAATGAATAAATAAAATCTTTTAAAAAATAAATTAAATTGGGGCGCCTGGGTGGCTCAGTGGGTTAAGCCGCTGCCTTCGGCTCAGGTCATGATCTCAGAGTCCTGGGATCGAGTCCCGCATCGGGCTCTCTGCTCAGCAGAGAGCCTGCTTCCCTCTCTCTCTCTCTCTGGCTGCCTCTCCGTCTACTTGTGATTTCTCTCTGTCAAATTAATAAATAAAATCTTTTAAAAAAATAATAAATAAAAAAATAATAATAAAATAAAAAATAAATTAAATAAATGAGTGAATAAAAATCCTAAAAAAAAGTTTAAAAGAAGCTAATTCCCAATGGTTTCACAAGAGTATACATAAATTAATATTGAGCAAACTACATACTTTTAAAAAGAGTTTTATTTAAGTAATCTCCATACCCCATGCAGGGCTCAAACTCACAGCCCTGAGACCAAGAGTTGCATACATCTCTGACTGAGCTAGCCAGTTGCCCCCAAACAAAACACTTTCAATATGTGCAGTGTATTGTACTTCAAGTAGACTTCAATGAACTTAGAAAAAAAAGAAGAAAAAAGTTAATGCCTTCATAATCATAACTGCTTATGAAAACATCCCTACTCTATCCCCGAATCTATTAAGGTATTGAAGGCAAAATCAATACACAATGACAGTCCAATGACATCTGCTTATACCACCTTACCCAAAACATGTAGGGACAATAAAGGAAACTGTTTTTTCTTTACAAAGCAAAAATAAAATTTGAAAGGCAAAATGGTTATGTGGAACCACTCCCTACTGCAGATAGTTCGAAGAGCACATATTCAGGCATTCTTCTGACAATACCACATCCTATCTCCTTTCCTTTTTCTCTGCCTCCTTCTAAAACAGACTCTTTGTGGGGCGCCAGGGTGGCTCAGTCGGTTAGGCTCAGGTCATGATCCCAGGGTCCTGGGATCAAGTCCTGCATCAGGCTCTCTGCTTGGTAGGAAACCTGCTTCCTTCTCCCCCACTCCCCCTGCTTGTGTTCCCTCTCTTGTTGTGTCTCTCTCTGTCAACTAAATAAAATCTTTAAAAAGAGGGACGCCTGGGTGGCTCAGTTGGTTAAGCAGCTGCCTTCGGCTCAGGTCATGATCCCAGCGTCCTGGGATCGAGTCCCACATCGGGCTCCTTGCTCCGCAGGGAGCCTGCTTCTCCCTCTGCCTCTGCCTTCCACTCTGTCTGCCTGTGCTCGCTCTCACTCTCTCTCTCTCTGACAAATAAATAAATAAAATCTTTAAAAAAAAAATCTTTAAAAAGAAAATAAAAATATAACAGACTCTCTGCTACAATTTTAAGAAGCCAGTTCTGAAAAGATTCCATTTAAAACAATATTATATAAGATCCACTGAATAACCTTATAGGGAGATGATGTTATTCGTTCTCCGAATAGTACTTGTCCAAGATTTTCAGAAGGGTTTTTCTTCCCAGAGGCTTGACAGAAGTCAAAGCTAGAGGGAAAGTTCAAGGAAGGAAAAAAAAATCAGCAAAGAAATTAATCTTTGTAATTTGTCAAGCCTCTCCACTGTTAATGGTAGATACTTCTAAAAACATGACCCAGAAGGTCTCTAATAATGATTTATAGACCTCATTATTTTAAACTGTTTAACCTCTTATAACTATGAATTCATTATTTAAAATGCTTATGGTACTGCTCTTGACTTTTATAATGTAGATAATCACAATCTTAGTAAAACTCACAGTATCTTCAGGGTTAAACTTCAAATTACATTTTTAAAAAAGCAAAGAATAGTGTAAAATCTGTACTAATTCTAACCTGAGACATTTAGAAACTGCTGTTATCAGTTCTGATCAAAGGGGAACTTAAACAACAAAATCCCTTTTCAATTACAGGCCCATAGACTCACTCACAAATCAAATGGTTACCACATGGAAAGAATTACAACTGCCTTTAAGCAAATGGGAATACATAAAATTAAATATAAAATGGTAAAAAGAGAAAATCAATGGTAGGTACGTGTAATATTTTAAATGCTCATGCTAACACCCTATGTCTAAATGTGGCATTTTAATGAAAATTAGACCTGATTTTATTTCTGTTTAATTAGTAGAAATAAATACCAGAGGGAGCTACAATCATTTTTCTTTTTTTTTTAAGATTTTATTTATTTATTTGACAGAGAGAGATCACAAGTAGGCAGAGAGAGAGGAGGAAGCAGGCTCCCCGCTGAGCAGAGAGCCCGAAGCGGGACTCGATCCCAGGACCCTGAGATCATGACCTGAGCCGAAGGCAGTGGCTTAACCCACTGAGCCACCCAGGCGCCCTACAATCATTTTTCTAAGAAGGGTAGCATTTGTTGCTATTCTCAAATGACTGATCTTGATCTTGATTATATGATACTGGCCCAATACTAAGCTAAGCACTTGCATCCATTAAAAGCCTTAGTAGCGGGGGCATCTGGGTAGCTCAGTGGGTTAAAGCCTCTGACTTTGGCTGGGGTCATGATCCCAGAGTCCTGGGATCAAGCCCTGTATTGGGCTCTCTGCTTAACAGGGAGCCTGCTTTCTCCTCTCTCTCTGCCTGCCTCTCTGCCTCCTTGTGATTTCTGTCTGTCAAATAAATAAACAAAATCTTTAATAAATAAATAAATAAAAGCCTTAGTAGAAACTTCCCTATCCCATGTTTTAAATAAACTACACTTCTGCAATTATTTTTTTGAAGTTCAAAATATAGTAGATTTATAATTTGTTTTCCTTACAAAAATCAAGTATGGCAATTTCCTAAATTCTTGAGCATTTGCCTCACACTGAAAGCACTCTGTTTTAATTTTGTTACTGTTACTTTTATTACAAAATTGCCTCCATATTTCTTAATATATCTAGGGGTTTCATTCACTGTCTTTAAAATTTTAAAACACCTTTAACACAATAATATTATAATTACGATGTAACTGCAGTAATATCAGTTCTATCAGGTACAATGACAATACCTATAACTTACGTATTATATTCATAAGGCAGGACGGATTCTGTTGAGTCCAATCTATTTACAAAAAGTGCTATTGATGACTACAAAAAGAAAGAAAACACTAATTAATAATACAAAATAAAAAAGGTAGCACTTGCAAAATACATAACAAAGTGAAAAGTAATTGGATCTATGGCTCCCATCAATGTATGACTGTGCAAATACAAATTTATAACTTAGCACAGTGTTATACATGTATAACAATATGGTTATAAATTTTTAACACAGTACAGCTATAAATTCATAACATTTCATTTAGGTGGCATCATTGGAGTCTCTGAAAACATCAATTTTTCAGACATCTCAGCCATTCTTAACCTTTTTTAATTATAGAACCCTTTGAGAATGTCTCTGTTCAGGTTTCAGAGGCTTCATAGGGCCTCTGGAGTCCACAGAATTCAGGTTAAGAACTTGAGATAATTAAAGCTACCTGCGTAAGAGCTCTCCTTGTATTATTTTAACCATTTTTATAAGAATCATTCTAAAATACACTTCATCATTTCCTATCTTAAACAGAACATGGTGATCACAATTTAACCTTCCTTGATGGCTCAGGATCATTTTGGAACATCAATCCTTGCACCAGCTTTGCCTCTGCGACATCCTCAGGATCAAACTAAGTGAACGCTATTTGCCCCAAAACTCCACTGCGATAGATGGTACCCACACCCCTACTACCCACACCCCTCACCCAACCAAAGAGCTTCAACTTTTTTGGTATAGATTTTACGTCTTTCTTTTCAGCGGTAAGTTGTTGTGACGCCTCTTCGCCCTTCTCCCTTCTCCCACCCTCGATCTGCTAGAGAGCCCTCAACTTGTAGAATAAATCACAGATTTGTTAAAACGAAATCAAAAAGACTCAGAGCATGAGGGTTAGTGCATAAGCATTAGGATATCTATTCCCGCTTTTCACAGGATACTTGCATTTACTTCCCTGGTTCTCAGCTGGGTTCTTGATAATCTACAAGATAGGGTTTTTGTTTTGTTTGTTTGTTTGTTTGTTTGTTTTATGTAGGCTCCATGCCCAGCATGGAGCACTATGTGGGGCTTGAACTCATGACCCTGAGATCAAGACCTGAGCTGAGATCAAGGGTCAGACACCTGACTGGGCCCCCCAGGTACCCCCAAGATAGGATTTTTATTTTTTTTTAAAGATTTTATTTATTTGACAGAGAAAGAGAGATCATAAGTAGACAGAGAGGCAGGCAGAGAGAGAGAGGGGAGGAAGCAGGCTCCCTGCGGAGCAGAGAGCCCGATGCGGGGCTCGATCTCAGGACCCTGGGATCATGACCTGAGCCGAAGGCAGAGGTTTTGACCCACTGAGCCACCCAGGCGCCCCAAGATAGGATTTTTAAAAAGACTAAAACAGCAGAACTTTAGTGAACACTATTCTTGTTCAAAATTCCATAAACTGCTTTTTTTTAATTGAACATCTGCTATCATCTTTACCATAAGGTTAGTTTTTTTTTTAAGAGGAAGAAAATAATCAAGTTTGGGACAAATATAAACAGTGTTACTGTAACTCTGTAAGAGTATTGTATCTAGGGGCGCCTGGGTGGCTCAGTGGGTTAAGCCGCTGCCTTCGGCTCAGGTCATGATCTCAGGGTCCTGGGATCAAGTCCCGCATCAGGCTCTCTGCTCAGCGGGGAGCCTGCTTCCTCCTCTCTCTCTCTGCCTGCCTCTCTGCCTACTGTGATCTCTCTATGTCAAATAAATAAATAAAATCTTTAAAAAAAAAAAAGAGTATTGTATCTGTACTTAATGAAACCTTGTCAGAAATTCAGCAACAGCAACATATATCAGTTAGAGTTTTATAAAGGCGAATAGAGAAAAGCAAAGGACAGCAGATAATTAAGGATAATAGTTCTCATCTAGACTCCCAATACACAACATACATAAGATTCATATTTTAAAATGCATATCTGGAGATTACTATATTTAAAAGAACCTTAATGGTTTCACAAGTCAAGTGAAGAAAAGAGAAATTATTCAATAATGGTAGATAACTGGTCAGTGATCTGGGGGAAAATAAGTTAAGCTGGATACTTACCTAATACATATACCAGGAAATATCAATCTTATTTATTAAAATTTAAACCATAAAAGTAATAGAAGAAGCCATGGGAGAATAATTTTATAATTGTGGCTGGCTTGGTTAAGAACTTTCAAAACAGGGCACAAAAGTCAGAAAACAAAACAAAAAAAGATATATTAGAATAAAAGCCAGTTTTTCTAAATTCTAAAAAACAAAAACAAAATATAATAAACAAAACCAAAAGACAACTGACAAACTTGGGAAAAGAATGTCACAGGTAAAGGACTAGTTTCCTGATTTAAGAATGACCACAGAACCAAAAAAAAGTGTCCACAAATCAATTTTTTAAATGTCCAACCTTATAGAAAAATGAGCAAAGAATATATAGATAGTTCACCAAAAAGAAAATACAAGTTGTTTTTATTTATATGAAATGATTCTCAATTTTAAAAAAGACTCCTGATAAAAGCATTATAAACTAAAACCATAAGACACAATTTTTCACCCATAAAACTGTCAAAGATCTAAAAGTTTGACAACACGTTGTCAAGCTGTGGAGAAGCAGGCACTCTCACACACTGTCTACGGAAGTGTAAATTAATGCAACCTCCATGGAAAGCAATTTGAGGATATCAAAATTTCTAAGTGCATCTATTCTTTGACCCAGCAATTGCGTTCCTAGGAATTTATTCTATGGATATTCTCATATGCAACAATGTTTGATAAGATCAAGAGTATAGAAACAAGCTAAATACATACATAAGGGACTATGTAAATTCAATATATAACAACCTTATAATAGAATGATATACCATTAAAAAACAACAAGGGTGTTCTTTATATAATGATATAAAGTGGTCTCTAAGCTATATCATTAAATGATAAAGGCACCTGAAGGTGAGAACAGTATGCTCCCATTTGTGTAAAAAAAAAAAAAAAAGGAGGAAAAAATAATATAAACACATATTTGTTCATTTAATCAAGAAATCCCTAGCAGGATATGAGAAACTGACGATATTGGTGCTCTCCAGGGAGGGATACTATGTGGCTAAAAGACCCAGGTAGATGAGACCTTCACAGGGAAAAACCTCTTATCTGCCTGTATCTTTTTATATTATTCTAAGTGAGATCATTACAATCAAGGGGATGAACAGTTTCAAAGACTTTGATGTATATTTCAAATTGCTTTCCAAAGGGTTCAAGTTTAACTATTAAACCAATCTGAATGCCATCATAAGGCAGCAAAGAGACAAGGCCAGGTGGATGGGGCATTGTACAGGAGAAACAGACTAATCCCTTTTATAAATTAATGTTATGAAAAGAAAAAGCAGGGACTGTGCTTAATTAAAAGAACCATAGACTATAATAAAGAGATGCAATTTGTGGTCCTAGATTGGATTCTGATTTGGTTATTTCAGGGATAGCTAGGGAAATCTATGAACTTGGTAATACATGAGATAAAAATGCATTCATGTGGAAAAAAAATCTGTTGATGTGGAAAGATAGAGTTGTTAATAGAAAAGTGCAGGTTATGGGATGGTTAAGCGTCTGCCTTCGACTCAGACTCAGATCATGATTCCAGGGTCCTGGGATCCAGTCCCACACAGGTTTCCTTGCTCAGCAGGGAGCCCGCTTCTCCCTCTGCCTGCCACTCCTCCTGCTTTTGCTCACTCTCTCTGACAAATAAATTTCAAAAATCTTTAAAAAAAAAAAAGAAGAGAAACAAGGCATTGGTTAAAAAAAAAGAAAGAAAAGTGCAGGTTACAAAAAAACGTGGATACCATTATTTTATGTAGGTAAAAAATGCATTTGGACTTCCATTCATTGCTAGTGGGAATACAAAATGGTACAGCCAATTTAGAAGAGAGCTTGGCAATTTCTTAAAAAAAAAAAAAAAAAACTAAATATAGGGGTGCCTGGGTGGCTTAGTGGATTAAGCCTCTGCCTTTGGCTCAGGTCATGATCTCAAGGTCCTGGGATCAAGCCCCACATCAGATCTCTGCTCAGCGGGGAGCCTGTTTCCCCCCCCCCCCCGCCGCCCCCTCTCTGCCTACTTGTGATTTCTCTCTGTTTCAAATAATTAAATAAAATCTTTTTTTAGAAAAAAGGAAAAAAAGAAGAAAAAAATAAATATACTCTTAATAAACAATCTAGCAGTGATACACCCTGGTATTTGCCCAGAGGAGTTGAAAACATAAGTCTACCCAAAAACCGGCACAATGTCTATAGCAGCTTTGTTCATCAATGTGAAAACTTAGAAGCAACCAAGATGTCTTTAGTAGATAAATATATGAATGAATTGTGGTACAGCCGGATAACGGAATATTCAAAACTGAAAAGCAATGAACCATTAAGCCATGAAAAGACACAGAGGAACCCTAAATGCATATTACTAAGTAAAAGAAGCAAGTCTGAAAAGTCTACGTACTGTATGATTCCAACTATAAGACATTCTGGAAAAGGCTAAACTATGAAGACAGTAGATAGATCAGCGGTTGCCAGGGATTAAGAGAGGGGCGGATAATAGCAGAGAGCATAGAGAAAGTATAAGGCAGTGAAATTACTCTATATGATATTATAATGATAGATACATGTCATTACACATTCCTCCAAACTTCACCAAGGGTGAACTGTAATGGAAACTATGGGCTTTGGGTAGTAATGATGTGTCAGTCCAGGTTCATCAACTATAACGAATGTAACACTCTGGTAGGGGCTGTTGATGAAGAAGGCTAGGCATGCGTGGGGGCGCGGCTATATGGGAACTCCACTTTCTGCTCGATTTTACTGTAAACCTAAAACTGCTCTAAAAAATTTAAAAACTCTATTAAAAATACACATGTGAGGTGCCTGGGTAGCTCAGTGGGTTAAGCAACTGCCTTCAGCTCAGGTCATGATCCTGGAGTCCCAGGATCAAGACCCACATTAGATTCCTCGCTCACTGGGGAATCCACTTCTCCCTCTGACCCTCTCCCCTCTCATACCCTCTCTCTATCTCTCATTTTCTCTCTCAAATAAATAAAATCTTTTTAAAAATACACATGTGGGTATGGGTATGTGTAGAAAAAAATCTAGAACATATGGTAAGATAGTAATAGCAGTAATTCTCTAGTTATTAGAAATGTTTTTCTTATTTTTGCCTATCTGCATTTTCTTTTTTTTTTTTTTAAAGATTTTATTTATTTATTTGACAGAGAGAAATCACAAGTAGATGGAGAGGCAGGCAGAGAGAGAGAGAGGGAAGCAGGCTCCCTGCCGAGCAGAGAGCCCGATGCGGGACCCGATCCCCGGACCCTGAGATCATGACCTGAGCCGAAGGCAGCGGCTTAAACCACTGAGCCACCCAGGCGCCCCCTATCTGCATTTTCTAATCATCTATCATGCATGCTACTGCTTTTGTAATAGCAAAAGTTTCAAAACTAAAAAAAGGGGAGGGGGGCTGGATGCTACCAAATGAAGTAAGTTTAGAGTGTTAAACCTAAAAATGAGAGACTCACCAAAAGACAGAAGGCAAAAACTCAGAATAAAAAGTAGAACACTTGTAAGGATGCAAGTAACAGCCCAAAAAGAAAAGAGTTTATGGAAAAATTCCAGATATTTGTTATGGTTAAAGATCATGTTTCTTTGCTAGGAAGCCTGATGAAATAAAGAATAGAGATTCAGGATGAGGAATTACCAGAGAAAAGGCAGACATAAAAATATTTTGTAAATGCCATTTCCTACATTACACGTGTTTGGCAAGATGTTGGCTCAAAATGTTACCATCAAAACTTCACACAGGAGGGGCACCTGGGTGGCTCAGTGGGTTAAGCCACTGCCTTCAGCTCGGGTCATGATCCTAGGATCCTGGGATCGAGTCCCGCATCGGGCTCTCTGCTCAGCAGAGAGCCTGCTTCCCCCTCTCTCTCTCTGCCTGTCTCTCTGCCTGCTTGTGATCTCTCTATCAAATAAATAAATAAAATCTTTAAAAAAAAAAAAACTTTACACAGGAAAAGGCAAGTTCCAAGTTTTAAGGGCAAACTTGTGGCCCCAAAACTGACCTTTAAAAAACACTGGAAAATGGGACACGTGGGTGGCCCCGTCGGTTAAGTAGCTGCCTTCGGCTCAGGTCATGATCCCAGTGTCATGGGATCTTGTCCCACATCTGCCTCCTTGCTCATCAGGGAGCCTGATTCTCCCCCAGCCTGCAGCTCCCCCTGCTTGTGCCCTCTCTGATAAATAAAATTTTAAAAACAAAACAAAACACCCTGGAACTTTCAACTTGGTTAAGTCTATAGTTAAACCACACCCAGCACTGTTCTCAACTTCCCAGTGCCTTTGTGGTGCCCTATGACAGAACACTACCCCAATTCACTAAATTAGGCAACTAGGAGTCAGAAAAACAAGTCCTATTCATTAGTATCTTTTGAAGTGATTACTTGCCCCCTCCAAAAAAAATACAACACACAACCTTTTTTGGACTCAGCTTAGTTACAGAAACCAGGCTGCTGAAGAAAGGAGTCAGGAAGTTATTGGAGAACTTCAAGAGGACAGACTCGTTGGCCTCAGTGGGAGGAGCATGCAACTCTTGATTTTGAGGTCTTGAGTTCAAGCCCCAGTTGGGTGTAGAGATGACGTAAATAAACTTTAAATTAAAAAAAAAAGAAATCTCTGCCTAAAGAAAACGAATAATGATAATAGTTACCATTTGTGGAAAGCTTACTAAGCTTACTAAGCGCCAGGTATAGTTGTCAGTGCTTTTCATACATTGTCTCATTTTATCCTCTCAAGTCTGAGAGGTAAATAATACCTTGATGTTTACAGGCAAAGGGCCTAGGGGAGACAAAAGCGCATTAACAAGAATTAGAGAGGTAACAAGCAGGCTGCCGGAGGAGTGAAGAATGACAGAAAGGAAACACGGTGGGGTTGCGTCTAAGACCACAGTGAGGCGGATGGGGGGATGGGTGAAATAGCTGATGGGAACTAAGCAGCGCACTTGTGACGAGCTCCTGGTCTTTGTATGGAAGTGCTGAATCACTAAATTCTACACCTGAAGCTAATATAAGAATGCATGTGAACCCACTGGCATTTAAGTCAATTTTTTTAAAACGACCATGGTGACTGTCTGGGAGAGAGTACAAGAGAGACAACAGGAAACGGAAGAAGAGAGCCCTAGGAAAAAGCCCAGGCGGCGGAAGGAAAGGAGCTGCGACAGAAGAGGAGGAGCTAAGTGGAGGAGCAGCCAATAGGGAGGCAGGAGCTCCGAGGAAGGAGGAACAGAAGGAGCTAAGAAGGGCGGTGGAGAAGCACTGCGGAAAGGAGGAAGCAAGGGCTGCGTGTGTGGCTTAGTCCTTAGGCATTTGCCTGCGGCTGGGGTCATGATCCCCGCTTCCTGGAATCGAGCCCCGCATGGGCCTCCCTGCTCGGTGGGAAACCTGCTTCTCTCCCATTCCCACTGCTCGTGTTCCGTCTCTGTCTGTCTCTCTTTCTCTCATTCTCTCTCTGTGTCAGATTAAAAAAAAATCTTAGGGACGCCTGGGTGGCTCAGTTGGTTGGACGACTGCCTTCGGCTCAGGTCATGATCCCGGAGTCCGGGGATCGAATCCCGCATCTGGCTCCCAGCTGCATGGGGAGTCTGCTTCTCCCTCTGACCTTCTTCTCGCTCATGCTCTCTCTCACTGTCTCTCTCTCTCAAATAAATAAATAAAATCTTTTTTAAAAAATAAAATAAAATTTAAAAACTCTTTAAAAAAGGGGGGGGAGGAAGCAAGGGGGCGGGCCCAGAGGGAAAAGAAAGAAGGAGGGGTGGAGCCAGGCAAAAAGGGCGGGACCCAGAGGGGAGATTGGAGGGAAGGGGTGGGGCTAAGTGGAAGGGAGGGCGGGGCCATGCATCGGGGGCGGGGCCTGGAGGGAGGGAAGGGACTTGAGGGAAGTGGGGAAGGGAGGGGCGGGCCTAGAGGGAGGGGAGGGGCTACGAGGGAAGTGGGAAAGGGAGGGGCACAGGCACTGGGGCGGGGCCTAGAGGAGGGGAGGGGAGGAACTGCGAGGTCAGAGGAGAAGGGCGGGGCAGGGCGGGGAGGGAGGAGAAGGGAGGGGCGGGGCGGGGAGGGAGGAGCAGAGGAAACGCTGAGATGTAAGGGAGGGAGCCAAGAGAAATGGGGGGAAAGGAGGAGCTCTGAGGATGGAGGAAGAGCTGAGCGGGAGTTGGGCGAACGGAGAGTAAGGGGAGGGGCCGAAAGGGAGGGAAAGAGAATCTGGGAAAAGAGTGGTCCGGATGTTCCACGTGCAAGGCTCAGAGATAGAGCCGCTGAGACACACCCACAGGGCTGTGGCGTTCTGGGTCAGAGGCGAAAGAGCTCGCGACCGTGGTCTCCCCCCCGGCGTGCCCCCTACCCCTGCCGGAAGCCTTCCCCTCACATCTCACTGCCTCCCACGGGTCCTCACCTTGCAGGTTGCAGTCTCTCGGGTCGCCTCGCAGAAGTTAACTGGAGCCAACCCGGGGAGGTAGAAGGCCGCGCTGGGGGTGGCCTGAAGCCCCAGGAACAGCCACAGCCCCAGCAGCCACCTCAGCCCGGGGAGGGCGAGCCTGAGGCGACAAGGGTTGGTTCCCACGCGGAAACCACGAGTACTCATTTGAGGAGCCGGCTCAGGGCTCGGGGGCGCACTACAGGCGAGATCTAACCAGTGAACGGGAGAAACGGATATGGTAACTCGGCTGGTGGGACTAGAACTCCAGGGAAAGCCACTTATTCCGACGCAACAGTGGCTTGGAACCCGTTGCTAGGGCTCCAGGCTACTCATTTGAGCACGCGTAGTACGCATGCGTGCGGGTCCCCGCTAAGTCTTCCACACATCCCCCGCCTTCCCCACTCCCCCACCCCCCACCCACAGCCCGGCACTTTCCCGCGGTTAGAGGTGCCTCGGGGAGCGGGGAAGGGGGACAAGGGAGGCTGGCTGAGAGGTCTCAGCATGCAACATCACAACTAAACAGGGTGTCGTGTCCTCCCTGAGTTTGCCTCAGTCCCAAAGTAGCAGTGTTTACCCCCCCCCCATTTTCACTTTTTCCGGCGGGGTGGTGGGACAAGAATGGGGAAGAGGGGAAATTACGGGGCCAAGCTGTCCAGTATGGTGGGTGTTAGGCGCTTGAAATGCAGCCAGTGCAAAATTGATGTTCCATAGGGCCAAGTGCACACCTAGTATCAGGGACTGCTTGGAAAAAGGAATGCAAACCTCTGCGTTTTTATATTGATTGCATGTCAAAACAATAATATTTTGGGTCAGTTGCATTGAATAAAATATTATTAAAATTAATTTCACCTGTGTTTTGTTTTGTTTTTCACAGACAAAGATCACAAGTAGGTAGAGAGGCAGACGGGGGGGGGGATCCCAAAGTGGGGCTCAATCCCATGACCCTGAGATCATGACCTGAGCAGAAGGTAAAGGCTTAACCCACTGAGCCACCCAGGCATCCCTCACCTATTTCTTTCTTTCTTTTTTTTTTTTTAAAGATTTTATTTATTTATTTGACAGAGAGAGAAATCACAAGTAGGCGGAGAGTCAGGCAGAGAGAGAGAGAAGCAGGCTCCCGCTAAGCAAAGAGCCCGATGCGGGGCTCGATGCGGGGCTCGATCCCAGGACACTGAGATCATGACCTGAGCCGAAGGCAGCGGCTTAATCCACTGAGCCACCCAGGCGCCCCTCACCTATTTCTTTCTAAAGTATGATTGCTAGGGGCTCAGTCCATAGAGAATGGGCCTCTTGATCTCAGAGTTCATGAGTTCAAATCCCATGTTGGGCAAGGAGCCTACTTTAAAATAAATTAAAAAAAAATAAATTGTGGCTGCTAAAACATTTAAAATGACATGTGGCTCATGTCATATTTCTTTTTTTATTCATTAAAGCACTTTTAATATAAATAAATTCTGCGGAAATAATACAGCAAAACAAAGCCATGCACTGATACAAATTAACCAGTTCAGCTACTGGTTATGATATTTTTCAGATTTTTCAGATATTTTTATGTTGTCTGTGATGATACATGGATTGCTCAATGTGTAATAAATTCTGGCATCATTCCTACCTGGGAGAGACAACTTTTATTTTACATTGATGACTTAAGTAGAATACGTTTATTATATTGTGATTCAATGGTAATCTGAAAAACCTTTAAAATCACCTTAAAAAAAAAAGCACAAAAAGAAAGAAAAGAAAACCATAATAATCACATCCTAGAGACTGTCAGGTGAACTTATCCTAAATATGTTCTTTGGCGTATTGTCGACACCCAATATCACATCAATTTCAGGTGTACAACATAGTGATTCCACAAGTTCACTGGCATTCCATTTCTGTTGGACAGCTCCTGTCTGGGGGAGGAGGGTGGAAGGGGCAAAGATGAAAGAAGAGGGAGGGAGAGGGAAGTGTTGCTCTCAGTCTTTGAAAGAAAGTTCTCCCTCTCTTAGCTCCAGGGATCTTATTTTTCGACCTCTGTAGGAATCCTTGTAGCCCTCACCTTCTGCTCCTTGTGCTGTCCTATAATGCAAAGTGCTTGTATTTGGACCTAGACAGCAGTGTAGGCATCATACAACAAAGACAGCAGAAGAGCTGGTCATTTTTCCTTCTTGTCTGTCAAGAGCTTTGGAGAACAAGAGGTCACTTGTGTACGCTGAGACCAGTGCACCTCGCCATTCTGTCCAAGTTCACTCGCTCTGAGAGGTCTGCGTCCTCTGTTGATTGGCAGCCTGCGATTCCAGGCGGAACAAAGGCAGCGAACCGGCGGTTAGCAGAGGCCTGTACAATTTAGTGACTTAACTCCTGGATCAGAGAGGCAGGAAAAGTGGCAGGAGAAAATGTACCAATGATCAGAATTCCGAGCGTTGCGAGGGCAGGGAGAACGAACTTGACCACGCGGACTGGAGAGGCCCTTGTAAAGATTTGAAGAAGGGGATAAGGTGATCAGAAGGGGCACCACTTTTGTGAGCAGGAACAGGAAAGAGCAGTAGAGCCGTCACGAATCGAAGCAACCAGAGCTTGAATAAAATTCTTGCGTTTTGCCACTATGTTACCACCCTTCTCGGGTCAGTCTTTGGCTGAAAAATTGTACGTGTTAAAATAAACGGGATGCTCGGCCAGCCTTTGAGGCCTGGGCCGGGACGTCTAGCGGCTGAGCTAGGGCCCTGCAGGCCAGGACTGCAGCAGGGACAGGGCATCCTACTGACCCAGCCGGGGCGGCCCACCGAGTGCGGGGAACGTGCTCGACGGGGCTACCCGGGGCTGGTGTGTCACCCAAGTCGCCTACAGGAGACCGGCCCCAGCCCCTCCGGAGACCGACGAGCTGGAAAGAGCAGCAGTCAGCCTGTTTGCGAGCCTTTTGGCCCCGGCCCCGTCCTCATCTACCGTTCAAACTGGGGCTTTGGCGTCTTCCATAAAAGCTGCCGTGATGTGTCTGTTAAACTCAAGACGTAAAGCATCACCGAGGGCTACGTCCCCATTCTCAGCAATAAGACACAGCCCTCCCGGTGTCCCCACTGTGTGATTGTCACCAGCTCTATCCACCTGAAGGAGTGGGGGGGGGGCTCGTTCTGGTGGATTCTCTGTGCTGCCTGTGCTCCAGGAAGCCATTCACTAGGCAGGCCTGGCTTTGCTCGGCACCAAGGCTCCCCCTCCCCCATGCGCCAATTTGAAGACCTCTTCCAGAGTGAGGCCTGAGGGCCACCTGTAACTAGGGACAGCTTTATTTATTCCTTTCCAGTTCCTATGCCTCTCATTTCTTGTTCTCGCCTTGTCCACTAAATAGGGTTTCCAATAGGATAGTGAATAGAAGTGCGAGCAGACATCCTTTCCTGTTCTCCATCCCAAGGGGAAAGCAGTATGATACAGCTATAGGCTTTTTTTTTTTAAGATTTTATTTATTTATTTGACAGAGAGCACAAGCATACAAGCAGGGGGAGCGGCAGGCAGAGAGAGGGGGAGAAGCAGGCTCCCCACTGAGCAAGGAGCCTGCACAGGGGCTCAATCCCAGGACTCTTGGATCATGACCTGAACAGATGACAGATGCTTAACCGACTGAGCCACACAGGTACCCCCCTCCCAGCTACAGGCGTTTTATACTTGTTCTTTATCAAGTTAAGGAAGTTCTTTTCTCTTCCTAGTTTGTTGGATGTTTTTACCATGATGCAATATTGAATTTTATTCAATTTTTTGGCAGTGTTTCTTAGTAAGACTATTAATATGATGCATTACATTGACATTTAAATGTTGAATCAGTAATGTATTTCCAGAATAAACCCCACTTGGTTGGATGATATGTAAAAAGAAAAAAGGCAACAACAAAACAAATAGGGCTGTGTTTTGGTATAGAATGCAAAATTTGCAAGGCTTTTAAAAGATAAAATTCAGGGGCGCCTGGGTGGCTCAGTGGGTTAAAAGATAAAATTCAAGGGGCACCTGGATGGCTCAGTTGGTTGGGCAGCTGCCTTTGGTTCAGGTGATGATCTGAGGGTCACGAGATAGAACCCCACATTGGGCTCCCTGATCGATGGGGAGTCTGTTTCTCGCTCTCTGCTGCTCCCCCTGCTTGTGCTCTCTTACTCCTGCACTCTCTCTCAAGTAAATAAGTAATTTTTTTTTAATTAAAAGATAGGGGCGGGGCACCTGGGTGGCTCAGTGGGTTAAAGCCTCTACCTTCGGCTCAGGTCATGATCCCAGGGTTCTGGGATCGAGCCCCACATTGGGCTCTCTGCTCAGCGGGGAGCCTGCTTCCCTTTCTCTCTCTCTCTGCCTGCCTCTCTGCCTGCTTGTGATCTCTTTCTCTGTCAAATAAATAAATAAAATATTAAAAAAAAAAAAAAAAGATAGGGGCACCTGGGTGGCTCAGTGGGTTAAAGCCTCTCTGCCTTCAGGTTGGGTCATGATCCCAGGGTCCTGGGATGGAGCTGTGCAGGCTCTCTGCTCAGCAGGGAGCCTGCTTCCTTCTCTCTCTGCCTGCCCCTCTGCCTACTTGTGATCTCTGTCAAATAAATAAATAAAATATTTTTTTAAAAATTAAAAGATAAAAGATAAAATTCAAGAGAGAGAGGCAAACCAAGAGACAGAGACTTAACTATAGAGAACAAACTGATGGTTATAAGACGGTAAGTCGTGGTTGGGGGGAAACAGGTGCTAGGGTTTAAGGAGGCCACTTGTGATGAGCACCTGGTGGTGTATGGAAGTGTTGAATCACTATATTGTACACCTGCAACTCATATTACACTCTGTTAACTAATTGGAATTAAAATTAAAACTTAAAAAAAAGATAAAATTAAAAAAAAAAAAAGATAAAATTCAAAGAAATTAATTTCTTAATGTAGGCTATGCCCCAAACTCCAGGGAGACATGGGTTTTCCCTTCTGTGCCATTAGGCGTATTTTAGTGGAGAGTAAAGAATACATTATCCATTTTATTTGCTTACTTTTCTCTCACGCTCTGCTGAAAGTAAGCTCCTTAAGCACAGGATCCTTTTTTTGTCTTCATGTTCCTAGCACAGACCCAGGCACTTGGTAAGAGCACGTGGAAGAAGAAAACTTTGTCTCTACCCTTCAAGGTTCTTTTGACTGGTCTAGGAATTACACGGACATAAGACAGATTAACAGGAGAAAAATCTAATTTAATTACGTACATATAGGGAATCCACAAAAAAAAAAAAAACAAGAGATTTCAAAAACAGGAGAAAATGATGTTTGTGCTATTCTGGACTAAGGAGAAGGGAGTAGGGGTCTGAGGCTTCAAAAGGAAGGCAGACAATTCACAAGGAATTGGGAAAGAGCAAATATTTTGTGAACATATGTTTGCCGGGCTGTACAGAAACAATGGGACACAGAAAAAAATTTTAACCGACTTTGGTAAATTCCCGTCTGTCTGCCACACCTAAATTATGCTATACTATAGTTGTCTGTCACTATAGCTCCCTTTCTAGAACAGGACCTCTGTCTGGATTCTTTGGGGGTGGGGGTGGGGTGCACAGGGAGAGGAAGAGAGAATCTTAAGCAGGCTCCATGCCTAGTTGCAGAGCCCAACACCCAGGGCTCTATCTCAGGCTCCTGAGACCATGACCTGAGCCAAAATCAAGAGGTAGATGCTTGGGGCACCTGGATGGCTCAGTGCATTGGGCCTCTGCCTTCGGCTCAGGTCATGATCTCAAGGTCCTGGGATTGAGCCCCACATCTGGCTCTCCACTCAGCGGGGAGCCTGCCTCTCCCTCTCTCTCTGCCTGCCTCTCTGCCTACTTGTGATCTATGTCTGTCAAATAAATAAAAAAAATCTTAGGAAAAGAATAAATGAAACAAGATGGGATCGGGAGGGAGACAAACCATAAGTGACTCTTAATCTCACAAAACAAACTGAGGGTTGCAGGGGGGAGGGGGGGGTCGGGAGAGGGGGTTGGGGTTATGGACATTGGGGAGGGTATGTGCTATGGTGAGTGCTGCAAAATGTGTAAACCTGGCGATTCACAGACCTGTACCCCTGGGGATAAAAATACATTATATGTTTATTTAAAAAATAAAATTTAAATTAAAATAAATAAAATCTTAGAAAAAAAAAAGAGTCAGATGCTTAACTGACTGAGCCATCTAGGCACCCCAAGATTCTCTTAGGCACTTAAGGGGAAGATAAAAGAAGAAAAACTTCCTAGGGTTCCTGGCTGCCTCAGATGGAGGATTCTGCAACTCTTGATCTCAGGGTCCTGATTTCAAGCTCCACATTTGGAGTAGAGATTACTTAAATAAATATATAAACTGAAAAAAAAAAGAAGAAAAGAAACAGGGGCGCCTGGGTGGCTCAGTGGGTTAAAGCCTCTGCCTTCAGCTCGGGTCATGATCCCACAGTCCTGGGATTGAGCCCCACATGGGGTTCTCTGCTCAGCAGGGAGCTTGCTTCCTCCACTCTCTGCCTGCCTCTCTGCCTACTTATGATCTCTGTCTGTCAAATAAATAAATATCTTAAAAAAAAAAGAAGAAAAGAAACATTTCCCTAGTCTTCTATTTCTTAATAATCAGCCTAGGGGAAAAAAAAATAATAATCAGCCTTGGGAGGCCTGGCTGGCTCAATCAGACTCTTGATCTCAGGCTCAGTGAGTTCAAGCCCCATGTTGAGCACAGAGATTATTAAAATAAATAAAACTTAGGAAAAATTTTAGAAAAGAAAAAAAAAAGAATCAGACTAAAATAATCCATATGGCAAGAGACTCACTTGTGGGTGTCAAATTTTGCCATGAACAAGCACAATGCATTGATTCAGAATAAATGAAAAGATGGAAGAATGAATACCATGTAACTTACACTGTCTCTGGGAATTTGTATATATTTTACTTCATTTAGAAGTCAAAAGAGGATGCAATCAATGGGAGTAAGTGTAGATAACCAGGATAATCCCACTTTTTTTTTTACAGCAGTAGAATCTGCATAGCTCCTGCCCATCCATCTTTGACGTTATCCCCCCCGTAGACAGAGTAGTCATTTTATGTGAGATAACTGAGGCCACGGGTAGCTAGTTTGCTTGTCCAAGTTCACACTGTAATAGAGGACCAAGTCAAAGGAAGGAAGCAGATCCCCTGATATCTAATTTAGTTCTGAAATATAATGGAATTAATAGGAAGTGCCAGGGGCGCCTGGGTGGCTCAGATGGTTAAGCTTCTGCCTTTGGCTCAGGTCATGATCTCACAGTCTGGAAATCAAGCCCCTGCTCAGTGGGGAGTCTGCTTCTCCCTCTTCCCCTACCCCTCACCCCTGCTGGTGCTCTCTCTGTCTTTCTGTCTCTCTCTCAAATAAATACACAACATCTTATTAAAAATAATAGAAGGAAGGACCAAGTGGTAATAAAAAAGAAATACACTCATTTTATGGAGCTGGAAATTCGACAGCAACATCAGCTATGAAACATGCAAGTAAAAGCTTGAGTGAAGCATATGAACCTGAAGTTGGGAGCTCTCTTGGGCAGGGGTGCACAGACAGATTCAACCATGAAATTCGTGATATACAACGTCACTCAAACGACTTTGGGAGAGGAGAGAAACACAAAGAATGGCACTTCACAGAAGTGAGTACCTCAGGGGCGCCTGGGTGGCTCAGTGGGTTAAGCCTCTGCCTTCCGCTCAGGTCATGATCTCAGGGTCCTGGGATCGGGTGCCCCATGATCAGGCTCTCCGCTCAGCAGGGAGCCTGCTCCCCGCCGCCCCCCCTCCCCCGTCATCTGTCTCTCTTGTGATCTCTCTCTCTCTCTCTGTCTGTCAAATAAATAAATAAATAAATAAAATCTTAAAAAAATAAAAGTGGGTACTTCGGCCTGCACCAAAGACAACGCGTAAAATGGACGAATATAGTGACTAGGTCTTTAATAGTTCCTTTTTTCCCTGGATTCTATTTCGAGTTAAAGATATCCATGTGACAGTTCCCATCCTCTTTCCAGGTGTCTCTGGCATATATATACCCAAATTAAGGAGTGGAACAAAGGAATACTGTGGTCCAGTGAAATCATGCTCTATTTAAGCCATGTTTCTAAATCAGCATATTGGGACATCAAAAAAAAAAAAAAAAAAAGAACTAATGTGCCACGGTAGGCAAGGGTGCCAACTCCAGGGGCTAAATCATACCTTTCATAGTGTGCTGACAGGGCTGGTCTAGCTTATCCCTGGGGCCTCCTGCCTTTACTCACTTTTCCTTCCCAGTTTCCCCCAAACCTAGATAGGTTTCTTTCATACGGGTAGTGTAAATCTCATCATCTCATACCGTCCCTTAAAATCCTTTTCTGCACAGGGGGGACTAGCCAGCTCAGTTGGTAGAGCATCCCACTGTTGGTCTCAGGGTCATGAGTTCAAGCCCCACACTGACTATAGAGATTACCTCCAGAAAAAATTAAAATTTAAAAATCCTTTGCTAGGGACGCCTGGGTGGCTCAGTTGGTTAAGCAGCTGCCTTCGGCTCAGGTCATGATCCCAGGGTCCTAGGATCGAGTCCCACATCGGGCTCCTTGCTCGGCAGGGAGCCTGCTTCTCCCTCTGCCTCTGCCTGCCTCTCTGTCTGCCTGTGCTCGCTCACTCTCTCTCCCTCTGTCTCTGACAAATAAATAAAAAAAAAAATCTTAAAAAAAAAATAAATAAAATAAAAATCCTTTGCTAGCGCCAGGGTGGCTCATTTGGTGAAGTATCTGCCTTTGGCTCAAGTCACGATCCCAGGGTTCTGGGATGGAACCCAGCATTGGGCTCCCTGCTTGGCAGGGAGCCTGCTTTTCCCTCTCCCTCCCACTCCCGTGCTCTCTTGCTCTCTCCCTCTCTCTCAAGTAAATAAATAAAATCTTTAAAATAAATTTAAAAAATAATTCTTTACTGCACAAATCAGTGTAATGTGGGGGGCCTAGACTGGATGCTGGCACAGAAAAAGGACACTAGTGAGAATACTGATGAAAGCCAAATAGAGTCTTAGTTTGCTTAATACCATTGAACGGATGTTTATTTCTTCCTTTGATCATTGTACCACAGTTACGTAAGATGTTCACATTAAGTGAAGCTCAGAGAAGGGTATATGAGACCTCTGTGTACTATTTTGGCAACACTTCTGTAAATCTAGAATTATCTAAAG
Source organism: Mustela erminea (assembly GCF_009829155.1). Taxonomy (NCBI): domain Eukaryota; kingdom Metazoa; phylum Chordata; class Mammalia; order Carnivora; family Mustelidae; genus Mustela; species Mustela erminea. The sequence goes on along the minus strand of NC_045635.1, from coordinate 115,057,866 downwards.
TAAAAAACTAAAAAACTCTCCTACTGGCTCTCCATTGCCCAAGGGGTTAAGTTCAAATTTTGCTTAGCAAGTTTGCTCCACCTAAACCCCAGCCCCCAACACACACCTCTCCAGCATCAGCCTTCCGGTGTGGATGGGGGTCTGCTCCCACAGTCACTCTGATCGTGCTCTAGAGAATGACTTTTAGTTACGTGAAGAGCCCATTCTCTCTAGCCCCTGAACAAATGGATCCTTGCTATTCCTGGGTCAAGTACACTCTGCTGACGCTCACCGGCTCTCCCATCTCTGGCTTGGCTGAAATCTTGATCCTGTATTTCCGCTCATAATCTGGAAGCTGCTTTTCCCAGCATATGTTCCCTGACAAACCCCCACACTACACATATCCCACCCATATACATCACACCCACATAGAGAGTTGGATCAAGTGTCCCTTGTATGTGTTTCGCTGTACTCTATGTATTACTTCTGATTTGTCACTTTCACACTCTTTTGCAGTCCTGTCTCCCGGGGTCAATTGTGAACTCTGGATCTTCCCCTTCTATCCACACCTACCACTTTCCTGGTATAGCAAAAGGCCATTAACGTAGATTGACCTCACGGGTTTAACACTTTGAAGGTTAAGCTTCCCATTTGAGTAATGATTCTTGTAATTCATATACTCTGATAGGGTGAACAGGAAGAGTTTTAGTTTTTCCCTCTGTACTACAGAGTTTCTGGCTGACAATCATATTTTTGCACCAATATCAACTTGTTACCAAGGGATATGTAGATCCCTGTATTACAGAAATCATTGCAAAATGATGACCACAGTAAATCTAGCTAACACCCATCACCATACATAGTTATCTTTTCCCCCTTTTCTTTCTTCTTTCTTTTTCTTTATTTTATTTTATTTTATTTTTTTTAAAGATTTTATTTTTATTTATTTGACAGAGGGAGATCACAAGTAGACAGAGAGGCAGGCAGAGAGAGAGAGAGAGAGAGAGGGAAGCAGGCCCTCTGCTGAGCAGAGAGCCCGATGCGGGACTCGATCCCAGGACCCCGAGATCATGACCTGAGCCGAAGGCAGCGGCTTAACCCACTGAGCCACCCAGGCGCCCGTCTTTTTCTTTATTTTTTAAAAGATTTTATTTTTAAGTAATCTCCACATCCAACATGGGGCTCAAACTCACAACCCCGAGATCAAGAGCCTATCAGGCCCCTCGCAAAAAAAAAATTTTTTAAGATGAAAACTTTTAAGATTTACTCTCTTAGCAACTTTCAAGTATACAATACAGTATGAACTATAGTTAATATGCCCTCTGTATTTATGAACTCGGCTTTTTGTCATTGCATTTTTTTGGGTGTTTTTTTGTGTGTGTGTTTTTTGTTTTGTTTTGTTTTGCATTCCACATGTAAGTGAGATGGTTGTCTTTCCTGTCTGACTTACTTCACTTAGCATCATGGCAAGAATTCCTTCTTTATTAAGGCTAAATAATGTTCTGTTTTATATATTATACCACATTTCCTTTATCCATTCGTCCATTGATGGATATTTGGGTTGCTTTCGTATCTTGGCTATTGTAAATAACACTTCAGTGAACATCAGAGAGGGGTTATATCTTTTCAAATTAGTGTTTTCGTTTCCTTTGGATAAACACCTAGAAATGGAATTGCTAGATCATATGGTCGTTCTATTTTTAATTTTTGGAGGGGCCTCTGCACTGTTTTCCATGGCTGCACCAATTTACAACGCCACTAACAGTACACAAGGGTTCCCTTTTCTCCATGTTCTTGCCCACACTTATTATTTCTTGTCTTTTTGATAGTAGCCATTCTAACAGGTGTAATATGGTATCTCCTTTGGTTTTGATTTGTATTTCCCTGATGATGAGTGATACTGAATATCTTTTCATGTGTCTGCTGTCTATCTGTGTATCTTCTTTGGAAAATATCTGTTCAAATCCTCTGCCCATTTTTATTTTTATTTTTTTAAAGACTTATTTATTTGGGAGAGAATGTACACACAGTGGGGTGAGGGGAGCAGAGGTAGAGGAAAAGAAGATTCTCCACTGAGCAGGGAGCCCAGATGCTGGGCTCAATCCCGAGGGGACCCTCAAGTCATGACCTGAGCTGAAGGCAGACACTTAACTGACTGAGCCACCCAGGTGTCCCTCCTCCGCCCATTTTTAATCAGGTTAATTTGTGTGATTTTGTTTGTTATTAAGTTGCATGAGTTCTTTATATATTTTGAATATTAGCCCCTTATCAGATATATGATTCACAAATATTTTCTCTCATTCAGTAGGTTTCCTTTTCATTTTGTTGGTGGGTTTTTTTGTTTGTCTGTTTGTTTTGTTTGCTGCGCAGAAACATTTTAGTTTGATTGAGTCCTATTTATTTATTTTTGCTTTTGTTGCCTTTGTTTCTTGTTATACCCGAGTTTTCGTGTCCGAGAGACCACCAAGGAGCCAACACCGATGCAATCACACGAGGGTTTATTCAACAAGCTTAAGCTTGGGCCCAAGTATACCCGACACAGCAGAGTAGGGACTTGGACCCTGAGCTTAGTTAAGGCAGGGGTATTTATGGGTTCCAGTTACTAAAGCAGGGTGGGGGTTTCTGGAACCAAAGCAGGGTGGGGCTTCCTGTTACAAAAAAAGGGTGGGGGGTCTCTGAAACCAAAGCAGGGTGGGGGTTCTTGTTACTAAAGCAGAGTGGGGGTCCTTAGAACTAAAGTAAAGTAGGGAAAAGTTCAGGCCTTGGGCACAGGGGTCTGAGATGGCTGCCGGAGCTAAATGGCTGTACTTATGCTAAGGCTAAACCTGAGGTGGGATGGCCTTAATTTTTCTCGGCCTCCAAATTTCTCATGTCAGATCCAAAAAATCATTACCAAGACCAACACCAAGAAGCTTACTACCTATGTTTTCTTCTAGGAGTTTCATGGTTTCAGATCTTACACTCAGATCCATTTTGAGTTTATTTTTATGCATGATGTAAACTAGCGATCCACTTTTATTCTTTTGTATATGGCTGTTCAGTTTTCCCAACACCATTTACTGAAAACACTGTCTTTTTCTCATTCTATGTTCTTGGCTCCCTTGTCATAAATTAATTGACCACATATATGGGTTCATTTCTGGGCTATTTTGTTCCCTTGATCTAAGTGTCTGTTTTTTATGCCACTACTATACTGTTTTGATTACTGCAGCTCTGTAGTATAGTTTGAAATCAGGGAGCATGAGGCCACAAGTTTTGTTCTTTCTCAAGATTGCTTTGGCTACGGAGGCACCTGGGTGGCTCAGTTGATTAAGCATCTGCCTTCAGCTCAGGTCACGATCTCAGGTCCTGGGATGGAGCCCCTGCTTAGCAGGGAGCCTCTATCTCCCTCTCTCTCTGCAGCTCCCCCTGCTTGTGCTCTCTCTCAAACAAATAAATAAGACCTTAAAAAAAATTATTCTGCAGGCAGTATATGTTTTTAAAAAAAGATTGCTATTCTGGGTCTCTAATGGTTTCATACAAATATTAGGATTGTTTGTTCTATTGTCAGGTGGTTCTAGAAAAAACCTTATATTCTCTAAAACAAAAGGGAGCAGTGAGAAGGGTGGTATTGTTTTTCATTTTGGCCCATCTCCTTAATGTCTGGCTTCATAGAAGATAGCCAGATTCTCCTACTTGCTTCTGCATTCAATTTGTGGTGATATCACAGGTCACACAGCCTCAGGACTACCGCATATTCTGAATTAGTATGCAATTTTTCATCTTGGGAATGCACTGGATGTGTCTCTGGATCCTTCCAGAGTTCTCGAACCAAACTTTGAGAACCTCTTGACTAGAGCATTAACCTAGTGTTAACTGTGGACATATGAGATATTTAGGAGTTAAAACTGATAGGATTTGGTGATGGATGGGTGATACTTCGGGCTGAGGCAGAGGGAAGGGTCATGCTGATTCACAGGCTGCTGATTTGCACAAGTGGCTGGGTGGTAAAGCCATGGCATTGGGAGAGGACCAGGTTTAGGGTGACAGAGAGAGAGATCAGGAGGGGTTTTTGGAACTGTTAAACCTGAGGAGACCCTGAGAGTTACAGATGGAGATTAATTTTTTTCATTTAAATTCAATTTAGTCAACATATATTGTATTGCTCGTTTCAGGGGTAGAATTTAGCGAGTCGTCAGTTGCCTATAACACCCAGCTCATCACATCACATATCTTCTTATGCCCATCCGCCAGTGACCCCTTCCCCCACCCCCACCCCTCCAGCATCCCTGTCTGTTCTCTAGAGTTAAAAGTCTCCTATGGTTTGTCTCCTTCTCTGTTTTTATCTTACTTTATTTTTCCTTACCTTCCCCCCTGTTCGTCTGTTTTGTTTCTTAAATTCCACCTATCAGTGAGATCATAGGATAATTGTCTTTCTCTGATTGACTTATTTCCCTCAGCATAATCCCCTCTAGTTCCACCCTTGTTGTTGCAAATGGCAAGATTTCACAAATGGAGATTTCAAGCACGAATATATAGCTCTGGAAAGGAGACATAAATTTGGGAATTGATGGCTTATTATAGAAGAAATTACATACAAGATGAGTACAGGAAGAGAGCAGAGGAGGGTCTAGGGCCAATCTTTGAAAAATGTCAACAGTCTGTAGTCTAGTAGAAAGCGATAAACTACAGTTGCTAGAGAAGAAGCAGGTGGAGAGGTAGGTGGAAAACCAGAACTATGTGATGTTCAATCTAAAAGGGCTTGAAAGCCAAAGGAAGACAGCCCTTCAAGGAGAAAGTGCTCAAGAACCAAAAAACAACAAAACAAAACAAAACAAAACAAAAACAAGTAAAATAGCAGACATTTCATCTATCTGATTTGGTGACACAGATGTTGTTGGTGACATGAGAGAGAACTATCTGAGGGAAAATTATCAGGAGAAAAGCCAGATCGGAACAGATTGAGCATTGAGTAACAGGTGATGAAATGAAGGTAGTTAGGGGCACCTGGGTAGCCCAGTGGGTGAAAGCCTCTGCCTTCCGGTCCGGGCATGGTCCCAGGGTCCCCGGGTCCTGGGCTTGAGAGTCGGGTTCTCTGCTCGGCAGGGAGCCTGTTCCCCCTGCTGTCTACCTGACTCTCTGCCTACTTGTGATCTCTGTCAAGTAAAGAAATAAAATCTTTTAAACAAAAGAAATGAAGGTAGTTGGTATAGACAACGTTCTTTTATTTGATTAACTTTTAATTGCATAAGTAATACAGAAATGTTTCTCCTTTATAAAAATTAGAACGTTCAGGGGCGCCTGGGTGACTCAGTTGATTAAGTGTCTGCCTTAGGCTCTGCCATGATCTCAGGGTCCTGGGATGGAGTCCTGCATCCAGCTCCCTGTTCAGCAGAGGGTCTGCTTCTCCCTCTCCCCCTGGTTTGTGCTCTCTGTAGCTTGCTCTCTGTCTCTCTCTCTCTCTCTCAAATAAATAAACGAACCCTTTTTTTTTTGAAGATTTTATCCATTCATTTGACACAGAGAGATCACAAACAGGCAGAGAGGCAGGCAGAGAAAGAGGAGGAAGCAGGCTCCCCGCTGAGCAGAGAGCTTGATGCCGGGCTCCATCCCAGGACCCTGAGACCATGACCTGAGCCGAAGGCAGCGGCTTAACCCACTGAGCCACCCAGGCGCCCCAATAAACGAATCCTTTTTAAAAAAAGAATATTAAATCTCCTTTCCTTAAATTGTCCTTTATCTATTTATATATCTATTTATTTATTTTAAAGATTATTTATTTATTTATTTGACAGAGAGAGAGAGATCACAAGTAGGCATAGAGGCAGGCAGAGAGAGAGAGAGGAGGAAGCAGGCTCCCTGCTGAGCAGAGGGCTGATGCGGGGCTTGATCCCAGAACCCTGAGATCATGACCTGAGCCGAAGGCAGCAGCTTAACCCACTGAGCCACCCAGGTGCCCCCAAATTGTCCTTTATTAAAAAAAAAAAAAAAAAGCATTACAGAGAAGACTAAAGTCCTCTGACCACTGCCATCAATCGTGGAGTTCTCACTTTCTGGAGGTAACCATTATTATTTGTTTGGTGTGCCCTTCCTGGCCTTTTCCATGTAGTAACATGTAGTGTTGTCTATAGTATAATTTTACATACGTACATACATATACACATACGCATATACTGAGGCATATTTTACATATACCTATTTTCCATATAGTATAACATTACGTATAAAGTAATGTACTTTAGTGTTTTAACAGATGTACTACGGATGTCACGTACTAGGAGAACATCAGTATTTATTCAACATTCCTCTACTGATAGTTACTGAAGTTGTTTCCACTTTTGTCCCTAGTTGCTGACAATTCTGCACACACACACAAGAAAAACTGCCTTATACACACTGGCCTGGGCAGGGAAGGCGACAAGAAGGGTAGGGGTCACTGAAGTTTTCATAGACACCACTTGTCCTTCTGATATTTTCACAGATACTACCAAACTGCCCTCCCAGATGGCTGTTCCAGGTTATCTTCCCACCGGCAGTGGGAGTCTCACAAAAAGTACTAATGACCCACTGTCCCACACTTTACTCAACTCTTTTGAGATGTTTGGTTGTGGAGGAGAGGAAAACTAGCAAGTGGTAGCCAGAAGGGGATAAAAGACTGAGTTGGGAGAGGTTCTTTTCTTTTTTTCTTTCTTTCTTTTTTTAAAAATTTATTTATTTATTTATTTATTTTTGTAGGTAAGCTTTACACGCAACTTTGGGGCTTTGAACTCACAACTCTGAGATCAGGAGTCAAATTCTCCCGTGACTGAGCCAGGCAGGCACCCCAGAGGGGGTTTTATTTCTCTCTTTTTTAAGATTTTATGTACTTATTGAAGAGAGAGGGAGAGTCAGAGAAATCACAGAGGGAGAGGGAGAAGCAGATTCCCCACTGAGCAGGGAGCCCAATGAGGGATTTGATCCCAGAATCCCGAGATCATGACCTGAGCCAAAGGCAGAGGCTTAACCAACTGAGCCGCCCAGGTGCTCCCGCAGGGGGTTTTCTACATGAGAAAGGCTTGTGCATGTTTTGATGTGCTGGAGAAAGTTTCAGTTGAGCAGTTGTTGAATATATACAAGAAAAGAATTAATGACATAAAATTCCCAAGAAAGCAGGGGAGGTCACTGTCCAAAACACAGGCAGAAGAACTGGCCTTAAATGAGAAGAGCCATTAATCTTCCATTACATCGGTTCCCCAACTTGGTTGTGCAGCAGAGTTTCCTGGAGAGCTTGTCAAAGCACAGATTGCTGTCCCTTCTTCCACCAGAGTTTGGGATTCTGTAGGTCTCAAGGCAGAGTCTGCAAATGTGCATTTCTAACAAGTTCCCAGGCCCTGTCCATGCTGCTGTTTGGGGATGGAGGCTAACTACACTGGGGGAGCCACTGTCCTCCCAGCAGGAGGGGAGGAAGGCAGGATGGGTAGCGATATGGAGATCCGCATGTTTGGCAACCAGAAGATGAGAGATTACCTACCTATTCACGGCCTTCTATATGTCTATGAAATAAGAGTTGAAGTCAAATACTGGGGCGCCTGGGGGCGTCTGGGTGGCTCAGTGGGTTAAAGCCTCTGCCTTCCGCTCAGGTCATGATCTCAGGGTCCTGGGATCAAGCCCCGCATCAGCCCTCTGCTCAGCAGGGAGCCTGCTTCCTCCTCTCTCTCGCTGCCTGCCTCTCTGCCTACTTGGGGTATCTGTCTGTCAAATAAATAAAATAAATAAAATGTTTAAAAAGAAAATATTGGGGCACCTGGATGGCTCAGTCGCGTGAGCGACCCTCTCTCAGTCATGATTGTAATGCCGAGCGCGTTGTACGCCCTCCACTGCAGACCACCAGAGACACGAGTCAAAGCCAAACAGCAAGGGTCGTTTATTGCGAGTTCCAACCCGGACCTCTGCGCCCTCGTTGCCGGTGATGCTGAGGTGTCATGCAGAGTCAGTGCAGGGTTTTTATAAGCAGGTACAGACAAGTTTTGGGTGGGGTACAAACAAATTTAAAAAATCATACCTGGGGACACCTGGGTGGCTCAGTTGGTTAAGCAGCTGCCTTCGGCTTGGGTCATGATCCCAGCGTCCTAGGATCGAGTCCCACATCCGGCTCCTTGCTCAGCAGGGAGCCTGCTTCTCCCTCTGCCTCTGCTGCCACTCTGTCTGCCTGTGCTTGCTCCCCCCCCATAAATAAATAAAATCTTTAAAAAAAAAATCATACCTGGTGTTGGTTGATTGGTGTTGGGAGCGCGCGCGCACGACATCAAGCAAGCATTCAAACAGAAGCGAAAGTAGCCAGTTAGCCCGCGCGGTGAGCAAGCACTTCTACAGAAGCAGAAGTAGCGGGTTGATAACACTTTCCGGCGCAAACAACTTTCGGGTGAAGTAAAGTTTGTCCAGGCCTTTCAATGATCTCATGTTGTGGGGTGAAGCCCCACAAGGCTTCATGCTTGCGCAGGGAGTCTCCTTGGGATTCTCTCCCTCTGCCCCTCCCCCCACTCGTGAGCTCCCTCACTCTCAAATAAATACAACTTCAAAATAAATTTAAAAAAAAAGAATTGAGGGGACGCCTGGGTGGCTCAGTTGGTTAAGTGTCTGCCGTTGGCTCAGGTCATGATCCCAGGGTCCTAGGATCGAGTCCCGAATCCGGCTCCTTGTTCCGTGAGCAGCCTGCGTCTCCCTCTCCCTCGGCCTGCCACTCCCCCTGCGTGTGTGCTCGCTCGCGTGCGTGCTCTCTCTCTCTCTCTCTCTCTCTGACAAATAAATAAATAAAATCTTAAAAAAAAGAATTGAGGTCAAATATTGTTAAGTTGGGGGGTGGGAGGGAAGTGATGCTGGGGTAGAAGGTTAGAGAAGAGTGGAGAAATTTCTACAAAATGATTGCAGTAGGTAGGACAGTTAATTGACTAAAGATATGTAGTAAAATTCCTCATCTGCCCGATTGTGTCAAATTTTCCAGTAGATATGGAGAAATTAAATTTGGGGTTTCACCCAAGAGTGAGGTTTTTGTCACCTTAGTGTCTCAAAAAGACATCCAGTAGCTCATGCCAGAATCCTGGCCTCACTGGGGATTCCTCCCTCCCTCCCCATAGCCAATGTGCCACAAGGTCAATAGTTAACCCTTGGTATAGAGCTTACTCTTCTCTAGGCAATGTTATAAATGTGTTGCATGTATTAAATTCATTTAATACTGACCCTTCCTGTAAGTATTATTATTATCTTCATTTTGTAAATGAGGACACCAAAATGCAGAGAAGTTAGTAATTTGCTCTAATTCATACAGCGTGGAAGTGGCAAAGCCTGGCTTCAAACTGGGCATTTCAGCACCTGCCTAGTCTTTAGGCAGGCTATTGTTGTACCCGAGTTTTCACATCCGATAGACCACCAAGGAGCCAACACCGATGCAGTCACACGAGGGTTTATTCGACAAGCTTAAGTTTGGGCCCAAGTATACCTGACACAGCAGAGTAGGGACTTGGACCCCGAGCTTAGTTAAGGCAGGGGTATTTATGGGTTCCTGTTATTAAAGCAGGGTGGGGGTTCTTGTTACTAAAGCAAGGTGGGGGTCCTTAGAACTAAAATAAAGTAGGGGAAAGTTCAGCCCTTGGACACAGGGATCTGAGATGGCTGCCAGAGCTAAGATGGCTGTACTTATGCTAAGGCTAAATCTGAGGTGGGATGGCCTTAATTTTTCTCGGCCTTCACACTATTCTGCATTGTTTCCACTTCATAACCAGCTTTCTAATCTACCCATGTTTCTCTATCTCCACAACCACTACCCTAGCGTAAGCGGCATCCTCTCCTGCTCTGAATACTGCCTTAAACTCATAAGTGGTTTTCTGGCTTCTGTGCCTGCCCCCTTTATCACTCATTCTCTTCTCAGCTGCTAGAGTGATCTTTCAAAAATACAAACCAGCTCAAGTTTTTCTCCTGGATAAAAGCTTCTTATTGCTCTTAGCAGAAACCCCCCAGATCTCAGGCAGGACTTGGAAGGTTCTGGATGCTCTGACACTTCCCCACTCTTCCAATGACACCACTTGCCACTGTTTTCTTCACTCCCCATGTGCCAAAGTGGCTTCATGTAAGTTCTTCAAACACATCAAATTCTTTTCCTCAGCAGGGCCTTTGCACGTGCTGTGGCTACTATCTAGAATGCTCTTCCTATGGGTGGTTTCTTCCTGTCATTGAGAACTCTTGAGCTTCCGTGTCACTTCCTCAGAGAGATCTTACCTGGCTATTGCAAGTAGGTTTCCTCCCCTTGCACACACATACTTTAAAAGAAAGTTCTGTATCTCTGTAACTTGTGTTATTCATAGCGATTTTCACTTTTTAAATTTTCTCATCTGTTTTCTCTCTCGTGCGCTCGCTCTTTCTCTCTCTCTCTCCCTCTCCCACATACACACCCCAACTAAAACCTAAGTTTCATGAGGGCAGAGACAAAGTCCATTTTATTCACTATTGTATATTGCAGGGGAGCAAAACATGCCACCCCAAAATGTGTCTCTCTGAAATGTGGGTTACTTTTGGCTGGTGATTTTAATTTTTTTTAAGTAAAAAAATTTGCCTGATGTGGGGCTTGAGCTCATGACTCTGAGATCAAGAGTTGCATGTTCTGACAACTGAGCGGGCTAGGCCACCCCGGCTGATTATTTTTGAAAAAAACAGAGGACTCAGAAGTTTTTCTTTTTGCCTCTTAACTGCCTAAAAGAATCTAGATCAAGGACCTGCTCCAGGCAAGGAGGTATCAGCATAGGAAACTGTAGTTTAATAGAAACTAGGTGTAGACAGGGAATAACTTAGTGAAGTCTGTTAGAATTCTCTGTCCCACTGTTTCTGAATAGCCAGGCAAACATTTGTTTACCAAATATTTGCTTTTTCTCATCTTCCTGCGAACTGCCTGCCTTCCCTTTGGAGCCCCAGACCACTACTGCCTTCTCCTTAGTCTAGAATGACATACCTACTTCACTTTTCCTGACTGTCTTTGGAATCTCTCATGTGGGGTGTGTGTGTGTGTGTGTGTGTGCGCGCGTGCGTGAGTGTGGATTCCCTGTAGGTACATAATTAAACTCGATTTTCTCCTGTTAATCTGTCTCATGTCAATTTAATTCTTGGACCAGCCCGAAAAACCTTGAAGAACAGAGGAAATTTTTCCTCCCCAACAATACAGGTCGCAATCTTGGTGACTAATGCCCAGTAGTAGGTAGCTGATCAATATCCAGTCAGGGAATGAATTAATAAACTTGAGGCAGCTGAGAGGTAATGTGTGACAGGAGGTTGGATATGCAGGTCGAGGAGCTCAAGGAAGAGATCTGGCATGGAAATACAAATCCGGGGAAACATAAGGATATTTATTGCAGTGGACACTCTGGTAACGTATTCGATTACTTAAGAAGTGAGACCAGAATGAAAAGGCGAGAGGGTCTAGCAGCAAGTCTTAAGAAACTCCAATTTAAAAACCTCTTGTAAAGAAGGAGCCCTTCAAAGACATTTGAGGATGAATGAATGCTCTTACAGTCAGATGAATCAGTCTTTTCACTCATGCCATCTGGATTTTGTGTCAGAAAGTCTTTGGCTTCAGCCTTCAAAATATATCCAGAACATAATAACTTCTTACCGCCTCCACTACCGTGTCCTCTATCCCAAACCCTATTCAGATAGTCTTCTCATGGGTCTCCCTGCTTTCACCCTCGCACCCTACAGTGCATCCTGGAAAGAGCAGCCAACGTGAGACTGTTAGTAGGTAAGACAGGTAAGTCACTCCTCTGCTCCCCGCTTGCCAGTGGCTCTCGATTTCAATCCCAGTACAAGGGGAGGGGGCAGAATTTGCCACCCGCAAATAAGCCTCTTTGGCAAAAGGGTTATTTGCAAGGGATTATTTTGTAAGAACTGCAAACTCAGGAGAAGCCCTAAACACCCAAGTAGAAGTTGCCTTTTCAGAAGACACATTAACATTTACAAGGGAATCTCCATTCGTTAGGGTGTCTCCCTTTGTGGACCAGGAAGAGGATGACTCTAAACCTCTAGAAACTCTTATCAATGGAGAAGGTAATGACTTAAACTTGCATAACAACCTTACCCTTGTTTCCTGTTCATTGTCTGCTGCCCTCCCATAAGGGACACCCCCATCCCCAACGTTTTTCTTTTGTTGTTAGCTGAAGATGCTAATTAAGATGATGGCTAGGGCCATTTCAGAGAGATGCTCAGATTTCCTGGGTCTATTCCATGCAGGTAGGGACACATGCTATTAAACTTGTTTTTCCTCCTGTTCATCTGTCTTTTTTTATGGGGTGAGGGAGTATATCCTCAGCTGAGAATTTAGAAGGCTAGAAGGATAATTACTTTTCCTAACAAAGGTAAAGACTTCACCACTGTCTACAAACATCTACAGGCTCTGGCCCCTCTGCTACTCCGAATCCTCTCATGCTCCTGGACTCGGTTTCAGTAATACTAGCTTCTTTGCTGTTCTTAGAACATGGCGGGTAGGCTTCGTCTTTCTGGCGAACTTTCTTCCCAGATAGCCACACAGTTTACTCCCTCTCTTATCTCTGCTTCAAATGTCACCTTAGTGGGCCGCCTGGGTGACTCAAGTCAGTTGGGCGTCCGCCTTCAGCTCGAATCATGATCCCGGGGTCTTGGGATCGAGTCCCACATTGGGCTCCCCGCTCCCTGGGGAGCCTGCTTCTCCCTCTCCCTCTGCCTGCCGCTCCCCCTGCTTGTGCTCGCTCTCTGTCTCTCTATCAAATAAATAAATAGATAAAATGAAATAAAAATAAAATAGATAAAATAAAAAAATAGATAAAATCTTCACCTTAGTGAAGCTAATTCTTATCTACCCCTTCAATGTTGCCCCTTTCCTTTCCATACTCCAGACACCCCCCTCCTTTATTTCTTGCACACCACTTTTCAATTTCAAACATACTGATTGATTGATTGATTTGGATTGTTTACTGTCTCCCCCCACCCCCCACCCCCCACCGGCAAAATGTTAGCTCCGGGTCGGCAGGCGCTCTTCTACTTTCATTTACGGAGGTATTCCCAGCACTTATTTCTGTGCCAGCACAGAACAGACACTGTGTTTGGATAAGGATTTGCTAAGTGAATAAAGGAATGGATGGAAGTCTTCATGCCCGGATGATAAAAACACCTAACCAATTTTCCTCTAGTACTTCAGTGGTTCTACCCTTTCCATTTAAGACTTTGAACTGGAATTTATTCCGGGGTCAAAAGTGTGGTTATGAATCCAGATTTTCCCCCCTTCAAATGCCTAATTGACACAATTTATTGCAAAATCCATTGTTCGCCACCCCTTCATTTGAAATGTTTCTGAAAACATACTTCAGGTCCTTTTAATCAAGTATTAAGTTCGGTTAAAACTCATTACCTCCTTCATTGTGGCGAAAGGTCCCGCAGAATTAGATCTTCATCTCTTCAACCAGTTTCTATAGTGATACCAGAGCCACACTTTGGCTTACAAAGTTTTTATTTCTTGCTTATTGTAGCGAAATTGGCTATCTTCTGGACAGTGGCTGCTCTAAGTGGTTTGGAAAGTCTCCCAATCATTAATCTCATGAAATTCTTCCCTCCCTTCCTTCTAGCTCAAAACCAGATAACAGATGTTTCTAGAACGCGTGGCAGTACATCTTTCTGGCGTTTGGAGAACAGGAGTAACTGGATGCAGAACTAGCGACCTTATTTATATCCGCCCTTCGTGGGAAAATGCAAGCCTGCCCAGAGAGCTTCGATTTGCTCATCTCGGAAGTGAGCCCTAATTTGATGATCGTAGTTTCTTTTTTTTTTTTGGAAGTTTTTTTTTTTTTTTAATTAAGCAAACGGTATTTCTTAATCATTTAATTGCTTTTAAAACTATAGGGTGCTTTTCGTTGTCGTTTGTTCTAGTATTTAAAAAAAGTGAGCTGTTTGCAGGTAAATTGAGATTTAAGACAAGGCTACAGTATTCATTAAATACTCACTATGCCCCCATCTCATACGGAGTACCATGGAGAATAAAAAGAGCTTGCAAGTCATTCAGCCAACATTTATTTGGCCCTGATTATACTCCAAGGATACAGAGCAGTGAAGTAATATTGCTTGACTCTGTCTATCAGTCAATCATCGAGATGGCATCTGGAGAGAAATAACCAGACCGAGGGAAAATTTATAGTAAAGAGAACAACGTGTAGCTATACTTAATGATAATCCAAAGGAGTAAGTTGAAAGAAAGCAGCTAAGGGAAAAATCGAGAGGATCCATGAAGGGGACGGATGGGTTTCAGAGCTTCCTTTTGGCAGTGTGAGTCCTGCTTCTCGCACTGTCCACTGGCCAGATCCCTTACCACTGGGCAGGCCCATGTCCCGTCTCCAAGATTACGTCAACAATACCCTGCTTCCAGCTCCTCCCTCCCCCAATACAGTCTCCAGACAGCAGCCACGGTGGTCTCTTTAAGATGGAGTCTGATTACCACGTGCCACCCCTAAGAAAGGCTTCCCTCTTCATTGCTACCTGGATCTAGTCAGTAGGCCCTTCCTCTCCAGTTTCTTTTGTCCCCTCTGTCCTGACTTGCATTCTGGCTTCTTGCCCTTGGAAGTCCTGTCCCCACCCCACCCCCCACCCTCCTGGGCACTAATTGCAAAGACCAGATCTCTCTGGTCCACATAGATCCACATTTCCCTCTTGACACCCAGGGGGACAGGGACATTTATGATAGAGTTGGCCCTGTTCTGCTCTAGACTGGGGGAGGCCTGGCTGAGTCTCAGAGCCTGGGCGAAGGTCCGGTAGTGCTCTGTCTGGATTTGAGACAGAGAAAGACAGCGCCTGCCAATCCAGGGGGAAGGATTTCTTCTGATTCCTCCTGGGGCTGCAGACTGCTTGCTGAGCCCGACATTTAAGTGGTTTTTGCCAACCTGGCCGATTCCCAACTATTGCCATAGCCAGCAATTTAAATAACTCATCCCGAAGGCAAATGGACAGGACTTTTGCTTTATTTGTCATTATTTGGCTAGGAAATAAAGGAACCAATATGCTCGCCATACTGATTACTACTGAGTATCAGCCCCTCCCGTAATGTTAATAATGCAGAGCTGGTTCCAAGGCTCCTTGGGGTTTTTACCCAGGACCTGAACATCATTTACTACTACCTGCCTGGCATATATCCTAATACACCATGGGCAGAGTAATTGTGTGTTTTTTTTTAAGGTTCTATTTATTTATTTGCTGGGGAGAGAGAGAGAGAGCACGCACAGGAGTGTACAAGCAGCGGGGAGCCGGCAGGCGCAGGGTGGGGGCAGGGGAGAGGCAGGCAGAGGGAGAAGCCGACTCCCTGCTGAGCAAGGAGCTCCACTGATCCCAGGACTTCGGGATCATGACATGAGCCAAAGGCAGGTGCATCATCAATTGAAACACAGGCGTCCCTGGGCTGGGTTATTTTAACTGTGAAGAAGAGAAGTACCAATTGTTCATAAATCCTACCCCCACCAAGATCAACTGGTAACAGTTCAGCATATTTCCTTCCAGTCGTTTCTCTCCATACACAGATTTTCTAGTTAATAATGTGTGATCTCGCGCCTTCTTCTCCCATCGTGTTCTCTTTTGTGGTGGGCTCATTCTTGTATTATCATCTGTAAGCAACAATTTAGCTCTGATCTCCACTCTGAGCATCAAGTTGTCCACGTCTCCATCCCAAACTTACTTCTCTGCAACCATTTTGGTAAATGCCCCCCCCCCCCCATTTATGCCAGGCAGCTACCTGGTCATGCAGGTAGCCTCTGTTGCCTCAATTCCACCCCAGCCCTTTCCCATCTGATTCATTAGCAAATTCAGTGCACCCTACCTGTCCCATACACCTAAGGATGGATTGTTCCTTCCTCCCCATCCTCACGGCCACGCCCCTAATTCAAGGCCCCGTCCGCTCTCTCCAGGTCTGTTCACACAGTCCCAGAGGTACTTCTGGTTTCACACTTAACCTTCTGCAATCTTTTAATGGGTTCCAAGATTCTGCCTACCTCCTCGGTTCCTTCTCTCTCTTTTTTTTAAATTTATTTTTTATTTCTTTTCAGTGTAACAGTATTCATTATTTTTGCACCACACCCAGTGCTCCATGCAATCCGTGCCCTCCCTAATACCCACCACCTGGTCCCCCCCCCCCCCCCCCCCCGTCACTTCAAACCCCTCAGATTGTTTTTCTGAGTCCATACTCTTGATACCCCTTTAATTCCTGACACCCTGGATCTCTTTCCTCTCTTGATCCCTGCAGGGTCTTTCCCTCCACTTTCTGCTTAGTGCTCTCTCTTCTTGAAAAAGCACTCTCATGGCTAGTTTCTTTTCTGCATTCAGTTCTGATGTGGCTTTTAAAAATCAAATTTGGTCTCCTGTATACTGCCCACCAGAGCACCTAGTTTGCTTCCTGGCACTAATCACAACACGTAATTGTTTTGTTACTTGTATTGCCATTTTTTCCGTTGGGTTTTAAATAAATCAGAGAATGTTTAACTTTTGTAATCCCCCCCAACACGAGTGGACTGACATAGAAAAAAGACACAATGCCCACTTAAATTTGAGTTAACCATTAAATTTTCTGTACATGGTCTGGGGATATACATGCTTTAAAAATTTATCTGAAATTCAAACTTAACTGGGCGTCCTTTATTTTTATTTGCCAAAGTTGGTAGTTCTACCTTCGACGTAAATGCTTTCTTGCCCTTGTCTCCGCTTGTTGAGTTGTAACCCCGCAGCCTGCCTTTGATTAGTAGGTGTTCAGTAATTGTTCTCTATGAAATGACTGTCTGCTGTTTCGTACTCTTTCCTCCCCTAAGTAACGTTCATTTGTCAGAATTTTCCCCACCCACTAAAAGTTCCCGTTGAAGATATTTTGGGAAGATGTATTTTATTATCTAAACTTCTTTGTTTCCCCTTGACGCAAAATTAGCACAGTTAGGATCAACCTTCATCACACTGCTTTGATAATTAAATGAGTTAACGGGTATAAAGTTTAGCACCGTGCCCGGCCCCCGGAATAAGTAATAAATTTCAATTCGGTATTAAACGCAGCCCATGAAGCATTTTAGCGGAAAGCAAAAACGCGGGTCTGGGGAGCACGGGTGGGGGCTGGGAAAACGGTTACAAGCGGGCGCCGGCTAGAACGCCGAGGGCCTGGGGTAAGGGGTGGGGCAAGGAGTGAGTGACGGAGAAGAAAGCCAATAGGGAGACTGGGAACGGCTCCCCCTCCCTTTGCGTTTCAAATTCTAAGCTCGGTTTCCATCCGGGTCCTTCAGCCTCGTTCCCGGGCAGTATAAAGTTTGCTGTCTCCTTTGTTCGCCCTCGTTGCGCAGTATTGCTAGCGGCTTCCCTCTTCCGTTCGCGGATCCGGCGGCACTCCCTCGTGCTGAGCTGCTACGAAGCCCCTGCCGGCGAGCTCGTAGGAGCTTGGAACCGTTGTCACCCCTCCGGTACGTGTTAGCCTTTCCTTCGGCCGTTTCGCGTGCCTTCTTGCCACGTTAGAACTTGGGATTATCTCCCTGGAGATGGGGGTGGCGGGCGCCATTTTAAGAACCGAAAGGGGCCGACCTATTTCGATAAAGCGGCGCGTGTCCGAGGAAAACAGACGTGGGGGCTCCGTCCCGCTGGGTGCCTTTCGGGAAAGTTTGGTTGTCGCCTGCGGGGGTGGTGCCGGAGGTCGGGGCTGAAACGGGACGAGGGCAGAGCGCGCCACCGCGGTACCTGCATTGGGATGGCGCTGGCGCTACGGATGGGCACGTGCACTTTTACGCGGGTCCTTGTTCATTGGCAGCCTCGGAGAGGAGGCCCTTTGACTTCTCGCAGCCACTGCTGATACCAAAAGTTACTCCCCTGACCAGTGTAGGTTTTTCTGGGCTGAATCCAAGTGTCGCCATTTTGTGTTTTCCACGCGGTTTTTAATGACGGATTTTAATTGGATTCTGCTGCAGTCATGGAGCGTTGAGTGATACGATGCGCGCTTCCACCTTCCGTTATTATGAAACGATACTGAAACCTTTTTTTTTCTTGTTCTAAAAGAACCTTTTCGGCGGGTTTAGGGGTTGGTTTAGAAGAGGAGGTATAACTTGGTTCAAACTTTAAATTTCTATTTAGATTGACTAGAGAATCCCAATGAGGAGAGGCAAAGTTCTTGGAAGAGGACCTGTATCTGGCCTGTGACCTTGAATGAGGCGAGACGGTTTAAAAAAAAAACATTAGGGTAATTAGAAGGTGATAATTGAATCTTTAAAAGGAACACATCTAGGGTTAAAACTAGAATTGCTTTTTCAGAGGCTGAGTAGCTGTTTATTAAAATTATCGAGGTGGATTAAAGATGAAGGTATTAAGTGGTCCTTTAACTAGTTTAAGGTAAACTGCAGCATCACTCAAATACTTGAATTGGTTTCCTGCTGAGGCTTTAGGAAAGTAGGCTTTTTGGTGTCTGCAGTTTTTAAGGAATGATAATCTTAGTGAAACAAGAAATATGCACTAGTAAATATACATGTGCCCCATAAACTTGAACTTTTTATAGGGAGGTAATACTGTTCTTTTTCAACAGACTCTCACCAGGGGGAAAAAATGGTTGAAGCAGATCGCCCAGGAAAGCTTTTCATTGGTGGCCTCAATACAGAAACAAATGAAAAAGCCCTTGAAGCAGTATTTGGCAAATATGGACGAATAGTGGAAGGTGAGTTATTTGAAAGGATATAGGGAGCTGTTAAAGTTAAAAATGTAAGCTGTGATGTATTTGATTGCGTTGATCGTTTGAAATGATACATTTTGTCCTCTAAGAAGTTCTGAGCTTACATGTTGTAGGTGCACTTTCGTTATTGAATTCGAACTAGAGTAACACCCCCCCCAAAAAACGGCTTTTTCAGTTCTATTGATGAAAGATCGTGAAACCAACAAATCAAGAGGATTTGCTTTTGTCACCTTTGAGAGCCCAGCAGATGCTAAGGATGCAGCCAGAGACATGAATGGAAAGGTGAGATTGCACAATGGTACTGTTTCCTAACGCATAAAGAGTGTTAACTGAAGTCTGGTCTAGAAAAGTTCTTGATTTGTGTTTGAATGTATACCTTTCCAGAACCCGCTAATCTTCTGCCCTTTGTAATTTCACGTTTTGCAGAGTTGTGGATTGTACTTTTAAATTGTTTCAGTTGAGAAAATTATATGACCGTGTGTTCTCTAGAATCCATAGAATGCCTCGATATCTTGGCTTTCCTTTGCTGTTATCACATTTAATAACAAATTGATTGTCTAGCTTTTAAAATGTTATTGACCAGCAGTGTGATGGATTCACTTTAATGTTGGAGTTAAACTGATTAGTATCATTCTAAAAAACTTAGAATGGAAAATGACCCTATATTTTATCGCTTTTCTCAGATTAATTGGTGAGCTAAATTTACCTAAAAACTTACATTTTTGGAGGGCACGTTGGTGTAATAACACATAGTGAATGGATGTGCAAGGCCTTTTTTAAATATTGATGCAGTTAACTGTTTTTGATGTTTTTTTAGTCCTTAGATGGAAAAGCCATCAAAGTAGAACAAGCCACTAAACCATCATTTGAAAGTGGTAGACGTGGACCACCACCACCTCCAAGAAGCAGAGGCCCTCCAAGAGGTCTTAGAGGCGGAAGAGGAGGAAGTGGAGGAACCAGGGGACCTCCCTCACGTGGAGGGCACATGGGTAATGACTTCTACCTTAGGCTTGTTGTAGAATTAGGAACTGTAAACCCCACACTAGTCTGTGCATTGGTTAAGTCCTGTAGTAAACGCTCCAGCTTTTGATACTGAAAAGACCTCGTTTATTAAAGTCATGACTTAAGAGAAACCTAGAAGGCATCCTAAGTTAGTATTTAAAAAAGCAATAAATGGGAGCCTAGCTAATAACTCTTGGTGACAGGTAATGAGTAAGTCTCGCATTGGATGTAGAGATTACTTAAATACCAAAACAATAAAACCGTGGACAACAAATTTGTCCAGAATTTGCAGAAAGTTTTTGATGACATGTACTTTGGTGTATAAAAATGAAACAGTTTGTATTTTTCTTTGAAGCAACTTAGGAGTACACTTTAGTTCTATTATTTTGTTAGTCTGTGTCAACTCCCTTACAGTTAGTCTTACTCAAGTGAAAAAGTCAGATTCCCCAACTAAACAGAAAATGGTCATTGATAACAGCAAAGTAAACGTAAATAGCTTTTATTGATGCTGGAATTTATAATGTTTCTCTTTTCTATTTCAATGTAGATGATGGTGGCTATTCCATGAATTTTAACATGAGTTCTTCCAGGGGACCACTTCCAGTAAAAAGAGGACCACCACCACGAAGTGGTGGTCCTCCTCCTAAAAGATCTGCCCCTTCAGGACCAGTTCGCAGCAGCAGTGGAATGGGAGGAAGAGGTAAATGCTGGATTTATAGAACATTCTGTTCTACCACTATAACAAAGGATTCATCAGTGATTTTCAAAAATGATGCTTCAAAATAAAACGTAGGGGTGCCTGGGTGGCACGGTCTGTTAAGTGTTTTCCTTGCCCCACATGGATCTCCCTGCTCAGCCTGGGGGGAGCCTGCTTCTTTCCTCTCTGCTGCTTGTGCTTTTTCTTGCTTGCTCACTTGCTCAAAATCTTCAAAAATGTTTTTAAAGCCTTAAATGTTAAAAATGATGCTTAATGAAACTGTTTCATGGACTAGGCTTGCATAAAGTTAGAAGTACTGAAAAGAATTTGGTTTGTGCGAAGGAAATTTTTAAAGAAACTCCTTTCCACAGTGTCGTCTTTAAGTCACTGCTTTTCATTGCCTAAATGTACATGCACATTTTGGTTATATTGAAAAAAATTTTTTTCTTAAGCTCCTGTGTCACGTGGAAGAGATAGTTACGGAGGCCCACCTCGAAGGGAACCCCTGCCCTCTCGTAGAGATGTTTATTTGTCCCCGAGAGATGATGGATACTCCACTAAAGACAGGTAACTGATGAGAGTAGTTAGTTCGTTGTCTTAATAACTGAGGTTGAAGGGAGAACCTAGGAAAAGTGTGAACCGACTTAAATTTTTGTCTTTTCAGCTATTCAAGCAGAGATTACCCAAGTTCTCGTGATACAAGAGATTATGCACCACCGCCGAGAGATTATACTTACCGTGATTATGGTCATTCCAGTTCACGTGATGACTACCCGTCAAGAGGCTATAGGTAGGGTACTAACTGCTGCCTGCCGCAGCTTGCTGTAAAAAATGGAAGTCGCTCTGAAATTGATGTCTTGTGCCTTAACAAGTTTTTTTTTTTTTATTTTTCATTTTAACTGCAGTGATAGAGATGGCTATGGTCGTGATCGTGACTATTCAGATCATCCAAGTGGAGGCTCCTACAGAGATTCATATGAGAGTTATGGTAAGATACTGGTTGAGGGTCTTTGAATATCACCAGCTTGAGTTTTTAGGTTCATGAGCCACTTTATTAGGCTGTGTGGTGCTTGCTTTTTAAGGGATATTTGCTTGCTTTTAAGGGGTAACTTTATCAGCTGGGCTTTTCCTAGTTTTGTGAGGGGCTTTTGTTTTTTCTAAGTTTTTTTTTTCTTTTTGAGGCTGTTTGCTTGCTTTGGAGGGGATTTTGCTTGCTTAAATTGGCAGCCTTATGTGTTTTCCCCCAACAGTGAAAATACAGTTTAAAAATTTTATTAACAAGATCAAATGTTTACCATTGCAATATGAAGGAAAGTCTACAGTTCAAAATTGCAACTTATCACTGGAAAGTGTCTGAGTGCCTACTATAAAATAACAAGCTGTCTGGAATATCCTCTTGAAATACACACCGTCTTCAGTCTTTTCAAACAAACATTAAAACCCATCCATTTCCGTATCTCAGCAGATGAGCAAATCCCTGTTAATGGCCAGCAATGGCAGAGTTTAAAACCTCCCATTTAAGAAAGTAAACGTTTAATACAAGAATTCTGTAAATTCAGATTTAAATGTTGTATATATACAATTTATAGTGTTGCCATATTACCTGACCATTGACCCTGCAGGTAACTCACGTAGTGCTCCACCTACACGAGGGCCCCCGCCATCTTATGGTGGAAGCAGTCGCTATGATGATTACAGCAGCTCACGTGACGGATATGGTGGAAGTCGAGACAGTTACTCAAGCAGCCGAAGTGATCTCTACTCAAGTGGTCGTGATCGGGTTGGCAGACAAGAAAGAGGGCTTCCCCCTTCTATGGAAAGGGGGTACCCTCCTCCACGTGATTCCTACAGCAGTTCAAGCCGCGGAGCACCAAGAGGTGGTGGCCGTGGAGGAAGCCGATCTGATAGAGGGGGAGGCAGAAGCAGATATTAAAAACAAACAAAACTTTGGACCAAAATCCCTGTTCAAAGAAACAAACAAAAAAGTGGAACCTTTTCTGTCATAACTACCCAAGGACTACTAAAAGGAAAAATTGTGTTACCTTTTTTTAAATTTCCTGTTTAAGTTCCCCTTCCATAATTTTTATGTTCTTGTGAGGGAAAAAAAGTAAAACCTGTTTAATCTTATTTGACTTTATGACATTGCTTTCAATAAGCAAATGTTAAATGTGTTAAGACTTGACTTGTGTACTAGTGTTGTAATTTTTCAAGTTAAAAGTGTCCCTAAAGGCCACTTCCTATATCTGTCTTTTCCCAGTAAGTGAGGCAAAGCAATTCTAAGACCTTCCACAAACATCTAGCCATCTAAAATGGAGAGGTGAATCCTTCTGCCTATACAAACAAGCTAGCTGTTAGAGGGTGGTCGGGGTATGCTACTCATAGGATTTCAGAGGGTCTTCAAACTGAAATCTCAATGTTCTCAGTATGAAAAACCTGAGATCAGATGCTTATGTAAGGAAAGTGCTATTCACCCAGTAAACCCAAAAAACCAAATGGATAATGCTGGCCATATTTTGCCTTTCTGACATTTCCTTGGGAATCTACAAGAACCTCCCCTTTCCCCTCCCCCCAATAAGACCATTTAAGTGTGTGTTAAGCAACTACAGAATACTAAATAAAAAGTTTGGCCAAAACCAACCATGAAGCTGCAAACGGTGCTTGCTCTTACTGTTTCAAATTTTTGCAACTCTGTAGTGTCTCACTTTTAAGGAACAGCTTGATTGCAAAGGAGAAAATAGATAAGCAATGAAGTTATCTCCAACTTCTCAAAGGCTTATGACTTCTAAAAAGTGAATCTATCAGCATTCCACATCAGATTTAAAGCATCAAATGCCTGTGAAACAGCAAAGATGGTAAGCAAAGCAAACTAGTTTTTCCGTCTAAGTCGAGATTGAACACTTACCTTCCTCATAGTACAGTGAGACATACTGTACCTCATGGCAATGGAAATGCTTTCTAGATTTAAAAAAAAAAACTTTTGGAAAAGCAAAGTGTTCGATAGCATATTAGAAGTCCTCCAAATTCAACACATGGATTTTTCTTTTTCTTTTTTTTTTTTTAAAGCATGTATGACAGTTAAAGGCCTTAATAATACAGCTGTTGTTTACCAATGGCAATCTGGGGCTCGGGAGGGGGTGTCTTTTTTTTCTTTTTTAAGTATTTTTTGATGAAGACCTTTAAACATGCTTCATACGTTTTAACATTTTTCAAAATAGCCTTTTAGTCAATATAGGAAATGGCTTAAGTTTGGGGGTCCCGATCTCTGCCCCTGTAAGCCATTGCAAACTTGACATTTAGTTGGATGCCTGACTTGTTTTTAGTTCTATGGAACTACACTGTATGGAGAAAATCTATTGCAAGTGGTCTTTAAAAAGCAAAACCTGAGGCAGCATGACCCAGGTCCAGCCATGAAGTTGAAAAAGATGCTCTTGAATATAGTAAACTTGAAGACCTCCAACTAAAATCCTTATACTGCACTTATTCCTTCAAATAAGTTTTGTCCGTTCAACTTATGGATTTAACATGGCAGTGCACCATTGGAACAGAATGAGAATCCATAAGCCATGCGACTTAACCATTTTAAGCCATTCCAGTCCATCCCAAGCCAGTGAACCTACCACCACTTTGAGAATTAGTAGAACATGAAATAACGTTAAGCTGCAAGTCTGAACTTGCCTTTTCTTTCTGGAAAAGAGCAGTTGTAGGCAAGTTTTGAAGATTTTCCTTTAAGAGCGGTAACTAGTTACATATTTAATTTTTACAGGTTGAGGATTTTGGTCATTATGCTTGGAGTGCTGATTAATTCACACTAGATAAAGCTGGCAGCAAGAGAAATCAAATGCTAAGGTAAGTTCCAGAAGCTGTGGCCTTAGAGGTGTAAGTAAGAGCTTTTCACTATGCATACCTGTGGTATTAAGTTTCTTCGTGAAGGGGCTTGTAACCCAACTTGTGGATTAGGAGGATAAAGTGCTGTAACATGTAATCCCTTGTACGTTCATTCCCCCATTAGAATGTAGGGCAAAGTTATTTTTTAAACAGGTGTGTTTCCGTTAGTGGCTCAGTCATGCCACTTGATTTTTCCTACATTCTGTACTTTCCAATGGAGTTAACTTATCCTGTAACTGGAAGTTGGTACCTCTTAAGCTCCTTTATAATTAGCTTATTTTTGAATGTATAAAGCTTGCTAATGTAGTCCCCATAAGCAGTGGTTGATTGGAGCTGTACACTTTGTATGAACAAACTTGACATGCATGAGGTTTAGACTTGTTCCCGTGCATTTTTGTAAGAGGTTACCCCCATTTTAAAGATTTTACTTATTTTTTTGACAGAGGGAACACAAGCAGGGGGAGTGGGGGAGGGCGAAGCGGGCTTCCCGCCGAGCAGAGAGCCCGATGTGGGGCTCCCAGTACCCTGGGATCATGACCCAGGCTGAAGGCAGCCGCCCAATGGCTGAGCCACACAGGCGCCCAGAGGATCCCCTTTTTATTATTGGTGCTTCCTCAGCCATAGTATAACTTGACTAAGGGGAGAACAGATGCCACTGCTTCTCAGTTCCCACTTGGAGAGTGGCGGTGTCACTGGTGTATTGATGACCTAGTAGCACTCAGTATTCCCAAATTGATAACAGGAATTATTAATGAGTGTGTTTGGTTGCATTTTAGAACTTGCAGCTTAAAGCACATGTTTCGTTGCCAGTTAAAGCAGTAAAAAAGTATATTTAGAGAATGGGTAAGGGGGGGGAGTAATTTCCAGTGTAAAAGAGTGTCTTGTGATCTGATCACATGCTTTTCATTTTACAGAGTTGTTGAAGCAGAAGAATGCTGATTGTCGATAAGGCACAACAGTTGCATAAGCAGTACTCATCAGAATTGGTTTGGTGCAGGCAATAGATTTTTGCCTTTGAGGGTTCCTGTGGATCTAAGGAAGGAAGGAAGGCATCAGTGTTGGTTAGCACTTAACTAGGGAGTGGTAGTTACTTTAAAAAAGTAATTGGCCAGATAAAGGGGAGCAGCTAAGGAAATTGGTAAGTGGAGGTAGTAAGTTCTTGTGGTTCTTTATGTGGATTTTACAGCTTTGGTTTTCATTTTGCTAAAGTCCTGGGGACAGCTCTGCAATTTAGAACTTCTAATTATTGCTGTCAGAAAGCTGAAGTAGAAAAATGAAAGGCATGAGTGGTAACTCTTTATCCAGTAAACTGATTTTTTCAGCAAGTGGGGACATTTGATTTGGTGTAGTTCGTCCAGAAGTGGGGTTCAGTTATAAAATGAAGGAAGTAGCATCTGGAAACTAAAGTAACTGGAAACGTAGCTGAAACGATTGAAAGCACACTTGAAAAACTGGAAACAAATTGGGCCACTTGGCTTTTTTAAGTGTACTATTTGTAAGTCTGCTTTACCCCACCACCTGTCTTGGAAACAAACCAGTCATGTTGGAGATTAAAGCCGATAGTATGTAAAGCTAATGTTCTTAAAGGGACTGGATTGGAGTTGTTGGGTTAGAAGAACGAAGTACAAAAACTTCTGATACTTTTTTTTCCATAGTAAAATCAGTGCTGTCATATGTTTAGTCTTCGCAGTTGTGAGAAATAGTCCAAAAATTGTAACCCTCATTGGAAAGGCTCTTCCAATCCTAGACCACAATGAGGGATTGACCAATTTTAAGTAGCTGTTGCACTTAACATAGCTGTCTTCCTTGGTCCTGTAATGTAAACTACCTGGGATTAGGTTTCTCATGACTTCTTGGCTCTGGAGATTTTATTTAGGTAAATTGAAAATAGGGTAGAACATAGAAATTAATCATAGTAAATGTGAATACTAAATTCAAATTAAGCATACCTAAATCACCATTCAGCTGTTTGGCAAATAGTTTACTGACCCAGCAGACTTATTCCCCCATTGGAAAAAGAATCTGTCTTGATTCTTCTGGCTTTATACTGGTTGTAAAATGATAAAGAATGTTTTGTTTAACGGTAGTTGAATATAGAACTTAGATATTATAGATCACTTTTCTCTTTTTGGAATGTTTTGTATTTGAAACTTAATAAAACTTAACATGCATTTTTTGTGGCCCCTGGGTTCTTTTTATTTTTTACAACAAGGACTATAGGCTTTTCAGTATGCTCTTCCTATGTCTCCTCCCCCAAACTACTTCTCACGTACTTCTGGCAATTCTGAGCAGTTGCCATGGAACATTGTCACCAAGATGGCCTGTTCTGTGACTTGGGCCCCCTAATTAGGGGAATGAGCTTCAGGTGTAGGTATCAAGGTAATTGAGGTGTTTGCATTTCATCTTTACCCCTACATGGGTGAATGGGAGCAGTGACATCAAAGAACTAGAAGTTGAAAGACCAAGGATGTACTCTTGGTTCTTCTGCTTAACTCTTGAGGGAAAACCGGTCCATTTTAGCTCAGTTTAGTAGCGAATCCCAGTTTGGGCCTTAAGCAATGCTGTTAACCCAGCGCCTGATTAACACACTTGTGTATGGGTCAGGGTCTCTGCTTGTGTCTGCTGCTCTCTGTGTCCCTGACTCCTGGGGGACTGAAAAGTTCAGTGACCTTTATCCTTTATCAAAGGGAGATAACCTTTGCGCTGGAGTGCAGGGCCTTGCGGAGCTTCTGCTTCCAGAGGACTTCGGGGCCTGAATGTGTTGCAGGGCTTTGGAAGAAGAGGTGGTGTGGAAAGGTGCGGTTCGGCTGGGCGGTCCTGTGCACGGTGAAGCTGAGGTGGACTGGTTGGTGGGTGAGGTTTCCTCATCTGACCAGTTCAGATTTCTGACATGGGCCGTACTCCTGGGGCGGCCTCCATTTTACGGCTCCCCATTATATGCATGAAATTCATCTGCACCTAACCCGTGTATTTGGGTTACGTAGGCAGTTGAGAAAAAAAATCACATGGGAAAGTAATGCCTGCCAGGTTGGCAGAATAAAGCCCTAAGTATTGCCCTGTAAATAAGTAGCTCCATGCCAGTTACTCTAGAAGAGCCAGTCCTTCCTATCAATGAAGTTGCACACCTCTATCTATGCTTCCCTAAAAGCGCCCCTATCAGTGAGCTGAGTTTTCAGATTTTGAAAATGAAAAACCTGTTCAAAAGTTATTTTGTGACTCTTCGTAAGACACCTGCCTATTCAGGAGCACCTAAATGGAATCAAAAGTGGAGACTGGCAAAGGCTTTTTGTTCTTAAGCAAAACGCTTTTTAAGATTCTCCACATGTGTATCCATAGTTACTTTTTGTGGTCAAGGATAAGCATATGGTACAGTTTACCTGTTGGTGGAGACCTGGGCCTTTTCTAGCTCTTGGCTGTTCTGAATAAAGTGCTGTGTGTATTCTAATACAGAAGTCTGAGTAATGAGATAAAAACACTGGAGTTGCTGGATTCTATGGTTAATACTTAGTTTCATAGGAAGTCACAGTTTTTCCAAAGTTGTAGCGTTTTACTTGCCACCCACTTGGAACAGAGGTTATTCTGTGCCCTTACCAGTATTTGGTGGTTTTATTTATTTTTTATCTTAAAGATTTTTTGATAGAGATCACAAGTAGGCGGGGGGGGGGGGGGGGGGGGGGGAGCATGCTCCCTGCTGAGCAGAGAGCCCGATGTGGGGCTCGATCCCAGGACCCTGAGATCATGACCTGAGCTGAAGGAAGAGGCTTAAACACTGAGCCACCCAGGTGCCCCTATTTGGTGGTTTTAAATGTAGCCATTCTGATGGATACCTTTCATCTCATTTAATTGTATCTCTGATGAATGAGTGGCATTTCTATTTTTTAAAAAATTTTACTTGCACTGAAAGGACACAGATCGGTGTTCAGTTTGATCAGCCTTGGAAAAGAGTTGATAACCCATTTATCAAGAGGCAGGCTATTTCCCTCCGAAAAGTTCTTTTGTGCCCCTTAACCAGTCAGTGTGTCTTCTCCCAGGCCCAGAGAAACACCACTGACCTGGTTTCAATTGTTGCAGGGTAGATGTGGCTATTTTAGGATTTCATAGGAGTTGAAGCTTACATCACTGTACTTTCTCTGTCTAGCTACGTTTGGCATGTTTTTGAGATGCACCCATGTAGTGTTTTTGGTGTAGAGAATTCCAGTGTAGAGTTTACAGTGTAGATCGTCTGTCTCGATGGACATCTGGACTTCTAGCTTTGGGCTATTACAAACAACGTTGCTATGAATGTTGTCCAAATCTTGGGCGTACAGTTCCATTTCTTCTGGATAAAATTTGGAGTGGAATTGATGAGGTAATAGGGTGGACTCTATGTGTTTAATTTTAGACTGCTGAATAGTGTCCCCAAGAGTACTGTTTTATGCCCTCCTAGCAATTTGAGTGTTGTGGTTGCTTTCCAACATTGGCTGCGTTGGTCTGTTTCATTTTACCCATTTTAGTGGGGGGTGGGGTGGGGTGGTATCACACTGAGATTTTAATTTGCATTTCCCTGATGACTAATACTGTGCACTTTAAAAAAGTGAACTTTATTTTGGGATGGTTTTAAATTTACAGAAATGTTGCAAAGATAGCATAAAGTTCCCATATATCCTACACCCAGTTTGCCCTAAGTTTAACCTCTTAACGTAGTTATGGTGTATTTGTCAATATTAAGAGATGAACATTGGTGTATGTACTGCAGGTCTGGTAGTTTTAACTTTGTTAGGTCTGTAATTCATTTTGAATTGATTTTTTTGGGTAAGCGTTGGTTTTTTTAAATAAGGATTTCCATTCTAGTATGTGTTGAAAACTCTGCTATTTGTTGAATTACTGCCTCGAAACCGTTACTGTACATTTTTATTAACATGTTTGATCTTGGTTATTGTAGCTCTATACTGTAAGCTGTTTAAAGACACTATTTTTTTATTCTTTTTTTTAAGCATTTTTTTTTAGATTTTTATTTATTATTTATTTGACAGACAGAAATCACAAGTAGGCAGAGAGAGAGAGAGGTGGAAGCAGGCTCCCTGCTGACCAGAGAGCCCGATGTGGGGCTCGATCCCAGGACCCTGGGATCATGACCTAAGCCGAAGGCAGAGGCTTTATCCCACTGAGCCACCCAGGAGCCCCTTTTTATTCTTTTTTTAAAGATTTTATTTATTTATTTGACAGAGATCACAAGTAGGTAGATGCTTACTTAACCCAACTGACCCACCCGGGTGCCCCAGGAGATACTGATTTTTTTAAAGATATTTTTTCCCCCGTGGACTGTATTTTCCTCAGAATTATTGTTACTGAGTTTTTATTTTACTTAAAATTACATCTTCCATATTTAGAGGCTTGCTTAGCGGAGATTTTTGGTTTTGCGCTCATGGTTACAATAGATGAACTTGTAAGCGCTGAGGGCTCTTCACCTGAGCTCCGCTGTGGGGCTGTTTCCCTGATAACCAGTGACTTTAAGTTTCTCCTCTTGGGCTAATCAGATCCCTCAAGGGAATCTTGGCCACATTCCTGCCTTTGAGGGTCTGGGGTGTACTCACTGGTTTAAGATGTGAGGTTGGGATTTCATGGTGTGTGTGGCGTGTGTCGTGGAGCCGATGGGCCTGCGCGCGCTCACACGCACTGGGCTCCCCACTGCGGTGGCTTCCCTGCTGCCTTCATGGAACCCTTTCCTGCGGGCTTGGCACCACTGCTTTTTGTCCTAACGTGGTGATAAGGTGGAAAAAGGCTTGTTCTAGAGTAAAGTTGGGGGAGGCAAAAAAAGGGGGTACAGTTGGACATTTCTCCGGCCTCTCTCCTGTCTGTGGTGTTTACCCCTCTTCCATTTTAGGCCGCTCTCTCCTGACCTCCATCCCTGTCCTGGACTTACCTCGTCGAGACTGTAGGTGTTGTTCAGTTTTATCTAGACTATCTTGAGTCCGATTCAACCTCCGGCATTACCAGTTGTGTGACCTGAGGTGATTTACTTAACCTCTCCTTGTTTCCTCCCGTATTAAATGGGGAGAAGGATATCTGTCTCCTAGCACTGGCTGTCTCAGAGCAGGAGGGTTAAATGAGTTAATAGTGCCTGGCCCGCGGTAAATGCTGCAGAAGTAGATTTCATCATCTCTCCGTTTTCCTCGTGTGTTATCTTCAGGGCTGGAATTGGGGGATGGAGCCCAGCACCTTATGTTAGAATCTTGTCAAGGACTGGAAGTCCCTATTATAAGCCAGGGTTCTTCCTTTTTTTTCCCCTGAGTCATAGTCCTCAGTTTTTTTGGTACATTATGGTGATTAATCCATACAGGGCCCTTCTCATTTCATTTTCACATTTTTAATTCTCTCTCACTCCCATTTACCATTTTCTTCTCTTCCAAAGAGCAGGAGGATGGGGGGAGAGGGAGAAGCAGGCTCCCTGCTGAGCAGAGAGCCTGACATGGGACTTCAATCCCAGGACCCCGAGATCATGACCCGAGCAGAAGGCAGACGCTCAACCGAATGAGCCACCCAGGCCCCCCATCGCCTGCACGGTGGCAACCATTCGAACGCATTTAATGTATATTGTTTTACATGCACGTATTTTGAAGCTACTGAAATGCTGTATGTTGTTAACTATCGTCCTGTTTCTTGTAACTTCTCATCATCGTGTTTTGAGGGTTTAGCCATGTTGCCAATACATATCTAGTCCATTGTTTCTTTTCTTTTCTTTCTTAAAGATTTTATGTATTTGACAGATCACAAGTAGGCAGAGAGGCAGCCAGAGAGAGAGGAAGGGAAGCAGGCTCCCCGCTGAGCAGAGAGAGCCCCATGTGGGCCCCGGGATCACAACCTGAGCCAAAGGCAGAGGCTTTAACCCACAGAGCCACCCAGGTGCTCCAAGTCTGTTGTTTCTAACTATAGTATTTAATGGGCTGCGTCCCCATACTTTGACTTTCTGCTCTGCTTTGGTGTGGAAGCCGGCTCTTCTGGGTTGTAGTGTACACCTGACTGCCTGGGGCTTGTCAAGATTTGACCCCAGTTATGGAACTCTCGTGGCAGATGGTCGGGTTTTGGTGGCCCTGAAGGAGAATAGCTCTCGCTTTCAAGGAGTGTGCCCCACGTGAGGTTATTCCAGAGTTTTTTTTTTGGTTTTTTTTTTTTTAAGATTTTATGTTTAAATAATTTCAGAGAGAGCAGGAGAGGGGAAAGGTCAGAGGGAGAAGCAGACTCGCAGTGAGCAGGGAGCCTGTTGTGGGACTCGATCCCAGGACTCCAGGATCATGACCTGAGGCAAGGCAGTCCAACCAACTGAACCACCCAGGTGCCCTATCTCAGGGTTTTTAAGCAGACGAAGGCTTATTTCTAGGCATTGCCAGGCAGTCTGCTTCAGCTGGTCAGGGAGATTCAGAATGACTTTTGTAGGTTAAAGATAGTGCATGCGTTTCATCTGGGTCCAAACAGAAGTGTCCAGCAGGGTCTCATTGCTTACCAATCCCTGCCCTTTCGTATGAGAATCTCCGTGAGCCTGTATTCAACTGTGGTGGTTATTCGGCGCCCTGTACAGTTGATGTTCAGGACTTTCAGCCCCGTGACTACGAGAGATAAGTCATGGAAGCTCTTTGAGTCTCGACTGTGATTGGAGGAGCAGACAGTTAATGGACTTGACCCTCTGTTTTTCTTTGTAAGCATTCAAGTGAACTCAAACCACCTAACACTAGACCTTATGGTCACCTTACTGCTACAGGGTCAAGTGCAGCAAGCTTTTGGGCTCTTAAAGCATGCACTTCTGTGAGCTCTTCCTAATTCATTGTGATGGCTCCTACATGCCGTGGATTACGACCATCCTCGCTCCCATTCACAAGAAGCACGCACTCCAGCCCAAAGGCACGAACAAACCGATCCTTAGATGCTGCTTTTATGGGTTCATCTCCAGTTGTCTCTCCAGGGTCTGTCTCTTGTTGGTCAATTCAGTAATTGTTTGGGTCCAGTTGGAAGAGAAACCAGTCATTTGAACAGTGAAGGTTTGATACAAAGACAACATACGTGGGGAAGGTAGGACACAAGCAGGGGGAGCAGCTGGCAGAGGGAGAGAAGCGGGGCTCTCTGACACAGGGCTTGATCCCAGGACCCCAGGAGTCATGACCTGAGCCGAAGGCAGATGCTTAACTGATTGAGCCACCCAGGCACCCCAGTAAAGAGAACTTGAATGACAGAAATAACATATAATGTATATAATAGACACTAAGAAGGTCAGCATGTTGTACTCAGGAAGACACCCCTCACTCCTGCCAGGGCAGTGATTGATCCAAGGAAGGGCCCTGCCACCAGCCCAGGGCTGAAATCTAGGCATGGTTGGAGAGGTGTGGCTGTGGTTGTGGTCCCCTTCCCCTACTGGCAGAACTTAACAAGGGCTATTTTCTAGGATACTGGAGAAGGTTGTTCCTGGGGAGGGAGGTCTCACTAGAGGTATTGGGCTAATAAAGGGGACTGGGAGGCCTGGGGAGGCTGACGGCCTGGACAACCTCTAGAACGCCAGAAGGGCCTGAGGCTGGAGGAACGAGCCCTCACTGCGGGAGGGAGGCCTGGGGGAGTTGCCCAAGCTAGAGAAGCGCATCCTGTTGGAGCCTGCCAAACAAGCGAAGCTGAACCCGGAAGCAAAACCCTTTTTCTCCCTGCAGTGTCTCTTTGATGCCCTTTATTGATAAAACCTACTGGGCTATTGTGGTAGATTAGGAAATACATCTTTCCTTCGGGTTTTCATCCCCAGCTCGTGAAACAGCTCCGGAGGAATAAGGGTTAAAGGTGCATCTTTTGTTCTGTTTGAGTTTTGTCCTCAGTTCCTGAAATAGCTCTAGAGTGATAAAGGTGAAAAGAATGTCTTTTGTTTGTTCCCAACTAGCCCCTTTCAGCCACACCCGGGTTTATGTTAATTAAATTTGCTTTGGGAAAGTCCCTAAGGATGGGGGCTGGTTGCCCCGGGAACTGACCACGTGACTGTAACTGTAGAGGATTAGAACATTCAGCCCCGCCCCCTCGACCTCTGGGAAGGGAATCACTCACCAGTGGCCAGTGATTCAATCAGACGTGCCTACGTAATAAAACCTTCACAAAAGCACCTAACCTATGGGCTTTGGAGAGCCTCCTGGTGGGCGAACGCACTGCTGGGGCGGTAGTACCCCCATCCTTTCCCCAGACCTTGCCCTATGCATCTCTTCAACTGGGCTGTTCCTGAGTTGTGTCCTGTATGATAAATGGTTAATCGTGAGTACAGCTTTTTTCCTGAGTTCTGTGACCTGTTCTCAAAAAGTATCAAGGCCAGGGAAGGGGTGGCTGGAATCTCTGGTTTATAGACAAGTAGAGGAGGCCCAACTCGTCATTGGCATCTTACATGAGGCGGTCTTGTGGGCCTGAGCCCTTGTAGATGTCAGCTCCAGGTGGGTGGAATTAAATTGCAGGCCACCCAGCTGTTGCCAGAGGATACATCATTTGGGGAAAAGACCCACCTTTGGTGGCCAGAGGTATTGAAAGTAGTAGGAGATAGAAAACAAGTTTTCCTTTTATATACTGTTACACACCAGCTGGCAAAGGGAAAATGTTTAAAGGGTTTAGCTTTCTTTTCATTTTTTAAAGACTTCCTTGTTTGAGAGAGAGAGAGAGAGCAGGAAGAGGGACAATAGGAGAGGGAGAGAGAATCCTGAAGCCCTGGGGCTTGATCTCAGACCTGAGCAGAAATCAGGAGTCAGACACTTACCTGACAGCCACCCAGGCGCCCCAGATTGATTTTCATAGAGAAGCAAGATGTGAATTTGGAGCTGAGAAGCAGTAAGTCGGTAATTGGTATGAACAGTAATGCTGGTCTTATAAAATGAATTAGAAAATGTTTCCTTCTCTGTTTTCCAAAAAAGGGAATGATTGGCATTGTCTTTAAATGTCTGATAGAATTCACTAATGAAATCTGGGCTTGGAATTCTGTCTATGGGAAGATTTTTTTTGTTGTTGCAAATTTTTTAAACTTATTTTAATTATGTTTGAGCATAGTTGACAGTTACTTTAGTTTCAGGGGTACAACTTAGTGATTGGACAAGTTTATACATTATGCGGTGTTTAAAGATTTTATTTATTTATTTGACAGAGATCGCAAGTAGGCAGGGGGCAGGCGGGAAGCAGGCTCCCCACTGAGCAGAGAGCCTGATGCGGGTCTCGATCCCAGAACTCTGGGATCCTGATCTGAGCTGAAGGCAGATGCTTAAGGACTGAGCCACCCAGGCGCCATGTTACAGTGTCACTGACTATATTCCTTATGCTGTGCCTCTTATTCCTGTGACGTATCCATTCCAGACTGGATTCCTGTATCTCCCGCGCCTTCTCACCCATGTTACCCAGCCTCCCATCCTCCTCCCTCTCCTCTGGCAAGCATCAGTTTCTTCTCTGTGTTTATAGGTATCTTTGCTTTTTGTTTATTAACTTTTTTGTTTCAGGTTTAATTTCTTTTTTTTAAAGATTTTATTTATTCATTTGACAGAGAGCACAAGTAGGCAGAGAAGCAGGCAGAGAGAGGGGAAAGCAGGCTCCCTGCTGAGCAGAGAGCCCCATGCGGGGCTCGGTCCCAATCATGACCTGAGCCGAATGCAGAGGCTTAACCCACTGAGCCACACAGGCGCCCCTCAGGTTTAATTTCTTGAGTAGATGTAGGTCCATTCAGGTTTCCTACTTCTTTTTGTGTCTCTGGTAAGCGGAATTCCAAAGTGGCTCCCCAGATTTCTCTCTCTAGTCCCCGGGGCTGCGAATATATGTCCTAGTCATGATTGTGTCATGTTCCAGGGTAAAAGGGAGGGGTACTTGGCTGGCTCAGTCGGGAGATCATGTGACTCTTGATCTTGGGGTTGTGAGTTCGAGTTGTGAAAAAAGTAAAAGGGGGCCACCTGGGTGGCTCAATGGGTTAAAGCCTCTGCCTCCAGCTCAGGTCATGATCCCAGTATCCTGGGATCAAGCCCCGGCATTGGGCTTTCTGCTCCGCGGGGAGCCTGCTTCTCCCTGCCGCACCCCCCCCCCCCACTTGTGATCTCTGTCAAATAAATAAATAAAATCTTAAAAAGTAAAGGGATTTTGCAGATATAATTAAGGTTACTAATCAGTTGACTTTGAGTTAATCAAAAAGGAAATTGTGTAGGTAGGCCCAGCATAATCACATGAGCTCTTTAAAAAGAAGTGATTGTGGGGGAAAAAAAAAAGGTACAGTTTGGCTGACTGGTAGCAAAAGAGATGTCAGAGGTCAGAGCATGAGAAGGATTTTGTGTGCTCTTGCTTGCTTGCTTGTAGATGGAAGGGAGGCTTCTTGTCAAGGAATAAAGGTAGCGTCTAGACTCTGAGAGCAGCCCTAGGCTGATGGCCAGGGCCAGAGGGAACTAAATTCTGCCATCAGCCCCAAAGAGCTTTAAAAGCCGATTCTTCCCCAGAAGGTCCAGAGAATATCCCCAGTCCAGCCCGGCCAACAGCTTGAGTTTAGCCTGACATGTTCCGCAAAGCAGGGAACACTGGACTGGACCTACTACCTGCTGTAGATACTCGTTTGACTCACTCCCTCACCTCTTAAGTCTTTGCTCGCAGCTCGCCTGCCCCAGTGAGACCTATCCTGACTGTCCTGTTTTCATACTGCATCTGTCCGTGCCCTCTCCCCGCCATTCCCAGCATGCCCGAGCCGCATTACCCTGCTCTCGCCCCCCACCCCCACAATGCTTATTATTTTTTTACATACCTTGTAATTTACCTTCTTACCATATCCATTGTTTATTTTTTGTCTTCTTCTGTTAGAGTATAATCTCCATGAGATCAGGGAACTTTGCCGGTTTTGTTTATTGTTTCCCAAAAGCCTAAGTGAGTGCCTAGCACAGTAGGAGTTCAACAGATATGTGTAGAATGAATGAATACACTTTTCTCATATTCTTTCAAAAAATGTGTCTGCCTAACACACTTTATTTCCCACGTATACCCAAATGTATTGCTTCATGGCCTCCACAAAGAAAGATAATCTAGAGTTTCATGAATAATTAATAAAGCTCCCAGTTGCAAAGTCTCTGGGAACTTATCTTCATATTCTCCAATATATGGGCTAAAAATGTTAAATTTATCTCCAAACGTTCTTTTTTTAAAATTACTTTTTGAAGATTTTATTTATTTATTTGAGAGAGAGAGAGCATGAGCAGCAGAGAGGGGCAGAGGAAAGAGAAGCAGGCTTCCCTCTGAGCAGGGAGTCCAATTTGAGACTAGATCCCAGGACCCTGGGACCTTGACCTGAGCTGAAGGCAGATGTTTAATGGACTGAGCCACCCAGGTGTCTCCATTCTTTTTTTTTTTTTTTTTAATTTTATTTTTAAGTAATCTCGACACCCAACATGGAGCTCGAACTCACAACCCCGAGATCTATGCTCTAGTGACTGCCCCAGCCAGGCGCCCGGTCTCCAGATACTCTATATTATTGGAAGGAAACAAGTATGATAGAGCAGGGGACATAATTCAGGTGGGATCCACAACACTTGCTTTGGTAACTGGTCACAAGATCATATTGGTATTTACAATTTTCTTCCTAAAAGATCCATTTTATATTCCCTTTTACCTCAGTTAATGATGGTAGTCACTTGGTGTTATGACCTGAACCTTTATTTTTGAGGGGTAAGCCCTTGGTGATGCTACCTGTGTGTGGTAGTAATTTTCCTTTAACTTTTTAAAAACATGAAAAATACCAAAGTATAGCTCACAGAAGAGTGAACCAAGCAACTTGCACGTCTGGTAGTGATGGAGTAATTGGTATGAAACCTGCTTTCCCACCATAAACAGTTGTAAAACTGGACAAACTAATGAAACAACCAGGAGGATCCATTTCCTTTCTCATTTGGGTTGTTGGTAGATTTCATTTCCTTGTAGGTTATGAATTTAATGTCCACGTCACCTGCATGCTGTAGACTGGGGGATATTCCCAGCTTCTAGAGGCTACCGAGTTTTTGTTTTATCCCCTTTCCTCCAACTTCAAAGTCAGAAATGGCAGGTTGAGTCTTCGTCATGTTTCATCTCTCTGACCTGTTCTGCTCCCACCTTCTATTTTTTTAAAAGATCTTATTTATTTATTTGACAGAGATCACAAGTAGGCAGAGAGGCAGGTAGAGAGAGGGGGAAGCATGTTCCCTGCTGAGCAGAGAGCCCAATGCAGGGCTCGGTCCCAGGACCCTGAGATCATGACCTGAGCCAAAGGCAGAGGCTTAACCCACTGAGCCACCCGGGTGCTACCCCCCACACCCCATCTTCTATTTTTAAGAGTCCTTAAAAATGCGTGGTTTGACTGGGCCTATGTGGGTGATTCAGAATGATCTCCCTATCCTACGGAAACTGATTAGGAACTTTAATTCCCTCTTCAGCCTTAACGCCTCTCCATGTAACATAACATTCAGAGGTTCTGAGGATCAAGAGTTGGACATCTTGGTGGGGAGCCATTATTCAGCCTACCACACCCAGATGTGCTCTCTAACTGGAACCAAACTAGGAATCGGTAATAGAAATGCAACAGGGAAATCAAAACATTTGGAAAGAAAACTTTAGCACTATTAAGTAATCCATGGATCAAAGAGAAAATCTCAAAGGAAATTTTTAAAATATATAGAATTGAATAACAACAGTACAACATACGTGGGACTCATTGAAGGCAGTGCTGGAAGGGAAATTTTTTTTATATAGTAGCTTAGTTGATATGTAATTTACCCTTTTAAAGTATGCAACTCGGTGGTTTTTAGTACATTCACAGAGTTGTGCCTCCACCACCACGAATTTATTTTCATCACCCCAAGAAGAAACCCTGTAACTGTTTGCAGTTACTTCCCATTCCCCGTGTTCCTCTCTGCCTCTCGGTCCTAGAAATAACTAATCTACTTTCTGTTTCTGTGGATTTGCGTATTCTTCTCACATGTAAATGTAATCTTACAATATGTGGCTTTTTGTGACCGGCTTGTTTCACTTAACATGTTTTCAAGGTTCATCCATGTTGTGGCATCTATCAGTACTTGATTCCTTTTAATTTCCCCCAAAGATTTTATTTATTTGTCAGAGAGCCAGAGCACACAAGCGGGGGAAGCTGTAGGCAGAGGGAGAAGCGGGCTCCCCACTGAGCAAGGAGCCAGATGTGGGACTCGATCCCAGGGCCCTGGGATCATGATCTGAGCCGGGGGCAGCTGCTTAACTGTCTGAGCCACCCAGATGTCCCAGTACTTCATTCCCTTTATTAATCAAGTAATACTGTGTTGTTTGTTCACCCATTCAACAACTGAGGGACAGTGGAGTAGTTCACAATTCTATTGGTTGTTGTGAATAAGGGTTCTGGGACTGTTCCTGTGCAGGTTCTTTTGTAACCATATGTGTCCAGTTCTCCTGGGTATATACACCCAGAGTCCTATAGTAACTCACTTTTGCCATTTTGAGTTAATAACAAAATTGTTTTCCAAAATGAAACCATTCTCCAATCCCATGAAAGAGAAATTTTTAAAACTAGAAAAGAGGAGGGGTACCTGCGTGGCTCAGTGGGTTGAGCCTCTGTCTTTGGCTCAGGTCATGATCTCAGGGTCCTGGGATCGAGCCCCGCATCGGGCTCTCTGCTCAGCGGGGAACCTGCTTTCTCCTCTCTCTCTCTGCTGCCTCTCTGCCTACTTGTGATCTCTGTCTGTCAAATACATAAATAAAATCTTTAAAAAAAAATTAAAAAGATAAAACTAGAAAAGAGGAACGTTCTCAAATCAATAACTTAAGTTTCTCTCTTTAAGCAACTAGAAAACAAAAAGCAAAATTAAACCAAAGCAGAAGGAAGGAGATAATAAAAATGAGGGCAGAAATCACCAAAATTGAGGGGTGCCTGGGTGGCTCAGTTGATTAAGCATCTGACTCTTGATTTTGGTGGTGAGATCAAGCCCTGCAGCGGGTTCCGTGCTGGGTATGGAGCCTGCTTAAGATTCTCTCTCCCCCCTCCCCTCTCCCTGCTAGTTCTCTCTTAAAAAAAAAAATCACTGAAATTGTAAACAGGAAAACAATAGAGAAAGTGAAACAATAAGTGATTGTTCTGGGCGCCCGGGTGGCTCAGTTGGTTAGATGACTGCCTTCGGCTCAGGTCATGATCCTGGAGTCCCAGGATCGAGTCCTGCATCGGGCTCCCAACTCCCTGGGGAGTCTGCTTCTCCCTCTGACCTTCTCCCCTCTCATGCTCTCTCTCTCTTTCTCTCAAATAAATAAATAAAATCTTTTTTAAAAAAGGGATTCTTCTAAAATAATAA
Organism: Mustela erminea; assembly: GCF_009829155.1. NCBI lineage: Eukaryota > Metazoa > Chordata > Mammalia > Carnivora > Mustelidae > Mustela > Mustela erminea. Next base: position 115,018,316 of record NC_045635.1, on the reverse strand, counting down.
AATTGATAAAGCTCTAGCAAGGTTGACAAAGATAAAAAGAGAAGACATAAATACCAATATCAGGAACCAGACTACAGATCCTGCAGATGCAGAAAGAATTAAAGAGGAGTATCAGGAACAACTTGGCACTCCTAAATTTGAAAACTTAGAAGAAAAGTGCCAATTCCTCCAAACCACAAAGTACCTGTGATGGTAAATTTTACGTGTCATCTTGACTGGGTGAAGGGATGCCCAGATAAATAATCTAACATTATTTGTGGGAATGTCTGCGGGGGGTGTTTCATGGAGCTGCTTTGCTCGCACGTGTGGAGAGCTGGTGTTGCCTGAGTTGACGTTCCCCCTCACAAAAGCCTGTTCCTCCTCACCTGCAAGCCATGGGTGGTCTTTTCCCAATGATTGACCGATGTGGGAGCATGAAAGTTTGGTTCCTCTGGCTTAAGTAGAGACAAACTCTTGAGTCAAAATTTATGCTCAGAGTCCCCCACGTGGATCATACTGAAGCAATCCTCCACAGGGATCTTGCCAGAAATTATGCACTTGGTTAGCTTTTTCCTGTTTCCTGTTACGCTTCCTCCGTTCTCTTGTCAGGTTCTCCGGGGAACACTTCTTAAAAGTTCGTTGCATGGATATGGGGGCGCCTGGGTGGCTCAGTTGTGTCAGTGTGTCACTTTGGCTCAGGTCATGATCTCAGGGTTGTGAAATTGAGCCCCATGTTGGGTTCTGCTCAGTGGGAAGTCTGCTGGAGATTCTCTCTGGCCCTCTCTTTCTGGCCCTCACCCCTGTGCTCTTTCTCTCTAAAAGAAATAATCAATCAAGAAAATTCCATGTGCGTGAATTCTCATCTCAACATTTGCTTCTGGAGAACCCACCCCGAGACAAGGGGGGCTCCTTATTCCTTATTCCCCAGGTTTCGGGTAGGGGACATTTATTACAGTAACACTTCTTTATGCCCTTCACTCACTCTGCTCCCTGCGGGGGAGGAGTGACATGCTGACCTGTGAGTTTGGGACTAGGAATTTCATATCTGTTGATAATCAGATACTCTGTGAACCCGTAGGTAGTGGTGCCGGCTGCGGCCTTCCTTGTGGGCAGCTAAGGCAAGTCCATACTTGGCATGTGTGTCAGCCTCTGCCAGAATGAACCACTGACCTTTCCAAAGGGAAGAGGTCAAGATAAAATCATTTTGACGCCAAGTCCGTGGTTGCTGTCCTCAGGGGATGGTGTCATATTGGGGATTTATCTCTGGTCTGTGTTGCTGGAATGTCAGATACCTGACCACAGCAATATGTCAATACATCTTGGGAAGAGGAAGGCCATGCTGCCAGATCCGTGCGTAGCCTCCGTCACATCAGCCGGCCAGTTCGTCCTGTCTTCTTGGTCATTTAGTGCTGCTGCTGCTCTCTCGTGGGTGTCAATGTGAAAAGACAAAACCCTCCGTGTTGTGCCATTCCCCTAAGTCCACCTGTGTGCCTCTTTCTCAGACGTCCTTGACCCCGGTCTTCTCATCTTTCCGTTCCAAACCCCTGACCAGCCAACCAGATCCGCTGTGGCCATGAACCAGTATGTGTCATACCGCCAGGACACTTCTTCCACACAGAGAGGATGACCAAGTGTACCACCAAAAGCCCTCCCCGTGTCTTTTCTAGAAATCCCTGAGTGTGGCCAGAGGGAAGCAGCTGTACAGCCGACCCATCCACGAGCCAGGTGGGAGCTCTTTCATGGCAGCTTGTCACGAGTGGTGCACACGGTTGTCTTCCGTGTGCCCATAGCTGTGAGTTGGAGACGTAGCAGGGGTGGTAAGTCACCCGCTCGTGTGTCTGGAACACCTGTTCCCGCAGCTTGCTTGTGCCCCCTGGGCCCGCCAGGGCCTCATCCTGCTGCAGGTACCACTTTTTATCTTACAATGGGTTGCTGCTGGGCCTGTGCAGCCTTATGACTGGGTAGCTCTGACAGAACCCAGCTCATGATGGCCAGTTCTGGGAATACGATGTCACTTGATGTCCCAAGGTCAATGCTCAAATCTCTTCCACAGCCCATAGCATGTCAGGAGCTCGTTTTCAAATGATAGTTCTCTGCTTCCAGAGAACTGGCATGGTCTTGCTCCAGAACCCTAAGGGTCTGCACTATACTGCTCCATTTTGAGCTTATCAGCACTTTTTTTTTTAAAGATTTTATTTATTTATTTGACAGAGATCACAAGTAGGCAGAGAGGCAGGCAGAGAGAGAGAGAGGAGGAAGCAGGCTCCCTGCTCAGCAGAGAGCCCGATGCGGGGCTGGATCCCAGGACTCCAGGATCATGACCTGAGCCGAAGGCAGAGGCTTTAACCCACTGAGCCACCCAGGTGCCCCTTATCAGCACTTTTTTTTTTTCTTAGAGAGGGCGAGAGTGTAAACAAGCACCTGCAAGCAGAGGGAGGGGCAGAGGGAGAGGAAGAAGGAATCCCAAGTAGATTCTGTGCTGAGCGTGGAGCCCAATCCGGGGCTGGATCCTATGACCCTGAGCTGAGATCATGACCCAACCTGAAACCAAGAGTTGGTCGCCCAACTGACTGCTACCCAGCTGCCCCAGCACTTTTTTTTTTTTTTTTTTTTTTTTTTTTAGCCAGAGATACATTTTGGGGTGCCTGGCTGGCTCAGTTGAAAGAGCATGTGACTTTTGAGTTCAAGTCCCATGTTGGGTGTGGAGATTACAAAAAAAACACACAAAAAAAACCCATAAAACGAAAAAAAGCCAAACCAAACCAAAACTACATATATGAAAAACAAACAAACAAACCCATAGATACCTCTAGTATTATGGAACTTTCTGGATCATCTGACCCAAGTGGCAGATTAGCACTTACTACAGCTTGAACTGGCCACAGAGCCCATTCTTGCACTGGGCCTAATTCAGAACTAGTAGCCTTCTAGTTCATCCAATAAACGGACCAGTGCGGTATTTCCAGTCTGGGAACATGTTGCTTCCAGACCTGAAGAGATCCACTTTTACACCCTTCCTTAGAGGGTGGAGGAGTTTCAAAGCTCGAAAATCACTTTGGAGCAAATGTCTTGGCCTTTCCCAGACCCCAGATTGCTAAGGCCCTCACTTGTGGGGCTCATCAGTGCGTGTTCGTAAGGTTTATCTTGGCCTCTCCAGAGCGCATATGTCCTGGACCACTCAGGGTACTTCTGCTTTTCACTCCTCAGATCTGATTAACATAGCGTCAATATTATGGACCCATATGATGATCTATGAAATAGCCAGATGGTTTAGGTCCCTTGGTGCTGTAATAGGCGAGAGAACAGGAGAAAAAACATAGCCCTGGGGTGAGACTGTGAATCCGTATTGGTGTCTGTTCCATGAGAATGGAAAGTGTTTTTGATTTTTCTTCCAGATGGGCATGAAAAAATTTATTTCCCCAAATCTGTAGCCACCTGCCACCTGCCAGAGGCTGTGTTAATCTGCTCCGGTAAAGATCCCACATCCAGCCCAGTAAATGTAATTGGGACTATTACTGGGCAGGAGCCAGACTAATTAAATGGGGATACGGTAGGCGACCGTGACTATTGCATCATCTAATTTTCTGAGGGTGACGCTAATTTCTGCCATCCCCGGCGCCCCTGCTGGGGGATGTGACGTTTTTTATTTACTATCTTGGTCACTGGAGGATTTTTTGGTCAAGGGGGTAGGGTTTCAGGGGCTTCCATAGTGCCTTTCCTATTACAGTAGGAAAAGGGTTGTGACTTTTCCATTGGGGCAGTTGACTGCTGTCTTCGTCTGTTTGGGCTGCTGGAGCAAGACATCGCGGAGACTGGGGGGCTTATAACCTAAACATGTATCCCTCATGGTTCTGGAGGCCGGGAAATCCACGATCAAGGTGATGGCAGATTCCATATCTGCTGGGAACCCGCTTCCTGGTTCATAGACAGCCAAGGCGTCTCTTCACTGTAACTTCACATGACAGGAGGGGTGAGGGAGCTCTCTGGGGCTTCCTTCATGACCTCATCACCTCCCTAAGGCCCCACCTCCAAATTCCCTCTCATTGGGGATTAAGTTTCAACATAGGAATTTTGAGGGGGACACAGCCAACTATAGCCACCTTAGACGTCTGCTTATCTAATCTTCATTGTATATAAAGCAATACCCTTGTTGTCTGTGCTATCTTGCCCCTAGGACACCATGTTTTGTGAGTCATCTCCTTAGACACCTGTGGGTCAGGCTTGGTGACATCCGACCTTCCTGCGCTCTGTGGTAATTATGCCCACCTTGCTTCTGATGGTTACATGCTATGTCCTGGCCTCCCCACTCCAGAGTCCTAACACCCCACCTGCTCCTAGGGGGCCCAGTTCCATAAGAGCATCTCCTGTCGCCAGCCCTGCCTCACGTCTCTCATGTCACTCCCTCCTCCTCCCTGTTCGGCAGCATCAGAATCCAAAACCTTGTTTGCCATTGCTTAGGAAGGAGTCCGGTATTTAGGACGAAGAATTCCTCAGGGGTTTTTGACTCCCCTGTTGTTTTTTCTAATCATTTACAGGAAAACTTGGAGAAATTTGTTCCACTAGACGGATCTGTAATTTTCAAAATGTAGATGGTTTGCTGGCAGCCTCAGAAACCGGAGAGCAATGTAATACTGATTGATGCTTTGGCTGGGTTATACTTTTTTGCTTTACAAGGGGCATAAGGCCTCACTAGACAAATTGAAGTATCACTAGCCGGAGGTAGAAGAATGAGGGCGTCTGTTGTCGCGGCCACAGACAGTGACAAGTGACAACCCATTCTGCAGATCAAACCACTGACTAAAAAAAAAACTTAAAGACAGTTTTGTTTTGAGACCAGTGCGATATTGCAGACAGGGAGTGACAGTTTTCTCTGGCGAAGCAAATGCATGACAATCCTCCCGACCTTCTGGTTCAGTTTCTGGAATCTAAGGAGGGTTTGGACAACAGAAATTGATAATACCCTCTCTCCCAGTGTTGGGGATTCCAAATATTGAAAACTCTGACCTCATTTATATGATGTTCTTGTTCAGAATGCAGATGTCATAGTATTTACCCACAGCTAATGTGCTCTGCCTGGACGTGGCCAACGTCAGGCCTCCTGTGCTATGACGACTTACCGATCGACCTTGGAGGCTCACGTTTTGTCTGGAATTCAACCTGTGCATGCAGACGGTTCATACTTGTTCCTACAGCTGTAGTTCTTAGTTCTGGACTTCAAAGCAGCATATAAAATCAACTGCTAGTTAATATCTGTTTGGGTGCTGGTCGTGCAACAGCACAACTTACAAAACACTAGAGGATTTTTTCCTTTATTAAGCTAAAAAGAGGGGCACCTGGGTGGCTCAGTGGGTTCAAGCCTCTGCCTTCGACTTAGGTCATGATCCCAGGGTCCTGGGATCGAGCCCCGCATCAGGCTCTCTGCTTGGCGGGGAGCCTGCTTCACTTCCTCTCTCTCTCTCTGCCTGCCTCTGCCTACTTGTGATCTCTGTCTGTCAAATAAATAAAATCTTTAAAAAAAAAAGGAAAAAAAAGCTAAAAAGATTGCTCATGGACAGAATATCTCCTGGAAAACTGGTAGCTGATTCATTAGGGGCTTTACAGCAAAATGCTCAGCCCCTAGACTTTGTTCTGCCGACTACAGCTGCAGTGGGACTGTGGACACATGGTAACTCCAAGTTTAGACGCCCTCTTCTCCCTACAGTAAGAAACTTTTGTTGTTAAAAAAAAAAGTGGAAAATAAATAAATCAGGTGCTTCACCAAAGGAAATGGACCAAGGGACTGAAACAGAAGCCAAGTTTGACCGGGCTATGGGAATTATCTGACACTATTTTTTTTTAAAGATTTTATTTATTTATTTGACAGAGAGAGATCTCAAGTAGGCAGAGAGGCAGGCAGAGAGAGAGGAGGAAGCAGGCTCCCTGCCGAGCAGAGAGCCCAATACGGGACTCGATCCCAGGACCCTGAGATCATGACCTGAGCTGAAGGCAGTGGCTTAACCCACTGAGCCACCCAGGCGCCCCTATCTGACACTATTTTTTATGCCCCAGTTAGTGTTGTTTCATCAACAAAACCATCTGAATAGAAGGACATTTTAAAGGTATTTTACTCTTTTTTAAAAAAAAAGATTTTATTTATTTATTTATTTGAGAGAGACAGAGCCAGCGAGAGAGAGCACAAGCAGGGGGAGGGACAGAGGGAGAAGCAGACTCCCCACTGAGCAGGGAGCCCGATGCGGGACTTGATCCCAGCAGGGGAGGGGGGACTCCCCACCCCAAGGATCATGACCTGAGCTGAAGGCAGACGCCTAACCAACTGAGCCGCCCAGGCGCCCCAACACTTGACTCTTACTATGCCTACCAAAAAGATGGAATTATTCAAAATATATTAAAGAGATGCACTATTTATCAGTAGAATTCTGTACAGGCCACTCCCAAGGTGTGCCCCAGAGCATCTCCCTAACCAGTTTTACCTGGGTCCTGGAGGAAGTTGGATTTCATAAAACTAGCTAATGCTTGCAGAAGGTAAGAGATTTGTCTCATTATGATATATATGACATTTAGAGGGCCTGAAAATTTTCCCACTTCAAAAGCTGGTGTTCAGACAGTGCTGTAAGGCTTGTTTGATGCACACAGTGCCCACTTTTGGTATATTGGAGCACACTGACTAGGACAAAGGAAGTCATTTTATTTCTTCTGTTGTCTAGGAATTATGCCAATGTTGGCAGGTTCCTGTAAGCCTCAGTCCTCTGGATATGCAGAGCAAATGAATCAAACTCCTTGGCTAAGATTCAGCAGTCTACCAGGCTAAAGTGACCTAGAGGCTTATTAAAATTTAAAGTGACCCCTGTAAGCAAGCACGGACTCTCTCCCTTTGAACTTAGTTTGGCAGTTCTATGAATTTGGGTATGAGGCCAGCTCCTGTGCCTTATTTAACTGAAGTTTCTCATATTCGTGTTCAGTATTTTATTTATTTTTAAATTTTTTTTCAGTGTTCCAAGACTCATTGTTTATGTACCACACCCAGTGCTCCATGCAATACGGGCCCTCCTTAGTACCCACCACCAGGCTCACCCCACCTCCCACCCTCCTCCCCTCCAAACCCCTCAGTTTGTTTCTCAGAGTCCACAGTCTCTCATGGTTTGTCTCCCTCCCTGATATCCCCCCAACTCCCTTCTCCTCTCCATCTCCCCATGTCCTCCGTGTTACTCCTTATGCTCCACAAATAAGCAAAACCATAATTGATTCTCTCTGCTTGACTTATTTCACTCAGCATAATCCCCTCCAGTCCCGTCCATGTTGCTACAAAAGTTGGGTATTCATCCTTTCTGATGGAGGCACAATACTCCATTGTATATATGGACCACATCTTCCTTATCCATTCATCCATTGAAGGGCATCTTGGTTCTTTCCACAGCTTGGCGACTGTGGCCGTTGCTGCTATAAACATTGGGGTACAGACGGCCCTTCTTTTCATTACATCTGTATCTTTGAGGTGAATACCCAGTAGTGCAATGGAAGGGTCATAGGGTAGCTCTATTTTTAATTTCTTGAGGAATCTCCACACTGTTTTCCAAAGTGGCTGCACCAACTTGCATTCCCACCAACAGTGTAAGAGGGTTCCCCTTTCTCCACATCCTCTCCAACACACGTTGTTTCCTGTCTTGATAATTCTGGCCATTCCGACTGGTGTAAGTTGGTATCTCAGTGTGGTTTTGATTTGACTCTCCCTCATGTTCAGTATTTTAAAGGGCTTCTCTCTTTCTTAGAAACCTGGAGACTTAAGGTCATAGGACCTGGAAGGACCTGCCTCAAGAAGTCTAACCCCTCTAACAGTTGGGAAGCTTCGTCTATGTAACTGTATTCCGGAAGAAAGACAGGCTGTCACCTAGCTGAAAGGTACACTGTCAAGTGCTGCTGATCACCCACATGGTCAGCAAAGTAAAGGAGAAACTTAGCTTTCACCACAGGAAGTCAGCACCCAAGGAAGACTGCACTGTGGTTCCTACAAAGGACCTTTCTAGAATAATGGATATTGATAGTGAACTTTAATGAAAAGAGATAGTCTAGAAAATTGATTACTGTTCTCATAGGCTACATTGGTGTCCCACTCCTGGAAGTGGTTATTACCATTACTTGAAAGAATCACAATTACTTAAAAAAAAAAAAAGAATCACAATTACTAAGAAAACAAATGTTGGTACACTACTCTTTCTTTCTGCACCCCAAGTAATGGTTCCCACAACCACGTATCCCGGATAGCTCTACATCAGGCTCTTGGTATGGGCATGATCTGGGTTTCCAAATCCAACATTCTGATTATTGGCACAGTGCAGGAGGGACCATCTTTAGTAGTAATTTTTGACTATAACAATTTCGAAGTCGTTACTGTGCCTCTGTGTCCTCAATCTCTCAATTTAACACAGGTATCTTTTGTTGACTAGTTTGATTGGAAGGTTGATGTAGAAAATAAAAAAGCAAAAACGATGAATTAACAAACACTAGAAATAGAAACTGCGGAAGTCAGATCTGATATCACGAGATTAACGTTGGGAGGTAAGTTCTCTCCGGTCCCAGTATAAATGGATAAACAAAATGAATGCCTGCTATGTCCCGTCAGTTGACTGTTCAAGAATATAAGCACTGATTTAGACTAATGTGAAAAATGACCCCATAGGAGCGGTGTATCCTCAAGACTTAAGACATTACACACGTACAGTAAACACCAGAGGTTCTGTCCATATCTTGAACTGCTGCCTCATCATAGGACACAAGGGATGCCTGGGTGGCTCAGTCAGTGAAGAATCTGACTCTTGGTTTCTGCTCAGGTCATGGTGTTATGGGATGTAGGATCCAGCCCCACGTCAGATTCCACGCTCAGTAGGGGAGTCTGCTTGAAGATTCTCTCCCTCTGCCCCTCCCCACCTCTCTCCCTCTCTCTTTCTCTCTCTGTGTCTCTCTAAAATAAACCTTTTAAAAAGTAATAAGACTTTGATACTAGATGATGGGCATGGGAATCTTTGTATTTCAAATCTAAAAAAAATTATTTGGAAAGATCGAACATTTACTGAAAGGCCTAAATTATGTGAAAATGATGTTGCTTATGTCATTGATGGACCTCGGTGAAAATTTATTGGCCTTAAAAGGAAAAAAAAATTTTAAAAGAGTATATTTATTTCTTTGAGAGAGAGAGGGAGCAGGAGCACAAGCAGGGGGAGGGGCAGAGGGAGAGGGAAAAGCAAACTCCTCACTAAGCAGGGAGCCTGATGCAGACTCCATCCCAGGCCTCTGGCATCTTGACCTGAGCCAAAGGTAGACGCTTAACCGACTGAGCCACCGAGGCGTCCTTCTATCACACTTTTGAGGATTGCTTTGCTTTGTGTTTTTCTATGCATTTGCTTGATTTAGATGGTTTCATCTTCTCCAGAGAAAGGAAAAAAATGGTGATGATTAAAACATTTTCACCATGATTATTTTATATTAACACAGGGATGAGATTATAAGGACAAATAAACAGTTAAAATAAGGGGTTTAGGGGCACCTGGGTGGCTCAGTGGGTTAAGCGTCTGCCTTCAGCTTAGGTCATGATCTCAGGGTCCTGGGATCGAGCCCTGTGTTGGGCTCTATGCTCAGCGGGGAGCCTGGTTCCCATTCTGTCTCTGCCTGCCTCTCTGCCTACTTGTGATCTGTGTGTCAAATAAATAAATAAAATCTTAAAAAAAATAAAGTAAGGGGTTTAATTTTCCCATTAAAAATAAGTCATGATAGGGACGCCTGGGTGGCTCAGTTGGTTAAGCAGCTGCCTTCGGCTCAGGTCATGATTCCAGTGTCCTGGGATCAAGTCCTACATCGGGCTCCTTGCTCGGCAGGGAGCCTGCTTCTCCCTCTGCCTCTACCTGCCGTTCTGTCTGCCTGTGCTTGCTCTCTCCCTCTCTCTCTCTGATAAATAAATAAAATCTTTAAAAAAAATAAGTCATGATATCTCCCTCCCTTTTCTTTTCTCAAAGCATTTACCTTAGAAACTTGTAATTTTAAGCACTTCCTCATCTCTTTGAAATGTATGTAAATCTTTTTGAAGACTACGTAGACCTTTTGTCAGCTTTGGAACTCAGGAGTGTCTTTCTCAAGGACCTGGGAATATCTCTTTGATGTGAACTTCTAGAGAGATGGCATCCCTGGGGCGCCTGGGGGCTCAGTCAGTTAAGCGTCTGACTCTTGGTTTCTGTTCAGGGTCATGAGATTAAACCCCAAGATGGGCTCTGTGCTCAGCGGGGAGTTGGCTTCTCTCCCTCTCCCTCTGCCCCTCCTGCCCCTGCTCTTGTGTGTGCAAGCGCACTTTCTCTTCCCCTCTCTCTCAAATAAATAAATGTATCTTTAAAAAAATATTTAGAGGGGTGCCTGTGTGGCTCAGTGGGTTAAGCCTCTGCCTTCTGCTCAGGTCATGATCTCAGGGTCCTGGGATCAAGCCCCACATCGGGCTCTCTGCTCAGCAGGGAGCCTGCCTCTATGCCTACTTGTGGTCTCTGTCAAATAAAAAAATAAAAAATCTTTAAAAAAAGTATTTAGAGATAGCTATGTCCCAGCTTCTGTGGGAGGCTAGGAGCCTAACTTTGGTTGGCACCTTGCTCCGAGTTGCAAAACTACTTCCTGTCATAAAGGTATGAGAATTTGGTTTTTGTTTATTGGTTTTTATGTTTTTCTTTGTGGTTTTTTTGGGGGGTGGAGTTTCCATGCCCAGCATGGAGTCCATCACAAGCCTTGCCCCACAACCCTGAGATCATGACCTGAGCCGAAATTAAGAGTCGGATGCTTAGCTGACTGAGCCACTTAGGCGTCCCTGGTTTTTGTTTTTTTTTTAAGATTTTATTTTATAAATAATCTCTATACCCAGTGTGGGCTTGAACTCAACCCCAACATAAAGAGTCACATGCTCACCCAATAAGCTAGCCAGGCACCCCTGGGAAGTTGGATTTCTTAGCTCCATAAAGCCAATTAGCTAACAGATATTTACGCAGATTACAAAGTAAAGTTAGGGTTAGCTATGTGTGACAGATGGCACTGTCAGGCCCTCTTCCTTAATATATATGTATCTTCAGAACGTGCATGTAGTAGGTTGTATCTGCCTGGCTGTTCTTTTTTTTTCTTTTAAGATTTTTATTTATTTATTTGACAGAGATCACAAGCAGGCAGAGAGGCAGGCAGAGAGAGAAAAGGGGAAGCAGGCTCCCTGCTGAGCAGAGAGCCTGATGTGGGGCTCGATCCCAGGATTCTGGGATCATGACCTGAGCTGAAGGCAGGGGCCTTAACCCACTGAGCTACCCAGGCGCCCCTGTCTGGATGTTTCAAAGGGTGAGATTTCTTTCTGTCTTTGCAGTCTCTTAGTAGCTCACCTGTGATGCACATCACTTTCTGGTTTAATGCTTATTCAATAATAAAAGTCTTCTCTTTCTCTACTATCATTATGGGGACGATTTCTGGGTTTGGAGACTATTTAATTTTTTTTTATTGTATTTCTCCAGCTTAAGCAAAATAATGAGCCCTCCCCAAGATGTCCATGTCCTAATCTTTGGGACCTGTGAATTTTTACCCGACGTTGGCAAAAGGGATTTTGCAGATGGGATTAAGGGAGATGGGGAGATGATCCCTGATTGTCCAGGTGGTTCCAGTCTAACCACATGAGCTCTTAAAAATGGAAGGGGGGGCAGAAGAGTGGGGCAGAGCTGTGATATGAGGACGCAACCTGCTGTTGCTAGTTTTGAAGATGGAGAAAGGGAGTGGAAAGCTGGGACGAGCAGGTGTCTTAGTCTGTTCAGGCTGCTGTAATAAATACCCCAGATTGGGTCGTTTCTAAACAACTTCTTACAGTTCTGGATGCTGGAAGGTTCAAGATCAAGATGCCAGCATGGTTGGGTGAGGTCCTTCCTCCTGGTTCAGAGCCAGTGCTTACTTTTTTTTCTTTAGATTTTATTTATTTATATAGAGAGAGTGCACAAGCAGGAGAAATGGGAGGTAGAGGGAGAAGCAGACTCCCTGCCAAGCAGGGAGCCCAATGTGGGGCTCAATCCCAGGACCCCGGCATCATGACTTGACCCCAAGGCAGATGCTTAACCCACTGAGTCACCCAGGTTTCTGCCCACTGCCTTTTTTTTTTTAAGATCTTAAGTGCTTTCACACTATGTCCTCACTTGGTGAAAAGGATTGGAGAGCTCTCTGAGGCCTATTTTCTTTTTTAAGATTTTATTTATTTATTTGACAGAGATCACAAGTAGGCAGAGAGGCAGACAGAGAGAGCGGGAAGCAAGCTCCCTGCTGAGCAGAGAGCCCGACTCAGGGCTCAGTCCCAGGACCCTGAGATCATGACCTGAGCCGAGGGCAGAGGCTTAACCCACTGAGCCACCCAGGTGCCCCTATTTTTACATTTCTAAGTAATCTCTGTACCCAACATGGGGCTTGAATTTGCAAGCCCAAGATAAGATTCACATGCTCCACCTCCTGAGCCAGCCAGGTGCCCCTCCCTGGGGGGGGGTGGTCTCTTTTATAAGACACTTACTCCATTTATGAGGGCTCCACCCTCGTGACCTCCTTACTATCCCAAGGCCCCGCCTCCTACAACCATCCCATCTGAGAGAGGATTTCAGTAGGCAAACTTTGGGGAGGGGCCAGGCACAGACACTCAGACTGTAGCAGCAGATGGCCTCCAATGGCTAAAAAAGACAAATGGATTCTCCCCAGACTTGTCTCTAGAAAGGAGCATAGCTCTTCTGACACCTTGATTTTAGCCCTGTGAGATCTATGTTGGACTTCTGACCTGTAGAACTAGAAGTTAGCAAGTCTGTACAATTGTAGCTGTTTTGGTCCCACCCATGCCTGGGTGGCTCAGTTGTTAAGCATCCACCTTTGGCTCAGGTCAGGATCCTGGGGTCCTGGGATCAAGTCCCGCATTGGGCTCCTTGCTCAGTGGGGAGCCTGCTTCTCTCTCTCCCACTCCCCCTGCTTGTGTTCTCTCTCTTGCTGTGCCTCCTCTCTCTGGCAAATAAATAAATAAAATCTTAAAAAAAATAGATTTTAGTTAAAGAGAGAACATGAGAGAGAGCATGAATGGGGGGAGGGATAGAGAGAAAGGAGAAGCAGACTCCCCGCTGAGCAGGGAGCCTGATGCAGGACTTCATCCCAGGTCCCTGGGACCATGACGTAAGCCAAAGGCAGATGCTTAACTGACTGAGCCACCTAGGCTCCCCTATTTATTTAAAGAGTTTATTTATTTATTTATTTATTTGAGAGAGAGTGAGAGAGAGAGCATGAGCAGGGGGATCTGCAGAGGGAGAGGGACAAGCAGACATCCCCCTGAGCAGGGAACCTGATGTGGGGACCTTAGGATCATGATCTGAGCAAAAGGCAGACGCTTTACCAACTGAGCCACCCAGGTGCCCCCGATTGTGATTTTGTTGTCATCAACATGTATCTTCTGAACTTGTCAATATTTCCCTAAGATAAATTTCTTTGAGGAAAGACTTTAAACATATAAAAGGGAAAGATTGGTATATTTAATTATCTACAAAATTTTAAACTTCTGTATAGTAGCTATTAAGAAATATACAAAAGACAAACACTAGCTAGGAAAGAATTTAAAACATATATACCAAAAGGTTAATATCCTGAAAATCTAAGGAGCCCTTATCACAACAATGGACTATATTAGGTCCCATTTGTTGCATGATATGGAAGAATAATTAAAAGTAAACTAAGCCAACTTCTGCTTCTACCCATGAAAGATTATGTGGTTCGGACTTTTTCTCCTAATAGAAACAACTAGAAAACTGGACAAAGTATATGAACCAACTCTTTTTCCAGACACTGAGACAACAAGCAGTGCAGGACGTTGAGCCCCAAGAGAAGGGAGACATGATGAAGAACCCTACAGTCACTCAGATTTTTTTTTGCCTCAAAACAAAGTACTATGACCGTAAGGAAGGGCAACTTGATTGGATGCTGCTTTGAAAAAAAGTCTCTAAAAGACATTTTTAGGGACAATTAGATAAATCTTATTATAGACTGAAAATCAGATGGCATTAGTGAATTATTGTTAATTTTCTTAGTTGTGATATAAATCTTTGGTTATGTTGAAAATGTCCTTAATTTTAGGAGAGGCATATTGAAGTATTTAGGGTTAAGTAATAAGAATAGTTTATTCATAATTTTTTAAAGTAATCTCTATACCCAACATGGGGCTTGAACTCAATGACTGAGATTGAGAGTCAGATGTTCTACTGACTGAACCAACCAGGTACCCCATTTTATTTTTAAAAATATAGCCACTGGGGGCGCCTGGGTGGCTCAGTGGGTTAAAGCCTCTGCCTTCAACTCAGGTCATGATCCTGGGGTCCTGGGATTGAGCCCCACATCAGGCTTTCTGCTCAGCAGGGAGCCTGCTTTCCCCCCTCTCTCTGCCTGCTTCTCTGGCTACTTGTGATCTCTCTCTCTGTCAAACCTGGGTGGCTCGGGGGGTTGGGACCTCTGCCTTCTGCTCAGGTCATGGTCCAGGTGTTCTGGGATCGAGCCCTGCATCGGGCTCTGGCTCGGCTGGGAGCCTGCTTCCCCACCTCTCTCTCCCTGCCTGCCTCTCTGCCTACTTGTGATCTCTGTCTGTCAAATAAATAAAATAATCTTTAAAAAATATATAGCCACTGTACCTATGTAGGCAAGTGAAATATAGCAGAATGTTACTAATTATTAAATCTGGATGATGGGTATGAAGGAGACCATCATACTATTCTTTCAATTTTTCAATATGTTATAAATTTTTCTTAGTAAACTGTGTGTGTGTGGAGGACTGTTGTTTTATTCCCCCCCTTCCTTTTTCCTGATGGCTTGGAATGAAGACTTGATGGCTGGAGCTCAAGCAGCCTTTTTCTTTTCTTTCTTTTTTTTTTTTAAGATTTTATTTATTTATTTGACAGAGAGAAATCACAAGTAGATGGAGAGGCAGGCAGAGAGAGCGAGAGGGAAGCAGGCTCCCTGCTGAGCAGAGAGCCCGACGCGGGACTTGATCCCAGGACCTGAGATCATGACCTGAGCTGAAGGCAGCGGCTTAACCCACTGAGCCACCCAGGCGCCCAGCCTTTTTCTTTTCAACTCACAACTGCCTTTTAAAAAATAACAGCTTTACAGAGACATAATTCAGGTAGTATAGATTCACCTACTTAAAGTGTATCATTCAATGGCTTCCAGTATATTCAGAATTGTGCAACCATCACCAAATCATTTTTAGGACATTTTCTTCACCTCCTCCCAAAAGAAATCCCCATGGCCATTAGCAGTCAATTCCAGTTTCCCTTCAACCCCCACCCCAGTCCTAGGCAACTGCTGTTCTACTTTCTGTTTGTATGGATTTGCCTATTCTGAACATTTCATGTAAGTGGAATCATATAATGTACAATCTTTTTTTTTTAAGATTTTATTTATTTATTTGACAGAGAGAGATTATAAGTAGACAGGGAGGCAGGCAGAGAGAGAGAGCGAGGGAAGCAGGCTCCCTGCTGAGCAGAGAGCCCGATGCGGGACTCGATCCCAGGACCCTGAGATCATGACCTGAGCTGAAGGCAGTGGCTCAACCCACTGAGCCACCCAGGCGCCCCAATGTACAATCTTTTGTGTCTCGTTTCTTCTGGTCAGTATGTTTTCAGTGTTTATCCATGATGTGGCCTTTATCAGCACTTCATTCATTTTTATGACCAAGTAATATTTGATTGTACCACTTTATTTATCCATTCATCAGATGATGAACATTGGATTGTTTGAACTCTTTGGTTGTTATGACTAATACTGCTATGAATATTTGTGTACAAGTTTTTTTTTTTAAGATTTTTATTTATTTATTTGACAGACAGAGATCACAAGTAGGCAGAGAGGCAGGCAGATAGAGAGTGAGAGAAGGAAGCAGGCTCCCTGCTGAGCAGAGAGCCCGATGTGGGACTCGATCCCAGGACCCTGAGATCATGACTTGAGCCGAAGGCAGCGGCTTAACCCACTGAGCCACCCAGGCGCCCTGTGTACAAGTTTTTATGTGGACATGTATTTTTATTTCTCTTGGAGAGGAATTGCTGGACCATACTGTGACTATGTTAACATTCTGAGGCACTGCAAAACTTTTTTTATAGCAGCTGCACTATTTGACATTCCCACCAACAATGTAGGAGAGTTCCAATTTCTCCACGTAACAGCACTAGTTCTTATCTTTTTGATTTTTTTTTAGTTTAAAAAATTATTTTTAAACCCAATGTGGGACTCAAACTTCTGACCCTGAGATCAAAAATCACATGTTCTTGGTGCACCTGGGTCGGGCATCTGACTCTCGGTTTCAGCTCAGGTGGAGGTCTTGTAGTGAGATGGAGGCCCCTGTTGGGCTCCATGCTCAGTGCGGAATCTGCTTCAGATTCTCCGACCCTCCCTCTCTGCTTCAGCCCCCACTATGCTCTCTCTCTCTCTCTCTTAAAAAAAAAAAAAAAGAATGGCATGCTCTTCTGACTCTGTCTTTTTGATTATGGCCATCCTAATGGGTGTAAAGTGGAATCTCATTGTGGTTTTGATTTGCATTTCCCTGACCACTAATGATGCTGAGGATCTTTCCCCGAGTTTATTAGCTATTTGTATATCTTCTTTGGAGAAATGTCTATTCAGATAATTTGCCCATTTTTAGTTATTTGTCCTTTTATTATTGAATTATAAGAGTTCTTTATATATTCTGGATACTAGTCCCTAATTAGAGATATGACTTGCAAATACTCTCTCTCATTCTGGGGTCATCTTTTCACTGTCTTGATGGTGTCCTTTGAAGCACAAAATTTTTAATTTTGATGAAGACCAGTTTATCTGTTCTTTTGTTGTTGTTGCTTGTGGCTGTGGACTGATATCTAAGAATAATAAGAAATCATTATTGGCTAGTCCAAGTTCACATTAGTCATTTTGAAACATGAGGTGGGAAGCGAAAGATGGTTAAGTAGCAGGAGAGTAGAGTCCTGGGTTTCTTTCTTTCTTTTTTTTTTTTAAATATTTTACTATTTATTTGACAGAGATCACAGGTAGGCAGAGAGGCAGGCAGAGAGAGAGGAGGAAGCAGGCTCCCTGCTGAGCAGAGAGCCCGATGTGGGGCTCCATCCCAGGACCCTGGGATCATGACCTGAGCCGAAGGCAGAGGCTTTAACCCACTGAGCCACCCAGGCGCCCCTCTTTTTTTTTTTTTAATTTTATTTATTTGAGAGAGAGAGCTCAAGTGAGTCCACAAGTAGGCAGAATTGCAGGCAGAGGGAGAGGGAGAAGCAGGCTCCCGTTGAGCCGGGAGCCTGATGCGGGGCTC
Source organism: Mustela erminea (assembly GCF_009829155.1). Taxonomy (NCBI): domain Eukaryota; kingdom Metazoa; phylum Chordata; class Mammalia; order Carnivora; family Mustelidae; genus Mustela; species Mustela erminea. Next base: position 115,000,987 of record NC_045635.1, on the reverse strand, counting down.
GATCCCAAGGACCCTGGGATCATGACCTGAGCCGAAGGCAGATGCTTAGGACTGAGCCCCCCAGGCGCCCCAAGTCCTGGGTTTCTAATGACTGTGAAGCTGCATGCTAGTCTTGGCCTGCCCGATTCTGGATTTATTTTTACATGAGAGTGAAATAAAGTATCTTATTTTTGAAAATCAAGAACTTCTATTTCCTGAAACACACCACATTTTACACCATGATGAAAAACAAGGGTACAAGAGGATAGTCACAAACACATTGGTTTAGTATCCCTAATGTATTACAGACTTCTACAGATCAATAACAAAAAGACAAACAACCAGTGGAAAAGTGGGCAATGAAAATGAGCAAGTATTTCCCAGAAGAGAAAATATGTATGGCCAATTGACGTATGAAAAAATGCTTTAGGGGCAGCTGGGTGGCTCAGTCGGTTAAGCATCAGGCTCTTGATTTCTGCTCAGGTCATGATCTCAGGGTTGTGTGACTGAGCCCTGGTTGGGATCTGTGCTGTACGTGGAGCCTGCTGAAGATTCTTTCTTTCCGGGGTGTCTGGGTGGCTCAGTGGGTCAAAGCCTCTTTCTTCGGCTCAGGTCATGATCCCGGAGTCCTGGGATCAATCCCTGCATCGGGCTCTCTGCTCAGCGGGGAGCCTGCTTCCTCCTCTCTCTCTCTCTCTGCCTGCCTCTCTGCCTACTTGTGATATCTGTCTGTCAAATAAATAAAATCTTAAAAAAAAAAGATTCTCTCTTTCCCTCTTCTCCTCCCCCTGCCCTCTCTGTTTCCCCCTCTAAAAAAGAATTTTTTAAAAAATGCTTTAACCTTATTAGTAATCATAGAAAAGTAAATTCTACACCTATGAAAATTAAAAAAAAATTAGAAATCTGAAAGCTGTATTAGCTATGATGTGGAGCAATGGGAGATTAGAGCCTGATTGTAGGAAAGTAACATTCTATAATCAGTTTAGAAAACAGTACTTTGAAGATCCCTACAAGGTTAAGGGCTACTTGTCATGGGAGAAACTGAACAAGCCAGCTAGAAAGATGGTAGGTTGTGGTTAGAAAATGTAATGTTTGAATTCATGATTGAGGAAGCAGAGAGATTTGTGTGATGACAAAAAGTACAAGCTGTGACCTCGCAAGTGGTTGGCTAAAGCGGAGGAGTGTTCACTGAAGATAACAAGGCGTGTCAGTCTGGGTCCAATCAAGACAGAGAAACCACAGAGGGATTTGAGCAGGAAAAGTTTAACATAATTAGCAGTGACAGGGGACTGCAGTAATGAGGGATTGTCTAGTGAGAAGTAAAGAGAACTTTAAAAAGAGTATAAAAGCAGATACAGTGTGAAATAATACATACTAGTCACTCCACTAGAGCTGTGAGAGCCTCCCCTCTCCACCGGTAGCCGAGATCCACGCCTAATTATAGAAGTTGTCATTGGGCTGAGTCAGTGGAACTTGCTGGACATCCGCCCTCTAGGACTTGCTGAAAATGTGCCCTGGGAGAGTGCTTGTTTCCCATTCACAGGGGAGGTGTCTCACCAGAGATACTTTGGTATGGAACGGCCCCCCCCAAAGGTGGTGGCAGGGGAAGCTAGCTGCTACCCGCTGTGCCCTGGTGGAAGCCAGTGCCGCGGAAGGGGAGCACCAAGAAAGCCCGGAGCTTGGCGGGAGCCTGTGGAGTGAGCACACAGGAAGCAGGAAGTAAAACCCCTTCTTCCTGCAATGTCTCCACCACCTGCTACTGATAAAACTTCATATCATGCCAGCTGGCAAAGTAAAAATGATTTAAAGTCCCACGTCCATGTTCACAGAGCGGGCCAAAAGAGGGGCCGGAGGTAATCCATCAGTCACAAATAGGGAAGTCAAGGAACTGAGTGGTCATGACCCAGATGGTGGCAGAAATTGGGGCACGTGGGTGGCTCAGTCAGTTAAGCCTTCGGCTCAGGTCAAGATCCCAGAGTCCTGGATGGAGCCCCACATCGTGCTCGCTGCTCCGTGGGGAGTCTGCTTCTCGCTCTGCCCCTCCCGCTGTCCATGCTCTCCCTCTCAAATAAATAAAATCTTAATAAAAAAAAAGAAATTGGGGTAGAGTGGAAGATTATAAACCAACTTGTTTCTCCAAGTGTGACCTTGGTCTGTGTCAGGTTCCTTTGCCCCACGGTGAGGTAGGGGACAGGGGACTAGTACTCCCAACTCTTCATTCTTTTCTCCACCTGCCCTCACAAGAGGTGACTATTTTGGGGCACTGTTGTTTGTAAATCATGGGTTTAGGTGATGGAGAGCCTTTGAGGGTTTTTGAGCACGAGTATTACGCGATCAAAGAGTTGTTTCTGGAAAATGAACCAGAGTGTGTTCTGCCAGAGCGTCCATTAGGATGAGAGGATGCAGGTTGGAAAGCCAGGGAGCGAGGAGGCTGGCTCAGTGGCCCAGGGTGCACACTCCTGAGGCTTGGGGGTCTGAGTGAGAAACCTTTGCTCTTTTTACTCGTGCTGTCCTGTGAAGCCTGTTGCTTCCTGTGACTAGCCTGTGACCACCAGTCTTCCAGCGGCTGCCCCTGTGCCCCCAGTTCATCAGCTCCTCTGTGTCAGCACTTGCTTCCCCAACCAGCCTCGGTTCCAGCCTCGGTTCCAGCCTCAGTTCCAGCCTCGGTTCCAGCCTCGGTTCCGGCGCGAGTCATTCAGCCCCGTGTTTGCTACAGTCCTAGGATCCCTTGCTCTCCTGACATTTACTCTCCATACCGACCCGTAGCTTCAGGTCCTCATACTAATAGAACTGCCTTGAGGAGGTGGCCTTGCTTTCTTGGTTTTTCTTTAATACTTAATTTGCTGTAGCCATTGTCTAAAATGAGGCAAATTTTCACCCGGGCGACCTCCGCGGGCTCAAGCCTGTTTTGGGCTAGGCCGGATTCCCAAAATCACTTAGGCTTTATTCTTGATCAGAAGATATAAGCGATACCTCAATAATTCTCTCAGATTTGTTTGTCTGTGCAGTTTTTTTTTTAAGATTTTATTTATTTATTTGACAGACAGAGATCACAAATAGGCAGAGAGGCAGGCAGACAGAGAGGAGGAGAAAGCAGGCTCCTTGCTGAGCAGAGAGCCGGAAGCGCAGCTCGATCCCAGGACCCTGGGATCATGACCTGAGCCGAAGGCAGAAGCTTTAACCCACCAAGCCACCCAGGCTCCCCTGTCTATGCACTTTTGATGAGCAGTTGGGAAAATGTGTCCAAAGGACGTAGAAAAATGTGTTCAAGTAGGTCTGACTTGGGAATTTAATTTACCCACTAATGGAATTTGTATTTCTTTCTATGACATAGCTTTGACTATGGTCAAAAGTCAAGTAAAACTTTTGATTGTCTATACTTATTTTGCTTCTGAGTATAATTACATCAAACCAAACATTGGAGGTCAAATCCTTGTTAGAGCACTACTGATCGACCAGACAATGTGAGTGAATGTCAAATGGTGATGTTGGTGATGCAGAAGAAACCAGAGAAAGGGAAGTACCATACTGTATGCCTTCAATTATATAGGATTCTAGAAAATGCAGACTAATCTACAGGGAGTAAAAGCGGATTGGAAGGGAAGGGAGGTGAAAAAGAGTTTGAAAGGACATTTTTTGGGGACGATGGAAAGTTTTACCTGGATTGTGTGTGAGATTGTATCAAGGCTGTATACATATGTCAAAATTCATTAAATTGGGCATCTTAAATATGTGCACTTTATTATATGTCAATTATCTCTCAATAAAAGTAAAAATCATGGGGTGCCTGGGTGGCTCAGTGGGTTAAAGCCTCTGCCTTCGGCTCGGGTCATGATCTCAGGGTCCTGGGATCGAGCCCCGCATCGGGCTCTCTGCTCAGCAGGGAGCCTGCTTCCTTTCCTCTCTCTCTCTGTCTGCCTCTCTGTCTACTTGTGAGCTCTGTCTGTCAAATAAGTAAGTAAAATCTTTTTAAAAAAAGTAAAAATCATTACTAAGGAAAGAAGTTTTGTTTTAAGTCCTAGGAGTTCATTCATTCATTCATGCGTTTGTTCAGTGTTTTTTTTTTTTTTAAGATTTTATTTATTTATTTAACAGAGATCACAAATAGAGAAGCAGGCAGAGAGAGAGAGGGAAGCAGGCTTCCTGCTGAGCAGGGGGCCTGGTGCGGGGCTCGATCCCAGGACCTGGGCTGAAGGCAGAGACTTTAACGCACTGAGCCACCCAGGTGCCTTGTTCAGTGTTTTTAAAAAAGATTTTATTTATTTATTTGAGAGAGCAAGAGAGAGACCACGGACTGGGAGAGGGGGTGGGAGGAAGAGGGGAGGGGAGGGGACGGGGAGAGGGGAGGGGCCGAAGGAGAGGGAGAAGCAGACTCCTCGCTGAGCAGGGACCCTGACCCTGGGCTCCATTCCCAGGACCCCAGAAAGATGACCCGAGCCAAAGGCAAACACTCAACTGGCTGAGCCACCCGGGTGTCCCTCATTCAGCATTTTAAAACATCTACTGTGTGCTTGGAGCTGCTGGGAACAGTGTTAATTAAACAAGACAGACAAGCCCTCTGCTCTAGGGAGGTTACATTCTGGTAGAGGAGACATACCAACAAGTAATAGTAGTGAAGTGTGATAAATGTTAGGCACAGGGCAAGAAGGGGAAGCTTTGAAAACATTTAGCAGAATCATCTAAGCTGATTATTTGGTAGTAGATGTTTAAAGCTGTGTTGAGAAGGCTTCTGAAGCTTAGCCGGATCCCCCGCGTGAGGAGGGGCAGTGACCGATGGGGAGGACCATGCCTTTGCCAGTTTAAGGCCATGCCATTCCCCATGGTCTTCTCATACCTTTCCCAACAGTATGTCTCTTTCAACTGGTTGTGAAAATGTTTGAGGATAATAAGATCTCTTGTTTTAGACTAGGATTGGTTTTTTTCAGAGCAGCATTTTCAATGCAAAGTGTTTCTTGTCGGGGAAGCATCAACTTTCCAGACTGTAGTATAGACAGAGGACAAGCACTCTTTTGTTCTCAAAAGTTCTGTTTTTAAGTGTTTTGTACCCGCTCATGGGACTGTGTCTGCCCCTTTGCTAGGGGTACCACAGCTGGAGTGTGTAGTGGAACCAGGTCCAGAAAAAGAATTGCTAAAGAATGCAAGTAAACAGGATGTCAGATGTTATCCTTAGCCTGTTTCCCTAAACATAGCTTTTTTGGCTGCAAAGTAAAATACCATTCTTCTAGCTTCTGCTTCCACGCTGGGATGGCTGACGGCAGGCACGGTCTTCATTCGCTGGTTACGTTATCACCGTGCAATTCAAGGTGTTCTACAAGGAATGATCCCGAGACACCATCTCTGTGAGACAGGATGTGGACATCCGGCCACTTCTTGGAAGAATTTTCTCGGCCTACCTTCCCCATGAGGCTCAGATCTGTCTGACCTAAGAGCCAGTTGGCATCTTCCTCCTGACAGAAGCCAGATTTTCACTGGGGCTAGACTATTTATTGACAGTGTTTTCCCAGACCGGCCCGTGAGTGTCTCATTTCCAAGGTCCCCTCTGTTTTCCAAGAGCACTTGCTTCCTTCTCTCTCCTCCCTCCCCAGCCTCCTCCTCATTTCCTTCCTTTACAGCTTCTTGCACGGTTGGGTTTTTTTTGGGGGGGGGATGGTGTTTGTGTGTGTTTCTTCTTCTTCTTCTTTTTTTTAAAAAAAAAACCTAATGAATTTGTTTTGCAGGTTTGGACAAAGAAACCCAGCATTATCCAAGGATTTTTCTTCCTTCTATGTCTGCATCTTTTAAGCGCTATCTCTGTGGCTTTAAGATCCCGGCATTCGAGTGGGTTCCACGGTTATCTAAGAAAAGTTGTCAAGAGGCTTTGCTCTGCAAGCCCCAGAAGAGAACTTATAAAAACGGAAGGCAGTAGCAGATGCAATTACGGATGTGGCTTAGTCGTTGCAGCTGCCCCACGGAGCTGTGCAGAGCATACCGTCCTCAGCGATGAACCCAGAAGAGCGAATCGTGACATGGCTTATATCCTTGGGAGTTTTAGATTCCCCCAAAAAGACCATCTGTGATCCGGAGGAGTTCTTGAAGTCCTCGCTGAAGAATGGGGTAGTGCTGTGCAAATTGATCAACAGACTTAGGCCTGGCTCTCTAGAAAAGGTAAGGGAGATGGGCAGTCTCTTTGCCATTGCTTACCACCAGAGAGCAGTAATAATGTAACCCTTGAGACGTTCTGTTGCCCGGGGCCTCCGGACTCTCCCACTTGAATCTCTTCCTGGGAATTTGGCATTCTCTCTTGTTTCTGTAGTTCAGAAAACACAGAAAATGAAAGGTTATCCTCTGGCAGTTGGCCCCCAAATATAGCAAAAACCGTGATGCACCGTTGGTGCCAGGGGACAAGGAGAAAATACCCATATCATTTGCTCTGTCATAGAGAGACATGTTCTACCTCCCCGTGTACCAAACTTGAGGTATATATGAGTCTTTGTAATAATGGGATGATTTATGACAGATATTGATGGTGTTTATTGACAGTTTGGCTCAAATCAATGTCGATTTTCTTCTCAAAGAAAGAAAATAGCCTTTGAAACAGAGGCAACCAGGAGAAATAATCCCAAGCATCAGAAAGGTTTGTTTAAACAACAGAAAGCAGATACATGTGTTGAATGCAACATGTGTTCAAAGTGAAATTAACCTCAGTCTCTTTTCAAAAGCCTAAAGTTTTATTGTTGGAAAGCTACTAGGTCATGAGGATGGGCAATTTCTAATGTAGGCACTTTAAGTAAGTTTAAAGGTCAGATCCCACAGCTAATGTCTGCAGGTTAACAGGGGATGTGACTGTGAGCATAACATGAGTTCTTTTGCCTTCTTGAACCGGTTTGTGTTTTTATTGAGCAAATTGATTTCCTTGTAAGTTTCCTTAAACTTGAAAAAAAACAGCATACAGAACTGTAATGAAATGTAGCAAACAGGAGAACAGGATTTTAATGTCCCTCATGGGGAGGAGGGAGCCAGCTAATAGATTAAAAGCAAGAACCAAGCTCAAAAAACAGTCTGGATCCAATTCACTACCCCCACACCTCAGCAGAAGGCAAAGAAAAGTTTTGTCAGTAGAGATAGAGGGTTTGGGACTGGAAGTTTGGTGACATTTGAAACAGACCGACCGTTTAGACTTACATCACTTCCTCCAGTGGTTGTTTCTCTTCCTGGATTGATAGCAATGTGGCCCTCTGTCTTAAAAAGCCTACTTATCTAGTTATCAGAACCTGAGGGCTAGGGTGTGCTTGGCATGGGACCACAGTGTCTGAGTGACATGTGACTCTGTTTCTCTAGTACTGCTTGGAGCCCCAGACCGAAGCTGACTGCCTCAACAACATTGGTGACTTCCTGAAAGGATGTGCAACCCTTCAGGTGGAGGTAAGCCCTTGGTTGATTTTGACCATCAAACATGGGTAGCATATTATGGAAACCATGGTTAAGACTGGTGGTCTCCAGGGGTGGCGTGCTAGTTTGTCTAGCACTGAAAACCAGTGCCAAACCCAAACCAAACCAAACCAAATCAAAACTCAGAATAGGATATCTTTGAATACAGCATCCGAGCCCTGAAAGCAGGCTTCCGGTGACAGAAGTTATGTGTGGAGCTTCTCCGCTGGGGAAACTGGCTGCTTTGCAAGGGGGCGGGGTGGGGGGCGCGTCACTGTAATGCCTCTGTACTGGGGAAAGAGGAAAGTATATTGTCCCTTTTCCCCATTAACCCTTTAGAATAGAAGCCTTGAAAAGCCCAGAGAACCTGGCCCTGTGGTAGAAATTGTGTATTAAATTACATTGCCTTGTTTTATAGTATATGGATCTGTACAGTACATATGGGGGTCTTGCTGGAAAGGAGGTGATACTTTTGTCTGAGTGTCAAAGTACTTCTCTGCTCCTCTGTGTGTGTGTGTATCACATCTTTATTTGCAGAAGCAAAAACCATGGAAACAATATCAGTATCTAGCAATAGGGGAATAGTCAAATAAATTCTAGTACATTCAAATAATGCTGAAGTCTTACACATTCATTTAGAAAAGATGGTAGGTTTTTTAACTTGAAGTCTAGTTGACATATATTATGTTAGTTTCATATGTACGACATAGTGATTGGACAATTCTATACATCACACAATGCTCACCACGCTGAATGTAGCTACCATATGTCACCACATAATACTATTTTTTTAAAGATTTATTTATTTAGCGGGGGATGGACAGAGGGAGAGACAGAATCTTGAAGTAGACTCCCTGCTGAGCACAGAGCCTGGTGGGCAGGTGGGGTGGGGGGAACTTGGCTTTGGGCTTGACATGGGGCTCGATGCCAGGGTCCTGAGATAATGACCTGAGCTGGAATCAAGAATTGGCCGCCTAACTGACTGAGCCCCCTCAGTTGCCCCTACAAGTTATTGACTATGTTCCCTATGCTGTGCTTGTCATCCCCGGGCCTGCCTTACTTTATAACTGGAAATCGGTGCCTCTTTGTCCCCTTCATCTCTTCTCTCTGTCCCCTCCCCTCTGGTAACCACCAGCTTATTCTCTGTATTTATGAGTCAGTTTCTGCTTTGTTTGGTTTTTGGTTTTTAGATTCCACGCATGACGGAAATCATAGGATAGCGGTCTTTCTTTGTCTGACTTATTTCACTTCACATGATACCCTCTGGGTCCATCCATGGTGTCACCAATGGCAAGATTTCCTTCTTTCTGTTGAGTTGGTCAAGTGCATATATTCCACATCTGTGTCCATTCATCTCTTGATGGACCCTTGGCTGGTTTCCGTATCTTAGCTGTTGCAAATAATGCTTTGATAAGTGTGTGGGTGTGTATCTTTTTAAATTCGTGTTTTTGTTTTCTTCAGGTATTTGCCTCAGTGTTTTGATCTGTAAGATGGACACATTAATTGCTACCTCATGGGGTTGTTTTACGGATCAAATGAGATGCTATATAATAATTTCGAGCTAAGAGCTTGGACCCAAAAAAGATCTATGAGATGATAATGTATGTACAGAGCTCATCAGGGAAACAGGGACATTAAGAAGTGGAGACACGTTGTGACAGTAGTATTTGTGGAGAAGTATTCGTAGTGGGTTGATCATGGACTCTGACCTAAATTGTTTGGGTTCAGAATCTCAGTTCTCTCTCAGCTTTGTGACCTTGGGCATGTTCCTTGACTGTGCCTCGGTCTCCCCATCTATAAAATGGGAATAATAACAGCACCTATCTCGTAGGATCAGTATAAGATGTCAATGCATTCATGTCCCCAGAATAGTGCATGGCACATAGTAAGCATTTCTCCAAGTGTTAGCTATTATTAGTAGTAGTAATACAAGTCGCTTTGCCCCAGATAAACTTGGCTGGCTTCAGAATTTTTCCTAAAGTTAGCTACAGCATCAGGCTATAGTTGTCCCAGAATATTTTATCCAGGTGTCCCTGTTGCCCACTGTGAGCTGCGTGTGTCTGCATTGGCTCGTGTGTGTGTGTGTGTGTGTGTGTGTGTGTGTGTGTGTATGTGTCTTTTGAGATAGGTGTAGCCTGAGACTTTTCTATATATCTTCTAGAATAACATCTACTATTGAACAGATCATGGTATTTTCCATTTTATTTGACAAATAAAAACATGGTGAGGCTGCCAATGATTTCCGTGCTGTGAAGCTGCCAGAAGGTATCCTGAGCTTCTTTGCAGTTCTCTGAGAATACTAGATGATACGGAAACACCTCCTGGGTCTAGCACTGTGGGAGAACGAGTCGTTTCACAGAAGTGGATTTTTCTGATAGCTAATGCTTACTCGTTTAAGTACCAGTGCTTAAAATATTTTCACCCACTTTGGAGATGAATCTTTTTGAAAAATGCATATTAATTTTCATTTCTTGAATGGAAGGCACTGGGTGTATTTTTATCTCTCTTTGATCATTGAGGCTGGCCTGAACATCGCAGGGGTATTGGAATAGGGCGGTATCTGGCACGCAGGCGAAGCACATAACTTTCTCTAGTTTGGCAGACTGGGGTTGGAGTCTTGGCTCGGTCAGTTACTGACTGTGGACTCCAGGCAAAGTTACTTGGCCTCTTTCTGTTTCAGTTTCCTCATCTATATAATGGAGGCATTAACAACATGTACTGCATAGGATCGTTTTTTTTTTTTTTTTTAAAGATTTTTTTTATTTTTATTTATTTGAAACAGAGAGAGAGAGATCACAAGTATGCAGAGAGGCAGAGGCAGGCATAGAGGAGAAAGCAGGCTCCCCGCTGAGCAGAGAGCCCGATGCCGGCCCAGATCCCAGGACCCTGAGATCATGACCTGAGCCGAAGGCAGAGGCTTAACCCACTGAGCCACCCAGGCGCCCTGCATAGGATCGTTTTAAGGATCAAATGAGAGAATATACCCAAGGCATGAGACTGAAAGTGAAGCTGGGGGGGGGTCCCACAGCTAGGAATATGCACCACCTAGTCTCAAGCTCCCAGGGAGCTAGGAGACAGACCGAGACACACATAACTACAAAGTTTTGTTTGTTTTTAAAGATTTTATTTATCTATTTGACAGACAGAGATCATAAGTAGGCAGAGAGGCAGCCAGAGAGAGAGGGGCAAGCAGGCTCCCTGCTGAGCAGAGGGCCTGATGTGGGGCTCGATCCCAGGACCCGATGCTGACCCGAGCCAAAGACAGAGGCTTAACCCACTGAGCCACCCAGGTGCCCCCCTATTACAAAGTGTTTTTTTTTTGTTGTTGTTGTTGTGTTTTTTTTTAAAGATTTTATTTATTTATTTGACAGTGAGAGAGAGATCACGAGTAGGCAGAGAGGCAGGCAGAGAGAGAGGGGGAAGCAGGCTCCAGCTGAGCAGAGAGGCCGATGCGGGGCTCGATCCCAGGACCCTGAGATCATGACCTGAGCCGAAGGCAGAGGCTTTAACCCACTGAGCCACCCAGGCGCCCCTATTACAAAGTTTTTTCAATTATTTTTTTCAGTTGACTATATTTGACATGTGACCTGTAACCTTAAGGTGTACAGCATGTTACATTGCTGTATCTATATATTGTAATATGATTGCCATCATAGATATACTTATCATATCACATAGTACTACTATGATATTGTTGTCTATATTCAATATTACGCCAGGCATTAGACCACTGTGGCTCACTTAGTCCTTAAGCAATATCAGTGTTTATCTCCCCATCTCCCCATCCTGTGGTAACTACCATTTTACTGTCTTTTTTTCTGAGTTTAACTATTAAAAAAATTTTTTTAAAGATTTTATTTATTTATTTGACAGAGAGAAAGACACAGAGACAGAGCGCAAGCAGGGGGAGTGGGAGAGGGAGAAGCAGTCTTCCTGTTGAGGAGAGATCCCGATGTGGGGCTCCATCCCAGGACCCTGGGATCATGACATGAGCCGAAGGCAGACGCTTAACAACCGAGCCACCCAGGTGCCCCATGAGTTTGACTTTTTTAAGGTTTTGTTTACTTAGACTTGAGAGAGAAAGGGTGAGAGAGCGCAAGTGGGGGGAGGGGCAGTGGGAGAGGGAGAGAGAGAGAATCTCAAGCAGACTCCCTGCTGGGCATGGAGTCCCTAGTTGGGGGTTTGATCTCAAGACCCTGAGGTCATGATGTGAGCTGAAATCAAGAGTCAGGGGCTTAATTGACTGAGCAACTCAGGGACCCCGAGAACACACTATTACTTAGCTAAAGAAAGAGTTCTGGCTTGAAAGAGTTAGTTGGGAAATGTAGACAAATGTAGAAACCAGAGCTGGGGCAGTACAGTGATATCTTGAGTACTGGCTGTGGGGCACAGCGGCCCCATTAAAGAGCTGCTGCCTTCCGAACCTCTGGGTGGCCAGTGGGTCTCTCCAGGGGACCTCCATCCTTGTGCTCGCAGATGGCTATAGTGTCCTAGGGCCTCTAGAAGATCACACAGCTAGTAACTGAGAGGTCTGCTGAGACATCTAAGAAACAAAGCCCTCTCTAAAGCACTTTCCCAACGTTGATATTTTGAAACATAGAAGTTGTTTAATTTTTATTATTTTTATTTATTTTTAAAGATTTTATTTATTTATTTGACATACAGAGATCACAAGTAGGCAGAGAGGCGGGCAGAGAGAGAGTAAGGGAAGCAGGCTCCCCATTGAGCAGAGGAACCCGATGCAGGGCTTGATCCCAGGACCCTGGGATCATGACCTGAGCCGAAGGCAGAGGCTTTAACCCACTGAGCCACCCAGGCATCCCCCTATAGAAGTTTTTTTAAATGTGATAAAGTCGAATTGATCTGTTTTTGCTGTTGTTTGTGTTTGGGGTATCATGTCTAAAAAAACCCTCATTGTCTAATGCTAGGTCATGAAGAGTTATACATAATGCTTTCTTGTAAGAGTATTAGAGTTTCAGCTCTTACATTTAGGTCTTTGAATCATTTTGTGTTAATTTTTGTATATGGTGTGAGGTAGGAGTCCAAATTCATTCTCCCTTTTTTTTTTTTAAAGATTATTTATTTATTTATTTGACGAGAGATCACAAGTAGGCATAGAGGCAGGCAGAGAGAGAGAGAGGAGGAAGCAGGCTTCCCGCTGAGCAGAGAGCCCGATGCGGGACTCGATCCCAGAACCCTGACATCATGACCTGAGCCGAAGGCAGCGGCTTAACCCACTGAGCCACCCAGGCGCCCCTCATTCTCCCTTTTTTAAAGATTTTTTTATTTATTTGAGAGAGAGAGAGCACAAGTGGGAGGAGGGGCAGAGGGGGGAGCAGACTCCCTGCTGAGCTCAGAGCCTGATGTGGGGGTGCATCCTAGGACCCTGAGATCACGACCTGAGCCGAAGTCAGATGCTTCACCAGCTGAGCCACCCAGGCGCCCCCCCAAATTCATTATTTTAAACACTATTTTTGAAAAGACTGTTCTTTTCCCCACTCAATCAATTAATGTAGCAGTGTAATAAGTTTTCAAATCAGAAAGCATGAGTCTTCCAAATTTGTTCTTCATTTTCAAAATCATTTTGGCTATTCTGGATCCCTTGTATGCCCATATGGATTTTAGGATCAGCCTGTCCATTTCCACAAAAACAATAAAACAAACAAAAAAAACCCCACAAAAAAACTCAGCTGGCATTTTGATAGGGATTGTGTTCAACCTGTAGATGACTTTGGGGAATATTGCCATCCTAACAATACTGAGTCTTCTGATCCGTGAACACAGGATGTCTTTCTACTTATTTGCGTCTTTTAAAATTTCATTCAACAGTGTTTTGTAGTTTCTAGTGTGTGTATCTTATACCTCCTTGGTTCCTTTTGATGCTATTATAAATGGAATTATTTTCTTAATTTCATATTTGGATTGTTCAGTGCAAGTGTATAAAGATACAACCAATGTTTGCTTATTGCTCTTGTATCCTTCAACTTTGCTGAACTTAACTCATCAGTTTGAATGTTTTTTTGGATTCCTTGTGGATTTCTTATACAAGATCATGTCATCTGTGCATAGAGATAGTTTTACTTCTTCCTTCCAATCTAGATGCCTTTTATTTCATTTTCTTGCCTAATTTGCCTGGCTAGAACCTTCAGGTCAGTGTTGCATAGAAGTGATTAAAGTAGACATCCTAGTGTTGCTCTTAATCTTACGGGAAAGCCTTCAGTCTTTCACCATTAAGTAGGATGTTAGCTGTGGGTTTTTCATAGGTGTCCTTTATCGGACTGAAGGATTCTCTTCTATAACTGTTTTTTTTTTTTTAATTCTTTTCTTGTCCTGAAAGGGTGCTGGATTTTGTCAAATGCTTTCTCTGTATCTGTTAAGATGACTGTTGGTTTTCATCCTTTATGATCTTGATAAGTAGTATTACTTTGATTAGTTGTCATATGTTAGATCAATCTTGTAATGCTGGGATAAATCCCAGCGGGTCATGGGGTTGTATGTGCACATAGAGATGGATTTGTATACATCTGTGATTATTCTTGAAGCTTTTTTTTTTCATAGAAATGGAATTACTGTGTCAAAATTTGATAGATATTCTCAAATCCCCTTCAAAAATGCTATATGAAGCTCTACTCCCACCAGGTGAGTAGGAAGTGCCTTCTTCCTGATGTCCCTGGCAGGACTGGATATTATTTATCTTTCATATTTGCTAAAATGTTGGGTGAAAATGGTATTTCGTTTACTGCTGTAATTTGAGGTTCATGATCCTAGTGAGTTTGGGTATCTTCTGACCCCTTTATAGTTCACTTACATTTCCTTTTCTGTGAACCAGCTCTATCTTTTTTATGTGTTTCCAGAATGGAGAAGGCAGGAAGGACACTCAGGCCTCAAGAGAAAATCTTCTAGAACATATGGAAAAACCATTCTAGCAGTGTTTTCTTTTTTTTTTTTTTTTGAGATTTTATTTATTTATTTGACAGACAGAGATCACAAGTAGGCAAAGAGGCAGGCAGAGAGAGAGGAGGAAGCAGGCTCCCCAGAGCGGAGAGCCCGATGCGGGGCTCGATCCCAGGACCCTGGGACCACGACCTGAGCCGAAGGCAGGGGCCCTAACCCACTGAGCCACCCAGGTGCCCCGTTAGTTTTGTTTTCATTCTGCCTTTGAACTTGGGAGGAGGAGGGACAGATATAGTTCTTCTGATCAGCGGAGAGTGGCCTGGGTGCTACCTCTTTGACTACACTGGTCTGGCTACAGCCCCCATGCTCCGCTCCCGGCTTCACCTCCAGCTGATACTCCTGCTCTGTCCCCTGCTACCTCTGCTGCCAGCCCACTACTATCTCCTGTTTTGCTCCTGGGCCAAGCCTACTTTTATAAAAAGAGGTTTTGCTTATTGAATGTCTATGAGGCTCCATGAATGCTTCTCTCTATCTCTTTCTCCCTCCCTCCCTTCTTTTCTTTTCTCTCTCCTTCTCTTTTCAGTACCAGCTGGTATCAGTAGGGCTTTTCTTTGTCCCCGCCCCCTCATTGCCTCCTGTCTCCCTGAGTCACTCCATCTGCCTTGTCACTGGAACAGCATGGGTGCCATCCCCAAAGTGGGGCCTGTGGGATGGACGATCTGCCATTCCCCAGGGGCTGCTTTGCATGAAGGCCTTTCTGGAAGGGAGGCAGATCTACTAATGACCAAGAGTCACAGCTAAATCTCCCATAAGAGAGCTCCAGCTCTAGGAGAGCAGAACCATCTTGGAGGAGTGAGGCCTGAGGCCAGGTAACTAACCAGTAGCTGTAATGGGTATCAGTCAGACCCTCCTTCAAGGCCAAGTCTGCCACCTGTGTGAAGTCAGAGACCCCCCCACCCCTTCCCTAGGCCTCGGTTGATTCATCTGTGAAAGAGGAGACTAGAGTAGGGATTGGTAATGTCTAACTGTTGGGCACTCTATTTTTAACTGGCTCAATTCCAAAAGTTTCTGCTGGGCAGAGCTTTGTATATTTAGCCGCTCAGTTTGTGCTAGTGGGAAGAGTAAAGAGGCTATCGGAAGTTTTTTGTTTTTCCAGTTGAGCAAATCTGACACTCCTAATGGAATTTCCCTGAGTTCCAGGGCTCTGGCCGTCCTAATCTTTTACCGACTGCATCATATTTCTGTAAAAACTGGACTTCAAATAAGGCCGTACATATTCCACATCTGTCGTGAACCTTATTATGCTCCTAACAGGCCCCTTTGACCTGGGTCCTGTTACCAGAGAGCCCAGGAAGGGCATCCAGGGTAGTTGGGGAAGGGATGGGTGTTGAGGGCCACCGGAGAGCGCTTCCTTTCTCGCCCTCCGGCTGGGCACAGGGAGGGGGGGTTCCAGCTGGCGTCGGGGATCAGGAAGCGGGCAGCCAGGAAGGGCTCGTCCGCCAGGCCGGGATTCCCTCCCGAGGCCCCGGCAGTGGCCGGCAGCAGGCCAGGCGCCCGCGGCCCAGGGCTCCGTGGAGCCGGCGGCGGCAGCATGCGCAGTGTGGCCGTCGCCGTTCCACCGCGGCTTCTGCTGCTGCCACGGCTACCCGGGCGGCGGCGGCGGCTGCTCTGCCGCTGTCACTTCCAGTTCCTACTTCGGAGATCCAGGTCCGGGTCACCGCTTCCCCGCCGCTGGCCCGGTCCCTCCAGGCCGCCCTCCCTGCCGGGCTCTGGCTCCGGGCCCGGAGGGGCCAGCGCGCGCAGCCTGGCGGGGTCCCCGGGCCGCCGCTCCCGCCCTCCCGCCGCCGCCGCCAGCGCCGCCGCCGCCGCCGCCGCCGCCGCCGCCGCCCCGCGCGCCCTGGCCCGGCTCGCCGCCAGCGCACCCCGCGGGCGCGTCTCCCGCAGCCCGCTCGGCGCCGCGCTCCTCCGCCTGCCGAGCCGCACAGCTCTGGAAGCAAGAACTTAAGGCAAGAATCTGGCATCCCTTTGGATTAAAAAAAAAAAAAAGGCATAAAGCAAATCCTTAGGCTTGAGAGGTGGCGGGCGCGGCACGGAGTTTGGAGACGGGCGCCCCCTCCTCGCCCGCGTTCGGGAGCAAAGTTGCAGCCGCCCCTCCCCGCCCGGGCGAGCCGAGCCCAGCTCTCCAGTTTCGCTCGGGTGGCGGCCGCGCTCAGGGCAGGGTCCCCTCTCCGGCTCGGTGCACGGTTCCCGCAGCCTTGGCACGGGCTCGCCTGCCCGCTCGCCGGCCCCGTGACTCGCGAGGGCGAGCCGCTTCCAGGAGTCAGCGGCGGCGGGTGCGCGGCGCGGCCGGAGCGAGCGAGCGAGCAGCGGGAGGAGCAGCGGGCAGCGGCCGAGCCAGGTGACCTGTCTGGGGGCGACGGGGTCAAGGGAAGGGGAGGACGCGAGGGCCGGGGTGGGGCCGAAGGACCCTCGTGCAAAGGAGCCGCCCTTCCTTCCCCTGCCGTGGCTCGCAGCCCCAGCCGCGAGGTCGGCTCTCGCCCGGGCCTGGCAGTGCCCTGGGATCCCGGGGGCCCGGAGGGGGAGGGGGGCGGGGGCCGAGGGCGCGGAGCGAGGACGCGCCAAACTTAGGGGCGAGTTGTCCGGCTCCGGCCGCCGGCTTTGCAGAGGACAGGGTTCCTTCTTTCCCGGGGAACCAGGGCAGTAGTCGACAGTACTGTTTTGGACACTAATTTGATGCCTGCCCCCCCCCCCCCCCCCCCACTCCTCAGTCCCCGGCATCGCACGTTTGGGGAGATTTTCAGCATTGAGCACACAGCTGGGTCGCAGGAATGGTTTGTGGATGGGGTAGGACCTGTACTCTGCAAGGTGTACCAATATGCCCGTAGTTAATTTCGAGTTTTCATTTTCCAGTCATTTAGGAACCCAACAGGTATTTGAGCTATTTCGTTTCTTAGCTCTAGAGTGGAGAGCCCTTAAGTTTATCTCTGTCTCTTCAAAAATCTTATTTTTATTTTTGGTTTGTTATTGTTTGGGTCTGTATGGGTGACTCACATGATTTTTTTCTTCCCTTTTCTTAATGTGTAGTGGGAATACAAATGGAATAAGGGAATATATTAGCCTATGCAACTACTTACGGTTTTATGAATAAAAGCGTCACGTAACCCCCGAAAAAAAAATCACACAATAGGATAAATTTCAGTTGATGTTCTGTAAAGTATTAACAATTTTAACAGCAAGATTCTAAGGTCCAACTGCTTTTCTAACTTCTATTTGCCTGGAAAGCCCACAATTTGTCCTTGAACTTCCTATCTTAATTTTGACATTGACCATGGTAAGAGGAGCTTGGATGACATCATTTGCTCCAGCCACAGTTCTGGTGTTCTGTGACTGAGAGCACCTCTCTCCAAAACGTTAAGGCCTGGGCCTGCCCTTGGACTTCAGCTGAGGCATTTCCAAGGATTTCTCTTAAGCAGAGTATTACGCTACATGCCAGGCAGTGCTGCAGTCCCTTCTTACATAAGTGAGCTTCAGGCTGGGTGTGCTTGGAGCGGTTAATATCAGAGAGTTCTCAGTCTCCCGGGGGTGGTGGTGGTTGGAGATTGGAGTTTGGAACAGAGTAAATTTGCAGCTTCCATCGTCGTCTTGCATTTCTTTGCTGCTCATTTTTTTTTTTCAAATGCCTTCTACGTACCTTATCTGAAACTCGCAGGGCCCTTGCAAAGCATGTAGGAAACCAAAAAGTTAGTTAACCAGTCATATACAGCTTACCAGTCAAAACTCCAACCTAGGTCTTCTGCTCTCAGCTCAGCACTTTTTTGTTTGGTTTGTTTTTACTGAACTATGACATTTTATACAACAGCGTTTCATTTTGCACATTTTATGGATGGTATGTCTTCCAAGCTACTCGTTTTTCTGTACTTTTTGCCAACTCACATCTTGGCCTTGTCTTTGCTCGCACAGGGCTGGCGCTGTTCTTAAGGATGAGGGCAGGAGAAAAGCCTTCCAAAGGAGGGTCTGTGGTTTGTATTTACGGACAGTCTGTGTCCTCTCCATTCATCTTCAGGAATAGCAGGTTTGACATCATTAGTCCAGGTATAATATTACTCCAGTCTTTACAAAGAAACTCATTCAGGAGGAGAAATTGGAGAGTGTGGGTTTTGTGCATTTGCAGCGATCTGCTCATCCCTGTGCTTAGATGCAAAGGAGGAAAAGGAATGGAATAGCTACCACTTAGCCACCACTTCTTAAGAACCTGCTGCTATATTCTAGGTACTGTGCTTGGTGCTTTACCTATATTACCTTGTTTCATCCTGCCAGCAATCCTGGGAGGGAGGTGGTGGTGTGCCCATCACACAGTGGAGGAAACTGAGGTTTGGGGATCATCCAGACAAATGTCAGTGCAGATCAGAACATCACTGCTGATGGGTCTGGCTCCAGAACTCGTTCCCTTTGCCATGTACCAGACTGTCCCCCAAAGGAGCTATTGATAAATACAGGAACACTAAGCCCCTTGGTTTTCAGATATGGCTGTACATCAGAGCCATCTTGGGAGTTTCTGTAAAATACAAATGTGAGGTTTCCCCCCCCAACTGAGCACTGAGCCTAATTGGTCTGTAAGTGGAGCCCAGGCCTGGGTATTTCCTTTCTTTTCTTTCTTTCTTTCTTTCTTCTTCTTTTTTTTTTTTTTTTTTTTTTTTTTTAGAGAGGGAAAGGTGTAGAAAGAGAGAATCCTTTTTTTTTAAGATTTTATTTATTTACTTGACAGAAATCACAAGTAGGCAGAGAGAGAGGGGGAAGCAGGCTCCCTGACGAGCAGAGAGCCCAATGCGGGGCTCAATCCCAGGACCCTGGGATCATGACCGGAGCCCAAGGCAGAGGCTTTAACCCACTGAGTCACCCAGGTGCTACAAGAATCTTTTTTTTTTAAGATTTATTTTTATTTATTTGACAGAGATCACAGAGAAGCAGGCAGAGAGGGAGGAGGAAGCAGGCTCCCTGCCGAGCAGAGAGCCCAATGCGGGACTCAATCCTAGGACCCTGAGATCATGACCTGAGCCCAAGGCAGAGGCTTTAACCCACTGAGCCACCCAGGCTCCCCCACCTTTTTTTTTTTTTTTTTAAGATTTTATTTATTTGTCAGAGAGAGAGAGGGAGAGAGCGAGCACAGGCAGACGGAATGGCAGGCAGAGGCAGAGGGAGAAGCAGGCTCCCTGCTGAGCAAGGAGCCGGATGTGGGACTCGATCCCAGGACGCTGGGATCATGACCTGAGCCGAAGGCAGCTGCTTAACCAACTGAGCCACCCAGGCGTCCCTCCCCCACCTTTTTTAAAGATTTATTTATATATTTGAGAGAGAGAGAGAGTGCATGGGAGGGCAGAATAAGAGGGGGAGAGAATATGAAGCAGACTCCCCGCTGAGCACGGAGGCTGACATGGGACTCGATCTCCCAACCCCAAGATCATGACCTGAGCCAAAATCAAGAGTCAGGGCTACCTGGGTGGCTCAGTCAGTTAATCGTCTGCCTTTGGCTTAGGTCATGATTCTAAGGTCCTGGGATCGAGGCCCATGTCAGGCTCTCTGCTCAGTGGGAAGCCTGCTTCTCCCTCTCTCTCTGCAGCTTCCCCTGCTTGTGCTCTCTCTCTCTCTGTGTCAAATAAATAAATAAAATCTTTTTTTTTTTTTTTTAAAGATTTTATTTATTTATTTGACAGAGAGAGATCACAAGTAGGCAGAGAGGCAGGCAGAGAGAGAGGAGGAAGCAGGCTCCCCGCTGAGCAGAGAGCCCGACGCGGGACTCGATCCCAGGACCCTGAGATCATGACCTGAGCCGAAGGCAGCGGCTTAACCCACTGAGCCACCCAGGCGCCCCAATAAATAAAGTCTTTAAAAAAAACAAAAACAGGGCCGCCTGGGTGGCTCAGTGGATTAAGCCGCTGCCTTCAGCTCAGGTCATGATCTCAGTGTCTTGGGATCGAGCCCCGCATCGGGCTCTTTGCTCAGCGGGAGCCTGCTTCTCTCTCTCTCTCTGCCTGACTCTCCGCCTACTTGTGATTTCTCTCTCTGTCAAATAAATAAATAAAATCTTTAAAAACAAAAACAAAAACAAAAATCAAGAGTCAGCTACTTAACCAACTGAGCCATCCAGGGGCCCTGGTATTCTTTTTTTTTTTAATGTTTGAATAAACTTCATATTGAAATATAATGTGAATTCAGAAGTCGCACCAATTCTAAGTATATGGTTTGATTGAACCTTTACAAATTGAACACATCCATATAATCAGCACACCAATTAAGAAACACAACATTCCCATCCCCTGGAAGCCACCTTCCTGCCCCTTCCCAGTCACACCCCTCACCAGTGGACCCCACTACCCTGACTTCTAAGACAATAGAGTCATTTTTTTCTGTTTTGACATATTATATGAGTGGAATCATATAGTAGGTACTCACTTGTATATAGTTTTTTTACTCAGGGTAACATTTGTACAAGTCACCCATGTCTTGGGGCCAAACGGTTCATTCTCTTAATCGCTGGTCATATCCTATCCTGTGGCTGTACCATCTTTTGTTTATCCATCCACCTGCTTGTGGCCGTCTGGGTTGTTGCCAGCTTTGGGCTGCTGTGAACAGTGCCGCTGTGCGCTATGCATGTCTCGTGCCCGGCTTCTGGTGCTGGGTTTGTACATGGGAACGGAACTGCTGGGTCACGGGCTATGTCTGTGTTCGGCTTCAGTAGGTTCTGCCCAGCAGTTTCCCAGAGTCACCGTGTCTTGTAATTAGTTTGTTTCTTGGAAGGTCCCCAAGCGATCCTAATGTGCCGCCAGATGTGAGAACTACGTCCGTGGTTTATCTCGAATTCAGCCATCTAGCAACCTCTAGTGTCTGCCACCTAATTGAGAACCGTAAAGAAAGAGATACCAAGCTTCCTCCAGAATCTCGGATCTTCTAGAAAATCTTCTCGGCTGGATCAGGCAGTTACCGTCTTCATTCCCATAATCCTTTGCACCAGGCTCTCTTAATGCTGGCAGGCCACTCCTGATAGGGATCTGTGGACACATTTATCTCTCTCCTAGTCTTGGCACTTCTCAAAGACAGGAAGCTGAGTTTGATCATTCTTAAAATGCCAGCGTTCAATATAACATGTGCCCCTAGTAGGTACTCAGTAAATGTTTAGTGGCTAAATGACCAATAGCACGAGTGAGTGGTGAGGGAAGGTCTGGATTGTAGAAAAGAGCCCCCCCCCCCCAATCTTTGCACCAAGGCTTTGGCACTTCATTCCTGGGAGATTGCCTCAGGATCTCACTTGAAGCCTAATGACTTTTACTGCTCTAAGCATGTTGGAATTATGGGTAATCTGGTTGCTCATCCCCAAACGGATTAGAAACAGAAAACTAGATTAGATGAGATAAGGTATGTGGATGCACTTTGCAAATTGGAGAACAGCATGGAGATAGAAGGTTGTGATAAAAGGAGAAAGGGGGCTGCGAGGGCCTGGATGTGCCGGCAGTGGCAGAAAGAGTACATATCCATGTACAACATGGAAGAAATGAAATCAACAGCACGCCCGGAAAGGAGACAGGGAGACTCTGAAAAGCAGACTCCTGAATACATAACCATTTGGGGCTTTCTGGTTCGAGGTCAGGCAGCTCAGCACATGCTCTGCGGTTGAGTGGCTCGAATTTGTGATCTTCCCTACCTTGGTCTGGGTTTGAATCCTGGTCAGGGAAACCTGTGTTCTTGAGCAGTCGCATAGCAGGGCAGGGCCTAAGAACCCCAGCTTTGGACTTGAACTGACCTGGGTTGGCCACTTCTTATGTGTGCGTTGACTTTGGTGGCAGTAGCGGTAGGTAATACTAGGAATGTGCTACTTCTCTGTATCAGGTATACACTACCCCTTAGCTGTAAATGAGAGAAAGCAGAGAAAGCACTTGGCACAGTGCCTGGCACTGAGCAAACTCAATGAAAGCTAGATTGTAACTGGAATTTTAATATATCCCAGTGTTCACACATGATAACATTGAGTTATCAAAAAAAAGTTCACTTAAGTCTTTAGTTATATTAAGCAAACTCTAAGAAGTGACTCATGCTTTAGAGAGAGAGAGAGAGAGAGATCTTCTTTTGAAATCCTAACACTTTAAGGTGTAAAGAGAGCTGGTGTATTCTGGATTTTTCAATTTATTTGAGGGAGGCTTGGATGGCTATGTATTTCCCCCTTGGGACTGCCTTTGCTGTATCCCATAGGTTTTGGACCAAAGTGTCTTCATTCTCATTGGTTTCCATGAATTGTTTATGTTCTTCTTTGATTTCCTGGTTGATCCAAGCATTCTTAAGCAAGGTGGTCTTTAGCTTCCAGGTGTTTGAGTTCCTTCCGAACTTTTTCTTGTGGTTGAGTTCTAGTTTCAAAGCACTGTGATCTGAGAATATGCAGGGGATAATCTAAGTGTTTTGGTATCAGTTGAGCCCTAATTTGTGACCTAGTATGTAGTCTCTTCTGGAGAAAGTTCCATGTGCACTTGAGAAGAATGAGTATTCTGTTGTTTTAGGGTGGAATGTTCTGTATATATCTATGAGACCCATCTGGTCCAACGTGTCATTCAGTGCTCTTGTTTCTTTATTGATTTTCTGCTTGGATGATCTGTCTATTACTGAGAGTGGCGTGTTAAGATCCCCTACTATTAATGTATTCATAACAATATGACTCTTTATCTTGATTAAGAGTTGTTTATATAGTTGGCTGTTCCCATATTGGGAGCATAAGTATTTACAATTGTTAGATCATCTTGGTGGATAGTCCCTTTAAGAATGATGTAGTGTCCTTCTGTATCTCTGACTACAGTCTTTGGTTCAACCAACTGAGCCACCCTGGTGCAATAGTCTTTAGTTTAAAATCTAATTTATCTGATATGAGAATTGCTATCCCAGCTTTCTTTTGAGGCTTATTGGCATGAAAGATGCTTCTCCATCCCTTCACTTTCAATCTGGATGTATCCTTAGGTTCAAAATGGGTCTCTTGTAGACAGCATATGGACAGGCTCTGTTGTTTTCTCTAATCTGTAACCCTGTGTGGTTTTATGGAAACATTTAGGCTGTTCATGTTGAGAGTGATTATTGAAAGATATGTTTTTATTGACACCATGTTGCCTGTGAAGTCCTTGTTTCTATTGATTGTCTCTGTAAATTTCTGTTCTGTGTCAACTCTTGGGTTTTTTCTTCTTTTATAGAACCCCCCTCCCCTTTATATTTCTTGTAGTGCCGGCTTAGTGGTCTTATGTCTCCATCAGAAAGGATGAATACCCAACTTTTGTATCAACATGGACGGGACTGGAGGAGATTTTGCTGAGTGAAATAAGTCAAGCAGAGAGAGTCAGTTGTCATATGGTTTCACTTATTTGAGGAGCATAAGAAATAACATGGAGGACATGGGGATATGGGGAGAAGGGAGTTGGAGGAAGTTGGAGGGGGAGATGAACCATGAGAGACTGTGGACTCTGGGAAACCAACTGAGGGTTTTGGAGGAGAAGGGGGTGGAGGAATGGGTGAGCCTAGTGGTGGGTATTAAGGAGGGTGTGTATTGCATGGAGCACTGGGTGTGGTGCATAAACAATGAATCTTGGAACACTGAAAAGAAATTAAAAAAAAAAAAAGAAATCCTAACACTGAAAACAATTTGCCAGATGCCTCAATTGGTTAAGTGTCTGACTCTTGATCTCAGCTTAGGTCTTGATCTCAGGGTTGTGAGTTCAAGCCCCACCTTGGGCTCCATGCTGGGTGTGGAGCCTACTGAAACAAACAAACAAAAAACTTGGATACAGGGCGGAGTAAACTGTGGCCTCTGTGGGATGATGGCTTCTTCCAGGTTTCTGGGCTTTTATACCAGTTACTTGGAGAATTTAAACAGGGAGGAACCTTAAAACAGGAAAACAAAATCCTGCCATCTTGTTTCTTAGTTCCATGCTTTATTGGACAGAGACTTCTTGTTTGTGGGGGAAAAAAATCCATTTTTTTTTTAAAGTAAAGTTGAAGGTAAAATGCCCACATATTTTCTAATACTTGACACCCCTCTTCTGAAGGCAAAACCAAGCTGAGTGTTTTCTGGGAACTTTGGATGAATCGTGGTGGCGGCCTTGGCCTCTGTTCTCGTATTGACCAGCACGCATCAGGCCTTTCAACATTATTACCATCTTTTGCTCACTAATTGAAGCTCTTTTCTTTTTTTGTACTTGAAATTCTCAGTGCCTCACATCATAGAAAATAATTTGAATTTAGATTAGAGTGTACTGAAATATGTTTAAAATTATTTATATGTCCTATTTAATTTGTTTATGTATCTTATTTGGAGGGCTCCCTAAAGACTGTTTAAATTTCAGTGGTATCGTGGCTCAGTGATATCCACAGAACAGAGACTAGAACCTTTAATTATAATTTCTGTCAATTTACGTATAATCTCAAGAGTTTTATGAACCAGATATGAAAGTTCATGTTAAGGTCTCCAGCTGGTTGTCTTGCTGTTGTTCTCAATGTTTTGCGTGGCCAATTTTTAACTGCTGAAAGCAATTTGTATATGGTTTCCTTTATAAGAACTCAAGACTAGAGATGTGTGGGGCTCCAGTTCTGGAGAAGACAAAGCAACCGAATTCTTCAGAGACGATGAATTATTCAGTTGTTAGCCACAGTAACTTCTTTAGCTACCATTTTGTGTGCTAATAATAGAAACAGTTTGGATGGGTTCCTCTTGGAATTGAAAAAATCAGGAATGCTTTTTGCTCTTTTCTAGTCTATGCAGAAACTAGAAGGTGATAAAAAAATATTTTCAGTTTCTCACGTTTACTACCTGGGTGAGGTAGTTTTAATTTTTGTGTCTTCTGTTTGTTTTATTTTTAATTTTTGTGTCTTTTAAAGCAAACACGTTTGTTTTATAATTACAATAGCTTGAAACTTAAAAATATACCCCAGAGCAAGATGCTTGTTGTTTTAGTTAAATTACACAATTCAGCAAATGGTTTTCTATTTTGGTGACGACTGACAAGAACGTCTCCCCTTGCCCCCTGGGAAATAAGTAGTAAGTCTGTCAAATTGGGCATAGTGGAGGCAGAAAATCAAAGTCAGTTGCCTGTATACAAAAAAACATGTTATATAATACTTAAAAAGGAAACATGTCATTTCTGGGTTGGGTTGAATGTATATTAATAATAACAAAAGGCATGCATTTTGTTAGAAAATTGGATCAGCTGAGTCTCCCTTATCTTGTTTTAAATCTCATTCCCTCTAATTGGGTTTTCATGTTGATTCTAATCCGGACTGTTGCTGGGAGCCCCAGAGCACACAGTCTTGGCCAGCTCTCCCCTACTCCAGCCCCATTCTAATCCGGTCATACGTTACCGTTCGAGGCAGCCCCCAAGGACCAGTTGTTGCTGGCACAGCAGAAGCTGTGCCCTACCATTGGCAATGACTTTGGGGTTAGTACCAAAAGGAAGTGCAAGGTCTGGCCTTGGAACTGCAAGTAAAGAAGGGGGAGGGCACCTGTCAGTTTCATAGGGCCTTTGCTGGCCAATGTTTAGAGGGGATGTATGTCCCCCCATTCCGAAGGTGTTCCACCTCTGTATTTCAGTAGTGAATTGCCACTTCCTCTGCTGTCATCTGGAAGAATGACTTAGGATCCCAGACATCTGTCTGATTAGCTCCAGGCTTTGTTGTTGTTCCTTGGCTGACTTAGACCCTACCGCATGGAGGGGAGTCTGGGTTCAGAGAGGTGGCTCATTCGGAGGAACATAGAGCCATCCATCAGTTCTGCTTGACTTCTGGCAGAAGATTTACCTTCCTAATTAAGTTCTGCTTAAACAAATAGAGTAAAATCCCAGCTTTATACTTTCTTGGGGACCTGAATATTATTACAGAGATCAGGTGTATCAGCTAAGGGATTGAAACGGGCAACAGGGAAAAGAAAGGATTAAATTAAGGTTAGATGGCAGGCGGTGGTTTCCAGAGCGGTGAGTGACACCGTTAAATTAAGGGCTTGTCTCGCTCTAAACAATAGCAGGCAGGTTTCTCTACCTTGGGAAGCATGGACATTATTTTAAGAGGCATCTTTAAGGTGTCAGGGTCTTCACATCATTTTTATGAAGAGCCTAGCCTGTGAAGCAGGCCTGAACACTTAAGGAACATTCTGTCTTACAAGTTTGTCTCTTCTTCATGGCAAGGTCTCTAGCCGACTGGGGCTGTTTACCAGTAATTTGTGAGAAACGTGTGCAAACTGAGAATGCAATATATTTTTTAAAATTTTATTTATTTGAGAGAAAGAGAGATCGCAAGCATGAGAGAGAGAGAGAGAGAGCATGAGAGGAGAGAGGTCAGCAGGAGAAGCAGACTCCCCGCTGAGCAGGGAGCCCGACGTGGACTCGATCCGGCGACTCCAGGATCATGACCTGAGCCGAAGGCAGTCAGTCACCCAACCAACTGAGCCACCCAGGCGCCCAAGAATGCAGTATTTTAACACCAAGAAATGTAACTACTTCTTTGGGGGCTTACGCGTTGTGATAGCGTGACTGGACATCTTTGCTGGAGCATGACCACGTTGCATTCTTTGAAGACATGCTGGTGTTTGGGAGTGGGTTATGGACTGGGGAACATCTTGATTTGGGATTGCAAAAGTACCTTCCAGGACAGACAGCAGAGTGGAAAAGAGTGGTTTTGGTAAGCCCGTGGGTGACTCCTTTAGTTGCCAGATTTTACACACTATCCGTTTTATTTCTCATCTTCTAACAGATTTACCTCTTGGTGCCTGGCGTATGCCAGGTCTTCAGTAAATATTTGTTAAATGAAGAATTACTGGATGACTTCTTATCTTTTTGTTGTTGTTGTTGTTTTTGAGAGCGTGTTTGGGAGCTGGACGGGAGAGAGAATCTCAAGCGGGCTGCACGCTCAGTGGAGAGCCTTGACGTGGGCCTCAATCCCACGACTGCGAGATCATGACCTGAGCTGAAACCGAGAGTTGGATGCTTAGTGCCTGAGCCACTCAGAGGCCCCAGGATGAATTTTTAAGAATGTATTTTAGATAGCTTGTATATATAAGAGTCTACATAGATTATCAGGAGTTGACTTTCATTCATAGAAATGACTCTTCAGTGAATGAAAATAAGGATAAAAAGAAAGCTAAATACTAAATTCTACAGTATTTACTGTTTCTTTACGCCAAGCTAGAGTACCTGTTTCATTAAAAGAAAGAAAGGAAGATTAATGGTGTGTGAATTAGGTCCCATGTCATATGGAAGACCTTCTCTACCTTTCTAGCCCTCAGCTCTCTTCTTTTTTTTTTCTTTAAGGTTTAATTTACATATTTGTCAGAGAGAGAGATTGAGAGGGGCCGGCAGGCAGAGGGAGAAACAGGCTTCCTGCTGAGCAGGGAGCCAGATGCCGGACTGGATCCCAAGACCCCGGGGATCATGACCTGAGCGGACGGCAGATGCTTAACGGACTGAGCCACCCAGGCGCCCCACACTTCTTATTTCTTATGTTACCCAAACTCTTGATTTCATTGGATTTTCAAGGTGGGACACTTGCGCATTAGGACTCTGATACTGGGATTCTCCCAAGTGATCCCAGGCAGTACCTTCACTCCTTTTAGTGAGATAAATGCTTCATCTGCATTCTTCGTGACTCTCAATCACAGTCTTCCAAAGAAGAATTTTACCAAGTGATGGAAAAATAGATGAGCCCTGACTGATCAAGTTTTACCAGAAAACAAACAAACAAAAAATGACCTTTCCTCTGTCTTTGCTTCCAGGGAAGGCATGCCAGAAGGACAGGTGTTTCTAGGGGAAGAAATACCTGTTTAACTTTTTAAAAAGATTTTATTTATTTGAGAGAGAGAGAGAAATCATGAGACGGGGGGAGGGTCAGAGGGAGAACGGGACTCCCTGCCGAGCGGGGAGTCTGATGCAAGACTGCATCTGGGGCTCCATCCGGGGCTTGATCCGGGACTCCAGGATCATGACCTGAGCTGAAGGGAATCGCTCAACCAGCTGAGCCACCCAGTGCCCTACCTGTTTAACTTTTAGGTGAAAAGGAAAGCACCATAGTCAGCAGGTACTCGTTTGCCATCTGGGTGCTGTGCCTGTGGCATTGTGGGAAGAGCCAGCAGGCTTATGGGAAATCGTGGAGTTTAACAGTGTGGATGGCAGCGTATGGTGAGGTATCCAAGTTAGTGGGTTAGTCTAGAGCGTAACACAGAGTTCAGAAGAAGCCTGTTGCGTACCAAGGTGTAGTGTCTGGTGCAGACCCCGTGGAGGGGGTGGTGATGTCATCTGGGCCCCAAAGGACAGCTGGGATTCAGATGGTTGAGGGCACTCTTACGTAAGGACAAGTGTGCATATTGGAGAGAGGCACAGTGAAGAAAGTGGCTTCTGGGGCATACAAGTTGACAGTGGTGAGAAATGATGGGCTTGAGAAGAAATCCGAATTCCAGCCTGAAGACTGGGGATTGGATTTCGTAGGCACTTAAAGACTGTGTTCCATTAGGCCGAGCGGCATGGAGGTTCATGGAAATTCCTCCCTTCCTGACCTGTCTGATTGGTGAGCTCCCGAATACCCACCTCGCCAGGTTTGGATTGCATCCTATGTGTAAATCTTATTTGAGATCAGATGGAGGAACCTTCATTCATTGATTGATTGATGTCTGTTGGGCATTGATGGGCATCTCTGAAAATGACATACTTTTGAAAAGGTGACTCACCCATACACATAAGCAAGGAATGCCCAAGTTTGCCAGATACACTGTTGAGGGTGATCTCTAAAGAAAGAAAATGGTTGTAACTTTGGCAAAACAGCTCGTCCCCAGCTAAGCTGGTGTACGAGGGACTCGGGGCGTGTGGGCTGTAGGCTTTCAATTTGCCTCTCACCCCCTCTTGCTTTTTCGTGAGTTCCTTCGGCATATTTTGCCACATCCCGCTGTGCTCTGGCTGTGACTCAGAGCCTGTTTTGGTGAGTTTGGCTTTACAGTGTTTGTCCTTTAAGCGATGTGTCATGGAACAGTTCCAAAAATATGGCCAACTCCAGCAAAGCGGTAAAATCCCACAGTTCTTTCCCCGCTTCCTTTCTCTGTAGTGCGGAGGTCATGGCGCCTTGTGAGGAGAATGAAAGGCCCCAGTATGACCCAGGACAGGCCAGCAACTGCAGACTTGGCCCAAATTGGGCACATAACTCCATGAAATAAATGCACAGCCTTAGAGTTGGAAGCACCTTTGGTCATCTCACAGTCGCGCAGCTTAATTTTGCTGATGAGTCTGGGCGTATTGTTAGGTTAGCTAATTGGTGTTTCCTGCAAAGTCATGTGGAAATTTGATTGTTTCTTCCTTAGTCTGATTCTTTTGAACTCTGCTGTCCTTTTGGCGATACTTTTTCTTCAGTTGTGATTAATCATCTGCTGGCAAGAGCTTCTAAACTTTCCTCATGTCATCAAATATTTATTAAGCACCTGCTTCTAGACACTCAGGATCCAGAAATGAGAAAGTTTTCAAAGAACTGGCTTCACAGGCCTTGCGTTTGAGGCCTGATTTGTGTTTAAGTTCCTCCGGCTGATCAGCCAATGAATGACTGTTTCTCGAGTCTCTCATACATCGGACATTGGTCTTGCTCTGTGGGGTGCAGTTTGGGCTTCCGAGGGTCCGCCTTCTTGTTGGAAATCCAGAGCTAATCTTTTTTTTTTTTTAAAGATTTTACTTATTTATTTGACAGAGAGAAATCACAAGTAGATGGAGAGGCAGGCAGAGAGAGAGAGAGGGAAGCAGGCTCCCTGCTGAGCAGAGAGCCCGATGCGGGACTCGATCCCAGGACCCTGAGATCATGACCTGAGCCGAAGGCAGCGGCTTAACCCACTGAGCCACCCAGGCGCCCCTCCAGAGCTAATCTTAACATCCACAGAATGAATAGAGAATGTGACCTTGGTAGGTGGCTGAAGGCTTGAGTGTCTGGCGTCTCTACAGACTAAGAGGCTGGGGCAGTTCCAAAGAAAGAAGCTGGAGGGTAAGGCAAGGTGGAACCTTCTGGAAGGCAGCAGATTAAGGGGCTAGAGGAGCTGCTGCAGAAAGCAGCCTGCAGTGGTTCCTCTTTTCATGGTCCTCCTCCCTCGCTGATCTTTGTGGGGGGTTCATGTAACACCAGTCTCCCCCATGCGTGGACTCTGTAGTAAAGCTGTTGGTTCTGCTAGGCCTCCTGGCCTCCAGCCCTGGCTGACTCCCTGGAAAAGCCAGAGCTGCAGGAGCCCTGTCTGTCCGTGGGAGACTCCTCCTAACTGGCCCCATGAAACAGGCGGGACTTGTCAACTGTTAAAATTTCTGAGGCTCTTCTCACCGTCTTCCTGTGTATCACTTGATTCTCTAATCCTGCGCAGTTCTAGAATAAATAGTGCTTGTAGTGGCTAGGGTAATTGTTCATCCTTCAACTTGAAAGGAGAAGGAGAAAGTATAATGGATGTGGACATGAATCTGGGACCAGGCATTCTTCAGTGTAAAACGGAGTCTTTTCCGAAATTTGATTTGTAAGTTATTGTTCGCAACACAGAAAACCTTTTCCCCCTAAAAGCCAAGTTCTACGTGCTGATTAAGATTTCTGACTGGCCCACAGCCGTCTGGTTAGTAAGTGTGGCTGAGCTATAGAATTCACACACTAAGTGGCAGACGTGACTGTGTCTCTGGGAAAATGGGTTCTGCATTCCAGTTTGGAATGTCAGGAAAGAAGTCCCCTTCCTTGACGGGGTATGGGTGAGGAGCTTGGGGAGCACACCCCCAGGCCTGATGCCCAGATGCTGTGGCAGCTGAAGAATGACCCGTCCACCGCACCCGTCAAAACAGGCAGCCAGTGTGGCTCCCTGGAAGGTTCTAGTGACTGGCATGTGGGGGCGCGGGGCAGGCCGCAATGGCGTCCGGCTGAGCAGCAGCTGTTTCTAGGCGCCCTGCTTCCAGTCCGGGGCTTGGCAAGCCCTTTTAACAAGGGAGATTTCATCTCTTCCTTCCCTTCATGCCTGCTCTCTTCTTGGTGAAGTTATCGAAACCCAGTTATTCTGTCTCTTTCTCTTTTTAAATCTGCGATGGTCCTGGCCAAGATACCTGTGTCATTCCTTGTTCATCGCTCTTTCTGGAACACATAATACTCCATTGAAGAAGGGCGTCTGGGTGGCTCGGTCAGTTAAGCATCGCCCTTCTGCTCAGGTGGTGATCCCAGGGTCGGGGCACCCTGCTCAGTGGGGAGCCTGCTTCTCCCTCTCCCTCTGCCCCTCCCCACTGCTTGTGATCTCTCTCTCTCTCTCAAATAAATAAATAAAATCCTAAAAAAAAATCAGTTGAGGAGAACTCCCTGTTGTGGAAAAAGTGTTTCTCTCCTAAAGGAGTGCTAACAAGGAAGAACGGAAGCCATAAGGCATTGCTGATGTTGCAGTGGCCCTCAGGGACAGGGTTTGGTGATGTCGTGAGGAGGTGTGAGATGAGGCGTTACTCTCAGATCTTCACTCCTGTCGCAGAAGCTCTATGGAGCTGAATTTCCTGGCTCTGGATTCTATAATGTCCAGGCAGTCTAGAAACCCCTATTACTTACGTAAAATGACACCATATAAACCCAGGGACAAAAGAACATCGATTGGTTAAAGCTGTCCACAGTTACAGGCCAAGTGCCACTAGATGATGACAGCAAGATAGAGCCAGAGTTTATAAATAGGTCATTAATTAATCAATTATTTTTAATTGTTTTTATAGAGGGAAGGGGGGAGGGAATGAAGAAAGAGAGAGAATCTTTTTTTAAAAAAAAGATTTTATTTATTTATTTGACAGACAGAGATCACAAGTAGGCAGAGAGGCAGGCAGAGAGAGAGGAGGAAGCAGGCTACCCGCTGAGCAGAGAGCCCGACGTGGGGCTCCATCCCAGGACCCTTGGACTATGACCTGAGCTGAAGGCAGAGGCTTCAACCCACTGAGCCACCCAGGTGCCCTGAGAGAGAGAGAATCTTAAGCAGGCTCCACGCCTAGCACAGAACCCGAGGGGCTCGATCTCACAACCCTGAGATCATGATCTGGGCTGAAATCAAGAGTCAGACGCTTAGCCACCCAGGTGCCCCAGTAGGTCATTTTCAAAAAGTCTGCTTATAAATAGGTAGTAATTACATTAGCTTGTAATACCCCAGACTCACTTTGTTTTGACTGTATACTATCCAACAAATTTCTAGTTCTGATTTGGCTTATCATGCAGATTTCTCTCTTGGGAGAGAGTAATGTTGGCTAGAAGATGGGACTATCCAATCTTATTAATGGTCTGTTTCTTGGAGCAGAAATTAGCAAATTGGCCATTTACTTGATGTGTTGGCCTTTTTTGAACTTGGTTAGAATGAGCCCATTCTCAAGAGCCATGACAATGGAAGACCAGATTCTGGACCTTGGGGACACAACCAACATGCCTGGTCTGGCCAAAGACATCTGTCACCTCTCACTTTCCAGATGGGAAACAGAGCTGCAAAAAAAGTGGTGTGACTTTCCCAAGGTGCTCACAACTGCTCAGCAGTGATGAATCTGGGTTTGGAATCACAGTCTCCGGACCCTCACACTGGAGCTCTTTTCAGAGACCAATCTCATCACAGCCCCACACCCAGGTCTGATCTTGTCCCCTGAATGGCCGAAATGGGCAGATAGGAAGGAAACAAGAGAGGACGGGAGGGCAGGATTTGCTGTCTTTTAAGTGTGCTCCCTATCAAATAGGAAGTTATCATTTAAAACCAGGCACAGTACAAGTGCCATCCACCGCATTCTAGGAGGGGGAGTGAGTGCCAGTGGCTCATGGAGTGCCACACCATGGAGTGTCACGCCTGAGCTACGGGCATGATTTGGTGCTGACATCGTGACCACTATTGGTGGGAGCTGTGTGGAACCATCCCTGGTGTGTTCACAGAGCCACCTGGTGACGTATGACTAAGCAGCTCCGATTGGCTTGCTCTGGTGCCCCGTGTAATGACATTTCCTCCAAAGTTCAGGGGTTAACAGTGGCAGCGTGCTCAGCTGGGGGAATTGGAGAATGTGACTCAAGACGGGCTAAGTGAATTCGAGATTTTATTTAGCAGGAACAAGGGAGACATGGAATCTTCTTAAAACATTTAGAATCTGTTTTTTTTTTTTATTTTTTTTATTTATTTATTTTTTTTTTATTTATTTGACAGATAGAGATCACAAGTAGGCAGAGAGGCAGGCAGAGAGAGAGAGAGAGAGGAGGAAGCAGGCTCCCTGCTGAGCAGAGAGCCCGATGCGGGCCTCGATCCCAGGACCCTGAGATCATGACCTGAGCCGAAGGCAGCGGCTTAACCCACTGAGCCACCCAGGCGCCCTGTTTTTTTTTTTTTAAAGGGCCTGAAGCAGAAGCCAGGTCCATGGGGTTCCAGTGCTAACAGTTGAGTGATGGAGCCTATTGTGATCACCCCAAACCCTAAATTAATTTGAACTGGAAGTCAACTGAACGGTCCCGAAGCCCTGTGACCTTAGAGATGTTCCCCCTGTTCTGAATGAGTATGCGGTGCGGCTTCTTCCCTGAACAAGGATGTGGCCAGGGCCACCACCGGTTATCTCAGGTGGTGAGAGCAGGGTGCCAGGGAGCAGTTTAGCATGGCCCTGGAAGCATGGGCCGGACCCCCAAGTGGACGACCCCTCGCGAGGTGGAACTGGCAGCTCAGCGCAGCCCTGCCCTGCTTCTGGCATGGTGGAGATCAGAAATGTTAACATGTACGGAAACATTTAGAGATTAAATGTCTTGTGGGGGGCCTGGGTAGTGGAGTCAGTTAGGTGCCCGACTTTCGGTTGAGGCTTGGGTTGTGATCTCAGGATTGTACGATTGAGCCCTGCATTGGGCTCTGCACTGAGCAAAGAGTCCGCTGGAGATTCTCTCTCCCTCTTCCTTTGCCCGCCCCCCCTCCAAGGGACACACTTTCTCTGTCTCTCTCAAATAAATAAAATCTCTTTTAAAATTTTATTTTTTAAAATATTTTATTTATTGGGGGAGGAGAGAAAGAGTGAGAAAAAGAGAGAGGGACGGCATGAACAGAGAGAGGGAGAAGCAAAGTCCCTGTTGAGCAGGGAGCCCAATGTGGGGCTCGGTCCCAGGACCCCGGGATCATGACCTGAGCCGAAGGCAGAGGCTTTAACCCACTGAGCTACCCAGGCACCCTAAATAAAATCTTTAACCAAAATAAAATGTCTTGTCTGAGTTCAGCTGCTGATGTAGAATTGGACCTTAGGTAATCTTATGTAAATTGGCCAGAAGTCTCTTGGATAACATCAACAGTTAACTCATATTTTGCACATTATATGTATTATATACTGCATTCTTAAAATGAAGTAAGCTAGAGAAGAAAATGTTAATAAGAACTCATAAGGAAGAGAAAAATACATTTATAGTACTGTGTTGTGTTTATTGAAAAAAAAAAAACCCACGTGTCAGTGGACCTGCGCAGTTCAAACCCATATTGTTCAAGGGTCAACAGTACTTAAAGAGAAGAAAAAACAAAACCCATCTTTCATGAAGCTTCAGCTCTGTCTTTAAGATTTTATTCACTCATTTGACAGACAGAGATCACAAGTAGGCAGAGAGGCAGGCAGAGTGAGAGGGAGAAGCAGGTTCCCTGCTGAGCAGAGAGCCCGATGCGGAACTCGATTCCAGGACCCTGAGATCATGACCTGAGCTGAAGGCAGAGGCTTAACCCACTGAGCCACCCAGGCGCCCTGTTGTTGATATCCTTGAACCGCCTCATCCCACTGTGGGAGCGGGACCTTAAAAGCATCTAGCAGTGTAGCCTGAGAAGCAACCCTTTATTTCTTGTCTGCATCACAGTTGTGGTCAATGGAGGGAGGGAATCCTGCGGTTCATACGACCTTGGCAGATCCAACTGGAAACTAACCAGCTAATTTCTGGACCCAAATGGTAGAGAGAAAGTTCAGCTCATCTGGGACTCCGCTTCATGCCATACTAAGCAGGCTAGTGAGGCTTGCACAGAGTGGCAGAAGATGAAAAAGCACAGGCGGGGCAAATATGCAAATTTGTATTTCCTTTAACAAGCCCCAGTGCTTTGCAGATAGGAAAGGGGAATTACTTCTCCATTTTGTATGTATAAATGGTTGGGATTCGCCCGAGGCAAATGGCCTGTCCCACAGCCTACTTCTCCTTGTTCTTCCCATGCCCACTCCACGTTGGACAATTCTGCTCTTTCCCTGCTGGGATACGATGTTCACTACCATGCAGTTTGAGGTTTGGAAGGGTGTGGACAGGATTGCTGGTTATATTTGCTTTTTCCACTGCTCGCAAATCGTAGCTCTTAGGCTTTGCTTTCTGTACTCCGCCCTAGAGGCCTCTGCCAGCTCCTTCTGGTGTAGCTCCTTGTGCTACAGAGCAGGCTTTTAGAGAGAAGAACAGTGTCCCTGGGTAAACTCAAGTGTATCGGGCTTTTCCAAAACGGAAACTCTGTATTGTTGCGGCAGCGCCCCTCCAGCAGATGCGGTGGCTGACTCTTGCTGATGATGTACGTTTCATTTTCTGATCAGGTGATTTGTCCTAATTCCAGCCAAGTGCCCGTGTGAGTGAATAACGCCACTGTTGCCACATACGGGCAGTCAGTCAGCCTGGAGAGGGAGCAACAGAAAAAGAAAGGGGCAGGTTTTTTATCACTGCTTTTGCTCTCCTGCCTTATTCTGCTGATACTTATTTCTGCTTCTTATTTCGGACTCTGCCCATCTTCACGTGCACACACATATTCATGCTCCCATTAAGAATTATGGGCTAAAAATGAGTGAATATTTTGCTTTGTTAGCATTTCGGTGTGCATGGCATTAACACTTCCCCACCGATGGGCCCTAAGGGACGTTCAGTGAATCTGGAATCCTCTGGGATACTAGGTTCTTTCTCCAGGGTTTGTCGTATCTTGTTCACCCAGACTTTGGCATCCTGAAACAGAATGCCTAATTATTCCTGGACAACTTTGAGGTTTATATTGGACTGCAGTGTCATTTGACTCCTGACTCTTGAGTAAAGGGCTCATTAGAGCCCTTTACTAAAAGTAGATTAGTGTGTCATTTTGGTTTTTATTTTTTTTCAAAGATTGATCAATCGATTGGTTTGAGAGAGGGAGAGCACGCGTGCGTGCATGTGAGTTGGGGGAGGGACAGAAGAAGAGGAAATCACACGACCCTGAGATCACGACCTGAGCCCAAATCAAGAGGCGGCTGCTTAACCAACTGAGCCACCCAGGTGCCCCTAGTGTGTCATTTTTAGATGTGATTGGGCTCCTCGGTCGTATTGTTTTGACTGCAGAACATTCGTTGATTAAATGAATAGCACAGTCATGAATCCCGGAATAGGCAGACTTCTCTAGGCTGGTATTTGCATACAGTATCTAGGTTGATACTGTTTCCCAATTTGAAAAAAAATGGCTACTATATATTTTTGTTCTAGAGACAGAGTTTAAGTCTTGAAGAATATGTACACAAAGAAGAGAAAATTTTGCCTTGACGTTGTCCCAGAAAACACACAGATTAGGAATTAATTGGGCCCATTACCAATCTTGTCCCACACAAAGAGGTACATTTTATTCCCATCACTGCATCTGGGAAAAGAAGATTCAGACTTCTAGACTTCCTGGAATGAAATGTTTTTAGAAGGTGCATTTCCATCCAGGATGTGGGTTTCCCATAGATAAGTATGTCTACATTATTGGTTCGCAAATTCGTGGATTGTGCCTATGTTCGAGGATGCTTCTAGTTTCAAATACATGCATATGAGACTAGAAGGATTGTCCATACATTTTAATACATTGAATACATTTATAAATCAACAATTCATTTGTATTTAAAACAATAGCTGACTGGTGTCTTCACTCGGGACAGTGACCTATCAGAATGAAGGCAAAGTGAAATGTTGTATTTATTTCCTGTTTTGTTGCTGACAGTAGAGTACTGTTAGGCCAGAGGTCCCATCTGAAAAAGTCACCTGAGGCCAGGAAGAGCTGGCACAGGTTCAAATCCATGAAGATAGGCTGAGAGGGGCAAGGTCAAACAGCAGAAACCAGGCACTGAGGCTGGGAACCAAAGGCAGGCCTTGGAAAAGTTTGGGTGGCATGGAGTTGGGATCCCAGGCCATTGGGACCCAGTGGGTGGCAGCGGGGAAGACAGGGAGCAGAGGAACAGGCAGTGTGGACAGTGGTCCTGCTGAGTCCGGTGATTAAAACGTGCACTTGGAAACGTGTCAGAAAGGTTCCGCCCCCTTCTTCGCGGACCATCAGTACGTTGTGTAGGTGACAGGTATGAACTGTAACCCATGCATTCGGGTTTTCTGGAACTGGCCTGAGGATTGACATGCTCAGGTCGGATGAGCGCATTTGCTTGTGGGTTGTGCTTCTTAGCTTGGCTCTCATTTCCCATCACCGCTGCGCTCTGACTCACCGATGGCCTCCCACATGTCATTAGGTGGCTCAGCTGCTGCTTTCACTTCTCCTAAAGGTGCACAGAGGTTTGGGTCTCAGCTTGTACATTTTTGTCTCCCAAGAGCCGGAGGAAGTGGCCGTTTGCTAGTTTGGTTTGCTGAGTTGAATACTTACGGTGTCTGACAGTTTCAATTTCCTTTCTCATAGGTATTCGATCCTGATGACCTTTATTCAGGGGTCAACTTCTCCAAGGTTCTGAGCACACTTTTAGCTGTCAACAAGGCAACAGAAGGTAATCAGGCTTTGTGATTTATGAGTGGCGCGTGACATGTTTGGATCCACGGGCTTCTCATTCCCCTAGGAGCCAACTGTGGCCAGGACGGTTCGAATGGGGCACATTTCTCCTCTCCTGGCAAATAAATCCCAGTGGGGGTCACATGCCTTACTTGTCCATGGAGTAGGATTTTGACACGCCTCTCACAGATGTTACTGCAACGCCCTTCATATAAGGATAAGAACCAAGAAGCTATTTTGTTCAAAGCTGTGGAATAAGCCCCTGAGTGTTACAGGACAGAAAAGGAAAAGGAAAAGACAAGTTCTCTTTTTCATAAACTTCACAGAAGATAGTTGTTACTTCCCTGTCCCCCCTATTGACATGTTTTTCTCAGATTTTTATATGTGTTTCTCCATGTAAAGGAAGCCATCAGTAACCTTGCACTGGAAATGAAACCTCAGGCTCCTAGTGAATGAAAAAAAATCCTTTTTAAAAATTATTATTTAAATGTTTAATAACCACCACATCGGAGGTACTGGATATAAATCTTTAAAAATGTAATGAAAATGTGGATATCTTGGAGTATAACTTCACTCCTTCTGCAAGACAGCATCTTCTTACCTACAGCTGGATGGAAATCACCAGAATTAAAATGCGTTGAGCCAAAAAAAAAAAAATGCATTGAGCCCTTACCATGGGTCTAAAACAATTCTAAGAACCATTGGTGGGCTCATCTTTGAAACAATTCTAGGGGTAGGTATTATTAGTAGGTCCATATGACAGATAAGGGAAATCAGGCCCGCAGTTGCCCAGTTAGCAAGTGGCAGAGCCGGGATTCAGACCTGCATCAGATGGAGCCCCGACCCTTAATGCCGGAGCATGGCTCTTGGGGTTCAGACTGTTGGAAAGTCAACAGGCTGGGTGCCCAGCACTGCCAAGCGCCACAAAGGAAGTGTAAGATACAGTCCCGCCCTTGAGAAAATGTCTATTTAGGAAGGCGCCACTTCCCCACGTGAAACGATTGGCGAACACGAGCAGACAATGTAGTCAATGCCAAAGCTATCAAGTAATTACCATTTTAGTGAAA
This sequence comes from Mustela erminea, assembly GCF_009829155.1. Classification (NCBI taxonomy): domain Eukaryota; kingdom Metazoa; phylum Chordata; class Mammalia; order Carnivora; family Mustelidae; genus Mustela; species Mustela erminea. The sequence goes on along the minus strand of NC_045635.1, from coordinate 114,961,915 downwards.
AGAGCTGTATATAATAGCAATAAGTGTAAAAATACTTCTCTGGAGTTGTTCTTTTGCTATTTGGGAAAAAAAAATGCTTTTGAGCCATTGCAAGGCGCGTAGCAGAAAGTACAGCTAATTCAAGGAACTATATTTAACACACACGACAAGCACCCAGGGCTGGGCAGGGAGGATCGTGTAATTCTAACATTATGCCATACAAATTATACGTTCTTTTGCCAAACTCTGCTAGCAGGTTTTACAGTCTCTTCCCTTGCCACAGATATTTATAAAATATAAGGAGGTGAAAGTTAAAACATCAAGGAAATTACTTGGATACTGAGCTTGTCGCCTAGGGAATGTTTGGGCTCTAGACTTTTGCAGTTTATGTCTTTTAAAAATAAATGGAGAGGAAAAGAACCCTCATTTGAATTGTCAAGAAGCTAGCTACTCTCTTTTGCACGCTGTCAGCATACGGAAAACATCCAGCTCAGCGCTGGTCTGATCGGATTTCACGAGGTTTCAAGGAAGGGAAGATTCTTGAATTGGAGTTTTTCAAAGAAGGATCCTCGGTGTCAAGATTGCATCTCTCCCCGACACACGACACACGTTCTCTCTCCCATTCTCCTTCTCCCGGGCTCCCACCCCACCGACCCCACCCCCAGCCCCAGGCTGGTCACAGACGCCACACATACTGCTGCCTACGAGGACGAGAACCACCCAGTTAAGGGCCAAAACACAAAGAGAGAAGTTTGAAATATTTCAAAGTAATAAGAGCCACAAACAGCTGTTTGGTACCCAATATAGTTCTGCCTTGGATAACAGGGCGTACTGTTGCCGCTGGTTCAAGAGGGGCCAGTGGTAGGGAAATGGGTTAAGCGAAAATGTGGCTTTGTCGCTGTTTTTCATTCTACTGGACAGCGATGGCCAGTAAGGTTACGCAGGAGGAAGCTGGCCGCCGGCATGGAGGGGGCGGGTGGTGCGGAATGAAATGCACTTGGCACGTCCCTAGCCGCAACCGTGCAGCCCCGGGAGCCTTTGATGATGTCCCAGGAAAGACCGCGTGCTCTGTAGCTGTGTTTCGGACAGGAACAGTTCGCTTTATCTTGCCTTTTCTTCTTTTCACAGATCAGCTCTCAGAAAGACCATGTGGACGTTCCTCTTCTCTTAGTGCTGCTAATAGTTCTCAGACGAATCCACAGGGAGCGGTGGTTAGCGCACCTCCAGGCCCGCAAAGGCAGTCCAAGGCAGTGGTAAGTGCAGAACCCTATTCCCCTTGCCCGTTCTAAGATCCGTCAGATGAGATCCCCTGACCCGGTTTCAGCTGCCTCGGTGGTGAGACAGCTGGCCTCTGTGTTGGGGGCCTTGCCCCCAGAACGACTCTGGAACCCGGCTGCCAGTTCAGGCCTGTGGGGGTTGAAGCCCTGGAGTTCTTCCCTTTCCTCGAGCCGAGTGAATCCTTTCCTGCAGAAGGCTCTGCAAATGGAACTCACTAGAACAACCTCCTGATGGTGGTTTCAGTCCTCGTCTCTTACTTGCTCTCATTATCCTGATCGTCATTTTAGTTTTTCTCTTTGCGTTCCTGGGGGGCCTGTGAGGATCTCCCGCGTTGGCTGTATCCTGTTGTCTTTGCATTTGGTCTTAATGGGAGCGTTTATCGGGGAGGAACTGCCTATCTTCTGCTCTTTAGAGACTTTGTTCCCTGTCAGAAGCCACCCACTTGCTCTAAGCCATCAAGCGCTCTTGCTTCCAAAGCACTTTAACTACTTCCAAAGCGCTTAACCTTTTGAGATCACGATCCCTTTGAGGAGCCGATGAACACGACAGTTCCACAGCTCTGGGACCCTCTCAGATTGTGTGCAGAATCTCTTGCCTGTGAACTTCGGGGGGGTGTGTTTTGGGTAAAGGTCCGTTGTGCTCATCAGCTTCTCGAAGGCACCCATGACAGCTTAACGACTCCCCACTCAGGTAACAAGGGGGTATTTGGTGTTTGCCAATGACTAAATCTTAGCCACTTTAAGATATTCTTAGCGATGGGGAGGTGGGTGGCAGATTTTATGGGTAGATTAGTACCTAATCTTGGCTGTGTAATTGTGTAAGACCGTGTCTGTGTGTTGGGTAGAGGCGGCTCATTTAAATAAGTACCTTCAGATAATACAAAATACACATGCTCTTCCGAGGGGCTTATTAACCTCGCCCCCACCCCCAGCCACCTCCCACCGCATCCCACTCCTTAGCTAAAAACTCAAAACTGAGGGAGAACCTGGGGTTTCACTTTACTGGCCTCCATTCATTTAATTTCTGCCCCTGCCCCATTTAGGGGGCCGCTTAATCTGGTGTGGCTTTTGTTTCTCTAGGAGATGACGGAAAATGGAAGCCATCAGTTGATAGTAAAGGCAAGATTCAACTTTAAGCAGACAAATGAAGACGAGCTGTCGGTTTGTAAAGGGGACATCATTTATGTTACCAGAGTTGAAGAAGGAGGCTGGTGGGAAGGCACATTAAATGGCAGAACAGGCTGGTTCCCTAGTAATTATGTCCGAGAAATTAAATCCAGTGGTAAGTAGATCTTTTAAAAGCCTGTTTCAGTGTGACTCTTGTACTTTCTTATGTTCCTGCTGCGATGCTGGTCGTTTTACTGGGTTCCCAGAAACTATTTGTACTTGCACGTGCGTGCCAACAATAAGGGTGGAAGAGAACTGGGGGAGAAAAATCTGTGATTAGATATTTTGAAACAGTGTTGTATTTAGATTACATCAAGACAGCAAAAACCTAAAAAAGCCAAAGAATTCGAAGCTCAGACAACTGTTCTACCTTAACTATGTCCCCTTCTGTTTACTAATTCTAGCCCGTGGAAGACAGTGCACAGTCCTTCCTGCCGCTCCAAGACTCACCATGGTAGAACACAATAATAAGAGAGGCCATGTGCTAACTTCCTTTTTTTAGCCCTAAGCTCTTTAAGCAGACCTAAGTCTAAATGCCTCTGGGATGTGTTGGAGAAATAACAATAGTAGGACTGCAAGCTGTCTGGCTGCTTTTATTCTGAAGAAGATTTTCCTTAACTCCTTGCGTACTGTTAACTGCTTATCCTCTTTCATAATAATATCCAGAGAATGCAATCTAATAATTCTTCAGTAGTCCTTCTAGAACTTTCTTAGGTAACCTCCTTGCTTTTTTATTATTTAAGAAAGTAGGCCTTGCCTATATTACCAAAGACCCCTGATGTATAAAGATATACACCATGCAGATAACATAGTGTTCACTTATTCACGTTATTATATCTCTTTACTTCCCCAAAATATTCACCCAAGGGCTCCTTTGAGTGGTTAGCTCTTCAGTGCATTTTTTTCTTTCCTAGATGTCTTGTTTTCTTAATGCCTCAAAATTAATGACTGTATTAATGACTGTAATTATAGGCTCATTGTAAATGAATTAAAACATTACAGAGATATATAATGTAGATAATATGAATCTTCTTTGCACCCTCCCCCAGATAACCACTGCTTGGAGTTTTTTTTATTTTTTTTAAGAATTTATTATTTGACAGAGAGAGACACAGCAAGAGAGGTAACACAAGCAGGGGAAGCAGGAGAGGGAGAAGCAGGCTTCCTGCTGAGCAGGAAGCCTGAGCCCGAGGCAGGGCTCCATCCCAGGACCCTGGGATCATGACCTGAGCCAAAGGCAGCCGCCTAACTACTGAGCCACCCAGGCACCCTTGTTTGTAGTTTTTTTTTCCCCCTAAAGCATTTAAAAGAAAGTTTAGTTTTCTGTATTGTGTGTTCATTTAAGGGTGGCAGGGGTCTGGGAGAGGGCATCTCCTTTAATGGAATAAATGTTTACAGATTTATAATTACATGTGTATGTGTAGACTTTTTAGCACTTATTTATTTGTTTATTTATTTGACAGACAGAGATCACTAGTAGGCATAGAGGCAGGCAGAGAGAGAGGGGGGAGGCAGACTCCCCGCTGAGCAGAGAGCCCGATGCGGGGCTCCATCCCAGGACCCTGGGATCATGACCTGAGCCGAAGGCAGAGGCTTTAACACACTGAGCCACCCAGGCGCCCCTTCTTAGCACTTTTTAAAGATTTTGTTTTTAAGTAATGTCTGCACCCAACATGGGGCTTGAACTCAAAACCCCGAGATCTAGAGTCACAGGCTCTACTGACTCAGCCTGCTGGGCGCCCCTTATCACTTTTCATTACTCGGAATCACGACGTTTCTCCTGAGCCCTGAAATATTTTTCCGCGCCTTGCTTGGAATTTCCTTGGTTTTGATGATCCTTGCAGCTGATTCTTACCTCTTGCTACAGCTTTCAGTAACTGTGAGCTGGTGGTCAGGGTCTCTAACTTTCCAGATTCACACTAGCTTTGTTCCTTGATTCCGTGTCTTCATCTGCAAAATTAAAAGCCACAGCATTTGCTGCCTTGCCTGGGAATCCCAAGCATTGTTGGGGGGACAGGGGAAGTGGACAGACAGCATGCCTTCACCGTCATGTCCCTCACTGACATGCCTCGTAGCACAGTCTGGCTGTTGGTTCCAGGCTTTGGACCCTTCCCTTCACAAGTTTCTCGTAGATTCTCTTCGGTTTGGAGCTCAGTTAAGGACTCTCACGACAAGCTCTGGCTGATCTGAGCACCTAGGTAACCCTCAGAAGCTTCTTACCCACCCGTCAAGGATAGGTCTGGACGGCGGGGTCCAGCAAGCCTGCTAGTTAAATGAGACCTCACTTAAACTCAGTAACCAGAGTGATTCTTTCTTTTTTTTAATTTATTTTTATTTATTTTTATTTTTTATTTTGTTTTAAAGATTTTATTTATTTATTTGACAGAGAGAGATCACAAGTAGGCAGAGAGGCAGGCAGAGAGAGAGAGGAGGAAGCAGGCTCCCTGCCGAGTGGAGAGCCCGATGTGGGACTCGATCCCAGGACCCTGAGATCATGACCTGAGCCGAAGGCAGCGCCTTAACCCACTGAGCCACCCAGGCGCCCCAGAGTGATTCTTTCTAAACAGAACTTGGGTGATGGCTCCCCATCTGAAACAGAGTAGAAGCCAAGGTCATCTCACTGCTCTCCGAGGTCCTCCAGGATTTGGCTTGCTGGTGCCCCTCTGCCGTCCTCTCTGACCCTTCTCCCCCTCACTCTACTTCAGCCACACGGACACCTGCGTCCCTGGCTGCGCCTCTGCCTGGGACTCTGTCCCCAGATCTGCGTGACGGGTTCCCGCACCTCCTTTAGGTCTTTGCTTCCTTGTCTGCTTCACAGAAGGGCTTTCCCTGGTCATTCGAGGAAATGGAACCTTATCCCCACGGCCCCGTTCCCCTCCCCTACTCTGCTTTTTGGTTTACTGTTTCTGCCTAATGTGGTATACATGTGCTGATTTATCTCATTCTCGGTCTATGTCTTACCATTACAATGTACATGCCATGAGGACAGAGATGTTCTGTTTTGTTTAGGCTCAGGAAATCTCCGTGAAATGAATGATTACGTGGGGCAGGCCATCATGTTGTGTTTGGCTTGGTCACTGAGGGTCAGATACTGGGTAGCCACGATGCTGTAATAGTCTGTCCTTATGGACCCTGCCTCCAAGGACCTGACAGTCTAGCGGTCAAGCTAAGTGTGGATGTAACCAACTGGAACAGGATGGCACAAGATAGGTAACACAGGCAAAGCTCTGAGTCTAGGTAAGGTGCTGTTAGAGCAGTAAAGAATTGACTCTGTTAACAATAACCTGGGGGCGGGGGAGGGGGTAGCCCTTAAACTGGGTCTTGAAGGATGCTGAGAAGCTTCTGCAGTAGAAGGCTGGAGGGCGATTGTAAGTTAAGGAATGGAAGTCAGAGGGCACGGGGTGGGTGGTGGGGTGACTGGGGTCGAGGGGAAGGCAAGTCGAGAGAGTGGGGCCCTGGCCGGAGCCACATGAAGAAGGGTGTCAGCGAAAAGCAGGGGATCGCATGTGGTTCCAGGGGCTGGATGGCGGAGAAGAGGTGGGAGTACTCAATGAGGGTGTGGGGGAGCCAGCCCAGGCTCTCGCTGAGAGCGAGGCAGTCCAGGTAGTGGTATGGGCCACTTTCGCGATAGTGGAGCGGAAGAAGTGCGTGGCTGCAGTAGACACTGTTAAAATCCAATCGAGAAAACTTGCTGATGACTTGTTATGAGCGAAAGGGAAGAGGTGAGTATAACTCCAAGTCTAGGGGTCCAGCTTGAGGGTGAGCTCTTTAAGGGCATGTGGCGTTCCTTGCCACGACGGGCTGTCAGGCAGAGAAATGAGACATGAGTTTTGCTCTCGCGTTCCTAGTCTAGTATGGGGCAGGCGAGACCTCCTCGAATGTAGTAGGATAAACTCGGTGATAGCGTGAAGTGCAGGGCGCTGTGGAGAGCGGTGAGCTGAAGAGGGGAGCCTGACTCACAGGACGTGCCGGGCGATGGGGTCTTACTCATCTTTGTCAGGAGATGGTTGACTCGTGCTGAACTCCATTAATAGAGAGGAGAGGGTGAGGAGGGGTGTGTGTGTGTGTGTGTGTGTGTTTCTGTTGGGTGGGTGGTCAGCACCGAAGAGGAAGACTTACTTTGGACATGGGGAGTAGAGGTGCCAGAGAGTCGTAGTTTGGATGATTTCCAGCAGGTAGTTGTCCTTACGGATGAAGGGTCCGGGAGAGAGCGAAAGGCTAGAGTTGAAACCGACAAAAAGTGATGATGAGGTGGAAACTCTGGAGCAGATCGTCAGTGGACGGGGAGTGCGCTGTGCGTGGAGAGATCCGAAGAGGCTTCACGGAGGAGGCGGGCTTTGAGCTGAGCGCGCAAAGGCATGGAGGCTGTGGGTAGGCGCTGATGAGGGGAGAGGACAAGCCAAGCCACAGTGATTGGTGGGGACAGGACAAAGGCCACACAAGTTCGATGCCGTGCTGTTTCGTGCTTGGTCTAGAAAATACCTGTCAATTTTTCATTTCTTTCCACGAAGCTCTTACTGATGTATAAGCTGAGGAAAGAAGGTTTGTCTTTAAGGAGTTTTTAAAAAACGATTCAGAGGTGAAATACATCTCTCCTAGAAATGAAACTGTCCATTTCGAGTTTTAAACCTGGCAGTCACACAACCTTGCAGTCACTGATGAAGTTCAATCAGGCATGGAACTAAAGGACTCTCATGATCTCTGTCTACTTATGATTGGGTCAGACCTGTAACACTGAGGTCACTCCAATCTTCCGTAATTGTGACCACTTATTCAAGGTACCTTTGGGTACCTCCTGCTCCTTTAGGCGGACTTTGTCTATTCCTTTGTGTTCTCTTAAAAACAAAAGCAACCAACCCTAGCCCCGGGCAAACCCTGGCCCTGCAGATTGCTGGGCTGTGGGAGTTCTGTGCACAGTTTCCTTCCCTTGAGCCTTTCGCCTGACAAGAGCACTTTGTGCTCTGGTAACTGCCCTTGGGGAGTGGTATTTTAAGTTTTAGAATCTGCTGTAGCTTTTGTCTAGGAGATAATTATGGTCAAAGCCCTGGGGGCAGCTTCTTCCCTCTGTTCAGGTCGAGGCTGGTTTCAGAGGTCTCGTGGAGCCACCAATCTCCCACTGTAGAAACTTTAGAAATAGCATATTTGAGTATGTCGCTCACACACACGTGTAACTCCTTTCAATGTGAGCTTGAGGCTGAAAGATAGAGTAGGTTTTTGTGACCGTGAGGGTAAAAGCCTCTCACCAAGGATGGTGGAGCCTGGACGGTGGTGACATTATGAAGCTGTTGTTCCCAGTCCTGCTTGTGTACCTCTCAATTTCTTGTTACATGAGAAAAATAAACCCTAATGTGAACAAAAGTATTTTTTCCAAAAGATTTTGTTTCATGAAAAATACATGTATGAATAAATTAGTCATGATATAAACTACAGAAGCTTTCTTAAGGGCCTTTGCTCCTCTGTGTGGGTCAAATACATTATAAATAAGAAAATTAGCCACTGATAACAATTTTCAGTCCTTTACTTAAAAATCAGCGGTGACCTATAAAGTAACACGTTATTTATACCTTAGAGAAATTTCTAACAATGCATCAGGAACATGGTGACTTTTCTCTCTTTTTCATTTTTGTTTTTGTTACTTAGGGAAGAGCTCAGGGTTCTGTTAACTTGGTGTTAAAATTTTCCTGGCAGAGTTTCCATGCCAAGGAAGTATTGAGGCAAGTATGATCAGAACAGATATTTTAGGCAAATTCTGTCTTCTGCCACTGGTTCAGCAAAAGGGTCATTAAATCCTTCTTCTAAAACTTCTTATTAGCAGGTAAATATAGATATCAAATGCGGAGATTAGGTAGTATTCTAATTAAATTTGTATTAAGGCAGATTAAGAAATGGCTCTTCCTACTGATTATAAACCAAAACTAGGATTGAGCTTTATATTTAGATTTCCTGTTGTAGTCCCCTGGATGTTTTGTATCCAGAGAAACTAGTTGTCACTAGATGTCTTTTTGTCCAGTGTCCACCACAGACAGTAGGATTGGGCGCCCCAGCAAGGGAGGGGAAGGAACCCGAGGTTAGTTGGAAAGGAATCTTTACATCAGAATTAGGAGGGTTTCTTAGGGCTCTGTCTGTGTGATTTGCTGCTGTTCGAGTTCTCATATGCCGGATAACCCATTTGAATTCTTCTCTATGCTCAGTGATGTCAGTGATGGGATTGGATTGAGAGAGACCACCTTGCCTCGTTCCGACCTTAGCGGTGCATGCTCGCCTTTCTGTCTTGCGCCATTCCTCTTAAACCCTAGCTGTGGGTTTGGGGTAGATGTTCTTTATTGACTTGAAGGCGTTCCACTTCATTCCTGTTTTGGGGGACTTGGGTGGGAGGTGGGAGTTTTGTTCCCCTTGAATGAGTGTTGAGTTTTGTCAAGTGCTTTTTCCACATTGATTGATATTATTACCATGGGATGTTTCTTTTTAGAGTATTGATATTGTGGGTCACGTTGATTGATTTTTGACTATATCGCCAACCTTGCATCCCTGGGATGAATTCCGTGGTCTACAGTGCTTTAAAAATATTGCTGAATTTTATTTGCTAACATTTTGCTAAGGGTTTCTACATCTATATTCATGAGGGCCATTGGTCTGCAGTTTTCTATTTTTAGACTCTCTGTCTGGCTTCAGGATCAGTGTGAGAGTGACTTCATAAAATGAGTTGGAAGGTTATCCCTCCTCTCATTTTCTCTAAGACTTCGTGAAGAATTGGTATTGCCTCTTCCTGAAACATTTGGTAGCATTCTCCAGTGAAACCATACAGGCCTGGAGAGTTCTTTTTCATGAGTTTTAAATTTAGAAATTCAATTTCCCTAATAGTTATAAGGCTCCTCAAATGGTCCATTTCCTATTGGGTAAGTCATGATAGTTCTTGTTTTCTGAAGAGTTGGTCCATTTCACATGTAATTATTGAATGTCTATGTGTAGAGTTGCTCAGAGTATGGCTTTATCATCTTTTTGATATCTCCGGGGGCTGTAGTGATCCTGTTTGACTTCTGATGTTGGTAATTCGTGTCTTCTCTCTCTTTTTTTTCCCCTCTGCCAGTCTTGCTAGAGGTTAGACAATTTACTGATCTTACCAAAGCACCAGCTCTGTCTTTGCATCACGTTCGGCCACCCAGGAATCTCCAGACCGGCCACTTCCTTTCATTTCATGTCTCTCCGTTCTACTTGACATAGTTAACATTTTGTTTCAACTGCCATCACCCATTCCCATGGCCCTTCCTTCCCTCTTCTGTTTCTTGGCAGGCTCTCCATTACTGTTTACCTTCCTTTTCAGCCTGGCTTTTGGAAGGTGACCATATCTTGCTGGTATCTCCAGAAGGTCTCATTTTTATCAAGACTGGCTTACATCATCGCACAAAGTTTCTGTGCATTCTAAGTAGAACGATTATCGCTGTACTAGAGAAAACTTGCTTGATAAAAACCCCAAAAGAACCCGGTAGCGGTCACATTTGAGTATGTCTAAGAGTACAGCACCATGGCGGACTGGAAGTGCAGTGTCTGGTTCAAGTCCTGGCTCAGCCCCCGACAGTCTCAGATAGAGGCAAGGTGCCTCCACGTTGCTCTGCTTTGCCCAGTTAGGCCCTGTGAAGCCACCAGGTAGATCTGAAATCTTGAAATAGCGTAAAGCTCCCAGAAACTGGCTATGCCCCACTTGTCATCACTTGGAAGTGACAGAATTGGCCCAGATTGCTTCCTTTTGGTCTTATTTTCACTCTACCCAGCATGGCCCAGCTGGACGATTCACTGTCACAGGAACAGTCCTTCCTTGAGCATTGCTGTTTCTACAGCTGTGCTTCTGGAATCTTCCCTGCCTGGAGAACTCTTCTACTATTTTCTCTCCCAGTTTGAATTCTCACCACCCTCCAGGACTAGATTAAGTGCCCCCATAAGGCGCCTGGGTGGCTCAGTCAGTTAAGCATCTGCCTTTGGCTCAGGTCATGATCCCAGGGTCCTGGAATCAATCCCTGCATCAGGCTCCCTACTCAGCGGGGAGTCTGCTTCTTACTTTCCCTTTCTCCCTCCCCCCACATGTGTTCTTTCTCTCACTTGCTCTGTCTCTCTCAGATAAATAAATAAAATCTTAAAAAAAAAAAGTGCCCCCTGTCTAGAAAAGTCTTCCCTGACTATCCCAGCTCAAACTGATGGTCTCTCTGAAGTCCCATAGGAATCACTGCCAGTGCCATCAACCGAAGCCTTCAGCTTTCTGTCTGGACATCATATGGGTTAGGAGTGCAGGCTGTTCTTCAAGCACATACCTGGGCTTCAGTCTTGGCTCTGCCATTCCAAGATATGTGCCCTTAGGCAACTGACTTCATCTCGCTGACCTCAGTGACCTCTTCTGCAAAATGAGAACCTCTCTGCCTGACAGGGCTGTTGTGAGAATCAAATAAAATGTCTTAAAATCTACTAAGTACCAAATAAATATAAAGGATTTTAAAAAAATATTTTATTTATTTATTTGACACAGAGAGACACAGAGAGAGAGGGAACACAAGCAGGGAGAGTGGGAGAGGGAGAAGCAGGCTTCCTGCTGAGCAGGGAGCCTGATGTGGGCCTTGATCCTAGGACCCTGGGACCATGACCTGAGCTGAAGGCAGACACTTAACGACTGAGCCACCCAGGCGCCCAAGGATATTTTTTTAAAAATGAGTATTCAGTTAATTAACATAGAACATACCATTTGGTTTCAAGAGGTAGAGGTCATCTTATGTAATACCCATTGTTCATTATATCACATAAAAGATATTTTTAATATAATAATAATTAAAAGCCAAGGATAGATGAAAAAATATTCATGAAATAACATTGTGCTAGGCGAATTACAGAGGAGCACTTGGCTGGCTCATTTGGTAGAACGTGCAACTCTTAATCTTGGGATCTTGACTTCAAGACCCACCTTGGGAACAGAGATCGCATAAAAAAATTTTTTTAAAAAAAGGTTGTTAGGAGAATTACAAAACTGTAAGTAAAATAAGAAAGATCCCTGGGTGTGTGTCTGTTTATGTGTTCACAAATACATATATAAAAAGAGTAGGAGGCATATTTTATAATGTTACTCTAATGATGGTTAGCTCTGAGTGACGGGCTAATCATTGGTTTTTATTTTCTTTTCTAAAATTTGCATTTTTAGGGCAGGACTGTAATAGATTTGAAACTAGAAAGTATTTTTCAAAAAGGAAAATCAAGCATGATGATATCTTATCGTTTGGTTATTTATATATACTCTGCCATGCTTCAGAAAGAGTTTAAAGCATCATATAATACAGGAAGATAGAAATGGAACACACAGCAAAGTGAGCAAAGGAGAAAATGAGAATAAGATAGGAAAGATCACCATCTTGTATTTATCTTAAGTGTTTTTTTAATGGAAGAATGTATTAGGATGTCTCTTAGTCATGAGTTTGAAAGGTAAGAGTAACTTCGTAAAAGAAAGCATTTTATCGCTGAGTGTCATGATATTAAAATGATAAATCAAAGAATCAGGAATTTCCTGCTAGTTTTCAGTGTGTTAGAGATTCTGATTATTTTATTTTTGGCACAGTAGAGAGCCCCAACAAAGGATGGTTGCTATTCTCTATATTATATTATACTCATATAATAACTTACAAGTTGTAGGGGCGCCTGGGTGGCTCAGTGGGTTAAAGCCTCTGTCTTCGGTTCGGGTCATGGTCTCGGGGTTCTGGGATCGAGCCCCACATGGGGCTCTCTGCTAAGCAGGGAGCCTGCTTCCCCCTCTCCCTCTGCCTCTCTGCCTACTTGTGATCTCTCTCTCTCAAATAAATAAAAATCTTTAAAAAAAAACCTTACAAGTTGTAAATATGTAGATTTGGTTAGCATTGGCTTTGCTTATCTGTTTTGAGTAAGTTGAGTGGAGAGACAGACTCCAGTAAATAAACATGGCCAAGTGGAGAGAAATTCTTGCCCTGGCCCTGCCACTCATTAACTAGGCTTTTTTTTTTTATAATATAAATTCCATTAGCTGTCGTTAGTATTTGATATAATCGATGATTCATCAGTTGCATATACCACTCAGTGTTCATCACACCATGTGCCCTCCCCAGTGTCCATCACCCATTACCCGCCTCCCCTCCAGCAGCCCTCAGTTTGTTTCCTGGAGTCAACTCAGGGATTGAGGGGGCCTGGACAAGGTCTAACTTGGACCATCTAGAGTTTAGTAAAGTTAGAGTTTTACTTGTCGAGGAACGTACATTTCCACTCAGCCTTCCATTCGACACTATTTATAGTAGGTTAGCTGACCGACATTATAAAAGTGTTCCTCTTAGCCTTCTATGTTATTAACATCTTTAAATGTCTTTTTTACAGAGAGACCTCTGTCCCCCAAGGCTGTCAAAGGATTTGAAACGACTCCGCTTACCAAGAACTATTATACTGTGGTGAGTGTTCAGATCATAACCAAAGACTCTTTGGAATTCTCTATGGAATTCTCTGTGGAGATTCTCTATGGAATCTTTTCACTGGCTGAGCCACTGAGGTGTTGAGGTGACATGGGAAACTGGGTAAGCTATTGCAAGGGTCTGATATCTGCTTATAGGCCTCAGACAGATGGCTAGAAGTTTTGCCTTCACTGGACGGTAAGATTAAAAGGTAGTGCAGAGATGGAGAGCAAGGTCCATTAAATAGAGCCAAAAGAGAACTTGGTTCACATGGAGGCGTTACGGGGAAATCTGGAAGGTAGCTGTAGCCTTACCAGATACTTAGAAGGTGAATTCCCAAGTTCCTCTAAGCAGTAAGCTTTAAGTGATTACATACTGTGGTTTTATTTTAGAATCAATCAATGTGTTATGATGTCCTTGGAGATATTATCAACCTTGTGTTCGAGGACAGCCTGAAGGGAAGACTGCCCTTTGGCACAGAGGGAGGAATGGAATGGCTCTGGCTTGAACACAGATATGTCAGAATCTATTAGCTATAAATAGGGCCTGTGCAGGATTCAAAATAAGTTCCCATTTGAAAAAAAATCATGTTATTCTCCTTAATCTTCTCTCTGCTTTCCTTCATGTCTACTTTCCAGACTCGGCCCAGTCACTAATGAAAAGGTCGAGCCATCCTAACCTCTTAAGTTTTCCTGTCTGGTAGCTTTGTCGTCGTCTGCCAGCTCAGCTGAAATAGTGTCACTTTTCACCCAATGTTGGATGTGTGTTGGGACGGCATCTTCCTTTCCTTTTGCGCATGGATAGTTTTTCAACATCTCTGTACGTTGCTTTTCAAAAGACAGAATAGCCCTCTTTAGTCAGTTTGCTCCACAATGATGACATGAGCAGTAGTTGGTGTGAAAACCCAGGAAGGAGCTTGCTTCATAGGTGACATGGACAGTAATCGTGGGGGACAGTTTTATCACTATTTTTCTTCTTACATTTCTGAGGTTAAAATATGTTACCCAGCAGAGCCGGGCTCCCTTCTCTCTTCCTCTGCGACCATTTCTTTTAGCTTCCAGGTGACCTCAGTGATTTATTTTTTTTTTAAAGATTTTATTTATTTATTTGAGAGAGAGAAAAAGAGAGAGAGAGAGAGTGTGTGAGCCAGAGGGGAGGGGCAGAGGGTGTGGGACAGGGAGAGAATCACAAGCAGACTCCCCATTGAGCACAGAGCCCAGTGGCGGGCTCTATCCCATGACCCTGCAGTCATGACCTGAGCTGAAATCAAGAATCAGAAGCTTAACCACCTGAGCCACCCAGGCGCCCTGCCAGCCCCACCCCCTACCACCCCAGTGATTTAATTTTTAAAGAAAGGATGCTGTCAAATATGGTGGATGAAAATATTACCATAACAGCTCCCTGCTTTGGAGCTGTCTCTGCCTCTGCTGATTCTACCAATTTAGTATTTCAAGTTTTTTATTTAAATTCCAGTTAGTGAACATACAGTGTATTATTAGTTTCAGATGTAAAATTTAGTGAAATCAAATGGTATCTGCCTTTCTCTATGTCACCTAACATAATACTGTCTAGCGCCATCCATGTTGTGAATGACAAGATTCATTCTTTTTTGTGGCTGATTAATATTCCTCTTGTGTGTGTGCATGCACCTATGTGTGTGTGTGTCTCAAAAAGTTAAAAATAGAACTACCTTATGCCTTATGACCCAACAGCCACGCTACTAGGTATTTACCCAAAGAATATGGGAACATGAATTCAGCTTAACTGACTGAGCCACCCAGGTGCCCCTTACCTCTCTGATTCGTATGGACCTTCTGCAAACCTTACGTACAAATTCTGGATGTCCTGCAGTCTGTATCTCCCGCCTCCTGTTGGAGTTCATGTGCATTGCTTCTAGGTTCTTGCTGCTATAGAAACAATTCTGAAGTGAGCATTGTAGACATAAGACTTTGGCAAACTATATCAAGATGTGTAGAGTGGATTCCTAGAAGTTAAATTGTCCAAAGGCCTGAGGACCAGGAGAGCCAATAATGGTGTAAGTTCTAGTCCAAGGGTAGGAAAGACTGATGTTTCAGCTCAAGAAGTCAGGAGGAGAGAACGATTCTCCCCTTCTCTACCTTTCGGTTCTATTCCTGCGCTCAGCAGATTGGATGATGCCCAGTCGCACTGTTTTACTCCCTCTCCCAGTTGGAAGGCTCATCTTTTCTGCTTATAGGCCTCAGACAGATGGCTAGAAGTTTTGCCTTCACTGTACGGTAAGATTCAAAGGTAGTGCAAAGATGGAGAGCAAGGTCCATTAAACAGTGCCGAAAGAGAACTTGGTTCACATGGAGGCGTTACGGGGAAATCTGGAAGGTAGATGTAGCGTTACCAGATACTTAGAAGGTGAATTCCCAAGTTCCTCTAAGCACTCATAGACACATCCAGAAATAATGTTTAAGTTGGGTACCTTGTGAACCAGTGAAGTGACATGTAAAATTAACTATCACGGGGCACCTGGGTAGCTCCTGTGGTTAAGCATCTACCTTTGGCTCAGGTTGTGACCTGTGACCTCTGGGTCCTGGGATCAAGCCCCGTGTTGGATGCCTGGTTCATCGAGGAGTCTGCTTCTCCCTCTGCCTCTTCCCCCTGCTCGTGCACTCACTCTCTCTCTCTCTCTCTCAAATGAATAAATTAAAAAATCTCAAAAAAATAGGGCACCTGGGTGGCTCAGTGGGTTAAGCCATTGCCTTCGGCTCAGGTCATGATCTCAGGGTCCTGGGATCGAGCCCCGCATTGGGCTCTCTGCTCAGCAGGGAGCCTGCTTCCCTCTCTCTCTCTCTCTCTGCCTGCCTCTCTGCCTACTTGTGATCTCTCTCTGTCAAATAAATAAAAAATAAAAATCTTAAAAAAAAATCTCAAAAAAATAAAATTAAATTAACCATACATCCTATAAACTTGGGCAGGATAGAGACTTCTTGAATTGGCAAGTCTGTGGATGTTATCTCCCCCTTTTCAAGTTTCCACAGGATCATCTGCTGATTTCTGCCCCATTCAGTCCTTGATGCAGTCTGGTGGCACCTCAGTGTGTCCGACTGTGGCTGGGCCACTCCTGGCCTGCTGTTCTGAATGGGTATTGAACTTGTGCTGCCCCTGACCTTGGTTCCTTCCATGTGCTCAAGATACACTGCCATTTTTTGAACTTCTTTCACCATTGCAAAACAGTGTATCATTTTTCTGTTTATTGTGTTTCTGATAATCTTATCATGCTCCTTGGCTTTCCTTGACCATCATAACTAAGGTTATGTGCCAGGAAGTATTTAAACATAAAGCAACGAGAGGGGCGCCTGGGTGGCTCAGTGGTTTAAAGTCTCTGCCTTCGGCTCAGGTCATGATCTCAGGGTCCTGGGATCGAGCCCCACATCGGGCTCTCTGCTCAGCGGGGAGCCTGCTTTCCCCTCTCTCTCTGCCTGCCTCTCTGCCTACTTGTGATCTCTCTCTGTCAAATAAATAAATAAAATCTTTAAAAAAAAAAAAGCAATGAGAAAGGAAAATGGCAACAGTGTGTGGGGAGGGATGCTCATTTTTTTAAAGATTTTATTTATTTATTTGACAGAGATCACAAGTAGGCAGAGAAGCAGGCAGAGAGAGAGGAGGAAGCAGGCTCCCTGCTGAGCAGAGAGTGAGATGCAGGGCTCGATCCCAGGATCTCTGGATCATGACCCCAGCCAAAGGCAGAGGCTTCAACCCACTGAGCCACCCATGTGCCCCTTGAATATTATTATATCATTAGCTCGGTTTGGGTGATCACTTTGCCGTGTGCACCTGTTATCAACCTCCAATGTATATACCTTTTATTCGTCTGTTGTACCTCAGTAAAACTGAAAAAATAGAGACCAGAAAAAGGAGTCTAAGTGGCTTCACTATCAGGCTTAATTTTACACACAACCCCTAGGTCTTGGCACCCACGGCCCCGCTGGGAAGGCAGGACAGACGTGATGGTGAAAACCACGTGGCAGAGAACAATGGAAATTGTCCTAAGATGGGTTTCTCAAAATGTGGTTGAGGGATCGTGCCTCCAAAGCCCCCCGGGAAGCTTGTGCAGCTGTCTGGGCCCCACACCTGACTTGCTATACCTCAGAATTTCTGGCCCCAGATCACAGGAAACCGCATTTTAAACAACACCTTCAGCCCCTTCCTCGCCCCTCCCACCGCCCCACTCCCCGCCAAGTGAGTCTGAAGCTCACTAGGCTGCCGTTTGGAGAACCAGTAAAGGGAAAGGGTTCAGTGGAAGATGGGCTTCCAGCGTGCCAATACTTAGAGAAGCAGAAAGGAGCTGGGAGGGGGTTCAGGCAGGGTGGCGGGGGCACTGTCTGGGCACAGCCCCCCCGGGCAAGAAGTGTGCACGCCTGCAGTCAGCCGCAGCAGCGATGGCCAGCATTTTTTTCCCCCCGACTTTCTCCCACTGCATTGTAACTTGTGGCAGATGCCGAAGGGTGTGTCTTAAAGAACCTGCATCCGGTAGGAAAGATGGGAAGTGGGTGGCCTGTCAGAGCGCAGAAAAATCCCACGAAACCTCCTGCGATTTCTGCTCATCC
The DNA here is from genome assembly GCF_009829155.1 of Mustela erminea. Lineage (NCBI taxonomy): Eukaryota > Metazoa > Chordata > Mammalia > Carnivora > Mustelidae > Mustela > Mustela erminea. The sequence continues at coordinate 114,944,473 of NC_045635.1, read as the reverse complement.
GTCTGCCCACTTGTCCCCACCCTGAATTTTCTCTCCCTTTCTCTAGTGCTTACCCGCCTGCCCCCACCTTTTTAAGGCTTTATTTTATAGAGAAGTTTGGGGTTCACAGCAAAATCGAGCGGAAGGTACAGGGATTTCTCATGTACCGTCCCCCCCAGCCCCTGCCCCAGCCACACTCATGCAGTCTCGCCCTCTATTGGATCTCCCACCAGAGGAGGGATCGGCGACAACTGAAGAATCGTTAATCCTTTAATGTCCATAGTTCACATTAGGGTTCACTGGTGGTGTGGAGTGTCCCCCATATCCTGTGTACTTTTTCACCTACCCCCTTTCCTGACTTACTCATCCGTACATAGTTGAGCCTTGAACAACTCAGGGCTTAGGGGTGCTGACCCCCTTTCGATGGTGCACCATCGAAAACCCATGTATAGCTTTTGACTCCCCAAGAACGTAATTGATAGCCTGCTGTTCACCAGAAGCCTCGCTGAGAACACGAACAGCTGATGACCACCTATTTTGTATGTCACGTGTGTTATATGCAATGCTCTCACAGTACAGTAAGCTAGAGAAAAGGAAGGTTTTTTTTTTTTAAGATTTTATTTATTTGTTTCACAGACAAAGACAGCGAGAGAGGGAACACAAGCAGGGAGAGTGGGAGAGGGAGAAGCGGACTCCCACCGAGCAGGGAGCCTGATGCAGGGCTCGATCCCAGGACCCTGGGATCATGACCTGAGCCAATGGTAGATGCTTAACAACTGAGCCACCCAGGCGCCCTTAGAGAAAAGGAAATGTTATTAAGAAAATCATAATAAGGGAGAAAAAATACCTTTAGAGTACTGTACTGTATTCATTGAAAAGAATTCGTTTCTAAGTGGACCTGCGCGCTTCCAGCCTGTGTGGCTCGAGGGTCAGCTGTTCATCGTCCGTCTGAAGGCTGGAGGTAGAGGTGGTGACAGGATTTGCTGAGTCTGCTGAGAGGGAGCTTGTGCTGCTTGCTTCCGGGAAGTCCAGGGCCTGGAGGTGTGAAACCAGCCACGGCACTCCAGTGTGAGCAAGGAGGCGCTACTAGCATGTAAGATGGCGCCTTCTCCCTTCCCATAGGGCTTTGTCAACGTGACCTCATTTTCACAGACATCGTAATTATCTGGGAATTCCTGTAATATGATGCCTCGGCTTCGATTTAAGGTTTCCTGAGGCCACTAGAGTCCTCCTTGATCATGGGACACGTCTCTGTTTCCAGCCTTTCTTTGTGGATTTTTGCCTCTTAAAAGAATTCCTTCACACTCAATGACTCTTTTGGAGGAAGGAGTTATAAAATGAACTCACTCTCAAGCCTTTCCAGGAAGCATGGGAAATACATTTTACTGGAAAATCAATAGCCCGGGATAGAGGTACAAAAGGCCTCCACCTCTCACCATCTGTCTTACTCCGAATTTGGTCAGAGGTTCATGGAGCAAAAGGATACTCAGTTGTCCTCGGGAAGACAGAGTCAGGGAGGCAAAGGCAGTGTCTGGGTGTAGCCTATTTTAGTAAGTTCGAATGGATTTCATCTCAATCAAACCGTACTGCTTGGAAGCTGGTCGGCTTGCCAAACCCCTTGCCTTCTGACTCACCACTGAGGCCTTCTGTTTGGGAACACACAGCCTCCTCTGTCTGCTTCCCTTTTTATCCTTCTACAGGAGATGCCCTGTGGCCTGCAAAATAAAGAACCAGTGTCAGAAGTTCATCAGTTGGTCTTTTGAGATTGAGGAGAGCAATAAAGGCCTATATGAATTTGGGAAAGAATCCCAAGCATCCACCCAGATGAGCATTTCTACTAATCAAATCATAGCAAGGGCAGTGCTGTTAGTATGTTATCATTCAAAAAAAATTTTTTTTTTGCGTTACTTAATGAAGGATTCATTGACCACCTTTGTCAGTTTAGCTCTAAAGATTTTATTTATTTATTTGACAGACAGAGATCACAAGTAGGCAGAGAGGCAGGCAGAGAGAGGAGGAAGCAGAGAGTCCGATGTGGGGCTCGATCCCAGGACCCCGGGATCATGACCTGAGCCGAAGGCAGAGGCTTAACCCACTGAGCCACCCAGGCGCCCTTTAGCGATTACTTTTAAAGGAGCCCCGGATCACAGCGTTTTAAAGGAAATGGACATGAGAATGCTGTTTCAGTGGTGAGAGGGAGGTCAGATTAAAGCAGTGTTGTTTGTTTTAAAAATCACATTGTATGATGTAAATAATGTCTGACTTTCCTAATTTAAAAACTCCCTTGATGGGCGCCTGGGTGGCTCAGTGGGTTAAGCCGCTGCCTTCGGCTCAGGTCATGATCCCAGGGTCCTGGAATCAAGTCCCACATCGGGCTCTCTGCTCAGCAGGGAGCCTGCTTCCCTCTCTCTCTCTGCCTGCCTCTCCATCTACTTGTGATTTCTCTCTGTCAAATAAAAAAAAAATCTTTAAAAAAAAAAAAACTCCCTTGAGGCAGTGAATGACTGGATCTAGTTTGATTTTTTTTTTTATTTTGTTTTCCTTGTTTCCAGCAGACATTATAATTTGGGTAGGGTGACAGTTAGAGGCAACAGCGCTCAGAAGGAGGGTGAGTTTGTGGGATGGCTGGTTTCCAGACATAGTCTTTTCAGAAAAATGTGAACAAAGGGAGATGATTAGATGACTTCATTCCTTCCTGAACATGAGCAGGAAGGCAGGCCACCATCCTTTTCCCCCTCCTCAATATAGATCCTATAGGCAAATAATGCTGTTAATAAAGCAGTCTGCATATGTTTTAGCACCTCCTTAATAGAAGGCGATACTGCTGCATTCTGGTGCGGCTCTCCCAATTTCTTAGAATACGGAATGAAGATCAGTGCTGAGCATGAATGTACACCTGCATAAGCTGAGGCATGGCAGTGAGCCGCGGCCCAGCTGGGCAGGGAGCCCTGTGATGGACAGATTCAAGGTTGGAAGGCTTCTCTCCTGGATGAGGACTTGGAGGCCAAGACAAAAACCTGAGGAGGGGCGCCTGGGTGGCTCAGTGTGTTAAAGCCTCTGCCTTCGGCTCAGGTCATGAACCCAAGGTGCTGGGATCGAGCCCCGCATCAGGCTCCCTGCTCAGTTGGGAGCCTGCTTCCCTTCCTGTCTCTCTGCCTACTTGTCATCTCTGTCAAATAAATAAATAAAATCTTTAAGAAAAAAACCTGAGGAGTTTCTTTTTTTTTTTTAAGATTTTATTTATTTGATAGAGAGAGATCACAAGTAGGCAGAGAGGCAAGCAGAGAGAGAGGAGGAAGCAGGCTCCCTGCTGAGCAGAGAGCCCGGATGTGGGGCTTGATCCCATGACCCTGAGATCATGACCTGAGCTGAAGGCAGAGGCTTAACCCACTGAGCCACCCAGGTGCCCCATGGAGTTTCTATTAATGGATGAGAAATATGTGCTTTGACTTTTTTAAAAATAGTTTTATTGACATATAATTCACATACCACATAACTCACCATTTTAAACTTTATAATTCACTGATTTTTTGTAAGTTAACAGAGTTATGTGACAAACACCACAGTCTGGTTTTACAATATATTTTTAAAAGATTTTATTTATTTATTTGGCAGACAGAGGTCACAAGTAGGCAGGGAGGCAGGCAGAGAGAGGAGGAAGCAGGCCCCCTTCCAAGCAGAGAGCCCGATGCGGGGCTCAATCCCAGGACCCGGAGACTATGACCTAAGCCGAAGGCAGAGGCTTTAACCCACTGAGCCACCCAGGAGCCCCCCACCCTTTTTAAAAAGATTTTATTTATCTATTTGACAGATGGAGATCACAAGTAGGCATTTAAAATATTTTGATCACCTGATCACCTCAGTAAGAAACCCTGTACCCAGAGCAGCAATGTTCACAATAGCCAACCTATGGAAAGAGCTCAGATGTCCATCAACAGATGGATGGACAAAGAAAAGGGGATATTATATGTATTATATATACATAATACTATATATATTATGTATAATATTATATATATTCCCATATATAGAATATATATATCATACCTCCAATGGAATACTACTCAGCCAACAAAAAGAATCGAAATCTTGCCATTTGCTGTGGCCGATGGAACTAGAGTGTATTACGCTAAGCAAAATAAGTCAGCAAGAGAAAGACAAATACCATATGATTTCACTCATATGTGGAACTTAAGAAACAAAACAGGTGAACATAGGGTAAGGGAAGGAAAAATAAAATAAGACAAAATTAGAGAGGGAGACAAACCATAAGAGACTCTTAACTCTAGGAAAAAATTAGGGTTGCTGGAAGGGAGGTGGGTTGGGGGATGGGGTAACTGGGCGATGGGTGTTAAGGAGGACACGTGAGGGGCGCCTGGGTGGCTCAGCGGGTTAAAGCCTCTGCCTTCGGCTCAGGTCATGTTCCCGGGGTTTGGGGATTGAGCCCCGCGTCGGGCTCTCTGCTCCGCGGGGAGCCTGCTTCCTCCTCTCTCTCTGCCTGCTTCTCTGCCTGCTTGTGATCTCTGTTTGTCAAATGAATGAATGAAATCTTTAAAAAAAGAAAAGCAGGACACTTGATGGAGTGAGCACTGGGTGTTACAGGCAACTGATGAGTCACTAAAGTCTGTCTCTAAAGCTAATAGTACAATATATGTTAACTAAATTGAATTTAAATAAAATTTTTAAAAAAGAAACCCTGTACCCATTACAAATCACTTCCTCCAGGCCTTGATAGCCACTAATCTACTTTCTGTTTCTATGGATTTTGCCAATTGTGGACATGTCATGTAAACTAAATCAAACATAATTTTTCCTCTGTGTCTGGTTTCTTTCAGTTAGCATTTTATTTTCATCGTTTGTTCATGTTATAGAATGTACCAGTACTTTCCTTTTTAAGGCTAAGATTCTATTGTGTAGATGTACTAGGTTATGTCTATCCATTCATCAGTGGGTGGACCTTTGGACTGTATCCACTTTTTGGTGGTTATTAATAATGCTCTGTGAAGGTTCATGTGCAGGTTTTTGTGTGGACGTATGTTTTCATTTCTCTAGGAATTGAACTGCTGGGTCACATGGTGAAACTCTATGGCTGTTCAAATTCTTAGCCAACTTTCAAGTAATTATTTTTACTGTTGAGTTTTTAGAGTTCTTTATATATTCTGGATACTAGGCCTTTGCCAGATATATGACTTGTAAGTATTTCTCCCAATCTGTGGCTTGTCTTTTCACTTTCTTGATAATCTCCTTTGACACACAAAGTTTTAAATTTTTATAAATTCTAGTTTACTTATTTTTTTCTCTTGTTGCTTGTGCTTGGTTTTTCCTTTGTTGCTTGGTGTCAGATCCATCGTCGTGAAGATTTCCTCTTTGATTCTCTTCTAAGGGTTCGGTTATTTTAACTCTTGAGTTCATGTTGAATTAATTTTTGTGTATGTTACAGAGTTGGAGTACAAATTCTTTTGCATGTAGACACCCAGTCGTCCTCACCATTTGTTGAAAAGATAGTTCTTTCCCTATTGAAATGTCTTGGTACACTTGTCAAAAATCAGTTGACTGTGGGTTCATTTCTAGACTCTCAATTCTCCTCTACTGATACATCTATCCTATACCTGTACTAAACTGTCTGGTTACTGTAGCTTTGTGATACGTTTTGCAATTGGGAGGTGTACCCTCTACTCTGTTCTTTTCCAGGATTTTAAGAGTTTGTGAAGGGGACGCCTGGGTGGCTCAGTTGGTTGGACAACTGCCTTCGGCTCAGGTCATGATCCCGGAATCCCAGGATCGAGTCCCGCATCGGGTGCCCAGCTCCATGGGGAGTCTGCTTCTCCCTCTGACTTTCTCCTCACTCATGCTCTTTCTCACTGTCTCTCTCTCAAATAAATTAAAAAAAAAAAGAGTTTGTGAAGGACTGATATAAATTCTTTCAACTTGTAGAATCAACCAGTAAGGTCTTCTCATCCTGGGCTTTAACTTAGTAGGGGAATTGTTTTGAATGCTTATTCAATGTCTTGTTATATTGTTGAGACTTTCTGTTTCTTTTGTGAGTCAGTTTTGGTAGCTTTGTATCTCTCTAGAATTTTCTTTTTACTTTGAGAAGTTGACCTAGAGTTTGCAATGTATATTTAGAACTAGTGCAAAAGGAGCACTCTACTGCTTTACAGGTAGCATGAGTACCTTATAATAACAGAGGACTCGTAATTCCTCCCTCCCATCCCTCATATCCTTGCTGTCATTCATTTCATTTATACATGAGCATTATATATATGCCTATCTATGAGCATATCTATCTATCTATATGCTTTTTAAGATTTATTTATTTGAGAGAGAGAATGAGAGAGACAGAGCACGAGGTGGGGAAGGTCAGAGGGAGAAGCAGAGTCTCTGCCCAGCAGGGAGCCCGATGCTGGACTTGATCCTGGGACTCTAGGATCATGACCTGAGCGAAAGCAGTCTCCCAACCAACTGAGCCACCCAGGCGTCCCTATATGTGCTTTTTTATAAGCATATATATATACATACTTATCTTAATTATATACATATATATATAAATATATATATAATTGAATACATTGTGGTTTTTTAAAAAAGATTTTATTTATTTATTTGACAGAGATCACAAGCAGGCAGAGAGGCAGGCAGAGAGAGAGAGGGGGAAGCAGGCTCCCTGCCAAGCAGAGAGCCCGATATGGGGCTCAATCCTAGGACCCTGGCATCATGACCTGAGCCGAAGGCAGAGGCTTTAACCCACTGAGCCACCCAGGCGCCCCAACCTTCTTCTCCTTCTGATATTCTCTTTAAACATGTGTTATCCCACAGTTCGTAGGTATTCTGTAAACTCTTTTCTTTATGCTTGCTTTTTAGTTTCAAAATCTTCTATCGATATACCCACAAGTTCATTTCTGTTACAGTGTTATGGATTACTACCATTTCATTTTCATTGTAAGTATTTCTGTCTTTCTGCTTACAATACCCATCCGTTCTTGTATGTTGTCTACTTTCATCAGAGCTCTTAGCATATCACTCACAGTCCTATTAAAATCCTGGTCTGATAATTCCAGTATTCGTGCCATACTTGACTGTGGTTCCAGTGTTTTCTCTGTCTCTTCAGACTGTGTTTTTTGCCTTTTAGTATGCCAACTTGTTGTTGGAGGCCATACATGACATACTAAGGAAAAGGAGCTGCAGTAAGGAGGCCTTTAGTAATACGGTGGTGAGGTGTGGGGGCAGGGGAGGGATTCTGAAGCCCAACGATTAGGTCTCCGTCTTTTGGTGAGTTTATGTCTCTCGATTGTGAACTTCACCATTGCTTCTCAGGTTGTTTTCCTCCTTCACGCGGGACAGGAAGGCTCGAGGGAGCTGAGGTAGGGTATTTCCCTTCCCCTAGCTAGGTTAGGCCCTGGTAAAAACCTGATAGGTTAGGCTCTGGTAAAATAATTTCTCTCTTGAGGGCAGACCTTGTTAGGATGGACAGAATGCTCTGGTGTATTTCAAAATGGCTTCCTTTCCTTTCCTGCTTCTGAAGCAGTAGGGAAATTTCCCTCCTCTCTTCTTTGTGACAGCCTGGGAGAGCTGCCAGAGGTACCACAAAAGGTGGGTGTGCTGCCCTGTGACTGGGCCCCCTGGGAGTTTGAACTCTCAGACTCGTCCACACTGTGCCCCCAGTAATCCAGTTACAGCTCAGGTTTTCCTGCCCTGCTCCTGATCTCCGTGGAGGCCTCTGCTCGTGGGTTTCTGCTCCAGCAAGGTTTGCTTTTCTGTATATCTGCCTGCGTGTCTCTCCACTTGTGGGGGTAGCACCCCCCGCCCCCACCCCATGGCCTCAATTCCCTGACAGATATAAGGAAAGTCAGGCGGGTGTTTTTTTCCAGTTAGTTCAGCTATCGACTTACTGTTAGGATGGAGTAATGACCGCCACGCTGCTTAAAGGCTGGACCAGAGACCGGAAGTCCTCTTTCTTCTTTTTCGATATGGACATTTACAGCTATATGTTCATCTGCTTTAACAGCATCCCAGGAGTTTTTAAATTTTTTTAATTAAAAAAAATTTTTAAAGACTTTATTATTTGTCAGAGAGAAAGGGAGAGTGCACAGAAGCAGGGGAAGTGGGAGAGGGAGAAGCAGGCTTCCCTGTTGAGCAGGGAGCCCGATGCGGGACTCGATCCCAGGACCCTGGGATTATGACCTGAGCTGAAGGCAGACGCTTAACAACTGAGCCACCCAGGCGTCCCCCATGAGTTTTTCATGTTGTGTTTTCTTTTTTGTTCATCTCAAGACAGTGGCCCATTTCCTTTGTGGTGCTTCAGCTTTCTGTGGGGGTGGAGATCATTTCTGTTCTGTCACTGGATTAGTTTCAGAGAGCATTAGTGCCTGCAGATCCCAGGATTTATTGATATTTTCACCTTTTGAGAGTAGTTTCTGAGGAATAGAGGAACTGAAAGGAGACATGAGTGGCTGGAGAGGAGGGGATATGACTTAAGCCTTTGCTTTTGAAGCCACGCTGTGGCCTTTGGCCCCTAAACCAGGGATTCTCAGCTGGGGCGCTACCGTCCTTCAGGTGGCATTCGGCAGTGTCTGGACGCGTGTTCGGTTGCCCTATGGTTGGGGGGGTGCAGCTGGCATGTAGTGGGCCACGGACACTACTCAATATCCCATAATGCACAGGGCGGCCCTCACAGCCAAGAGTTGTCTGGTCGGAAGTGTCAGCGCCGCCCTGGAGAAACCTTTTTTAACCCCTTCCATTGGTGGGCCTGTTTCCCACTCACTCAACACCTACCTATCCAGTGTCAGTCCCTCTTCACAATGGTCCCTGAGGTAGGTGAAATGTCACAATCTGAGGTGAGGCGAGTGAAGCCTTAAAACTGTGGCCACCTGTCCATCAGTAGCAGAGCCTGGACGACCCCTCCCCAAGTCTGGTGGTTCCCCCCAAAGCCCACAGTGACCGAGGCCTCCGCTCGCTTTGTCCACTCCACCTTTCCAAAAGCGGACCATCATGCATTGTCCTGTGAGTCTCTTTCTGGAACCCTGATTGCCTGAGGGACTCCTTGCAGCCGAGAATGCTTCGCACTGTCCTGTGGTCCCCTATTTAATGCCCCCCTCTGCAAGCAGAGTGGAAACTCCCCACAGGCCGTGTGCCATTGGGCATGGAGAGAAAATACACCGAAATGTTAGCTTGGCGAGCTCTAGGAGCTTGAAATGTAGGTTGTAGCTACTTCCAGAAGAGTTTGGGGAATGGGGCAGGCCGCCAAGACTGGTTGGGCAAGAGACATTATATTCTGTACGTTGGTGGTTTTGCCTAGAGGAATTTAATTTGATTATTTTTCAGAATATCAGTAGGCATTATTCCACTATTAAATTTCTCCCACTGGGGCGGGGCGCCTGTGTGGCTCAGTGGGTTAAAGCCTCTGCCTTCGGCTCGGGTCATGATCTCAGGGTCCTGGAATCGAGCCCCCGCATTGGGCTCTCTGCTCAGCAGGGACCCTGCTTCCCCCGCCCCCCCGCCTGCCTCTCTGCCTACTTGTGATCTCTGTCAAATAAATAAATAAAATCTTAAACAAAATTAAATTCCTCCCACTTCAGCTTCCTCTTCTCTTTGAATTGTTCATACTGGCACTTTTTACTTTTCCTAAAAGACTGGTTCTAACTCTATGTAATGATTCACTGTGGCCTTGGGTTCTGTCCCCTAAAGCTCTTATCGAAACATAACTTAAAGAAAAATCTTTTGTGATATTGGACCTGTTATTACCCTGATATCGAATCTGTATGTCTTAAGGTAGCTGGTCTCAATGTCTCATCTGTAATGGGAAAATATGATCCTTTGTTAGCTGAGACCTTTCCCTGAGGATAAATGATTTAAAGCCCATGAAAGCATTCCCAGCAGTGCTGTGTAAATGGCCAGGTCCTTCCGGTTATGAGTAACTGTGAGAAACTATATTCATAGGAATTATGCAATATCACCAGGAGTCGTGCAATTATTCATTTGCTGGAATGAATTTCGTTGTTAGTTTGCATTCAGATTTTGTGCTTCTTACCTACTGGGGTGCTAGCCTAGTAATTTGGTTGAAACATCTAAAGCTCTATCTTCCCTCTGGTTCTCCTGATGAATACAAGATCTTGACCTTGACCTTTGTTTCTCTACAGGTGTTACAGAACATTTTGGACACTGAAAAGGATTATGCTAAAGAACTTCAGTCTCTGCTTGTCACTTACTTAAGACCCCTGCAGTCCAATAACAAGTAAGATTTACATTTTCAGCCCCTTGCTAAATAAAGCCAGATAACGTCAGCAGCTGGAGTCATTGCTCTCATGTCACTGAATAATTGATTTTGCCCTTTAGAAGAATTTCCACAGATCACAGGTTGCCAAGAACATGGTCAGGGCAACGGAAATTACACAGGAGGTTGCTGCTGGAGAGCTTGGCTTTCTGTCTTCTCTGGCCGTGGAAGGAATGAGCATGTCTGCATGTCTGTCTGTCACAGTTACCATCTCGTACATTTTAAAAGCCATGTGTGCATCGCTTTTACCTTGCACAAACACACAAACACACACACTGCACAAATGTGTGCAGTTTTACCTTGCACAAACGGGACCTGCTGGTGTTTTTATGCAGAAAAGCGTGTAAACTGGAAAGTTATGTGCTCCCCCTGACCTTTGCGTGCTGGGGCAGAAACTCTTTGCTACGGTCTGAGAGTGGAAAGAGGGTGGCATTTTGTGAATGTTTGCAGGGGCACTTAGAACTCGAACTCGCGTTTCCCCCAGGCCGAAGAGAATGGTAAGAGCTGTTCACGTGTTTAGTCTTGTCTTAAATAAAATACTCAAACTTTATTCAGGTCTTAGAAGTGACTGAGGTTTGAGTTGAACACTTTGTTTTCATGCAAGAAAAATATGGACCATTTGTGTGTGTGTTTGTAGGCCTGGCCTGTTTAATAACTATTGGCTAATGGCATTTGTTTGCGTTTTTATTTTAATTGATTACACTTAACTAGGGATTATAATCTAGAAGGCGAATAGAAAATTGAGCTGCGGGTACACATACTAGAGGACAAAAGCCTCCCCTTTTCCCTCAGGAAGAGCTTACTTTTGCTGAACAGCTGCCTCAACTCTTAGACTTCAGGCTTAAATACATTTAACAGATTTTGCGATCCCTCCCCCTGCTTTTTTGCCAAATCGTGGTTGCTAAGGCAGAAGGTCTTGCTCAATTTCCCATGGCACTGTGGGAATCTCACTTCGGTATGAAAGGATTTTGTATTCCCGAGTTTTCTAAGAGTCGAAATGCGATCAACAACAAAGTGTCTTTTGTTGTTATTATGTAAAACGCAAAGTGAACCCTGTGAATCATACTTCCTAGAGCTGAGTGGAAGGAACCTCAGTGAATCACTGGGTCTTGTCCCCACTGAACAAATGAGAAAAGTGAAGTCCAGAGAGGTTTACCGCCGGCCATGCCCGCCACACAGCCAGTCCGTGGCCAGGCTCGACCCAGACGCCACCTGCTGCATCTCCTGCCTCCCACTGAAACGCGCCTTCCATTTTGTGGAGGTGACAGGCAGAGACAGGAAACCGGGGTGGTGGCCCTGCGAGGAGCGATGATAAGATTTCAAATGCAAGAGGCGAGGAGCCTGACTCAGAACTCCCCTGATGCCGCATAAATTCAGAAGGCGGTCAGGGTCACTTTCCGCCAGGCTGTCTGGAGCCAACCAGACTGTTCACCGTCTGATCCTGGGCAGGCCGAGAAAGCCCCGTCCCCGATCAGGTTCACGTCGGCCTGCCCGTCAGCTTCTGGGGGCCATGAGAGAGGGAAGTCAGGGAAGCCGGCCGGCTGAAGCTTTCGCTTTTGTCCCCCACGCTGGGGGGTTTCCCAGCTTGTGGTTCAGAAGGGCACGATGCAGAGGAACTGGGCACTTCTGGTGCTTGAGGGGTTACTGGTAATGTTCGTGTGGGGCTTCCTTTGCTTTGTCAGCAAAAATTACTCTCTTGGAAACACTCCCCTTGTATTATTACATGAAGAAACAAGAAGACGTGGCCGCCCCTGGCCTTTTAAATCTTCAGGAAAGGTGTGTGAGAGCATGGACTCTGGAGCTAGAATGTTGTGGTTTAAATCCTGGCTTCACCCTTCCCAGGCCTTGTGATGTTGGGTGATTTGCTTAACCCCTCTGTGCCCAGGTCTCCTTATGGGTAAGATGGGGCACAACAGCACCTACCTCATGACCTTGTCGTCAGGCTCAACTGAGTTATTTGGGAAACGCCTGCAGGGGTGTTGAGTGCTGGGTGAGTGGTGTCGGCGGTTTGTTATCACCTCCCATTTGGGAGGGGAAGAATGGGGACAATTCATCGTACAGGGGCTCTCCGTGAAACCATGGTTGTATCAGCTGGCCTTTATTCACTCCATTCCCTTCCACAAACAAACAAATCAGTACTAGTTTCTTCTCCTCTACTTCTTCTGTTAAAGATTTCCTTTTGTTCATTTATGAGCATTTTAAATCGGGAGAAACTGGATTTTGTGGTTTTCCCCTGTGCCGTCTATGAGCCTATATAATACCTTTCAATTATTCTCCCGGTTCCTCTAGAAGAGAATACTCCAAATTGTTTACATTTATCCCCTGCTGTGATGGATTTTGCCTGTTGAGGAACTTAGATATTGCACACTTGTTACTTGTCCACTCGTCGCTTGTAAAACACCTAAATGTCTTTAATAAACACTTATTTGCTCTAGATCATTATTCTTATTGTAGAAAAAGGAAATCAAGGAAAGACACTTTTTTTTTTAAAGATTTTATTTGTTTGTCAGAGAGAAATCACAAGTAGGCCGAGAGGCAGGCAGAGAGAGGAGGAAGCAGGCTCCCTGCTGAGCAGAGAGCCCGATGCGGGACTCGATCCCAGGACCCCGAGATCACAACCGGAGCCGAAGGCAGCAGCTTAACCCACTGAGCCACCCAGGCGCCCCTAGGAAAGACACTTTTAAATGTTGTTTAAGACCACAGAGCTGGTGTAAATTAAAAAGCAAAAGTTAAAATGTAGGGATTGCTTCCCTCGTGCCATTGGTCAATTTTTTAGCAGGTTATCAGCTCACCAGACTAGCGATGATGGGTAACAGGAATCCTCCTGAAGTTCTATCCACTGACACTGTGTATTTTTTTTTTTTCAGTCTGAGTACTGTGGAGTTTACATCTTTATTGGGGAACTTTGAGGAAATATGCTTGTTTCAGCAGACGCTCTGTCAAGCCTTGGAAGAATGTTCCAAGTAAGTATTGCCCATTGCCCTTAGGCTGGCTAGCCACACCATTTCTTTGGCGTGTTTTCTTTTCCTGCTGGCTGCTGTCTTAGATAGGGATACTTTTTATCTACTCACTTGTTACAGCGTTGATAAACTGTCCCAGTACAGAGAAAGGGCACCAGGGAGAACCAAACCCCTCGTTGTATATCAGGGCTCTACAAGCAGTAAACCATTTCTGACTTTATTTAAAAATCATTATCGATTTACTGCTCCTGGTCAGTATGAGAGACAAATCAGGTCTCCATCGACCGGGGATGATGCCTGTGACCTTGATTCGGTATCTCCTTTTGTACATTGCCAATTACTTGGGAAAGTTAGTCAGGTGATTCATTCAGTTGCATAAGCTGCTTTTTCTCTTTCAATCACACCTGGTAGCTTGTTAACACTTGAAATACACAAAAAGTTGAGGAAGGGAAGTATATCTTGATGAGAACCACAGTACATGTCGGGTGGTCAGCTTGGTGGTTGAGGTGTTCAGCCCCATACTGCAGAATGGACTGCAGTGATCATCAGGCCATATAGTTCTGTAGCAAGATGAGTTTTCCAAGCACTGTATCTCAGAGAAGTTGGCAACTTTCATCATCTCCACGGAAATGTGGGTGACTGCCTGTTTCTCGAGCTTTCTGGGACACAGGCGGTCATCCAGGAAGAAAGATGGTTAAGGCCTGAGGAACCATCCTAAATGCTGTTAGGGATCCAGCTTATTGACATGGAAAGATAAGTGACTATGTGAGAAGAACCCATTACAAGCTAGGTTTGTAATCTTTGTTTTCCATTTCATCAAGAAACATGTAGAAGGAAGACCAAGGAATATGCCAGAATTATCCTAATAGCTGTCTCTGAATGGTGGAATGCTGAGTAATTTTTCTTTCTTGCACTTCTCTGATTTGCCTACAAGTGAAAACAGGTGGCTTTTAACTCAAAAAGATTAAAGTCATGAAGCCATCCTGCCTGGCAACCCCCAAACCACCGAGACTACATAATACTCCTTTGTGGTGTGTCAGTTTGGGGTTTGATTACTTTTGTATGTACTTGAACTTCATATAAATTATCCAAGAGTATTTTGTGTGTGTGTGCCTGGCTAAAATTTTGAATATTGTAGTTTGAACAAATGTCTTTAAAAAACAGTATCTGGTCCTTTCAAGTAAGTATCCGGCCTCTGTGTATGGGCATCACGTTTGGTGGCTCGAGTTTGGCGTGGTGGTCCAGTACCCCATCAAAAAAAAAAAAATAATAAAGTAGCGGTCAGGAACTTGCATTCCATGGCAAAAGTGTTATAGTTTCTCTCTTCACTTTGGCAAAAGAATTCAAAAGGTTTGCGTGTTGCCAGGTTTGACTGGAAGCCTCTTCCTTTATCCCCTGCTGCTTATTTTACATTCGGGGTTTCAATCTGTTTTACCTGCAGGTTTCCAGAAAACCAACACAGAGTCGGAGGTTGTCTGTTGAACCTCATGCCTCATTTTAAATCTATGTACCTGGCTTACTGTGCAAATCATCCGTCAGCTGTCAGTGTGCTTACACAGCACAGGTAAGTTGTTAGCATTTCCCCAAAGAAGCGGCTCCACAGTGCGATCCTTTCCTAGGACCGCTTTTCTTTGGCAATCCAAGGTCTCCAGTGGGACTTCTGATCATCCCCCTTCACCACTGCAGGAATTAATCCGTCGTTACACGGATTGCATATCTGCTCAATGGGTAGTTTACTAAGCATCTGCTATGTGCACCGTCATGTACTAGCTGATGGGGCTACAGTAGTCCATAAGGAAGAGGCAGTCCCTCCCCTCCTGGAGCACAGAAGCTTGAGAGAGATACGGACATGAAATTAAAAATCATAAACATGTGGTTTTACAAAAGGGTAATTAAGAAGATGCTGTGAGACTTTGCAATGTGGTAGCAGCTTTGTGTGGGGCGAGGGAAGGATCAAGGAAGGCTTTCCTGAAGCCTAATTCTGTTTACATTCAGTGTTTTAGCCTTCCCCTGCCCCAGCAAATGGTTTGTCTAAGTTGCTGGCAGATAGCTAGAGTGCCTGGGTTCATCTCTTCGTCACTTTCCCTTTGGCTGGTGGGGGAAGTTGCCAAGCAGTGCTGTGGCTCAAAGGCAGATACTCGGGAACTTGGAAAGGCGGAGGGAAACTAGCAGTGTGGACTGTCTGGCAAGCAGTTTAAGCAATGGGCTCTGATAATTGTGCATGGAAATGGTTTCTGATTCATGGGGAACAACAAAACGGTATCTCCTTTAAGAGTCCTTGCAGGGGCCCAAGACGGGTTCGTATCTCTCTTCGTTACTGCCTGGTTGCCCATCCCTGACGCGTTCACTGATGCATTCATCTGTGCCAGAACCCCAGGTGATAGGCTTCAAGATGCAGGTTTTTTTTTTTTTTTTTAATAATTTTGGTGTTTTTTTTTTAAAAAGATTTTATTTATTTATTTGACAGACAGAGATCACAAGTAGGCAGAGAGGCAGTCAGAGAGGAAGAAGCAGCCTCCCTGCCAAGCAGAGAGCTCGATGCAGGACTCGATCCTGGGACCTTGGGATCATGACCTGAGCCGAGACTCAGAGCTTTATTGACTTAGGCCCGTGGGTGGCTCAGTTGTTCGAGCATCTGCCTTCAGCTCAGGTCATGATTCCAGGGTCCTGGGATGGAGCCCCTCATCGGACTCCCTGCTCAACGGGGAGCCTGCTTCTCCCTCTCCCCCTCCCCTTTGCCCATGTACTTTCTGTCTCCCTCAAATAAATAAACAAATTTTTAAAAAAGGAGCTTTATTGACTTTATAGAACCATTAAGTAAGGACATTTTAAAGGTAGAATTCAGTGAGTCCTGCTTGAAGGTCCATTTTACCCTGATCGAAGTCATGAATTTTTGTGGAATAGCAAATACGGAAATTGGAGTTTAAGGAAAGAGAGGCCATGGTTCTGAGTTACTTAGGCAAGTGGCTCAACTCCTTAGAGCTACTATTGGCTAATAATAGCACTGACAGCATTCCAGGCACATGACCTAAAAGCCTATGAGGGAATTACTATTACCACTGTCCCTGCTTTACAGATAAGACATTGGAAGGTCCGCTAGTCTGCCAGAGAGGTCATAGTTCTTAAGTGGTTGAGCCACAATTAGCATCCGGGTCTGTCAGCCTTGTAAAAACAGTATTTTTATTAAGATCTCTGTTTTACCTGCAAAGCATAATTTAAATGCAAATTTAAAGAATTAATAAAATGAACACCCATGAACACACACCACCCAGCTTAGGAAGGAAAACATTACCAAAAAGGCGAAAGAAAGACTCACCATTTCCTTTTTTATCTACTAGCCTTATTGAATTCTACTCCGCCTACCGCACGATTCACCTACTTGAGGCGCACAGTTGAAATATTTTGAGAACATTCAGAGCTATGCGTGCATCACCACAGTCAGTTGGAGAGCATTTTCCTCACTCCCCAAACAAGCCCATGCTCATTAGCAAGCACCCTCCATTGCCAGGCCAAGGCAGCCACGGAAGACCTTTACATCGCTCTGGCTTTGCTCCTTCTGGACATTTCATTTAAGGGGAGTCACACAGCATTAGGGCCTTTTGTGTTTGGCTCTCTTCACCTGTCATGTTTCCAAGCTGCATCCATGTTGTAGCACTTACTAGTACCTTGTTTTTTATTTTTCAAAAATTTTTATTTATATGAGAGAGTGAGAGAGAGAGAGAGAGAGAGAGCGCGCGCGCAATCACACGTGTGGGGCGGGGGTGCAGAGGAAGAAGCCACACGGAGCAGGGAGCCCGATGTGGGGCTCAATCCCAGCACTGTGGGATCATGACCTGAGGGAAAGGCAGATCCTTAACCGACTGAGCCACCCAGGCGCTCCTAGTACCTTATTTAAAAAAAAAATCACCACAGAAGATTCCATTATTTAAATACTGCGTATCGTCCTTCCATTCACTAGTTTGCAGACATACAGACTGTAAATAATCCGCTGCTCTGTGTGGACATATGTTTTCATTTCACTTGGGTAGATTCCTAGGAGTGACATGGCAAGGTCATAGGATAACTCTTCCGTTTTTGCCTTCGGATCGACTGTCAAGACTGTTTTCCAAAATGGCTGCATCAGGTGGTGTTCCTGCCACCAGTGTACGAGGGCCCCATTTGCCCCACCATTTGTTATTATGAGTCCGTTTGATTATAGCCATCCTTAAGGGTGTAAAGTGATCTCTCATTGTGATTTGATTTGCAATTCCCTAATGAATAGTGATGGTAAATATTTTTCATGGACTTATTGGCCATTTGTACATCTTCATTGGGGGAAACGTCTGTTTGGCTCCTTCCCCTATTTTAAAATTGGATTATTTGTTTTATTGTTGAGAAATTATCTACATACCATAAATTCACCATTTTTAAAGATTTATTTATCTACTTTAAAGAGAGGGTGAGAGCACATGGGCGCACGCACGTGCTGGGGAGGGAGCAGAGGAAAAAGGAGAGAAATCCTAAAGCAGACTCCCCGCTGAGTGTAGAGCCCCACCTGGGACTCAGTCCCAGGACCCTGAGATCATGACCTCAGCCAAAATAAGAGCTGACTCAGCCACCCAGGCAGCCCATAAAGTCACCCATTTTAAAGTGTATAATATTGGCCACGTTGGGCAACCATCACCATCATCCAGTTTCAAAACATTTTCATCTCCCCCAAGCAACCTTATAGGCAGTAACAGTCACTCCCCTTCTTTCCAGCGGCTAATGATGTTGAACACAGTTGCATGTGCTTGTTGGCTCTTATAACAATCTTCTTTGAAAATATGTGTTTAAATCTTGCCCATTGTCTAGTTGGGATTTTCATCTTTTCATTGTTGAGTTACAACACGTCTTTATATAATCTTTTTTACATTCCTCTTATACATGATTTGTAAAAACTTCCTCCCACTTTGTGAGTTGTCTTTTCACTTTGTTGATGGTGTCCTTTGAAGCACAGAAGTCTTAATTCACGTTTAATTTTGATGATGTCCAATATATCTGTTTTCCTGCTGTTGCTTGTGCTTTTGATGTTATAGCTAAAACACTGTTACTAATCCAGGTCATGAGGATTTGTGCCTATTTAAACATTTTATACTGTTATCTCTTACTTACATTTAGCTCTTTAACCTATTTTTGAGTTAATTTTTGCATACGGTATGAGGTAGGGGTCCAACTTCATTCATTTGCATATGTCTAATGTCCCAGCACCCTTTGTTGATTTCTAGCCTTAAAAATTTGTTAAATTGTTTTATGTCTCAGAATTGGGTCTATCTTGGTGAATGTTCCATGTGAGCTTGAGAAGAATATATATTTTGCTGTAGTTAGATGAAGTATTCTGTAAATGTAAATTAGATTACGAGATTGACAGTGCTGTCTGGTTCAGCTGTATCTTTACTAATTTTCCATCTGCTGGATCTGTTGATTACTGATAGGGGGATGTTGAGGTCTCTAACCACATTAGTGGATTTATCTACTTCTCCTTTCACTTCTATCAATGTTTGCCTCATGTATTTTGATGTTCCGTTGTTAGGTGTATTCATGTTAAGGATTGTTTTGTCGGAGAATTGGCCCTTTTATCTTTACGTAATGCTCCCTCGTTTTTAATTATTTTTTTAAGATTTTATTTATTTATTTGACAGAGATTACAAGTAGGCAGAGAGGCAGGCAGAGAGTGAGAGGGGGAAGCAGGCTCACCACTGAGCAGGGAGCCTGATGCGGGGCTCAATCCCAGGACCCCGCGACCATGACCTGAGCCGAAGGCAGAGGCCTCAACCCTCTGAGCCACCCAGGCGCCCCTGCTCCCTCTTTTTAAAATTTTTTTTATTTTTTATTAACATATAATGTATTATTAGCCCCAGGGGTACAGGTCTGTGAATCGCCAGGTTTACACACTTCACAGCACTCACCATAGCACATACCCCCCCCACTGCCCTCTCCCTACCTCCCCCCCCCAACCCTCAGTTTGTTTTGTGAGATTAAGAGTCACTTATGGTTTGTCTCCCTCCCAATCCCATCTTGTTTCATTTATTCCTTTCCTACCCCCCAAACCCCTCACATTGGCTCTCAACTTCCTCAAATCAGGGAGATCATATGATAGTTGTCTTTCTCTGACTGACTTAAGAGAAATTAACTTTTAAAAATACATTTAGCTTTATAACAAAATCCCCCTTAGGCATTAAACTTCCATAAGACACATCCTTTGCCCCTCATGAGTTATGCTCTTGCTTCAAAAAAGTGAAAAAAAAAAAACTTAAAAATTTGTTGAAAATTTGTTGAAGATTAGTTGACCATGGAGTTAAGGGTCCATTTCTGAGCTCTCTATTCTGTTGCATTGATTTATGTGTCTGTTTTTGTGCCAGTACCATGCTGTCTTGATGATTATAGCTTTGTAATAGAGCTTGAAGTCTGGAATTGTGATGCCACCAACTTTGGCTTTCTTTTTCAACATTCCTTTGGCTATTTGGGGTCTTTTCTGGTTCCATATAAATTTTAGGATTATTTGTTCTATTTCTTTGAAAAAAAAAAGATGGGATTTTGATAGGGATTGCATTAAAAGTGTAGATTGATTTAGGTAGTATAGACATTTTCACAATATTTGTTCTTCCAGTCCAAGAGCATGGAACATAATGCTCCCTCTTTATCCCTGATAATTTTCCTTGTTCTGATGTCAGGTTTTTCTGAAATTAATATAGCTAATTCAGCTATTTTTAAATGTATCTTGTATCCTTTTCCTTTTATTCATTCTATCAATATCTTACATACAATCTACAGTTGAGTCTTGTTTTTTAATCCAGTCTGACGGTCTCTGTCTTTTAATTGGCGTATCGAGACCATTTATGTTTAAAGTGGTTATTGATATAGTTGCATTCATGTTTACCATGTTTATAACTGTTTTTTGTTTTCATTGTACTTGTTCTTTGTTTCTTTATTACCCCCCTTTCACTGACTTCTCTGGTTTTAGTTAAATATTTTATATGATTTCATTTTATCTTCTCTCTTAGCATATTATACTTCTGGAAAAACTTTAGTGGGTTCCCTAGAGTTTATAATAACCATTTATAACTAATCTAACAGCACTTTTACATTAACACTTTCATTCCATAGGTAGCCTAGGTACCTTAGAACAGTATTCTCAATTCCCCCTTACCTCTTAAAACATTTTTCTCATTCATTTAATTTATCCATAAGGTAAAATAACCCAATATATTGTCTATTACTTTGAACAGTTATCTCTTAGATCCATTAAGACTCAGAAAAAAGAAAGGTTTTCTTTCACTTGTATGTAGTATTCTCTGACATTCTTCCTTTTTAATGTAGATCTAAGTTTCCTTTTCTCTGAAGAACTTCTTTTAACAATTTTTTCAAAGGTGGTCTACTAGTGAAAATTTCCCTCAGTTTTTGTTTGCCTGAGGAAGTATTATTTCTCCCTCCACTTTTTTTTTTCTTTTAAGTAGGCTGCAGTCTGGGCATGAAGCCCAGTGTGGGGCTTCAACTCATGACCCTGAGATCAAGACCCAAGCTGAGATCAAGAGTCAGACTCATAACCCACTGAGCCACCCAGGTGTCCCTCTCCTCCACTTTAGAAGAATTTTCCCTTTTATTTTTATTGTGGCAAAAAATATAAATAGCATGAGATCTACCCTCCTAAACAAATTTTAAGTATAAGAAAAGTACGCAAGGGGATTTTTCTCAATTTTCACCAGGAGAACTTGAGTGGGCTTGTGGATGCAAAACCCACAAAAGTATTGGGATCCCAAGACTGGGTCACTGGGAGTTTTTAACTGTCTAGCTAGTCCACACTTAGACTCTTAAAATTCATCAAAATTAGCATTTGAGTGTTGCTACTAGTTACTGGCTCCAGTGGCTTCTCTTTTAAGAAAGCGGATCTCTATTTTAATTCTCAATATTTACTGGTCCTTCCAGATTTGGGGGGGGGCATGGTTTTCCCTGTGATCTCAATTCCCAGTGGATCTAAGGAAAGTCATTGATTTTCAGATAGTTCAGTGCTTTTTCTTGTGAGAATAATAATGATGCCCTCCAAACTCTTTACATGTTAGAGCTGAAACCAGAAGTCTTTCAGTGATTTTTTTTAATTCGTTTTTTGGCAATTGCAATGAGACTTTCCATATATGTATATGTATGTGTGTGTGTGTGTGTATCTATATCTATATACATACATACACATATATATAAAATATATGGAAGATATATAAGATATATATATATATATTATCTTATCAGCATCTCCTTTATATTCACACTAACTTAATTCTAGTGAGATATACTAATGTTACTGCTAGTGTAGCTTTGCATCCTCTTCCCTTTTTGGGGCTACTATTATATGTATTACATCTCTATGCTACAAACCCAGTAATGTTGCTATAAATATTATTTTATGTAATTTTATGTGTATTAATGAAACTGAGAGAGGAAAGGTGAACAAGGATCTGTTCCATTAACATTCTTACTTACTATGTGTTTATCTTTCTTTTTTTAAAAAAGATTTTATTTATTTGATAGAGATCATAAGTAGGCAGAGAGGCAGGCAGGGAGAGCTGGGGAAGCAGGCTCCCTGCTGAGCAGAGAGCTGATGCAGGGCTCGATCCCAGGACCCTGAGATCATGACCTGAGCTGAAGGCAGAGGCTTAACCCACTGAGCCACTCAGGCGCCCCAAACAATCCCTTTTACATCTCTGCTCATGTTTCCCCGAGTTTCCTGCTGAGCTGTCTGCGCTAATTCCGCGTATCCTCCCACTGCCGGCTCTGCTAATTTCCAGCTGATTGCGCTCATGTTTCTGACCATTCCCTAGGGGCATAAATGATCTGTCATCTGACCCAATGACGTTCAGGCAGGTGTAGTTTTTTTTTTTTTTTAAGATTTTATTTATTTATTTGACAGAGAGAGACACGGTGAGAGAGGGAACACAAGCAGGGGGAGTGGGAGAGGGAGAAGCAGGCTCCCCCATGAGCAGGGAGCCGGATGCGGGGCTTGATCCCAGGACCCACCAAAGGCAGACGCTTAATGACTGCGCCACCCAGGCGTCCCTGGGCAGGGGTAGTTTTTGAGACCGGTCTTTGATGCTTGTTTTGACCCTTCTTGGCTGTCTCTTTGGGTCTCTCTCACCACCTAACTGGCCCAGGGTTTAGATTCCTGCTCTTAATTAAGAGGAACTGCCAGCAGCCTCTCTTGAAATCTTCCTTGTTCTTGCAGGAGCCTTTAGGTTTGGGTTTCCCCCACATTTTTTTTTCTTTTTTCCTTTTTTTTTTTTTTTTTAAAATAGGCTCTACCCCCAATGTGGGGCTCAAGCTCCTGACCCGCCCCCCTCCCCTCCCATCAAGAGTCACATGATCTACCCACGGAGCCAGCCAGATGTCCCTCCCCACACTCTTTCTCAACTAAAACCAGTTCCTCTAGGGGAGAGCTTCAGAACTCTCTGGTCCTATAGGCTGCCTTCCTCCCTGGGCAAAATCTTTGTGCCGGCTGGCCTCTAGTCTTCTCTGCTTGCCTCTCCCAGCACAGAAGCTCTGCCCAACAAGTGAGTGGGGTGAGAGTATTGGGCCCCAGTGTTTCCAGCCTGCCTGGGGTTGAGCCTCCTCCCTATGTATGTGTAGGGGGTTGGGGTGCTGAGTAGAGAAGGGAGCCTCCGACCTCTCAGCCACACTGGCCAGGAATTGGCTTCTTCAGGTGTAGGAATTAAATGAGATAATGTGTACAGAGGAGCTAGCAGCTAGCACAAGGTAGTTGTTAACACTCCTTATTTCTACCTTTATTCATGGGCTTCCAGCTCCTAGTTGCTCTTTAGGAGAAAGGTATGCCGTATTTCCAGCAGACAAAAAACAGATAAAATCAAGTCCACCCAGGTGGCCACCAATCAGCGTAAGAAACAAAGTCCGCTGCAGTTGGAGACCCGCGTGTGCTCTCCTAGTTCCTGCCCCTCCCTCCCGTGCCACAGGGAACCGCAGTCCTGAATTTGGTTTTATCATTTCTAGGAATCTTTTCATACTTTACTACTTATCTTCAGTAAAGAAGCAGAAAAGATCCAGAAGCATTCTTCTGTGGTGGATACGTAAACATCCTGTGTGTATAAAAGCAAATTTCTTAATAACAATATAAAGAGATTTCCCCCTCTTATCCTTTTAATCTGAGAACAGCAATTCCAGAAAGAAATGGTGTGCCTCCAGGAGCAGACTTGTGTAGTGTTCAGAGAAGTTTCTGTTTTAACTCTGCGCGTCGAAACGTCACTGATTATATTTACCCACGTTAGGAATTTAATTTTATAAGTAACAGTTCAGATTCCTTCAAACGTTATGATTTCAAGTTAATCTAGAGGTTCTCGACTTTGGGGGAGATTATCATATCATTTATCATATCATTATCATATCATTTTGGTTAGTGATTTTTTTTTAATCTTTTTTTTTTTAAAGATTTTATTTATTTGACAGAGAGAGATCACAAGTAGGCAGAGAGGCAGGCAGAGAGAGAGAGAGGAGGAGGAAGCAGGCTCCCTGCTAAGCAGAGAGCCCGATGTGGGACTCGATCCCAGGACCCTGAGATCATGACCTGAGCCGAAGGCAGTGGCTTAACCCACTGAGCCACCCAGGCGCCCCGGTTAGTGATGTTTTTTGAGAGTCTTACAGTATCCCTTGAGATGATGGAGGACTCATTGGAGTCCCATAGAACTGAATTTTGGTCTCACCTTTAATTTGCATGTAAGGGGTAAAAATTAAATTGAAGTGCTTGGGGGTTTCCCCCAGATGTGCTTCTAATATAATCTCAACTCTGTTACAGGCGTCTTGTGATCCATGCCGCCTAGTAGAGGCAAGGCATAGTCGAATGAAATTTACAGAAATTTCAGTCTAAAGTCCTGTTTTATTATCTTTTTTAAAAAAAGATTGATTTACTTGGAGAGAGAGAAGGTGAGTGGGGATGAGGGGCAGAGGGAGTGAGAGAGAGAGAGAAACAGAAACTTTAGCACTCACGGCTGAGCGTGAAGCCCAATGTGGGCCTCCATCTCATGACCTGAGCCGAAATCAAGTCGGACACTTAACCGACTGAGCCCCCAGGCACCCTTAGATTCCCGTTTTTGATCAAGGTGTCAGCTGAAACAAGGACATGAGTGGATTTCTGTTCTTTCGCGGCCGCATCTGTTGGTGATTAGACACTGGAAAATCACTCCCGGCAGAGCAGGCCAGTCAGTTGAACTTCTCCCCTGCAGCCTGCAGGTGGCAGTATGATACCAGTGATGCGCCTGCCATTCGGCCAAGAGCTACAGCTTTAAAATTCATGGCGTGTGTTGGCACCTTGTTAAAAATGCAGTAACATATTATCTGAATATGGGTATAGAAGCAGACCCCAACTTTGATGTGTCCCCATATTTACATATATTTGAATGACGGCCCCAGTCTTTTGTTAACCCCTGGCTGAGGTCTTTTGGGATTTCCCCTCTCTCTCCCCTTCAGGCTTCTTACTGTAGCTCTTGTTTCTTCCTGGGAATAAGCTCTCCCTTACAAAAATACCCACTTCTCTCCTGTGCTTTGGTGTGGCTCCCCTCCTTTTCATGAGGGACAGGGACCCAGATTGAAAGAGAAAGCGAGAGAGGGGGGAGTGAGCCCTCAGACAGGTATGAACTGTACTTCTGTCTCCATTGCAATGACAGACACCACTGTGTCACCACTGTGCCCTTTTCCTCTTGTTAGCTGTCACTCTGTTTACCCTGTTGTCAGCAATGAAGACTTCGAGAAAAACCCAGAGTTGTGTTATGTACTTGCTTCGGGGACGAGGAGCCTAGGGAACATTCTGAGACTGGGTTCGGTTCTGTCTGTGCCTTTGAGGAACCAGGGAAGCTCCTTGGGCCTCTCTTCCCCCTTTCCAGTGATTTCCATGAAAGGGGGGTGAGCAGGAGGGTGTGGGTGTGTTGTGGGGGAATATCTGATCCTTTTCCAGCTGTTCTCATCATTCAGAGTAGAAATCTAGGAAGAGGTTCCACAGAAACACTCTTATGTGATATGGTTATGAGCTCTGTAGAGATATCAGAAGGTAAGATAGTTTTCTGGGGCCTTCCAGCCCAAGCCAGAGCATCCCAGAGCCCCATTCACCCTGCGTTCTGTGAGATCAAGGTTTTGTTGAGTCTAAGACAACACTGATACATTGACAACTGCTTCTCTTGTGTCACATCACTCGTACAGAACATGTGAAGCTTGAAAAACAAGCCTCAACCCACTGGCATTTCCAACAGGCTGTGTAGAACTAAAAACCACGTTTAGCTTGTTCTTTGGTACAATATAAATTTGAGTCTTAACATTTTTGTATAATGACATTAATTTGTGGACTAAGTTTATTTGGCTTAGTAAAATGAGTCTTGCAGGATCTAGTTATTGTAATGGGCAGCAGCTTTTTAAAGACAGTTTTATTCTTCTGTTGCACAGTAAAATGTTCATTTCCTCCCAGTAGCCGATGAACTCATATTAAATTGAAAAATTAAAAAAAAAACCTCTTTCATAATATTCAGCAAGCCTAAAAGTTAAAATGCTGCATGGAAAGTAATAACAAAGTACATGTTAGTATTTGCTTTTAATTGTCACAAGCCTTTTATCAATTAGAGGAGAACATTGAGGACGGGGGACTTACTTAGTCATGAAAAGAAAAAATAAGACTTGTTTACCAAATTGAAAAGAAATTAGGAAAGTGATTTTCTCTAAATTACATTTCTACTCAAATGCACTCTCCAAATTCAAGTTATTTTCCTAATTATATTTTATATGCAATGAATTTTTAAACCTCTTTGTGCACTTTATGCTCCTGGTTGGAAATTTAACATCAATTGAGTTTCCATTAAGCTGGAAATCACAGCTTAATGGTAGTTTCTAAAGATGTGATTTTAGCAAGGTATTTGCCTTGGCACAGTAATATAGTAATACAAATGCATTTACAAACTACTTTAAAGTTTACAAAATACTTTTCTAACACAGGGGCATGTGGTGTCATGGAAAGACCGGAGGGTTTGACTTCAGACCGGGGCTTGAACCCCAACTCAGCCATTTACTTCCGATTACTCACTCTTCCTGAATCTCAGCTTTTTCATCTGTAAAATGAGGATAACACCTGGGTTGAAGGGCTGTTGCGCATATTAAAGAGGATTAAATGCATGTGAAAACCTCACGCTCATCGTGAAACAGACCCCAATGGTGAATCTTCAGAATCTTAGTGGGAAGTAGGTTTAATTTCTGTTTTACAGATGAGTCAGCTGACGCCAGGTAACGAACACGATCCAGGGTCCCCAGCCCTGTTTTATGACTCCAGGTCCAGGGCACTCCATCCTCCCAGGAGCTTCTGGGGCAAGTTGGCAAAAATGGATACAACCCCCCGCGTGGCTTTTCAGGCTTGACCACTCAGAGGTGACCCTGCTTCCGTGAAGGCAGTGATTCCCAGCCCGTTTTCCCTCTGGCACACATGACCCCTCATGGCTCCGGGTCGCCGGGGCATTAGCTGAAACCCATCCCTTCTTCTCCCACTCTCAAAAGCCCAGGGAGGGCGTGTGTCCACAAAGAGGGGTAACACAATCCACCCCATCCCCACGCCCACCCCCCCCCAGTGTTTTACTGCTGGTGACAAGTTTCTTTGAACACATTTCACCACTGATTGCAGCACGCCGTGGTTGGGCACTGCCCTGCCTGAGCTGTCTTCTAGGGAGAATAAGTCAGTCATTTTGTCGTAGAGGGTTCGTGAACGAAGACTGAGGAGAGAGATGGGTGGGACCCGTGGGAGGCTAGAAAGCACAGGCTCGAGTTTGCGGGAAGTCGGGGGTTCCTGAGCAGAAAGTGACAGGGTCAGAGCAAGATGGCTGGGAAGCCAAAAGAAGCTGGGGATCTGGATCAGTCTCAAGTTTATTCCTTTCCATTCGCTGATGGGACGTGCACACGCAAGCAAGGAGGCAGAAGGGGCCAAGTCAGAAGCAAAAGTTTCAGAACTTGCCGTCCCGTAGGCGGGGGTCCTTATTTAGTTTTATTTTGCACAAATGAATATTAAAATGATCTTACAGCCCCAGGACTCAGTATCACGTCGTTGTAAAGGAGACCATCCAGATGGTGCAAAAAGGCAGAAAGAAAAAGCTCACGCTTACAGGGCAGAGTTCGTAACATACAAATAGTCTTTTTCTTTTAACCAAGTTGCCGCCTTCTGGGACTGTCTGTATAGCCTGCTGCACTGGTTTCAGATCCCGGGCTAAGTGACTTGGTGATTAGTCACACACAGGTGCAGCTGTCTGAGTTTTGAACTTGATTCTGAACATTACAAGTGGGTGCCCGGTGATAGGGGGTGTGCAGTGAGTTCTGGCCTTGGCAACTGACCAGCCAATAAGTAGAATGTTTGAAGTGACTAAAACCATACGTTGACACCATCTGATAGACTGTATGTCCCATGTCCGTGGGGGCAGACTCCTTAGGGGCAGGGGTTTTGTTTTGTTCATGGCTGTATCCCCAGCTGTACCCCTGTTACTTCGTAGCTGTCAGTAAGTGATTGTTGGGTGAGCAGAGTGGCTCACGGCAGGAGCCCCAGTGCTAGGCTGAGTAAAGATTTACTGAATGGAGTTGAGGTGAATCAGACACTATTTGGATTAATGAAACTTGATTTCTCTTTGGATTCATATTGTGCGAAACACAGGAAAACAGTGTTTGGTTGCTAGTTCTGTACTTGGGACACGAAGCAGTTAACGAGACCATGGTCATTCTTTTGCTAGTGATGATCTGGAACAGTTCATGGAAAGCCAAGGTGCATCCAGCCCAGGGATCCTCATTTTAACAACCAGCCTCAGCAAACCGTTCATGCGACTGGAAAAGTACGTTACTCTCTTGCAGGAGTTGGAACGGCACATGGAGGTAAGGGAAGGCAGCCAGTCTTCCTCCAGACTAGCCTCACTGAGGAATTCAGGAAAAGCCTTGGTTTCCCATTTTCCTCCTGCTGGGCATCTAGCTTAGCTTCCTCCTTAATGCAGGGAAGTAAAAAGGGGACCTTCTTTCCCCGCCCCCCCGAAGGTTTTCTTATTTTTACTTCTTTTTTTTTTAATTTTTAAAGAAAATTTTATTTCTTTTCAGCATAATAGTATTCATTATTATTTTTACTTCTTTATTTTTTCCACTTTTATTCGGGTATAAATAAAAACTGCATATGTGTAGGTTGTACAATGTGGTTTTTTTAAGTGTACAGTGGGGTGGCTTAATATACGTAGAGATTATGAGATCATTATCACGAGCAAGTTAATTTGCACCTCCATCACCTTACGGAGTCATTAATTTTTTTTATGATGAGAACACTTCAGATATACTGTCAGTGAATTTCAAGTACAATACGGCACTATAGACTAGAACCACCGTGCTGCATGTTAGAGCCCCAGAATTTATTCATCTTGCAACTGAAAGGTCCCCGTCCTTCACTACTAAATGTTCATGATCATTCTCCCTCCCAGCCTCGGTGCTACTGCTTCTCTCAAGTTGACTTGGGTTTTCCTCCTCTGTAGATGGTGGTTCAGTCAAAATTGACCAAGATCGTCTGCTGTTCTGGTATATGAACCACCTGATCTGGGGAGATAAACAAAGCAAAACACCAGAAAATATAAATACCACTTTCACTATAGACAGGGATAAATATCTCAATCATTGAGCTTTCTGACTCTGGATTATGCTGGAACATTCTGGAATTTCCTTAAAGATTCGAAAATGGGTCCAGGATTAGTTTATCTGTCTGTGTATCCTTAGACCAGCATCAATGTTCCCTCACATTTGTGTTTATCAACTTAAGAGTTGATTGGCAACAGCTGTGGCATAGCTATAATCTTTTCTGAATACTAAGATTTGCAGTGAGGCCTGATCATGGAATACTGTTTCAGCAAGAGGCCAGATCCTTTCATTAAAAACCAAGCAACAGGGATAGCTTCTAGAATCATCCTCACGCCATCGAGCATGGGTGTTTGAGGTGTGGGTAGGAGAGGAGGGCTCTCTGAGGGAGGCTGCATTTACCCTAGTTGCTCTTCCTGTGTCTGGGGAAAGGTTTTGAGGTTTTAAAGGGTTTGATTATCTTTAAAGAGAAAGGTTGCACGCTGCCGGTCTTGTCAGCATTTGGAAGGATTGAAAGCAAAACCACATTCTCAGGTTATTTGACCTGCCGGAAAGCTAGAGGCAGTGGGGAGCTAGTGAGTAAAGCCTGCCGGCATGAAATTTCAGTTAGGGCTTGGGAAGGTGTTGACCTCTGGATGCCTTTCCAAAAGCTAAAGCAGTTTGCCGGACCGTTTGAGGTTTGCCCCTCCTTGCTTATCGCAAAAATCCAGAAACCAGTGGCCTCCGTTTCTGTTACTGCTCAATGCTGGAGTACTAATGCACCCTCAGTTTGAGGTGAAGAATCCCCAGGTGCTCCTCCCCCCAGCCCACTGCCTGGGTCCTCTGTCTTGGGCTTCCTTGAGTTGCTGCTGCTCACCTGTCTTTGGCTGCCTTCTGCTTCCCACCATCAGCTAACTCGCAGCCTCAGCGCCGGCTCGCCATCTGGTGAGATGCTCTCTCCGGACCTGGGGCTGTCGGCTCTGTGTTTTCTTACTGAAGGCCGGTGGAGCAGCAGATTTTGTCCTTCCATTATCCCAGCTGAATCCCAGAGGTGAGGTGGACATCTGGCCCCACGTCAGGTCTGTAGCCTCCCCAGAAATCTCCCCTTTCCCTTCAGGAGCAGTCCTCAAAGCCGCTCTTGAACCTGCCCACTTGCCAGGGTCGTTAGCACCACGGGACCGCGGACCGTAGATAGCACAGTGGTACGAGACCTGCCATTTCAATCCCGTCTGCCATGCTGAGCCTGCTGAGGGAGAGTGCCGGCATTTTAGGAAACGAGATGGGATTGATTTTTCTCTACGCACCACTCGGTTCCCACCTCTTACCATGTATTAACAACATGGCCTGATGATGCCTCCCCTGCGCCCGACTGCTGATTAGTTATTATCTAAAGTCTCTGGAACCACATGAACGATGTCGTTGCCAAGTCCTTGATGTGCCATCAGCTGTCTTTGTTTCTTGGTCACCTGGTCATTGGAGGCGCTGAGATGCCAAGTGCTCAAGTGATATTTAAATTAGCCTCCAGTAAAATGGACTTCCTTCCTTTGGCTTTTATCATGCGTGTAGATTCCTGTTACCATTGCCACGATGGAGATACAGGACGGTTCCATCATCCCCTCAGATTTGCTGTCTCCTGGCGGCCACACCCTCCTGCCACCCCTGACCCCTGACCACGGCTGATCTGTTCTCCTTTAATACTGATTTTACAATGTATTCCTTTACTAGGACACACATCCGGATCACCAGGATATTCTGAAAGCAATCATAGCCTTCAAAACGCTCATGGTAGGCGATGCTCTCACATTCTCATTCTCCATTTTGTATGCTTTGTTCCTAAAAAAGTGACTTGGGTGGAACGTTTATTTCCTCATGCAAAGGTCTGTAGAGTGGAAACAATAAGCTTCAGTGACAGTATCGCAGTGATTGCTTCATTTAATTTTGTCTTCCAAAAAATCAGGCTTACCTATGAAAGGTTGCCAGGCTGAGGGCATAAAGAGCTCACATTTGAAGTCTCTGCCACATTAAGCATTGCTGTGTAGGTGGGGGGTTTCCTTTTGTCTCTTTGTCTTTACCCCCATGTCGTTCACCTTATGTCTGTGTAGCTTGTCATTCGCTGATCGGCGTCAGTACTGGATTCATCTATCTATGCCGAAAGGTGTGAGTTTATTCTTTGCATATGAAAAAGAAATCCTGCATCAAATATAAAAGGAGAAAACCTACTAAGATCCAATTGCTTTATAGAGATTGCTATCAGAGCTCCCTGTAATCTTACATCTTGAGCCTGATGGTTAATGTCTCCTTGAACCCACTGATGTAAAACCACTTGGTGGCATTTTAGGAGAAGAGATAGAGTTTACTGGGCGATTGATTGGGTTTAGCTTCATTTTTTAAAAGATCTTTTTATTTGTTTGAGAGTGAGCGAGCACAGGCGGGAGGGGCAGAGGGAAGACGAGAGAGAACCTCAAGCAGACCGCACTGAGCATGAAGCCAGATGCGGGACTCGATCTCACGACCCTGAGATCATGACCTGAGCCAAAACCCAGAGCTGGATGCTTAACCAACTGTGCCACCCAGGCATCCCAAGTTGAGCTTTATTGTAGACATTTCCGTGGCATTCCAAGTGGTTGGGATCCGTGGTTAGTTAGGATTCTTGCTATAAGCTTGTGATGCAACATTCACCGTCGCCTCATTTTTATTGCTGTCGCAAGATCAGTGCCTGGCGTGACCACAGGTAAACAGCAAGTCGAAAACCAGAATAAGGTATTAGGTTAAAATTGCTATTGTCAGGGCGCCTACGGAACTTAGTTCAGTCTTAAGCGTCTGCCTTGGGGGCTCAGGTCACAATGCTGGGGTCCTGGGATCGAGCCCCACATCGGGCTCCCTGCTCAGCAGGAAGCCTGCTTCTCCCTCTCCCACTCCCCCTGCTTGTGTTCTCTTTCTTGATGTCTCTCTCTCTGTGTCAAATAAACAAATAAAAAGTCTTTAAAAATATTTTTAAAAAAATTGTTGTTGCCACAGGTCAAAAACAGTTACATGACTCGACCGAAACGAACAGCCCACTGAAACCCTTGGCATTTACCACTCTTTGTGTCCCCTTTATTTTGTCCTATAGCGAATGTAACATTCCTTTTTGAACGAATACTCTTTCTTTCTGACCAGTTCCCCAGTACAGATGCTTCAGAAATGTGTGCAGAGTGAACCGATGTCTTCCAGTTTCCATGTAGCTGAAAGGGACAGCAGAGATTTTATAGAAAACACACCCCCCAAAACGATGACATTTATTTGGAAACAGTAACATAACTAACCATATGCTCATTTTCATATTCAACTTGGAATGATACTCTAAGAAATAACTTCACACGTATTCATATCCCACATATTGTTTCGGGGCTTGTATTTCCAGTTTGTATGTGTAAAATTCAGTTGTATCTCTTTTTCACAGTTCTCTTAGGAATGAAAATTAACTTAGTATGTTACCCCCGCCCCGGTCTCCTGCTAGTCCCTAAAGTATAGGGCTGTGCCACAGTAAATGAAATCGCTCGTACATGAGATAAATGCATGGCCCCTGCTACCACACTATCTTCATCTTTTGGCAAAAGCAGCTCTTTCTCACAAAACATTTGGTTAGAGAGTTAGGATAGTGGATCTTTCTGTCCAGCTGAGGAATAGGGACTCGGTGGAAATCTGAAAGTCCAAAGCTTCATCTCACTTTGGTCTGGATTTTGGTCTGTTTTGTGGGAATTCCTGTTCCATTGTGTTCTCCTTTGGTTCCGTAGGGGCAGTGCCAAGATCTAAGAAAGAGAAAACAGCTGGAGTTGCAAATACTTTCTGAGCCTATCCAGGCCTGGGAAGGAGAGAGTATTAAAACCTTGGGAAATGTGCTGTTTATGTCCCAAGTAATGGTGCAGTATGGAACATGCGAGGTAAGACATCTCAAACCCCAATGCCCTTGCTTCTACCTTTCTTTTTTTTTCCCCTTTGATTTGGCCTTCCATCAAGGTCAAGTGCTTGACTGAGCAGTCCTTCCTTGCCCGGCACTCTGGTAGGTAGAGAAGGTGCGATGATCCTTGCCTTTAAGGAATGTCTTGGAAACAGGTGGTCGGGCGCTGCAGCTAGCAACCAGACCCAGGGCGTCAGCGTAGGGCGTGCGGTCTTCACGGTGCATTGCACAGACGTTCAGAGGGGGGGAGAGCGAGCAGACCTACGGAGCTAGCACCGGAGGAGGGGGGCCATGAAGAGAAAAGGCGGGGATCCCATAAAGGAGAGGCCGTTCTTAGCTCAGGAGAGAACAGGAGCGTGACCTAGGTAGGTCAGCAGCAGAGGAGGCGTGCTGGGAGAAGGAAGGAGTTGGGGTGAGACGAGAGGCGGCTTTTGAGAGCCCCAGGCGGCGGCAAGTAGCCATTCAGGTCCAC